>NC_072441.2:44522500-45147500 GCF_028878055.3 Symphalangus syndactylus | reverse complement strand
CAATCTCGGCTCACTGCAAGCTCCGCCTCCCGGGTTCACGCCATTCTCCTGCCTCAGCCTCTCCGAGTAGCTGGGACTACAGGCGCCCGCCACCACGCCCGGCTGATTTTTTTATATTTTTAGTAGAGACAGGGTTTCGATCTCCTGACCTCGTGATCCGCCCGCCTCGGCCTCCCAAAGTGCTGGGATTACAAGCGTGAGCCACCGCGCCCGGCCAGGGTTGTTGAATTTTGTCAAAGGCCTTTTCTGCATCTATTGAGATAATCATGTGGTTTTTGTCTTTGGTTCTGTTTATATGCTGGATTACATTTATTGATTTGCGTATGTTGAACCAGCCTTGCATCCCAGGGATGAAGCCCACTTGATCATGGTGGATAAGCTTTTTGATGTGCTGCTGGATTCGGTTTGCCAGTATTTTATTGAGGATTTTTGCATCAATGTTCATCAAGGATATTGGTCTGAAATTCTCTTTTTTGGTTATGTCTCTGCCAGGTTTTGGTATCAGGACGATGCTGGCTTCGTAAAATGTGTTAGGGAGGATTCCCTCTTTTTCTATCCATTGGAATAGTTTCAGAAGGAATGGTACCAGTTCCTCCTTGTACCTCTGGTAGAATTCAGCTGTGAATCCATCAGGTCCTGGACTCTTTTTGGTTGGTAAGCTATTGATTATTGCCACAATTTCAGAACCTGTTATTGGTCTATTCAGAGATTCAACTTCTTCCTGGTTTAGTTTTGGGAGGGTGTATTTGTCGAGGAATTTATCCATTTCTTCTAGATTTTCTAGTTTATTTGCATAGAGGTGTTTGTAGTATTCTCTGATGGTAGATTGTATTTCTGTGGGATCGGTGGTGATATCCCCTTTTTCATTTTTTATTGCATCTATTTGATTCTTCTCTCTTTTCTTCTTTATTAGTCTTGCTAGCAGTCCATCAATTTTGTTGATCTTTTCAAAAAACCAGCTCCTGGATTCATTAATTTTTTGAAGGGTTCTTTGTGTCTCTATTTCCTTCAGTTCTGCTCTGATTTTAGTTATTTCTAGCCTTCTGCTAGCTTTTGAATGTGTTTGCTCTTGCTTTTCTAGTTCTTTTAATTGTGATGTTAGGGTGTCAATTTTGGATCTTTCCTGCTTTCTCTTGTGGGCATTTAGTGCTATAAATTTCCCTCTACACACTGCTTTGAATGTGTCCCAGAGATTCTGGTATGTTGTGTCTTTGTTCTCGTTGGTTTCAAAGAACATCTTTATTTCTGCCTTCATTTCATTATGTACCCAATAGTCATTCAGGAGCAGGTTGTTCAGTTTCCATGTAGTTGAGTGGTTTTGAGTGAGTTTCTTAATCCTGAGTTCTAGTTGGATTGCACTGTGGTCTGAGAGACAGTTTGTTATAATTTCTGTTCTTTTACATTTGCTGAGGAGAGCTTTACTTCCAACTATGTGGTCAATTTTGGAATAGGTGTGGTGTGGTGCTGAAAAAAATGTATATTCTGTTGACTTGGGGTGGAGAGTTCTGTAGATGTCTATTAGGTCCACTTTATGTAGAGCTGAGTTCAATTCCTGGATATCCTTGTTAACTTTCTGTCTCGTTGATCTGTCTAATGCTGACAGTGGGGTGTTAAAATCTCCCATTATTATTGTGTGGGAGTTTAAGTCCCTTTGTAGGTCACTGAGGACTTGCTTTATGAATCTGAGTGCTCCTGTGTTGGGTGCATATATATTTAGGATAGTTAGCTCTTCTTGTTGAATTGATCCCTTTACCATTATGTAATGGCCTTCTTTGTCTCTTTTGATCTTTGTTGGTTTAAAGTCTATTTTATCAGAGACTAGGATTGCAACCCCTGCCTTTTTTTGTTTTCCAGTTGCTTGATAGATCTTCCTCCATCCCTTTATTTTGAGTCTATGTGTGTCTCTGCACGTGAGATGGGTTTCCTGAATACAGCACACTGATGGATCCTGACTCCTTATCCAGTTTGCCAGTCTGTGTCTTTTGATTGGAGCATTTAGCCCATTTACATTTAACGTTAATATTGTTATGTGTGAATCTGATCCTGTCATTATGATGTTAGTTGGTTATTTTGCTCATTATTTGCTATAGTTTCTTCCTAGCCTCAATGGTCTTTACAATTTGGCATGTTTTTGCAGTGTCTGGTACCGGTTGTTCCTTTCCATGTTTAGTGCTTCCTTCAGGAGCTCTTTTAGGGCAGGCCTGGTGGTGACAAAATCACTCAGCGTTTGCTTGTCTGTAAAGTATTTTATTTCTCCTTCACTTATGAAGCTTAGTTTGGCGGGATAGGAAATTCTGGGTTGAAAATTCTTTTCTTTAAGAATGTTGAATATCAGCCCCCACTCTCTTCTGGCTTGTAGAGTTTCTGCTGAGAGATCAGCTGTTAGTCTGATGGGCTTCCCTTTGTGGGTAACCCGACCTTTCTCTCTGGCTGCCCTTAACATTTTTTCCTTCATTTCAACTTTGGTGAATCTGACAATTATGTGTCTTGGAGTTGCCCTTCTCGAGGAGTATCTTTGTGGCGTTCTCTGTATTTCCTGAATCTGAATGCTGGCCTGCCTTGCTAGATTGGGGAAGTTCTCCTGGATAATATCTTGCAGAGTGTTTTCCAACTTGGTTCCATTCTCCCCATCATTTTCAGGTACACCAATCAGACGTAGGTTTGGTCTTTTCACATAGTCCCAAATTTCTTGGAGGCTTTGTTCATTTCTTTTTATTCTTTTTTCTCTAAACTTCCCTTCTCTCTTCATTTCATCTTCCATCAGCAATACCCTTTCTGCCAGTTGATCGCATCTGCTACTGAGGCTTCTGCAATCTTCGCGTAGTTCTCGAAACTTGGCTTTCAGCTCCATCAGCTCCTTTAAGCCCTTCTCTCCATTGGTTATTCTAGTTATCCATTCTTCTAATTTTTTTTCAAAGTTTTTAACTTCTTTGCTATTGTTTTGAATTTCCTCTCGTAGCTCAGAGTAGTTTGATCGTCTGAAGCCTTCTTCTCTCAACTCATCAAAGTCATCCTCCATCCAGCTTTGTTCCGTTGCTGGTGAGGAACTGCGTTCCTTTGGAGGAGGAGAGGTGCTCTGTTTTTTAGAGTTTCCAGTTTTTTTGCTCTGTTTTTTCCCCATCTTTGTGGTTTTATCTACTTTTTGTCTTTGATGATGGTGATGTACAGATGGGTTTTTGGTGTGGATGTCCTTTCTGTTTGTTAGTTTTCCTTCTACCAGACAGGACCCTCAGCTGCAGGTCTGTTGGAGTTTACTAGAGGTCCACTCCAGACCCTGTTTGCCTGGGTGTCAGCAGCGGTGGCTGCAGAACAGCGGATTTTCGTGAGACCACAAATTCAGCTGTCTGATAGTTCCTCTGAAAGTTTTGTCTCAGAGGAGTACCCGGTTGAATGAGGTGTCAGTCTGTCCCTACTGGGGGGGTGCCTCCCAGTTAGGCTGCTCAGGGGTGAGGGACCCACTTTAGGAGGCAGTCTGTCCGTTCTCAGATCTCCAGCTGCGTGCTGGGAGAACCGCTACTCTCTTCAAAGCTGTCAGTCAGACAGGGGCATTTAAGTCTGTGGAGGTTCTTGCTGAGTTTTTGTTTGTCTGTGCCCTGCCTCCAGAGGTGGAGCCTACAGAGGCAGGCAGGCCTCCTTGAGCTGTGGTGGGCTCCACCCAGTTCGAGCTTCCTGGCTGCTTTGTTTACCTAAGCAAGCCTGGGCAATGGCGGGCGCCCCTCCCTCCGCCTCGCTGCCGCCTTGCAGCTTGATCTCAGACTGCTGTGCTAGCAATCAGCGAGACTCCGTGGGCATAGGACCCTCCGAGCCAGGTGCGGGACACAATCTCCTAGTGTGCCGTTTTCCAGGCCCGTTGGAAAAGCGCAGTATTAGGATGGGACTGACCCGATATTCCAGGTGCCGTCTGTTTCCCCTTTCTTTGACTAGGAAAGGGAACTCCCTGACCTCTTGCGCTTCCTGAGTGAGGCAATGCCTCGCCCTGCTTCGGCTCGCGCACAGTGCGCTTCACCGACTGTCCTGCACCCACTGTTAGGCACTCCCTAGTGAGATGAAACCGGTACCTCAAGCACAAATGCAGAAATCACCCATCTTCTGTGTCGCTGGGGCTGGGAGCTGGAGACCGGAGCTTTTCCTATTCAGCCATCTTGGCTCCACCCCCCTGACCATTTGTATATCTTCTATGGAGAAAAGTATATTCAAGGCTTTTGCCAATTTTTTGAATTTTTTTTAATTGTTGAATTTTAGTTCTCTTATATTCAGGGTATTAATCCCTTATCAGATGTATAACTTGCAATATTTTCTCCCATTGTGTGGGTTGACTTTTTACTTTATTAATAGTGTCTTTTGATGCACAAATGTTGTGTTGTTTTTACTCCCCAAAGGAAACAATCCCAAAAGCTTAAATGTTCATAAAGTACAGTTTGTCTATTTTTTCTTTTGTTGCCTGTGCTTTTGGTGTCATATTCAAGAAATCATTGTCAAATCTAATGTTGAGAAAATTTGGCCCTTTGTTTTCTTCTAAGAGTTTTATGGTTTTAGTTCTTTGTTTAGATCTTTGATCTATTTTGAGCTAATTTTTGTAGATGGTGTTAGGTAAGGGTCCAACTTCATTCTTTTTTTTTTTTTTTTTGAGATGGAGTCTCGCTCTTGTCACCCAGGCTGGAGTGCAGTGGCACGATCTCGGCTCATTGTAACCTCTGGCTTCTGGGTTCAAGTGATTCTCCTGCCTCAGCCTCCTGAGTAGCTGGGATTACAGGTGCCTGCCACCATGCTCAGCTAATTTTTGTACTTTTAGTAGGGACGGGTTTCACCATTTTGGTGAGGCTGGTCTCGAATTCCTGACCTCAGGTGATCTGCCCGCCTGCGCCTCCCAAAGTCCTGGGATTACAGGTGTGAGCCACTGTGCCTGGCCCCAACTTTATTTGTTTGCATGTGGATATCCAGTTTTCCAGGAGACCTCAACTATATATACATATATTTTTTTTTATTAATTTTTTTTGCATACAAAAACAATAAACATTTTCTAAAAATACATACAAACAAAAAGATGCATATCAAACATATTAGGAAGGTTGCACATGGGAAGTCGGGGAATAGAAATGGGGGTGGGAGTTAAAATAAATGAGAGAGGGACTTTATATGGATCAGTGATAATAACTCAATCCTCTATTTGACAAAGAAGAGGGAGAAGGAAGAGGAAGAAAAAGAAAGTGGGATAAAGGATCAGAAAGGGAGGAAAATAGAAAAAATTAGAGTATGACTCCAGGGTAGACCTGTTTTGTTGTCATTGAGTTGGTTGGTTGGTTTGTCTGTTGTATTCTTCATGTTTCGCCAAGTTGGCCAGACTGGTCTCGAACTCCTAGCCCGAAGTGATCAACCCGCCTCGCCCCCCAGAGTGCCGGGACCACAGGCGTGAGCCACCACGTCCAGCCCCCACATTGCTTCTGGCCTCCGTGGTAGACCTCCCAGACGGAGCGGCCAGGCAGAGGAGCTCCTCACTTCTACCCAGACACGGGGCGGCTGGGCAGAGGGGCTCCTCACTTCCCAGACGGGGCAGCCAGGCAGAGACGCTCCTCACTTCTTCCCAGACGATAGGTGGCCGGGCAGAGGCGCTCCTCACTTCCCAGACAATGGGTGGTCGGGCAGAGGCGCTCCCCACTTCCGAGACGATGGGTGGCCGGGCAGAGGCGCTCCTCACTTCCCAGACGATGGGCGGCCGGGCAGAGGCGCTCCTCACCTCCCAGACGATGGGTGGCCGGGCAGAGGCACTCCTCACTTCCCAGATGGGGCAGCCGGGCAGAGGCGCTCCTCACTTTCCAGACGATGGGTGGCCGGGCAGAGGCGCTCCTCACTTCCCAGACGGGGCGGCCGGGCAGAGGCGCTCCTCACTTCCCAGACGGTGGGTGGCCGGGCAGAGGCGCTCCTCACTTCCCAGACGGTGGGTGGCCGGGCAGAGGCGCTCCTCACTTCCCAGACGGTGGGTGGCCGGGCAGAGGCGCTCCTCACTTCCCAGACGGTGGGTGGCCGGGCAGAGGCGCTCCTCACTTCCCAGACGGTGGGTGGCCGGGCAGAGGCGCTTCTCACTTCCCAGACGGTGGGTGGCCGGGCAGAGGCGCTCCTCACTTCTTCCTGGATGGGGCGGCTGGGCAGAGGCACTCCTCACTTCTTCCCGGATGGGGCGCCCGGGCAGAGGCACTCCTCATTTCTTCCCGGACGGGGCGGCCGGGCAGAGGCGCTCCTCACTTCCCAGACGGGGCGGCCGGGCAGAGGCGCTCCTCACTTCTTCCCGGACGGGGCGGCCGGGCAGAGGCGCTCCTCACTTCTTCCCGGACGGGGCGCCCGGGCAGAGGCGCTCCTCATTTCTTCCCGGACAGGGCGGCCGGGCAGAGGCGCTCCTCACTTCCCAGACGGGGCGGCCGGGCAGAGGCGCTCCTCACTTCTTCCCGGACGGGGCGGCCGGGCAGAGGCGCTCCTCACTTCTTCCCGGACGGGGCGGCTGGGCAGAGGCGCTCCTCACTTCTTCCCGGACGTGGCGGCCGGGCAGAGGCGCTCCTCACTTCTTCCCGGACGGGGCGGCCGGGCAGAGGTGCTCCTCACTTCTTCCTGGACGGGGCGGCCGGGCAGAGGCGCTCCTCACTTCCTCCCGGACGGGGCGGCTGGGCAGAGGCGCTCCTCACCTCCCAGACGATGGGAGGCCGGGCAGAGGCGCTCCTCACTTCCCAGACGATGGGTGGCCGGGCAGAGGTGCTCCTCACTTCCCAGACGATGGGTGGCCGGGCAGAGGCGCTCCTCACTTCCCAGACGGGGCGGCCGGGCAGAGGCGCTCCTCACTTCCCAGACGGTGGGTGGCCGGGCAGAGGCGCTCCTCACTTCCCAGACGGTGGGTGGCCGGGCAGAGGCGCTCCTCACTTCCCAGACGGGGCGGCTGGGCAGAGGCGCTCCTCACTTTCCAGACGGTGGGTGGCCGGGCAGAGGCGCTCCTCACTTCCCAGACGATGGGTGGCCGGGCAGAGGCGCTCCTCACTTCTTCCTGGATGGGGCGGCCGGGCAGAGGCACTCCTCACTTCTTCCCGGATGGGGCGCCCGGGCAGAGGCACTCCTCATTTCTTCCTGGACGGGGCGGCCGGGCAGAGGCGCTCCTCACTTCCCAGACGGGGCGGCCGGGCAGAGGCGCTCCTCACTTCTTCCCGGATGGGGCGCCCGGGCAGAGGCGCTCCTCATTTCTTCCCAGACAGGGCGGCCGGGCAGAGGCGCTCCTCACTTCCCAGACGGGGCGGCCGGGCAGAGGCGCTCCTCACTTCTTCCCGGACGGGGCGGCCGGGCAGAGGCGCTCCTCACTTCTTCCCGGACGGGGCGGCCGGGCAGAGGCGCTCCTCACTTCTTCCCGGACGGGGCGGCCGGACAGAGGCGCTCCTCACTTCTTCCCGGACGGGGTGGCCGGGCAGAGGCGCTCCTCACTTCCCAGACGGGGCAGCTGGGCAGAGGCGCTCCTCACTTCCCAGATGGGGCGGCCGGGCAGAGGCGCTCCTCACTTCCCAGACGGTGGGTGGCCGGGCAGAGGCACTCCTCACTTCCCAGACGATGGGTGGCCGGGCAGAGGCGCTCCTCACTTCTTCCCAGATGGGGCGGCCGGGCAGAGGCGCTCCTCACTTCTTCCCGGACGGGGCGCCCGGGCAGAGGCGCTCCTCATTTCCTCCCGGACGGGGCGGCCGGGCAGAGGCGCTCCTCACCTCCCAGACGGTGGGTGGCCGAGCAGAGGCGCTCCTCACTTCCCAGACGGTGGGTGGCCGTGCAGAGGCGCTCCTCACTTCCCAGACGGGGCGGCCGGGCAGAGGTGCTCCTCACCTCCCAGACGGGGCGGCCGGGCAGAGTCGCTCCCCACCTTCCCGATGGGGCGGCGGCCGGGCAGGGGCTGCAATCCCAGCACCCTGGCAGGCCAAGGCAGGCGGCCGGGGGGTAGAGGCTGTTGCGAGGCCAGACCACGCCACCGCACTCCAGCCCGGGCAACACCGAGCACTGGGTGAGCGAGACTCCGTCTGTAGTCCCAGTACCTCGGGAGGCTGAGGCGGGCAGAGCACTCGGCGTCAGGAGCTGGCGACCAGCGTGGCCAAGATGGCGAACGCGTGCCTGCATCCAAAGGAGAAAAGGCAGGCAGCGGTCGCGCGCGCCGGCAGACCCAGGCAGTCCGCGGCGCGGGCAGCAGCAAGCCGAGTAGATTGTAGCCTGGGCCAGAGAGGGAAAGAAGAAAGAAAGAAAGAAAGACAGGAAGGAAGGAAGGAAGCCTATATATTTTTTTAAGTTTTTTCAGCTTGGTTAGCAAATAACTTGCTCAGGCTGACTTCAATTTGAAATTCGATTTTCAACTACAGGTAACTTCATGCTCTTATTATTGAAAAAAATACCTGTGGGTAGTTGCAACCCAATTTCAAAAACTAAAAACGTGAAGAATGGGAAGCTTGGTAAAAAAAAAAAAAAAATACCTGCAAATCTACCAAGGGAGAAAAAGTATTTATAGTATGAAATAAATATGTTGCACCTGAAGGTAATTACAGCATACAAAGAAAACAGATAACACATATTTTCCTCCTAAAACATGCAGATTTCAAACACTCTGGAGAAAAAAAATCCTGTTATTATTACTAAAATTCAGAGACTCACAGGACCAAATTCATATTTTAAAAATTTAAATGCAAACTTATGAAAATTGAGATTTCTGTACATTCCCAGGGCTCCAATATATAGTCAAATACTATTAGGACTGGAAGGTCAAGGAGCAAGTACTGTGATATGTCAAGTTTCGTCTCCAGGGACTGAAACTTGCTAGCATCTGGTACTACTCTGAAATGTGCTGATTATTTCAGTTCAGCGATTAATGGGAAAAATACCCAGTATGATGAAATCTTAATGGCTTGACTTCCAGTTGTTTGTTATCTTTAAAGAAGATGATTTAAGATTTTGAAAAATCCCTAGAAATTTCAAGGTCAGGCCCTTTGTGTTGGTGCCTTTTTGCTGGAAAAGAAATATGCTTAAGAGCACGTTTTAAAAACGATGTATCAATACTGTACAAAACTTTTCATATTCTTATGTGTTTTAAAATTACAGAATAAGATTATAATCAGCCAATATTTATTTTTTAAAAACATAAAGTTGTGACTGTCCATTATTTAAGACAAGTTACTAAGATATAACTTAATACAGCAATATTAATTGGGGTTTAGTGCTAGTGGTTTTTCAGGTTTAGAACAATTATCTTCTCAGTTTTAAGTTTTAAATATAAAATTTTATCCCAAAGAAGAATTTTCCAATTAGGCTATCCATCACTGCCCCTTCTCCAAAATACTAAAATAAATTTATTTTATTTTATTTTATTTTTGAGATGGAGTCTTGCTCTGTCTCCCAGGCTGGAGTGCAGTGGTGCTATCTCAGGTCACTGCAACCTCTGCTTCCCAGGTTCAGGTGATTCTCCTGCCTTAGCCTCCTGAGTAGCTGGGACTATAGGCATGTGCCACTATGCCTGGCCAATGTTTGTATTTTTAGTAGAGATGGGGTTTCATTGTGTTGGCCAAGTTGGTCTCAAACTCCTGACCTCAGGTGATCTGCCTACCTTGGCCTCCCAAAATGCTGGGATTACAGGCATGAGCCACCATGCCTGACCCTAAAATAAATTTAAAATGGAGGCATAAGCACCATTAACTTTGAAGCTTTAAATATAGTGGTAAACTTAACTCTCATAAGTTTGAGGTTGGAGCATCACAGGGGTCTGAGAACTATAGACCAAATCCCCTGTGGGACAAATCCAGCCTGTCACCTGTTTTTGTACACACTGCAAGCGAAGAATGGATTTTACACTTTTAAGTTATTGAAAAAAAATGTATAAAAGAATATTTGGGACACATGAAAATTATATAAAAGTCAAATTCTAGTGTTCATAAATAAAGTTTTATTGGAATACAGCCATGCTCACTTGTTTAGTATTGTCTGTGGCTGCTTTCACTCTACAATGACAGAGGTGAGTTGAGTAGCTGCCACAGAGATGTGTGGCCCACAAAATTGAAAATATTTACTAGCTGGCCCTTTATGCGAAAAGTTTGCCAACTTCTGAGCATCATAATTGCAGCTTGCATTGTGAAGTCAACATACAAATAAACCAAACGTCACTAAGGTGTGCAGAAGAAATTTTTACCATATACATCAGTTGTTTAATATGGAGAAACAAAGCACACAAATATTTACTTAGTATTTGTTAATTACAACAGCTCAGAATCGTGACTAGTGCTTTGTAATGGTAGTTTCTTTTTCTTGACAGGAGAGCACCAGCTTAATCTTTCCATGTGAAAAAATATACTTATCCCATGATCCTCCACAAGGCAGGAGATAGAGGAAATATTGCAGGAGTCTCTATGCTGAAGTCTTTGTTAACAGCATGACTATGGATGGACAGTGACTGGCATTTAATTTTGACATGAGGAGGGAGGAGAAGCCAGCAATACTCAGTGCCTCTATTAAAGTGAAGGGAAAGACACACAGGATCTTTTCTTGCTGCCACTTTTGTAGCTGGGAATGGGTTGTGGTAAAGTCAATAAAATTCTTCAACATCCTTCAATAACAATGATTCTAGTCCTTCCGAATGGTTCAAATTCTATGTTGATACTTACGTTTTCTAGTACATTATTCTCTCTCTAGCCACATGAAAAGGCTAGAGTACCACAAATGTCTCAAAATTTAGAGCTCCAAATTATGACACCTCTTTAGAAAGATGGCAGGTCCTCTGGGTATTACAAAACTAGGGTTATATCCTCACTACCTAGAAATATCCCCCTGTGGTCATCTCTCAAAAAGGATAACAGTGATCTCAGAGAATATGCTATAGGGAGCTAAAAAGGATCCCTTGCCTTCTAAGCACCCGGGGATTGTGAGCTGTATGTTTTAAGAATATATAGCTGGCCAGGTGCAGTGGCTGACATCTGTAACCTTAGCATTTTGGGAACTCAGAGCACGTGGATCACTTCAGGTCAGGAATTGGAGACCACACTGGCCAACACATCAAAACCCCATCTCTACTAAAAATACAAAAATTAGCTGGTTAAGGTGGTGAGAGCCTGTAATCCCTGCTACTGGGGAGGCTGAGGCCTGAGAATCACTTGAACCTGAGAGGCGAGGTTGCACTCCAGCCTGGGTGACAGAGTGAGACTCTGTCTCAAAAAAAAAAAAAAACAAAACATATATATATATATATATACACATCCACTGTTTCTTCCAACCGTCACATAGCTAAGAAAGTGGCTGAATGTAGCTACCAAAAAATACAAGAGAAGGGAAAACAGAGGCCCAGGAATGAGAATGAATAGTGTCTTCTAGCATGTGATGTATAAAGCATATCACCCCAAATAAATAGCAGTCTTACTAATAAAAATAAAAATTAAAAACACAGTTATATTTAATTTTTAGATGCTGTAAGCAGACAAAATTATATTCAATTTTTAGATCCTGTGTTTAGATGAGTATTATTTAAACACTCATCTTCTATATAGCAAGAAATCACATCTCTGTGATCTATACTATGTTCCTGTGTTTCAATATTTCTGGTATGAAGCACATCTGGAACTTGTCAAAGAAAGTTAACTTTACAAGATAGCTCCTTGTAGCAAGACCCCTGGCCAATGAGTTCTTTCTACCACATTTCCACTGTGGTTCACTCATGAGTAGTTACCGTGAATATTAAAAGTGAAAGATAAGTTCTCTTAAAGTTTACATTTTGCTTGAACAAATTGAGCACTTTATCCTAAAATTGGTCTAACAACAAGCATTCCAAAATTTCCTTTTTTTCTTGTAAACCTTGAATAGACAGTTTTAGAAATGAATGTGATCACGTGATATGCCTGCTTCCCTCTTTCGTGCCATTTTGTGGTTATGATTGATTTTATATTTGATCTTTTTCAATATGAGGTTAGGAAGTCCCATGAAAGAAATTAATATAGGACTGATAATAGGGACTAATATAGTTTGGATGTTGTCCCCTGTAAGTGTCATGTGGAATTGTAATCCCCAGTGTTAGAGGTGGGGCTCGGTGGGAGGTGATTGGATCATGTGGGTGGGTTTCTCATGAATGGTTTAGCCTCATCCCCTAGGTGCTGTCCTCGTGATAGCGAGTTCTCAAGAGATCTGACTCTTTACAAGTGTGCGGCATCTTCCCTCTGGCTCTCGCTTGCTCTTGCTTTTGCCATGTGACATGCCCGCTCCTGTTTCACATTCCACCATGAGTAAAAGCTCCCTGAGGCCTCCCCAGAAGCTGAGCAGATGCTGGCACCACACTTGTACAGCCTGCAGAACTGTGAACCAATTAAACTTCTTTTCTTTATAAATTACCAAGTCTCAGGTATTCCTTTTTAGCAATACAAGAACCTCCTATAGCATAGGGATTAAACATTCTTCTTAAAGCACCTGAGATGTTTTGGGATTCTGTCAGAACTCAGTATCCCAGACTTTTGGTACTATTCAGTTTTGGTACATCCGGCACTGATGCAGTAATAACTCTTCAAACATTCAGAATGTTAACTTACACTAAAATATGAATTGCTAAAGCTAGGACATATAAGATAGTGTCTGTCTGGGTTCCCCCGAAGCCCAGCAACATTTATTAAACAATGTCATTCCAGGGAGCAGGCATACAAAACAGGAAGGAGGAGAAGCCAAGATGAGTACATATTAAGTATTAAGGGGTTAGCCACTCCTGTGGATGACTGGCACACAATGCTGCAGCGTCTTCTGAGGAGGCTTTTGAAATGTATTGTAGAATTTTTCACCTCAGTTTAAAAGGCGAAGCAAATATTTATCCATTAGTGTCTGTCCCTCATGGGTCAACTCCCTCCTCCTTGCCAGAATGCTGAGTGGGTTCCTATGGGTGTTCCATACAGGGGTGCCAGAGGTTCCCCAGGAGAGACAGCTAGAGGAACACTTCACAGGTTGAAGCAAGAATACTATCAAATCACTTCTGCACAAACTTAGTTGAGGTCTATAGGAAACAAGCAGCAGCAGCAGTGGCTGAAGTGAGAGGTCTGGCTGGTAGGACTGAAGTGGTGCACTGTCCAGAGCTGGGAAGGGTTTGAATTTTACCCTACTTGCAAGCTAAGAAGTTTGCCTGTCACAGTTTCATGGGCACTGGCAGAAGACATGAGACTGCTGAATCAGACAAAGGACTTTATTCCATACGATACATCAGGCAGCCTGAATTTCATGTTCATGTTAGCACCTCTTTCCTCCAACCTCCACTAGGACAACACAGAGGGGAGTCCAAGTGGATGTGGCACATACAGCGTGAGGAATACCTGAGATATTCCAAGCTTAACAATCCTCAATCTTTTGTATGACGGCCCCCAGCAAACCTGCCTAGCCTTTTCCCTGGTAGAAACTTGGCCTTCATTTTACTGGTGCTATGGTTTAAATGTGTCCCCTACAAAATTCAGGTATTGCCAATGTGGTATTATTAGGAGGTGAGGCCATTAAGAGGTGATTAGGTCATGAGGGCTCCTCTCTCATGAATGGGATTAGGTACCCTGATAAAAGGGTCTGATTAGAGAGCTTGTCCCTTTTGCCCTTCCACGTTATGTCATGTGAAAACACTGCATCCCTCCTCTCTGGAAGATGAAACCCTCACCAGACACCTAAGGTTGGTGCCTTTCTTGATCATAAACTTTCAGCCTCTAGAACTGAGAGAAATTTCTGTTCCTTATAAGTTACCCAGTTTGTGGTATTCTGTTATAGCAGCACAAGCAGACTGAGACAATTGGCCAGCAAAAAAATCTGTCCTCTGAGGTGGAGAGATATATTATCTTATTTTTCCAAAGCTGTCTGCTATACAAACATCTTCAAAAAGATAGTCTGGAACGAAAGCTACTCGGAAGACATGCATAAATGTGAGAGATCAATAGAGAATCATCTCCCAAGATGCACAAGAAGTGTTCAATACTAGTGATGTTTAACTGGTTTAAGTAATAGAGACGTTTAGTCTTTTGATTCTGGTCACCTTGCTTAATTAGATAATCTTTGCAGAGCCTCTTGTTTCCAGGTGTGGAGAATTCACACCGTAATCTGAGCTATCCTAAACTGTGAAAAAATGTAGAAGTTCTATGGGTCTGTCTTGACTCTCATCCATTCTCCATACTGTTGTCATGATTAACTACATGTACTTATGTCATACTGCCAACTTGTCTCAAGCCTATTGTATAAAATTGAGTTTATAGAGATTTATGTTTGACACAAAGGTGGGGAATTTTTAGTGTTTGAGTATCAGTAAGCAAAAGAAGATATGTAAGTTTTAGCAACTTTGTCTCACTGATAAAAGTATTTGAATTACCTATCCTATACTATCTATAGGCTGTAACTAATTTTACTTTTGGAGTAACTTGAAGAAAGGAATAATATCTTGTTCATTTTTCACTGTCATCTAGTACATACCTGGCATATGATAGATACTCAAAAAGATATTTGTTGAATAGATTATTAAAGGAAAACACAAAAGACTAAAGTCATCTACAAGAAAAGATAAAGACCAAAAAGAAATGTAAATACCAATATTGAAATACAGTGTTGTGGGAAGTCAGGGAACCCGAAAGGATGGACCGGCTGAAGCCATGGCAGAAGAACATAATTGTGAAGATTTCATGGACATTTATTGGTTCCCCAAATTAATACTTTTATAATTTCTTATGCCTGTCTTTGCTGCAATCTCTGAACATAAATTGTGAAGATTTCATGGACACTTATCACTTCCCCAATCAATACCCTTGTGATTTCCTATGCCTGTCTTTACTTTAATCTCTTAATCCCATCATCTTTTTTTTTTTTTTTTTTTTTTTTTTTTTTTTTTGAGACGGAGTCTCGCTCTGTCGCCCAGGCTGGAGTGCAGTGGCGCAGTCTCGGCTCACTGCAAGCTCCGCCTCCCGGGTTCACGCCATTCTCCCGTCTCAGCCTCTCCGAGTAGCTGGGACTACAGGCGCCCGCCACCACGCCCGGCTAATTTTTTGTAGTTTTAGTAGAGACGGGGTTTCACCGTGGTCTCGATCTCCTGACCTCGTGATCCGCCCGCCTCGGCCTCCCAAAGTGCTGGGATTACAAGCGTGAGCCACCGCGCCCGGCCAATCCCATCATCTTCATAAGCTGAGGAGGATGTATTTTGCCTCAGGACCCTGTGATGATTGCATTAACTGCACAAATTGTTTGTAGAGCATGTGTGTTTGAAAAATATGAAATCTGGGCACCTTGAAAAAAGAACAGGATAACCGCATTGTTCAGGGAACAAGAGAGATAACCTTAAACTCTGACTGCCAGTGAGCCCAGTGGAACAGAGCCATATTTCTCTTCTTTCAAAAGCAAATGGGAGAAATATCACTGAATTCTTTTTCTCAGCAAGGAACATCCCTGAGAAAGAGAATACGTCCCTGAGGATAGGCCTCTAAAATGGCTGCTTTGGGGGCGGCTGTCTTTTACAGTCATAGCTGTAGGGATGAAATAAGCCTCAGTCTCCCCTAGCACTCCCAGGCTTATTAGGAAGACGAAATTCCTGCCTAAAAAATTTTGGTCAGACTGGTTGTCTGCTCTCAAACCCTGTCTCCTGATAAGATGTTATCAATGACAATGCGTGCCTGAAACTTCATTAGCAATTTTAATTTCGCCCCGGTCCTGTGGTCCTGCGATCTCGCCCTGCCTCCATTTGCTTTGTGATATTCTATTACCTTGTGAAGCATGTGATCTCTGTGACCCACACCCTATTCGTACACTCCCTCCACTTTTGAAAACCACTAATGAAAACTTGCTGGTTTTGCGGCTTGTGGGGCATCACAGAACCTGCCGACATGTTATGTCTCCCCCAGACACCCAGCTTTAAAATTTCTCTCTTTTGTACTCTGTCCCTTTATTTCTCAGACCGGCCGACACTTAGGGAAAATAGAAAAGAACATACGTGAAATATTGGGGCTGAATTTCACCTGATAATATAGCACTCCATGGTATACTTGTTAGGGATATTGCTATTTTTTTTTTCTACTTGCTGTGGTTTGAATGTTCCCTTCAAAACTCATCTTGAAATCTAATTGCCATTGTAACAGTATTAAGAGGTGGGGCCTTTAAGAAATGATTAGGTCATTGGGGGCTCCACCTTCATAAATGGATTAATGCTACTATCATGGAAGTAAGTTAGTTATCACAGTAAGGCTTCTTTATAAAAGTGAACTCCCTCTCACATGTGCTGTCTTGCCCTTGTGCCTATCTGCCATGTGATGTTGTACAGAAAGGCCATCACAAGACATGAGCACCATGCTCTTGAACTTCCCAGCCTCTAGAACCATGAGCTTAATAAACCTTACTTTATAAATTATCCAGTCTGTGGTATTCTGTTATAGCAATAGAAAATAGACTAAACACTACTTAAAACCTCCTGTCCATGTCAAGCAGACAGTAAATATTTATGAGCACTTATATGGTGAAATTATTTTACCTTTATGGATAAAAGAAGATCCCTTGACTTTTTTCAATGTCACATTCTCTATAAAAAGCCATAATTTGGCCGGGCATGGTGGCTCATGCCTGTAATCCCAGCCCTTTGGGATGCTGAGGCAGGTGGATCACCTGAGGTCAAACCTGGCCAAAATGGTGAAACCCCATCTCTACTAAAAATACAAAAATTAGCTGGGCGTGGTGGTGCGCACCTGTAATCCCAGCTACTCGGGAGGCTGAGGCAGCAGAATCGCTTGAACCCAGGAGGCAGAGGTTGCAGTGAGCTGAGATCATGCCACTGCACTCCAGCCTGGGTGACAAAGCAATACTCTCTAAAAAAAAAAAAAAAAAAAAGAGAGACATAATTTATTTGGCAGGTAGCACGTTACAGTAGATAGCTCATATGAACTTTATGATCAGACTAATTTAGTTTAGTTTTCATCTCAGCTCATTACCACTCATTAACTAAGTGATGGTGGGTAAGTTTCTCATCTAAAGATGAGCATCTGAATAATACTGCCTTACCAAGTACTTCTGAGGGCTAAATAAAACAACATGTTTGAAGCTCCGAGAAGAGTGCTAGGATCCAATAAATGTTAGTTTCTATGTTAGTTTCCTGTGGTTTCCATAACAAATGACCACAAATTTGGTGGATTACAACAATAGAAATGTATTTTCTCACAGTTCTAGAGGCCAAAAGTCTGAACTCAAGGTGTTGGCAGAACTGCACTCCCATTGAAGACTCTAGGGGGACTCCTTTCTTGCCTCTTCCACAGCTTCTGGGGGCTCCAGGTATTTCTTGCCTTGTGGCAGCATAACTCCAATCTCTGCCTCCATTTTCACTTGGCCCCTTGTTTTCTCTCACTGTCTCTACTCTGTGTCTCTTATAAAGACATTTGTCATTGGATTTAGGGCCCACCCAGGCAATTCAGAATGATCTTATCTTGAGATCCTGGCTTAGTTACATCTGCAAAGACCCTTTTCCAAATAAGGTCACATTTTCGAGTTGCAGGGGTTATGGCCTGGACATATATTTTTTGGGTACCATTCAACTCACTACGGTTCTCTTCCCATTTCTTCCTCTCCATTTAAATATATAGAGCACAAAAATCTGAGTGTGTTAAAAAGGTTTTAGCAAATTATACCTGGGGGTTGAAGTAAAATCTTAACAAGAAAAAATATTCAAAATTTTCAAGCAGTCAAGTGATGAAAAACAACTTCTTATAATTGGTGAAAAGAGGTTTTATGCAGACAATCTGGGAAGCAGATAGTATGAAAAAGAAGTGAGAAAACACCTATGCCTAGTTATGAACCAGACACTGTACTTTGTTTTGTGTGTGTGTGTGTGGTTTTGTTTTTGTTTTTGTTTTTGAGACAGAGTCTCACTCTGTCACCCAGGCTGGAGTGCAGTGGCACAATCTTGGCTCACTGCAACCTCCGCCTCCTGGGTTCAAGCAATTCTCCTGCCTAAGCCTCCTGAGTAGCTGGGATTACAGATGTGCACCATCACGCCTGGCTAATTTTTTTGTATTTTTAGTAGAGACGGGGTCTCACCAGGTTGGCCAGCCTGGTTTCGAACTCCTGACTTCAGGTGATTCACCCACTTCAGCCTCCCAAAGTGCTGGGATTACAGGCATGAGCCACCACGCCCAGCTTTTGCATTGTTTTTTAAATACACCTTTTAAAGAAAAATATTCCAATACTCCTATTAGGCAGAGTAAAACAGATTTACAAAATATATATTTACAAAAATTCAGTTCAGAAGGGTTATGTGTCTTGACTAATATCATATAGCTATCAGGTACAGTGCCAGAATTTTAAAAAACTGTACCTTCATTGCACCAAATTTAATTATAATTGATTCATAGACACACCATTATCACTAGGCTGTACATTATCTATTTTTGTTGTTTTTACTGCAACTGGTGGTTCACTGCAACCACCCACAAACCTATCACTCAAGATAGCTCAAAAACCAGAACCTTAACAATTTATGTCTGCTTGTATATTCCTCCCTTATCCCATTCCCCCAGATCCTAGAGGTTTGCTCTTTTCATTACACCACAGTGTCTGAAAGAAGTGGGAAAAGCCTTGGTTTGAAATTAGAAAGCCCGTGTTCACATCTCAAGTCAACCACACAGGAGGGGTAACTTTATGCCAATGCTTGTCCATTTCTGCCCTTTCCAACCTGTTTCAAGTGTTAAAGACAAACTGTCTTCAGGCTCAGCCCACCTGGTCCACTGACAGCCCAGCTCGGCAGCATATTAAGAATATCCCACCTTGTTTCTGATCATTTAGGTGAACTGTTTTAATTTAAAATAAATTGCTTCAAATATTTTCCTTTTAAAATAAAAAAAAAGTAATTATATTACCCAAGGGTAGAAAGAATAATTTATATCCATGTAGCATATCTTTTTCTGCAAAAATCTTTGAATAGTAACATACTGGTGAGATCAGTATGTTGAACTGACCAGCCCATAGGAACAAAATAATCTTTAAGAGTGGCTGGGTGTGGTGGCTCACTGCTGTAATTCCAACATTTTGGAAGGCTGAAATAGGTGGATTGTTGGGTCCAGGAGTCTGAGACCAGCCTGGGCGACACGGTAAAACTCTGTCTTTACAAAAACATACAAAAATTAGCCCAGTGTGGCGGCGTTTCCCTGTAGTCCTAGCTACTCGGGGGGCGGAGGCAGGAGGATGGCTTTGAGCCAGGGAGATTGAGGCTGCAGTGAGCCATGATGTCACTACTGCATACCAGCGTGGTCTATGTGTCTGTTTTTATGCCAGTACCATGATGTTTTGGTTACTATAGCTCTGTAGTATAATTTGAAGTCAGATAATGTGATTCCTCCAGTTTTGTTATTTTTGCTTAGGATAGCTTTGGCTATTCTGGGTCTTTTGTGGTTCCATATAAATTTTACAATTTTTTTTTAATATTTCTCTGATGTAACAGGATTAATTCTGGAAAGAGAACTGGGTAGCAGAAAATAGAGTAGAAAGGAAAATTTACCTTTGTATGCATGTTTGAATCTTGTTCCACATAATCATATTTTTCTATTCAAAAGAATAAGTGAAAATTAAAACAAACTATTTAAATAATGTTTCTGATTTCCAATTGTGTGGAACTCTGTGTGTATGTATATTGAAGGCTAGGAAGAAAATATTATTAATAATAGTGGTTATTTCTAGAAGATGAGATTATTGATAATTTTTTAAAATTCTTATCTTCATTTTCCAAAACTTACATTAAAACCATGTGAACAGTTAATTTTTTTAAAAAGAAAAAAATTATTTATAAATGAAAAGCTGTGAAGAGAAGCCAGTGGCTACCTGCTTAGCATAACAGTTTGTGAGGAGGGTAGGTCAGGCCTGAAGGGATCACCTATA
Source organism: Symphalangus syndactylus (assembly GCF_028878055.3). Taxonomy (NCBI): domain Eukaryota; kingdom Metazoa; phylum Chordata; class Mammalia; order Primates; family Hylobatidae; genus Symphalangus; species Symphalangus syndactylus. Next base: position 45,127,625 of record NC_072441.2, on the reverse strand, counting down.
CTCTCCAAGAAAGCACTATGCAAGTTACAAGGGCAATGAGGGTACTGCTGGGGACCCATCTTTGCAGATCGTGTTTACCTCAGTAGTAACAACAGCTCTCAGGATCAAATGGATCACACTTAGTCACGGAGACCCCTGACGTAAAGGAGTGGAAGCTCCCAGAAGGAATTCTCCTTTTATCATTATTATTATTACTATTATTATTTTGAGACAGAATCTCACTGTGTCGTCCAGGCTGGAGTGCAGTGGTGTTATCTCGGCTCACTGCAACTTCTGCCTCCTGAGTTCAAGTGATTCTCCTGCCTCAGCTTCCCGAGTAGCTGGGATTACAGGCATGCGCTACCATGTCTGGCTAATTTTTGTATTTTTAGTAGAGATGGGATTTCACCATATTGACCAGACTGGTCTTGAACTCTGGCTTCAGGTGATCCACCCAGCTTGGCCTCCCAAAGTGCTGGGATTACAGGCATAAGGCACTGTGCCTGGCTGGAATTCCCCTTTTAATCCCCAATACTTGATGCCAGTAGTCTCTCAACAGATGTTGAGTAAGTAAGTGAGAGGGCCAGGGAGGAAATAGAAAGCACTGGTTTTGTGGCATCAGAGGACATGGACTTAATTCCCTATCCTATAACTTAAAAAAAATGTTCCGTGTTGTACCCTAAAGTTACTTAAAACAGTGGGTCTCAGTTTCTTCAGTCTTAAAAATGAAAGGTTTGAACTTGATCAATGATTAGCAACCAAAGGTTTACAAATCAAGTGACTTTTCTACTAACATCTGGCTATTAGGGTCTTCCCTCCAAACCCATCCACTTTTCTATAATTCCACCTCTTCCATAAGGTTGCATCTAAGTTCTTGGGACCAAGATTTGCTGACTTTTCAAGATGTGCCAGTCTGTGTGCACATGTGCAGATGGTAACCTCTGGTCTTTGCTTATCATCTACACATGCTGGCATCCACCGAGAAGTGCAGCCTCCCATCCTGCCCTTGGCCAGTAGCCCAGGCAAGACCCTATGAGTCATTCTTTGTTCCCATCCACAGGGTCTCTTTAGGTCCAATAGCTCTTTGTTTCCACAACTATGTCACTTTGGGCTACAAAAAGACAATATGCAGCTTCCCGTGACACTTTGGAGAGCAGGGAAACTCAGTAAACCTGTCTCAGGACCACTAGTCTAGACACTACACAGCTGATTCTTCTGCCCCCAAAGGGTCTGGTCACTAACCTGGTTTCTCCTTGAGAAAGGAGACCATAGGCACACCTTGCTCCTAAATCTCTGAACCTATTTGCCTTAGATGTCTCCTGTTCCCTCCCTCCCTTTCCTATTTCTTGGCTTGGAAGAGGGGTTCCTGGCCCCTCTTCTCAGACTATACTTCCATCTAGAACTCTTCGGTTCCAACTTTTCTTCCTCCTGGTCCCAGAGTAACCTTTTTACTCATTCCTCTGAATCTCTTGCTTCATGTGAGAGAGCAATAGAGTGTAGTGAGTAATCATTCAGGCTGCCACACTTGAGTTCTGTGACAATACCAAAGCTGCATAATATAGTGGGCCTCAGTTTTATTATATGTAAAATGGGGTTAATAACAGCACCCACCTGTATTAGTTTTTTTGTTTTGTTTTTGTTTTTTGAGATGGAGTCTGGCTCTCTCACCCAGGCTGGATGCCGTAGCACAAGCTCAGCTCACTGCAACCTCCTCTTCCTGGGTTCAAGTGATTCTCCTGCCTCAGCCTCCCAAGTAGCTGGGATTACAGGCATGTGCCGCCATGCCCGGCTAATTTTTGTATGTTTAGTAGAGGCGGGGTTTCACTGGCCAGGCTGGTTTCGAACTCCTGACCTCAGGTGATCCTTGGCCTTCCAAAGTGCTGGGATTACAGGTGTGAGCCACCATGCCTGGCCAGTTTTCTATTGCTCCTCTAACAAATTACCACAAAACTGGTGGCTTAAAACAACACAAATTTATCTTACAGTTCTGGAAGTCACAGAGTCCTCAATGTTGGTAAGACTGTTCCTTCTGAAGCCTCTAGAGGAAGATCTGTTTATTTGCCTTTTCCAGCTTCTAGAGGCCACCTGCATTCCTTGGCTTGTGATTCCTTCCTCCACCTCCAAAGCCAGTAGCAGAGCATCTTGAAATCGAGCATTTGTGCACACTCTGAGGCCATCATCAGTCATCATATCTCTTTTCTCACTCTGGCTCTTCTCTTGTGATTACATTGGACCTAGCTTGGATAATGCAGGCTAGTTTCCCCAACTCAAGCGCCTTAATTTAACCACACCTGCAAAACTTCTTTTCAATATAAGGTAATATATTCACAGGTTTTGGAATTAGGATATGGATATCTTGGGGGCCATTATTCTGTCTATCACACCATCTAATATGATTATTGTGAGGATTAAATAAGATAATGCATGTAAAATGCTTAGTTTGATACAATATTATTGTTAAGCCTAGGCCTAGTCTTTTGAAATTCCTAAGCCGAGAATTATGATCTTCAGCCTGTTGTGTTAGCTTTTCTTTGAGGCAATGCATGCTTCGTGTTCCATCCACCACCTGAATAAAGAGGACAGTTGTAGGGTATGAGGAAATGTGGCATAAAAAAATGTTCATTAAGTTGCAAATATCCATTCCTGCCACATCTGTAAGCATTTTCATGTTTCCTGAATTGGCCCACATGTAAAGAAGTTTACTCACCAGTGAACTAGATGGTCTCCAAAGTCTATTCCTAGTCTATTATTTAGGTCTTCTTTTCTGAGCAAGTATGAACTTGTCTGGGACCCCCTCCTGGCTTTTCTTTTCACTGTGCTTTCCTCTCTGTCTCTTCCTTCACAACTGAAATCCCCGAGTAGTCGCCTAAGTGCCAGGAGGGGGAGTGTGTAGTCAAGGTGGGGCATAGGTGGGACTAGCACCCTAGGAAGGACTGCCTATTCGTGTTGGGCAATGGAAGCCCCACCCCACAGAGGGAAGCAAATATTTTATGGTACTTGATTAGCATCAGAGAGCATGAGCATTTCCAGGTGACAGTTGAGAAAAGCTGGAACATGAAATTGAGTTTGAGGGAGTCTTGCTTGGTTCATTTGAGTGGAACCATCTGGTCTTTCACAGGCCTCAATAGCTGTGCTAGCTTGACTGTGCTCAGGCAAGGCTGCAACCCATCAACTCTAAAAATGACAAGAAACGGGCAACATTCAGTTCCTTAAGGCCAGGAAGGAAATTCTTTTAAAACGCTGGGAAAAATGTAAAAATGTATTCCCCAAAGTGGGGTCAGGAAGTCCCAGAGGGGAATTATATCTCATTTTGTGAAATGACCTCCAGAAATTAGAAGCATGGACTTTGTGGGAATCGAGGGATTGCACCAAGGATTAGAATGAACATTGAAGGAGGAAGTAATTGTCTTCTTCTAGGAAAAGAAGACAAGTCATTGATTTAAAATTATGAGCACATGTGGTGCACCTGGACCGGCACTGACATATAGTTAGGAGACACTAATAAGCCCTGGCACTTATCACTGATCAATAATTGTAAGGATCACCTGTTAGTTATTGCTATGTTTGGGATTCAGTACTTGTACTTATTTATATTATCTTTCACTTTCAAAAAACCCTGCAAGATAATTTATTATCTTGTTTTATTCTCACGCACTCTCAGCTTTAGTTTTCTTTATCTTTAAAACTGGAATGATAATGTATATCTTACAATATTGCAAGGAGAACTGCATTTAAAAGTTTATATAGGCTGGGCATAGTGGCTCACGCCTGTAATCCCAGCACTTTAGGAGGCCAAGGTGAGCAGATCACTTGAGCCCAGGAGTGTGAGACCAGCCTGGGCAATATGATGAAACCCCACCTCTACAAAAAATACAAAAATTAGCTGGGCATAGTGGTGCATGCCTGTAGTTCCAGCTACTTGGGAGGCTGAGGTGGGAGGATCACCTGAGCCCTGTGGAGGTCGAGGCTGCAGTAAGCTGTGGGGGCCACTGCACTGCAACCTGGGTGACAGAGTGAGACCCTATCTCAAAAAAAAAAAAAAAAAAAAAAGGCCGGGTGCGGTGGCTCACGTCTGTAATCCCAGCACTTTGGGAGGCTGAGGCAGGTGGATCACCTGAGGTCAGGGGTTCTAGACCAGCCTGGCCAAGATGGTGAAACCCCATCTCTACTAAAAATACAAAAATTAGGTGGATGTGGCGACGAGCGCCTATAATCCCAGCTACTTGGGAGGCTGAGGCAGGAGAATCACTTGAACCCAGGAGGCGGAGTTTGCAGTGAGCTGAGATAACACCACTGCACTCCAGCCTGGGCGACAAGAGTGAAACTCCTTCTCAAAAAAAAAAAAAAAAAAAAAGTCTACATCAAACTGTCTGGCATTTAGCAGATGCCAATTTATTTACTTATTTATTTATTTTATTATACTTTAGGGTTTTAGGGTACATGTGCACAATGTGCAGGTTTGTTACATATGTATCCATGTGCCATGTTGATTTCCTGCACCCATTAACTCGTCATTTAGCATTAGGTGTATCTCCTAATGCTGTCCCTCCCCCCTCCCCCCACCCCACAACAGTCCCCGGAGTGTGATGTTCCCCTTCCTGTGTCCATGAGTTCTCCTTGTTCAATTCCCACCTATGAGTGAGAACATGCGGTGTTTGGTTTTTTTGTCCTTGCGATAGTTTACTGAGAATGATGTTTTCCAGTTTCATCCATGTCCCTACAAAGGACACGAACTCATCATTTTTTATGGCTGCATAGTATTCCATGGTGTATATGTGCCACATTTTCTTAATCCAGTCTATCGTTGTTGGACATTTGGGTTGGTTCCAACTCTTTGCTATTGTGAATAGTGCCACAATAAACATACGTGTGCATGTGTCTTTATAGCAGCATGATTTATAGTCCTTTGGGTATATACCCAGTAATGGGATGGCTGGGTCAAATGGTATTTCTAGTTTGAGATCCCTGAGGAATCGTCACACTGACTTCCACAATGGTTGAACTAGTTTACAGTCCCACCAACAGTGTAAAATTGTTCCTATTTCTCCACATCCTCTCCAGCACCTGTTGTTTCCTGATTTTTTAATGATGGCCATTCTAACTGGTGTGAGATGGTATCTCACTGTGGTTTTGATTTGCATTTCTCTGATGGCCAGTGATGGTGAGCATTTCTTCATGTGTTTTTTGGCTGCATAAATGTCTTCTTTTGAGAAGTGTCTGTTCATGTCCTTTGCCCACTTTTTGATGGGGTTGTTTGTTTTGTTCTTGTAAATTTGTTTGAGTTCATTGTAGATTCTGGATATTAGCCCTTTGTCAGATGAGTAGGTTGCAAAAATTTTCTCCCATTGTGTAGGTTGCCAGTTCACTCTGATGGTAGTTTCTTTTGCTGTGCAGAAGCTCTTTAGTTTAATGAGATCCCATTTGTCAATTTTGGCTTTTGTTGCCATTGCTTTTGGTGTTTTAGACATGAAGTCCTTGCCCACGCCTATGTCCTGAATGGTATTGCCTAGGTTTTCTTGTAGGATTTTAATGGTTTTAGGTCTAACATATAAGTCTTTAATCCATCTTGAATTAATTTTTGTATAAGGTGTAAGGAAGGGATCCAGTTTCAGCTTTCTACATATGGCTAGCCAGTTTTCCCAGCACCATTTATTAAATAGGGAATCCTTTCCCCATTTCTCGCTTTTGTCAAGTTTGTCAAAGATCGGATAGTTGTAGATATGCGAAGCAGATGCCAATTTATATTTATGAATATGAAATTATTGTTGAAACAGGCAAAAAAGATATGAAAGTTTTTTTTTTTTTTTTTTTTTTTTTTTTTTGAGACGGAGTCTCGCTCTTTCACCCAGGCTGGAGTGCAGTGGCGCGATCTCGGCTCACTGCAGGCTCCGCCCCCTGGGGTTCACGCCATTCTCCTGCCTCAGCCTCCCTTGTAGCTGGGACTACAGGCGCCTGCCACCTCGCCCGGCTAATTTTTTGTATTTTTAGTAGAGACGGGGTTTCACCGTGTTAGCCAGGATGGTCTCGATCTCCTGACCTTGTGATCCGCCCGCCTCGGCCTCCCAAAGTGCTGGGATTACAGGCGTGAGCCACTGCGCCCGGCCCTTTTTGTTTTTTTTTTTGAGACGGAGTTTGGCTCTGTCACCCAGGCTGGAGTGCAGTGGTGTTATCTCAGCTCACTGCAAACTCCGCCTCCTGGGTTCAAGTGATTCTCCTGCCTCAGCCTCCCGAGTAGCTGGGATATTTTTTTTTTTTGAGACGGAGTTTGGCTCTGTCACCCAGGCTGGAGTGCAGTGGTGTTATCTCAGCTCACTGCAAACTCCGCCTCCTGGGTTCAAGTGATTCTCCTGCCTCAGCCTCCCGAGTAGCTGGGATTACAGGCACCTGCCACCACGCCTGGCTAATATTTGTATTTTTAGTGGAGACGGGGTTTCACCATCTTGGCCAGAGGCTAGTGTTGAACTCCTGACCTCATGATCCACCTGCCTCTGCCTCTCAAAGTGCTGGGAATACAGGCGTGAGCCACAGCGCCCGGCCCATGAAAGGTATTTTGATCGATTATTTTATTTGGCAATTCTACAAGGTGCCTGCTACATTTCAGGCTCCAAACAAATTGTATTCAAATATAGCCCTGACTTTAGGATGCTCACAGTCTAGTGAGGAAGACAGACCCAAAAACCCTGATCAAACAAGAAAGCTATAATTAGAATTTAATAGAATATATTTTAGGATAGGGTGCTAAAAAAAGCTGCTTCTAAAACCAGGATGAATGTTAAGTGGACCCTTAAAAGTAATGAGTGGCAATCAGGGTGAATGAGAGAGAGAGAGTGCGTGTGTGTGTGTGCATGTGTGCTGTGTAGTGTCCTATCCATTCATTTGGGGCAGGAGAATAACTGCCACTAGTTTTAGACTGCCGGGGAAGGAAATATGCCTGTGGAATAGGACCAAACAAGTAGGCAGGAGCTGAATCACACCTGCTCTTCCGCACCTTTCCAAGAAGTTTAAATTTTAGGCTAAAAGTGATGGGGAGCCATTGAAGGATTTTCTGAAAGGTATGCTGTGTTCAGACTTATGGTTTAGAAGGATTGTTTAGGTAATAGTGTGGAAGGGAGGGACCCAGGATGCAGGAAGAGTCAGGAAACTAAAAAGATGCAGTAGAGTATAGTGGTTTGAAGTATGAATTCCAGAGATGCACAGCCCAGCCCAGGTTTTCTGGCTTCACCATTTTCTGGCAGTATGGTCATGGACAATTTAACTTTTTTTGTGACTCAGTTTTCTCATCTGTGAAAGGAAGATAAAAATACGATCTACCTCTTAGGATTGATGTGACAATTAAAAGAGCTAATAGAATACAATAAACAGTACAATATCTCCCACATAATGAGGCCCAAATAAATGTTAACCTGTTGTTATTATTATTAATTAATACCCTAGTGCAAAAGAGGAATGAGAAGGGCCGGGGCTAAGTCAGTGGCCAAGTTGAGATGAAAGGAAGGGGAGGGTGTCAAGGAAATGGAATTGGAAGGACTTGGTAAGTGTATTAAGGTGGCTTTAAAAGGAATGGAGGCACAGGGGAGCTTTTTGAATTCCCTGAGTGAGTGGAGGAGTCTGGATTCAAAGCTGTTCTGGTGGATGTTCTTTCCCCATTGTTCTTTTTCAGTAGGTTGCACTATGATTCTGTCATCCTGCATGTCCTTGTCTCTGTGTACTGGGTTCAAATCTCATCCACAAACACAGATATAGAAGAACTATAAATGTCGTTCTTTTTCTGTAGCTCAACTTAAGTTCTGTTTTGTGCCTTCCTCTTGGATAGCAGGAACACAATTTCAGTTAAATTGGGGTCTTCCTTCCATTTTCCCATGAGCTTACCTATGTTCTAGGAGTGCCAGGGTTTGAGGTTGGCCCTGGACATTAGGTCTTTGGTGTCATCTGGCCAAGCTGACATCCCTTGGGGCTACTATTGCCTCATTGGGTCCTCAGCCATATTCCATTCGGGCTGTCCTCAGGTCACCTCTCAAACTCATTCATAAAGCTCCTTTAGGTTCAGGCCCCTCCTCTTGGGAATGCAGTGATTGTTTTGCTTCTCAGGTGCTCCCATGATACGTGGGGCAGTGGAAGCCTTGGAAAGATGTTAGGTCTTCATTTCTGTCCCCTCTTGGACACATAGAAGTGATTCCATGGTTTCTGTACCACCGTGACATGTGGGTGAAGCTGTCTAAGATGTCGGTTCTTCCCCAGGGTCTTGCCACCTGCAGGACGTTATCTGTGTTCTTGGATCTCCTAAACCTAGCCAAGGTTTCTGCAGACTCCCTTGGGTCGCAACTCAACCTGAAGGATGGGGTGAGGAAGCCAAGATGCCCTTTTCTCAAGGACCCCAAGCATCGAAGCTCTCCTCGCATCACCTTGACTCTTCTTTCACCCTTCAGGCCTGAAGCCTTGTTCTTATCCTATCTTTTCTTCTTGTTTTAAAAAAATTGCCCTGAGTCTTTTCAGTTTCCTTCAGCGCCTAGGTTTTGAAACTCAAAAGCAAGGAAGAGACTCTTTTTAAATCTGCTTTCTTCTGTAACAACCCTTCCCTGAGGCAATTAAAGAGGAGAAGTGCTAAAAGATGAGAAAGTGTCAAAGAAAGATAATCCATTAATACTTCATAGACATTATCCCACCACATTTTAAATACAGTCATCAGGCAATAACCTACAATCTCTTTTGTCTTTGGTCTTTGAATGTCTGATCTTGTCCCTAGTTGACAGATATGATATAAGTAATTCTGATAGTCATTTGACTTATTGATGTCGGACATGTGGGCGGAGCTGAATTTTACTAATAAAGAAAACTCTTAAAGACAAGATAAAGCCAGCCTCTTTGAATCAGGGGGAAAACTAGGGTAGAAATGAAAGACGAACGTCTCTCTCAATACTACCTTAGCGCCATGGGGGTGGGACAGGGCTGAAATTGGGAAATACCTGTGAAAAGCTGAGATAGGAGAAGGAATTTATCTCCAGCTAGATGCGGAGGATCATAAACATTGGTTTGCCTGGGATGGCACCAGTTTATGCCACTTTTCCTCATGTGCCACCTGGTTAGTGCCCACTTTCTCTCTAAAACCTATCACATCTTGGACAGTAAAGTATGTGGTTATCCCATTTCTGGTTTATATAAGCCTGTTTGGATGTTCCAGTTTGGAACTAGGCTGGAGACATTGAAAGCCTTAATTACCAAGATTTCTCTTTATGCAATGAGGTCAGTAAAATCACCCAAGAGCCTGAGATAGAGGAGGGTCTTTGTTTTTAACTCTAGGACTACATAAGTAAATAGCTACTTTGATATAAAAATCATAATTTCAGTATAAATAAATAAGGGTATACTATTTAGCCATTTCTCCTTTATCATTCACATATATTATTATGGTTTTATAGGCCTTTTTTGCCCGTTCAATTTGTAGTAGCAAGGAGAATCTCAAATCATCTGCTATTCTGTGTTTCATTCCAACATTTTTAGAGTTCTCAGTTATCCATGAGTAAAACCAAAATACACGCTGCCTAGATAAAATCATCATTTTCAATAATTGATGTGATCTTGCATTAAGATAGTTTCTAGCAAAATGGTCAAATTTGTATATTTTATCCATAGATGAAGTTGATTAGATTCTCAAGGCCAAAAGTAAGAGCCCTGAAGCCATGTTGATTTCCAGTAAATTCCCTGCTGCAGTCCACTATTCTGATCCCCTGAAGCCCTCCTTGTCTTCTTAGGAGTTAGATCAGGTTTTCAAGAACAGCAGCTGGGTCAACCAGGCATCCTAGAGCTGGATGAACAAAATACAGTCTAGAACAACTCCCTATCTTTTCATCCTTTCCTGTTACTAGAATGCCTTAGTCCATTTGTGCACTATAACAAAATACCTTAAACTGGGTAATTTATAAAGATCAGAAATTTTATTCCTCATAATTTTGGAGGCTGTAAGTCCAAGATCAAGGTGCCAGCAGGTTCAGTGTGTGTTGAGAGCCCTGTCTCTCTGCTTCCTTGTCACTGTATCCTCTAGAGGGGTTAAACTCTGAGTCCTCACATGGAAAAAGGGACAGAAAGGACAAAAAAGGACTAAGCTAGTTTCTTCCAGCCCTTTTATAAGGCACTAATTCATCCATGAAGGTGGAGCCCTCATGACTTAATCACTTTCCAAAGGCCCCACCTCTTGGTATCACCACAAGGGGAATTAAGTTTCAACATGAATTTTGGAGGGAACACATCCAAACTGTAGCATTCTACCCATGGTCTACCAAAATTCATGTCCTACTCACATACAAAGTACATTAATTCTATCCCATAGCCACAAATGTCTTGTTCTAGCATCAATCTTCAGATCTAAGTCCAAAGTCTCATCTATATATTATTTAAATCAGATATGGGTGAGATTCTAGGCACAATTCATCCTGAGACAAATTCCTCCTCCAGCTGTGAACTTGTGACATCCAACAAGTTATGTGCTTCCAATATACAAAGGTAGGGCAGGCATAGGATATACATTCCCATTTCAAAAGGGAGCAACAGAACAGAAGAAATGGACAACAGGTCTCAAATAACTCGAAAACCCGACAAGGCAAACAACATTAAATCTTGAGGCTTTAGAATAATCTTCAACTCCATGTCCTGCCTTTCAGATACACTGGGCTGGGGTTGGATCACCAAGGCTCCAGGGACTCTGCCTCCATGGCCTCACTGGGCACAGCTCACATGGCAGTTCTCAAGGGTTAGAGTCTTTTGCCTGTGGCTCACCCAGGCTAGAGTTGCATGTTGGTGGGTCTACAGTTTTGGTGTCTCAGGGGTGACCCCATTCCCATGGCTCCACTAGACACTGCTCTACTGTGGGGTTCTCTGTGGTGACCCTGACCCCATGGCTTCACTGGACATTGCCCTAGTAGGGGACCTCTGCAGCAGCCCCATCCCAACGCAGTTCTCTGCCTGGCACCCAAGGCTCTCTGATGCATCCTGTGAAATCTAGGTGGAGATAGGCATACCTCCATGGCTCTACTGCTCTGCGTGCCTGCAGAGTTAGCACCATGTGGACTCTGCCAAAGCTTATAGCCTGTACCTTCCAGAGGGGCCATCTGAGGCACCTCTGGGCCTGCTTGAACCACAGCTAGGACAGCCAAGGAGCACTGTGCCTGATGTGGGGAGCAGAGATGAGGTGGTGCAGGGCAGTGAATACTAAGATCCCGAGGGCCCCTAAGGTTCTCTACTTTCCTTTTAATTGTGAATTCCATCTTTAAATCATTTCTCTCTTTACTAGAAGAATAAAGAGATGCTATGCAGCCCGTTCAATATTTTGCTTAGATATTTCTCCCATGAGATATCTTAGTTCATTGTTCTTAAATTCTGTCTTCCACAAAGCCCTGGACTATGGACACAATTCAGCCAAGTTCTTTGCCACTTTTTAACAAGGATGGCCTTTTCTCCAACTTCCAATGAGATAGTCCTTATTTCCATCTAAGACCTTATCAGAATAGCCTTTACTCTTTATATTTCTACCAGCATTCCAATCACAACCATTTAGATAACTTCTGAGAAGACTGAAGCCCTTTCTATAGCTCTCCCCTTCTTTTGTGTTTATCTTAGTCCATTTCCTGCTTATTATAACAAAATGCCTGAAACTGGATAATTTATAAAGAAAAGGAATTTATTTATTACAGTTATAGAGTCTGAAAAGTCCAAGATGGAGAGGCGCCATCTGGTGAGGGTCTTCTTGCTGCTGAGGATTTTCTGCAGAGTCCCAAGGCAGTGCAGGGCCTCACATGGTGGGAGGGCTAGGTGTATTACATTAGGTCTCTCTTCCTCTTCTTATAAAACCACCAGTTCCACTCCCATGATAACCCATTAATCCATTAGCCTATTAACCCATTAATCCATTCATCCATTAATAATGTATTTATGAGTGCAAAGCCCTCATGACCCAATCACCTCTTAAAATCTCGCAGCACTGCCACATTGGGGATTAAATGTCAACATGAGTTTTAGAGGGGACAAATATTCATACCATAGCAGAACCCCACAAGAATTACCCTTAATGGTCCATTCATAGCAATATGGGATTTTTTTAGCCTGCTCCTCCAAACTCTTCCAGCCTCTGCCCATTACTCAGTTCCAAAACTGCTTCCACATTTTTAGGTATTCGTTATAGAAAATACCCACCTTCTTGGTAAAATTTCTGTCTTAGTCTGTTTATGCTGCTATAATAAAAAAGCAGCCTGGGTTATTAATAAACAATAGAAATGTATTTATCATAGTTCTGGAGGCTGGGAAGTCCAAGACTGAGGCTCTGGCAAGAGCAAGGTACCCATAGATTCAGTGTCTGGTGAGGGCCTGTTCTCTCTGATTCTAAGATGGTGCTTTATTTCTTTATTTACTTAAGATAGAGCTTTATTGCTGTGTCATTCAGAGGTATGATGGTTAATACTGGGTGTCAACTTGATTGAATTGAAGGATGCAAAGTATTGACCCTAGGTGTGTCTGTGAGGGTGCTGCCAAAGGAGATTAACATTTGAGTCAGTGGGCTGGGAAAGGCAGACCCACCCTTAATCTGGGTGGGCACCATCTAATCAGTTGCCAGTGCAGCTATAATATAAAGCAGGGAGAAAAATGTGAAGAGATGAGACTGGCCTAGCCTCCCAGCCTATGTCTTTCTCCCATGCTGGACCCTTCCTGCCCTTCAACGTCGGCCTCCAAGTTCTTTAGTTTTGAGACTCAGACTGGCTTTCCTTTCTCCTCAGCTTGCAGATGACCTATTGTGGGACCTTGTGATTGTGTGAGTTAGTACTTAAAAATTCCCCTTTGTGTATATATATATCCTGTTAGTTCTGTCCCTCTAGGGAACCCTGACTAATACAGATTTTGGTACCAGGAGTGGTTCTAGAGGAACAGAATATTAAGGATGGAGTTCTTTCACTGGTTTTGGGGTTTCTGGAGTTGGCTACTTAATATGATTAGACCCAAAAATGCTAAGGACGCTCTTATTTATTTATTTATGTATTTGAGATAGAGTCTCACTCTGTCGCCCAGGCTGGAGTGCAATATCGTGATCTCAGCTCACTGCAACCTCCCCTCCCGGGTTCAAGCAATTCTCCTGCTTCAGCCTCCCAAGTAGCTGGGATTACAGGTGTCCACCACCAACTCTGGCCACTTTTCGCATTTTTAGAGGAGACGAGGTTTCACCATGTTAGCCAGGCTGGTCTTGAACCCAACTTTAGGTGACCCACCTGCCTTGGCCTCCCAAAGTGCTGGGATTACAGGTGTGAGCCACCATGCCCAGCCAGGACTCTACTTCTAATAGTATGGAGAACACTAATAGTCTTGTACAGGGGTCTGATCTGCAGACCCTGACCCAACAATGGATGACAGACGTACACTGACACTGATATTTTTGCCTGTCAGTCCAGCTAAGGAGCTCTGCTCTGAGTCTGGAGCATTGCCTCAATAAGCCAGTGAAGTTTGCATTTATTTAGTACAGCTTAAATGACAAAGGTCTCAAGTAAATACCACTAGAGGATAATTGACATTGCTGACCCCCGAGCAGAGAGAAATTATGCACCTGCAGTTGATCAAAGGTTGGACTTAGGACCACATGAGTAAACAAGCTATTTAGATAAGCTCCCCACATTTCCTTGTTGTTTGCTTTTTTGCTATGAACTAAAGATAAAGAGGCTTAGGCTGCTTTCAGCCAAATCTGTTACTGAAGCTATGCAGCTCCCTTCCCGGGCTTCCAAGAAGGTTTGTGACTATTTTCTACAACTATCTTTATAATTTTTCCCACCACCCTGACTGAACTCCCACAGTCTTTGTGTGAACTGTTTAGAGAGCTATGCAAAATAAGTGCATTTTACACTCCTGACACTGCTTATGAGAGGGAAAGAGTTTAGTGACTCTGTATGTAATGCCTTTGACCACATGTGGAGAACCAAGGAACATAATGAAGCTGGTTGTTTGCTCCTAAGTTCAGTGGATGAAGTGATGAAAGAAAATGATAAACTCAGGGATTCTGTCTCCCAGCTTCAGAGGCAGATACTGAGCCTCAAAGCTGCTAAGATTGCCTGGAGTGAGAGTCTTAGCTCCTGTAGAGAAAGAGCTGAAATTGTGGAAAAACAGACACAAGCTCTTAAGTGAGTGGCTGACCTGCATTGAAAGATGCATGCACAGCCTCACTAGGTGTCTACTATCCAAGTAGACAGGTGTCTACAGGTCCAAGTGAGGGCATTGATTGGAAAAGAATGATATCCTGCTATTGTGGGATCTGGCCAGCAGCCCTTAATGCAATGGGGCTCTCTCCTTGTTCCCAGGTGGATCGGCAGGTTGAGAAATAATAGACACACACAAGATAGTGAAAGCTGCGTCCAGGGGGGTCACCACCTTCTGGTCCCATGGTGCCAACAATGCACTGGATATACCAGCATTTATTATTAAGTTTAGTAAGGGCGGGGGTAGGTTAGTGAGGGATTTAGGGTCATTTGATTATGAAGTGAGATGGTCACATGGGGATGAAGTAATTCTTTAACATAACATCTGTATGCAGAAGTACAGTATACAGGGATAAGAATTTACAATATAGTGTGTGCATCAGTAATTTCTAACAGAGCCTTAAAACAGAAACACAGTCTTTCCATAACCTATGATTAGCAAGATATTAATCAGCAGTAACAGTTGCAGCAAAAGCTGGTTACAAACAATCCATAGAAACAGAACATGAAGCTAGACAACCAGTTAGACCAGAAATTCTCAGAAGGGAGTATGTCTTAACCCTAAAGAGGCCTAGAAGAGCCGTGGCAAGATGAGCGTGTTTATAGCCCTATCTTATCCATATGGACAGGAGCCCCCTACCCCCCAAGCATCTGTTTATAGGCTCTCCAAGTGTCACATTCCATTCCCAGAGCTATGAACATCTGCTTTTCTGGGATAGGAATCTTGGTGATGTGAAACCTCCCTGACTGCACATCCATTCATAGGCTCTCTGCAGGGGGAAGCACATCACGTGCTGTTGGCTCATTCTGGCAGTCCAACCTGGCATTACACAATCCTGCATGCAATTTTATATTTACAATAATCAGGAGGATTTCATCTTTTATTCCATAGCAATAGTTTCAGGGGATCTTCCTACACCCTGCAACTTGGAATGGGTATGTTGGAGGACCCTGATGAAGCTGGGGATACTGAGTTTGTAAACCATGATGAACCTTTTCTGCCAGAAGAAACAGCTTCCCCATTCCCAGTAGTGGCAACATCCCCTCCCCGACCCATGCTGCCATCAGCCTTTCCACCTTTGTCTGAGGAAATGAACCCTGCAATGCCTAAGGCAACAGTGATGGCCTCCCCTGAGGCAGTTGCCAGGCAAGATAATGTTGATTCTCCTCAGGAGCCACCCCCAACACCCCTGTTTGCTTCTAGACCTATAACTAGACCAAAGTCCCAGCAGGTCCCTAGAGGGTGAGGTTGAGAGTGTGACCCATGAGGAGGTGTGCTATACTCAAAAAGAACTGCTTGAATTTTCTAATTTATGTAAACAGAAATCTGGAGAACAGGCATGGGAATGGATATTAAGGGGTGGGGGTGGGATAATGGTGGAAGGAAAGTAGAGTTGGATCAGGCTGAATGTGTTGATTTGGGCCCATTAAGTAGGGACTCTGCATTTAATGTTGCAGCTTGGGGAGTTAAAAAGGGTTCTAATAGTTCATTTGCTTGGTTAGCTGAAAGAAGCATTAAAAGATGGCCCACTGTGAATGAGCTGGAAATGCCTAATCTCCCTTGGATGAATGTAGAGGAAGGGATCCAAAGGCTTAGGGAGATTGGGATGGTGGAGTGGATTAGTCACTTTAGACCTACTCATCCCAGCTGGGAGAGTCCAGAAGATATACACATGACCAATGCCTTATGAAATAGATTTGTGAGGGCAACACCTGCATCTTTGAAGGACCATGTCATTGATCTCTGTATGTCAGATCTAACAGTGGGAACTACAGTCACTCAACTACAAAATTTAAATACAACAGGAATAATTGGATCCCGAGGGGGCAGGGGCTAAGTGGCAGCACTCAACTGTCAAAGGTGGGCATAGCTACCATAATAGACAGCAGAGGCAAAGCAGCAATCAGAATAGTCTGAATTGTGTAGGGCTCTGGCATTGGCTTATTAATCGTAGTGTTCCTAGAAGTGAAATTGATACGAAGCCTACTGCATTCCTACTTAATATATAGAAGCAGAAAGCTTCAATGGACAAAAGACTAATTTGAGGCTGGGCATGGTGGCTCATGCCTGTAATCCTAGCACTTTGGGAGGCCAAGGCTGGTGGATCACCTGAGGTCAGGGGTTCAAGACCAGCCTGGACAACATAGTGAAACCCCGTCTCTACTAAAAATACAAAAAATTAGCTGGGTGTGGGCATGGGCACCTGTAATCCCAGCTACTTGGGAGGCTGAGGCAGGAGAATCGCTTGAACCTAGGAGGTGGAGGTTATGGTGAGCCAAGATCACGCCACTGCACTCCAGCCTGGATGACAGAGTGAGACTCTGTCTCAAAAAAAAAAAAGACTAATTTGAATTATAAAAGCAGAGAATCATGGGCCCTCAACTGATTTCCAGACTTGAGCCAGTATACTGTCTCAGGACCCCTTGAAGGAAGGTGAGGCCAGGTCCCCATGAGGAAGGACCCCCACTATACCAACAATGTATGCAGTTAATCTTTCTCCAATCCTTCCCCAAGGAGACCTCTGGCTTTTTACCAGGGCAACTGTGCACTGGGGAGAGGGAAATTATTAGACATTTCGGGGACTACCAGACACTGGCTCTGAGTTGATGTTGATTCCAGGGGACCCGAAAACGTCATTGTGGTCCTCCAGTTAAAGTATGGAGACACTTATGGAGGTCAGGTAATTAATGGAGTTTTAGCTCACATCCGACTTACAGTGGGTCCACCAGGTCCCTGGACTCATCTTGTGGTCATTTCCCCAGTGCCAGAATGCATAATTGGCATAGACATACTTAGCAGCTGGCAGAACCCTCACATTGGCTCCCTGACTGGGAGGGTGAGGGCTATTATGGTGGGAAAGGCCAAATGGAAGCCATTAGAGCTGCCTCTACCTAGAAAAATAGTAAATCAAAAACAATATCACATCCTTGGAGGGATTGCGGAGATTAGTGCCACCATTAAGGACTTGAAAGACGCAGGAGTGGTGATTCCCACCAAATCCCTGTTCAATTCTCCCATCTGGCCTGTGCAGAAGACAGATGGATCTTGGAGAAGGACAGTGGATTATCATAAGCTTAACCAAGTGGTGACTCCAGTTGCAGCTGCTGGACCAGATGAAGTTTCATTTCTTGAAAAATTAACACATCTCCTGGTACCTGGTACACAGCCATTGATTTGGCAAATGCCTTTTTCTCCATTCCTGTCCATAAGGCCCACCAGAAGCAATTTGTCTTCAGCTGGCAAGGCCAGCAATATACCTTTACTGTCCTACCTCAGAGGTATATCAATGCTCAGGCTTTATGTCATAATCTTATTCAGAAAGACCTTGATTGATTTTTGCTTCCGTGAGATATCATACTAGTCCATTACATTAATGACATTATGCTGATTGGATCCAATGAGCAAGAAGTAGCAAACACACTGGACTTATTGATGAAATATTTGTGTGCCAGAGGATGGGAAATCCGACTAAAATTCCGGGATCTTCTACTTCAGTAAAATTTCTAGGGGTCCAGTGGTGTGGGGCCTGTCAAGATATTCCTTCTAAGGTAAAGGATAAGTTGCTGCTGCATTGGCCCCGCCCACAACCAAGAAAGAGGCACAACACCTAGTGCGCCTATTTGGATTTTGGAGGCAACACATTCCTCATTTGGGTGTGTTACTCCAGCCTATTTATTGAGTGACCCAAAAGGCTGCCAGTTTTGAATGGTGTTCAGAACAGGAGAAGGCTCTGCAACAGGTCCGGGCTGCTGTGCAAGCTGCTCTGCCACTTGGGCTGTATGACCCAGCAGATCCAATGGTGCTTGAGGTGTCAGTGGCAGATAGGGATGCTGTTTTGAGCCTTTGGCAGGCCCCCATAGGTGAATCACACGAAAACCCCTAGGATTTTGGTGCAAGGCCCTACCATCTTTTGCAGACAACTATTCTCCTTTTGAGAGACAGCTCTTGGCCTGTTCCTGGGCTTTGGTGGAAACTGAATGTTTGACTATGGGTCATCAAGTCACCATGAGACCTGAACTGCTTATCATAAACTGGGTGTTTTCTGACCCATCCAGCCATAAAGTGGGTCATGCACAGCAGTATTCCATCATCAAATGGAGGTGGTATATACGTAATCAGGCTTGAGCAGGTCCCGAAGGCACAAGCAAGTTACACGAAGAAGTGGCTCAAATGCCCATGATCTCTACTCCTGCCACCCTGCCTGCTCTCCCACAGGCTGTACCAATGGCCTCATGGGGAGTTCCCTATGATCAGTTGACAGAGGAAGAGAAGACTAGGGCCTGGTTCACAGATGTTTCTGCACAATATGTAGGCACCACCTGAAAGTGGACAGCCACAGCACCACAGCCCCTTTCTAGGACATCACTGAAGGACAGCAGTGAAGCCAAATCTTCCCAGTGGGCAAAATTTCAAGCAGTGCACCTGGTTGTGCACTTTGCATGGAAGTAGAAATGGCCAGATGTGTGATTATATTCTGATTCATGGGCTGTAGCCAATGTTTTGGCTAGATGTTCAGGGACTTGTAAGAAGCATGATTGGAAAATTGGTGACAAAGAAATTTAGGGAAGAGGCATGTGGATGGACCTGTCTGAGTGGTCAAAAACTGTGAAGGTATTTGTATCCTATGTGAGTGCTCACCAATGGGTGACCTCAGCAGAGGAAGATTTTAATAATCAAGTGGATAGGATGACCCATTCTGTGGACACCACTCAGCCTCTTTCCCCAGCCACCCCTGTCATTACCCGATGGACCCATGAACAAAGTGGCCATGGTGGCAGGGATGGAGGTTACACATGGTCTCAGCAACATGGACTTCCACTCACCAAGGCTGACCTGGCTACAGCCACTGCTGAGTGCCCAATTTGCCAGCAGCAGTGACCAACACTGAGCCCTCGATATGGCACCATTCCTCGGAGTGATCAACCAGCTACCTGGTGGCAGGTTGATTATATTGGACCTCTTCCATCATGGAAAGGGAAGAGGTTTGTCCTCACTGGAACAGACAAACCCATTATTCTGGACATGGGTTTGCCTATTCTGCACGCAATGCTTCTGCCATCTATGGACTCATGGAATGCCTTATCCACTGTCATGGTATTCCACACAGCATTGCCTCTGACCAAGGCACTCATTTTATGGCTAAAGAAATGTGGCAGTGGGCTCATGCTCATGGAATTCACTGGTCTTACTGTGTTCCCCATCATCCTGAAGCAGCTGGATTAATAGCATGGTGGAATGGCCTTTTGAAGTCACAATTACCATGTCAAATATGTGACAATACTTTGCAGGGCTGGGGCAAAGGTCTCCAGAAGGCCATGTATGCTCTGAATCAGCATCCAATATATGATACTCTTTCTCCCATAGCCAGGATTCATAGGTTCAGGAATCAAGGGGTGGAAGTGGAAGTGGCACCACTCACCATCACCCCTAGTGATCCACTAGCAACACTTTTGCTTCCTGTTCCCACGACATTACATTCTGCTGGCCTAGAGGTCTTAGTTCCAGAGGGAGGAATGCTGCCACCAGGAGAATGCTGCCTTCCATTCTGTTAAACTGGAAGTTAAGATTGCCACCTGGACACTTTGGGCTCCTCCTACCTTTAAGTAAACAGGCTAAGAAGGGAGTTACAGTGTTGGCTGGGGTGATTGACCCAGACTATCAAGATGAAATCAGTTTACTACTCCACAACAGGGGTAAGGAAGAATATGCATGAAATACAGGAGATCCATTAGGGCATCTCTTAGTATTACCATGCCCTGTGATAAAGGTCAAAGGGAAACTACAACAGCCCAATCCAGGCAGGACTACAAATGGCCCAGGCCCTTCAGGAATGAAGGTTTGGGTCACTCCACCAGGAAAAAAGCCACGACCTGCTGAGGTGTTTGCTGAAGGCAAAGGGAATATAGAATGGGTAGTAGAAGAAGGTAGTCATCAATACTAGCTATGACCATGTGACCAGCTGCAGAAACGAGGACTGCAACTGTCATAAATATTTCTTCCTTCTTTTGTTAAAACATGTTTGTGCATGTATATACTTGTACTAAGAAAATATCTTCATTTTATTTCCTTTATCATGTGACGTAAGATTTATTGACTTCATATCAGAATTTAAGCATTGTTAACTTTGTGTAATAGTATTTGGGTTGGGGATTGGTGCATTTCCAGTTGTACAAAGGATAGTTGTATTATGTTAGGGGTAATTATGACCTTATTATTGCCTTTATTTGAAGATTATGTATGATCTCAGTTGTGTATAGGTTCCAGTTAACAAGGGGTGGACTTGTGATGGTTAATACCATCAACTTGCTTGGATTGAAAGATGCAAAGTATTGATCCTGGGTGTTTCTGTGAGGGTGTTGCCAAAGGAGATTAACATTTGAGTCAGTGGGCTGGGAAAGGCAGACTCACCCTTTAATCTGGGTGGGCACCATCTAACTAGCTGCCAACATGGCTAGAGTATAAAGCAGGCAGGAAAACATGAAGAGATGAGACTGGCCTAGCCTCCCAGCCTACATCTTTCTCCCATGCTGGACTCTTCCTGCCCTTGAACATTGGACTCTGAGTTCTTTAGTTCTGGGACTCAGACTGGATTTCCTTGCTCCTCAGCTTGCAGATGGCCTGTAGTGGGACCTTGTGATCATGTGAGTTAATACTTAATAAACTCCCCTTTATATATATAATGTTTATATATAAAATATATATAATATAAAATATATTTAATATATTTTATATTATATATTTAATATATTATATATACTATATATTATATATTATATTATATGTTATATATAATATATATTATATATTTTATATATATAAAAGGGATATATATTATATATATAAGTTATGATATATATATATATATATATATATATATATATCCTTTTAGTTCTGTCCCTCTAGAGAACCCTGACTAACACAAAAGCGAACAAATGCTGTGTCCTCACATTGTGGAATAAATGGAAAGGCAAAAGGGCAAATGCTTTGTGAAGCCTCTCTTATAAGAGCCTTCATCTCATTCACAAGGTAAGAACCCTGTTGACCTAATAATCTCCTAAAGGCCCCACTTCTTAACATTATTGCATTGGAGATTTATTTTCGACATAAAGTTTGGAGGAACACAAAGATTTAAACCATAGCATAGAGGGATCCATTGGCTGTCCTTATTGGAAACCTTTAGTTTTGTGTAAGAAATGCTGTTTTTCAGCTGCATTATTAAAAAATGCAGTTATTTTCATTTTTGTTAATTTAAATTAGTTTTTTGCGTATACATGACATTATAGTTTCTCTTTCAAATGTATCACTCTACTTTTATAATAAACTTAAAAGTCAATTTTGATAGAAAAATAAATGGGCCCTTTCTGTCAAATTTATGCAGACCTATTATTCAAACAAATTTCAGTGATCCCGTGAGCTTTATGAAATAATTTCTTTTTATAATTTACAACATTTCAAAAATAAAATTTAATTGTTTGTTGCTTTGAGGAACTTGGCAACTTGGCAAAGTTGATAAATATTTCCAAGTTACAAATAATATTTACAGTGAAACAGGATAATGTAAATTGTAATCAAAATGCTATCAAGACAAGCATATAAAATGATATAAGAGCTGTTTTTCAAAAAGATATGTATTCCTGTAACTTGTTATCTTCCAGTTTCTATCATCAGAAAACATTAGAAACATGCAGGAGCTCAATTATTCCTCCAGGACATATGTGAATTAGATAATATACTTCAGTTCCTAGTGAAGAGATAAGAAAATTGAAGATCCTATTGGGCCCTCATTAAATGTCTCTTGCCAGTATTTCAAACACTTTGGGGAACATTCTCAGGAGACAGTAGACTCTGCCTAGGGGAAAAAGAGTGCGAAATTAGAACAGATGTCATATTTTCCATTGCAAATAAGACCAGAAGATATGTTTTATTGGCCGAGTGAAGCAAAATCATTCTATTGGACCTCTCTGACACTTGGCAACACTGGAATCAAGTCAGTTCTTTCTCTTTAAAGACAAGGAAAATAATAAGGTAGCAAACAAGTGGGTAAACAGCAGGTATGAGGAAAAAGCCTTGTCTTTTGGTTGATCTGTTCATTAACAGAATGAGATAAACATAGGCAAAGAAAAGGTAAAACAGTGCTTGTTAAAGGCAATGGAAAACAGATTAGATGGCATGGTCTTTGTGATAATACACCACTGACTTTTCTCATAATAATAACAGCAGGACAAAGCATCTTATCTGAGTCCCAATAAAGTACCAGGTGCTCTGCTAGGTGCTTTTACATGCATTACTTGAATCCGCACAATTGTCCACTGTATTGTAACCTGATGTTTGCTGGTGCTTGCTCTTACCTACTAACACAGGATATCAGCTCTTCAAAGCTCCCTCCTTCCCGTACAGTATTTCTGGGAGTCCTCAGAAGGGACTTCCCGTGCATTCACAGACAGGTTCAGCCACTGACCATCTTTGCTGGGTACCACTGTGTCTGTCATGCACAAATTGCTGCAGATTGTGGGCACAAGTATTGCTTTATCTTGGGCTTAGGTGGATGCCATCGCTGTCCTCCACTGCCACTCCTAATAGGTAGCATCTGCTGGACATCACTATCAGTTCCATTGGCTAGCACTGTTTATGGCCGGAAGTGCTGAGGATTTCAGATTTACATGGTGTTCTGTGGAGATGAAGGAAAGTACGCCTCTGCCACACACAAATAGTGGGCTGCCAATGGAGCACAGCATTTTAAAATGAATATGAGTCTCGCAGTTTTTGACTTCCTGTCTCTATCCCCTCTCTGCCACAGTAGGTTCCATTTGACAAATTAGAAAGTGAGTCTCAAAGGAGTTAAGTAACTTGAGTTAGGTAACTTGCTAGAATCACATGGCTAGTAAGTGGAGGAACTGAGGGCTGGACTTTGATTTGTTTAAAGTCTGAGCTTTTTCGATACACCCAATATACTATGCTGTCTCTCCATTCTTGGGTTTTCTTGGGTGCTTGATGGTTCTGAGGATTCCTTCTTTGGAAATTGAAACTCTCTCTTCCCTTTGCCTCCAAGCCCATACATACTCCAAATTATCTTCCAAATTCATCCTTTGTTTTCTTCCCCAGATCCTCTTCTTCTCACCTATTAACCTATTGTTTGGCCCTCACCCTCTTTCCATCTTTCTTTATACTCTCCTATAGACTCTCTAGTTTTGCCTATTGCCTTTAAAGAAACTTTCCCAACAACATTCACTTAACATTTATTCAGCTGTTATTGCAGATGCTATGCTAAGCAATGGAAATAAAAATCTTCAAAGACAAGGAAGATAATAAAGTAGCAAACGTGGGTAAACAGATAGCAGGTGTGAGGAAATAGGAAGGAATTTATAGTCTAGTATGGAAAATACACTAATAATTAATTATAGCACTATATGATAGGTACTGTACTGCGGAAAGGCAGGCATGGGGGTGATGGGGCAACAAAAATCCGATTATAAAGTTAAAAACCCACAGCGAAAGGGCAAATAAATTACCCTGGGAACTAAGGGAAGTTAGATGAGCAGCCCTTGAACTGAGCCTTGAAGAGAAAGTTGGTATTAGATAGGTAAAGGATGGGGTAAAGGCAGAATGGGCTAAACAAAGGAAGCAACACTTACAGAGTCACACAGTCTTGAAGCTCTATTACCTGTTGCAGGAGCTGCAAGTAGTTCCATAAATTAAGGGTGTGTGGGAAGAAGTAAAAGGGAGTAGTTTGAGGGTATCCACAGGCCAAAAATACTTCCAGCAGCTACACAGATAAAGCCAATGAGCGAAGCAGGCTGGGTAGATTACAACATGGAGAGTGAAGACTGTGACAAACCAGAGAGCACATATGCTGTCCCCATGAGTGACTGCTCCTCCCTCCAGCCTGAGTTGCCACTGTGAATACAGACCCAGATATGACCATATTTTTTTGTTGTTTTTCAAGGGAAGCCTAGAATATAGATTTTTATGTGAATTTTCCCAATGATTAAAATACCATATGGCCAAGCAAAATACATCTGTCTGCAACATATGGGACAAATCATGATGACCCATGTATGTTAAGATGAAGAGACTGAACTTCCTCCTAAACACATTCAGCAGGACATCACTGGATGTTTTAAAGTAGGGATTTACATAATCAGACTTGAGTTTTGCAAAGACTACAGTTCACCGATAGAAATGTGAAGGATGGATCAGAGAGAGGCAAGACTGGAGGGTGAGTGAGCTGCTAGACATCTATAGTAGGAAACCAAATGTAGCCATAAGAGCAGAGGCAGCAGTTGTGGAGAAAAGAGGGCAGACACAAGGATGGCTTGGGATCTGCAGGGCTTGGTGACTGATTAAATAGGAAGAATAAAAAGAGAAGAGGCAGAACAATTTCCTTGCCATATGGGCCGATAGTTTTCTAGAAGCTGAAAAACATTCAAAGCAAAAAGTTCTTCAGTTCAGAAAGATAACAGCAAAATGATGCAGAAAGTTGAGTCAAGGCTTGTGTACTGAAATGAAACCCAATGAGAGTATTTACGAATGTGCTTTATGGACCCCACCCAGAGATTCATGGTGCTGGGTCCTGCACTATCTCTTCTGCATGATAGCTGGTTATAACCATGGATTGGGTCATTTTCCTTTACACAATTCTCCTTTCGGAATATCTCTCTTTCTTACAGCAACCAATTTAGTTTACATCTTCAGGCCCTGGTTATTACAATAGCTACCTGGTTAGTCATCCTTATTCTTGATCTCCATTCTTCAGCTTGTCCCCAGGATGCTTCCTCTTTCAAACCACAACAAGATTAAACTCTTCTTCCTGGCTTTCAAGGCACTCCACAATTTGGCATCAACCCTCCCTTTGAACTGTTATTCCTAAATGCAGCCTGATTTGAATCCTATACCCTTTGTGAACTGGTCTACTCAAATCTCATTTTTGCCTTCAAGACTTGGCTCTGTTTGGAAAGCCCTAACTTCTCCCCTTGCACACAGGAAATGGTCCTTCTCCCCTGAAGTCCTCTATTTTGGTCTCATTGCTCCTCTTTCTAAGCTCCTAAAGCAGTTTGGACCTCTGCTAGATGGATCATAGGGAGAGGTCTTGAAGCCTTAAAATGCCTACCACATATAAGGAGTAGCCAATCCCCTCTTGTGTATGCTGCAATGACTCTAGCAGGATGCTTCCAGTGAGCCCAACTCAGTGTCATGGTCATGGAGGAGTACATTGGATAGGGATTACATGTTCCAGAAGCAACTATATTTGGATTGAGTCATCTCTGAGATTACTTGTCACAAACCTGACCTCAAAGACATGTTTCAAATGATGATTAGTCCTCTTTCTTGGGAAGGATAAAATGTTAGATGAACAAAGTAATTTGTATTTAGGTTGCTATCATGAGAAGAACGACATTCTTAATTCTCTGTGTAGTCATTACATTGACCAATGCAAGAGGAATACCAGATCCAGGTACCCTGAATGGCTAATGAAGAAACTCCCTCTGCTACCCCAGTTCCAGCATATTTTTGCTAACAATCTCTATCACTAAAGGAAGT
This sequence comes from Symphalangus syndactylus, assembly GCF_028878055.3. Taxonomy (NCBI): domain Eukaryota; kingdom Metazoa; phylum Chordata; class Mammalia; order Primates; family Hylobatidae; genus Symphalangus; species Symphalangus syndactylus. The sequence continues at coordinate 45,101,885 of NC_072441.2, read as the reverse complement.
CTGTGCATGTCATGCTAAATCGAGCAGTTTTTAAAAAACTATAGTGTTGTTTCATGGGGTTTAGGCATCTTCCCAAGAAGACCTCAGAGATATTTCAAGTAGAAAGCACATGGGTAACTCCAGGCAAAAGTCAGTTGGCTACCTTTCAAGAGGCTCTACAGGTTAGATTATCTTCATAAATTTACCACAGCCCATGGTCTGGCTCTCAGCCTTGTGGGTTTTGAAACTGGATTTTGTCAACACAATACAGATCTATTTGTCATTACTGGTTCACATTAATCAACCTACAAAGACTGGTGGAAAAAACCAGAACATCCGGTATTAGTAACTTTCCTAAGGACTGGCGTATTTTCTTTTTTTTTTTTTAATTTTCTTATTATTATACTTTAAGTTTTAAGGTACATGTGCACAATATGCAGGTTTGTTACACATGTATACCTGTGCCATGTTGGTGTGCTGCACCCATTAACTCGTCATTTAGCATTAGGGATATCTCCTAATGCTATCCCTCCCCCCTCCCCCCACCCCACAACAGTCCCCGCAGTGTGATGTTCCCCTTCCTGTGTCCATGTGTTCTCCTTGTTCAATTCCCACTTATGAGTGAGAACATGCGGTGTTTGGTTTTTTGTCCTTGCGATAGTTTGCTGAGAATGATGGTTTCCAGTTTCATCCATGTCCCTACAAAGGATATGAACTCATCATTTTTTTATGGCTGCATAGTATTCCATGGTGTGTGTGCCACATTTTCTTAATCCAAGGACTGGAGTATTTTCTAGGAACATGAAATCTGAATAAGAATTAGAGTAAGGAGAGTTCCATGTGTCATAACGTTCATGAGAGGGAAATGGGCGAAGGTAATGTTATTGCCAAGAACTGCACATGACCTGTAGCTGACATTATTGCTGAGGCAGCTAGCAGTGAACTACTGTCACTGGTGGGTGTTTATTCCAGATTTGATAGTCTTTATTCAGCTCAGTGTTTGGCAATGAATGATGTATAATAGAGATATATCTATCCCAGGAACCAGGTACTTCTCTCTGTTGATGAGGGTACTCTTTCTACTAAATGATGACAATGATAAATCATATCTAAGAAGTTGAATGATTGACTGGATGTGGTGAATGAGGTGAAAGTAAGAGTCATAACCCTCCCCTCCCCCCAGTTCTTTATGACTTGAGTAACTCGAAGTGTAATGGAGCCATATGATTGTTCTCTAGAGAGAATAATAGTTATCCATTTTCGACATACTCAGTGATTTAGGGATGCCTTTGAGACATCCAAATTGAAATGTCCTATAGGCAGTTCTATATTCAGATATGTTAACTCACAAGCTTGATCTGCACCAGAGAGATGACTTTGGGATTTGTCAGTGTATCGATAACTAAAGCCATGTGAATTGATAATATTTCCTCAAGGGAAAGTAAAGAGAACAGAGAGTAGAGGGCCTAGGACAGAATTCTGAGGAATACCAACATTTACTTGCTGGTTAGAGGATGAGAGACTGACATAAGAGACTTAGTATAGCCAAAAAAGTAGAAAGAGAATCAGGAGTGTGTGCTAACATGGAAACCAAGACCAGAGACTATTTAAAGAAAGGTGTGTAGGCGCTTCCTGAATGGTGATGTAAATTCCAAGCATAAAATGGCTGTGGCTCTGCATAGAGTTAGGTGCCTCAAATTTAGCAAGATTCTACCTGAGCAGACATGGTCACTGGCAGCAGTGTTCCCTGTTAGGGACCTTACGGAGCCTTGGAAAAATCCTCTGCATCTATGTAGCATCTGCCCTGCCATGGCAGGGGGCACTATGTTTGGCCTACATTTATGTATAATTTGCTATATAAATAAGAGAGTGAAGAACTTAATTGGATTAAAAACAATATAACTAAAAAAAACTTGGTATTCAGCAATATCTGGATCAAATGTCTTTGGTGAACTTCAGCATAGCAATGGGGGTGGAATAATGAGAGTGGGCTGAGAAACCAAAGACTTGCTCCTAAAAGAAGGGTGTGTGTGTGGGTGTGTGTGTGTTTGTTTGTGTGTGTGTGTGTGTATAAAGCAAATACATACTACCAAACACTAGGGGAAGAACTAGATCAGAGTGTTGCAAAATACCCTTTGAAAAGTTATTTTATACTCAGAAATTTTACTTTAGTATGCTAGTTTGATCTTTCTTTTCAAGAGCCATTAGTGATGGCTTTAAAAAATTAAGTCTGAAAATGCTGGACTGTTTCTGGGAATATTTGATGCCCACAGAGTATGGCTTGGAACCCTGATACCAGAGGAATGTTGTCATCATTGATTAAAAGTGAGTAGCTGCATATGGCCTGTCCACATTAAACCAAGGTCAAAGTTCAAAACTCAGAAATATTAAACACACACAGGATGACATCTGACAACCTCAGTCTGCAGGATGGAACTCTAATAAAAATTAAAGGACCATGTGCTGCACTCAGCCACACACTCAACTCTCACTGCTATTGAGAGACATCATTCTTGGCTTAAACCAGCAAAGCGGGATATAAAGGCATGCCATTCCCTTGTACTCCCTTTGGGAACAAATTAGCTTTGAAAAATTCCCAGAGATGTCTGATTCATGAAGGGCCAAGTAAAAAGGAAAATGCAGATGCTTCCGTGAACAGTAGAATAGTAGATATTTTCTCCTCTTGGGATGTAGAGGATGGAGGGGTCGGGGGGCAAGGGGGCAATTCTCCTTAAACAGTCATCCCCACACCCACATGCTCAAAACAATTTAAAATGGCTCTCCAGGCTTCATGTTCTCTTTCATCTAAACCCATAATTAAGAATGGCTGTTTTTAACTCACTTTCCAAAGAACAAGGGTGCAGTATAACAGGATGTGGTAGCTACTGCAGGGCAATAACCCCAGAATTGCAGTAGCTACTAACCTGTTTTCCTCCTGTACAATTTTCATTCATCTCTGGCAAGCAGGCAAATACTAATCCGTACTGGAATTTGGGATACTGGAAGGTATCCCAAAGGAATCAACCTGCCTCCATGCTTTGCCTCTCTAAAAAACCCCTAAATGGGACTGTGTTACTGGTGGGACCTCACCATAATTTTGTAGAAGACCAGAGGGTTTGGCATCAGACAGATCTGGTTTCAAGTCCTAGCCCTGCTACTTGCCCTCTGTATGAGCACTTTGCTTTGCCTTGATTCCTGTTTCTTTATTTGAATAATGGGCACAAATAGGGTTATTGTGAGAATTAAGTGAGATAATTCGTGTAAAATTCCAACACAGTATCTGACATAGAGTAAGGGCTCTGAATAAATGTAACTGTTAGATATATTAAAAAGGCTGGAAATTATTATAAATTTAGCACAATTGGAAACAATATTTCAAGTGAAAAGCTATTGGAATCATAGGTTTCTTCAATGAGCCTCATACATAATAGAAATGCTTTTCTAAAATTTAGAGAAACTTTAAAGAGACTTTGATTATGATTTCTAAAAAGGCAAGGATTGAGAGACTCTTTAATAAGACAGTCCTTTATCATGACAAAACTAGCCTAGGAAAGCTTCATCCAAGAATTGTCACAGCATCAATTTTAGGAACCCAGGTTGAAACAACATGCCTCCCCTGCCTCAACCCCCCTTTGCATACGTGATGATTATAAAATGAAATAAAATAACAGATATAATTAAGCTGTGATAAAAAACATTTTAAAACACAGTACAGAAATAAGTAAGATTTGGGATGGGCACAGTGGCTCACGCCTGTAATCCCAGCTACTCAGAAGGCTTAGGCGTGAGAATTGCTTGAACCGGGGAGGTGAAGGTTGCAGTGAGCTGAGCCAGCCTGGGCAACACAGCGAGACTCCGTCTCAAAAAAAAAAAAAAGAAAGAAAAAAAGAAATAAGTAAGTTTTGAAATCTTATATGATAATGTACATTCTGGAGGCCAAAATTTTTCAAATACAACTTTCATTTTTAGAAAAGAGAAAAGGGAAAAAATAGTTATAAAGTAAATGGAATGCATTTAGTTAACTCTACTGGATATTTTAATTTCTTATAAAATTAATTCACCTATATCTAACTCTACTTAATGCAGTTGTTGTTGACTAGAAATGCATAATTTTCTTACTTTCCATTTTTATTCATTCATTCACTTAATAAATATTTTTAAAACCTACACTAAAACTTGGTTTTTGTTGTGAACTACACAGCCTGTTTAATAGTAAAACATCTGTTTGACAATAGAATACCTCTACACACTGATAAAAAATTATGCTTAAATCACTTTTTTGGTATTTGTAATTTATTATGACTTTCCAAAAGGCAGACATTAGAGAATGAAGGTTAAAGTATTTGCATCTATGACACAAAATAGTGTGAGACCAGACTGTAAAGAATTTAACTTGAAGTGGATGCTCTTACAGTATACAAAACATGCCTTGTCTCATTTTACTTGGCCAAGGGTAATTAAGAGGATAAGCAACAGTATTGTCCAGAGGCCAAAAGAGCCTAGAGGCAAAAAAATTACAGATGGCTTCATAACACAGCTCAAGTTACTGGAATCTAGTAAAGGATGAATTTAGAAATACAGTAAACTTTTGTTTATCTTGGAATTCAAACAACCAGCATATGCAGATAATGAGAAAGCTCTTCCTTTCTATTCTGCACTCCATTTTTAGGAGACGAAACAAGTAGGAAATATGCTCTTGCCAGACTTTTGCAGAATTTTGGTTTAAAAACCAAAACCAGGGTATGCCATAGGGTCAGAACAGGTTAGGTGTAATTTTTCACATCTTCCATATAGCTATACAGTGAAAATTGTTCAGGGTTACATAAATCAGGTTTAACCAGGCCAACATTTCCTGTGCATTTAGTCCAATTAGTCATACATGCAATAAGTATGTCTGCCCCCTGCCACGTGTCAGGTATACAGTAGGCCCACGGTACAATTCTGTGAAAATTATTCAGAGAATGTACATGAATGAGGACTTTCATTTAAGGAAATAGTGAGAAATTAGTTTGGGAAAGTAGTTTGGAGCCCGACTCTGAAAGACTTTGAAGATCAGACTAAAGGATCATGGAAGAATTTTTGTGACAAAGAATGATATGACCAAAGGAGGGTTTTATTGCACTCATTTAGAAATGGGTTGCAGGCTGGTGTTCTCCCTCTCTCCTTTCATGGGACCACTGCTGAAATAGGCAGAGGGGTGGGAAGTGAGCTGTTAGTGACCATAACAGGACCCTTCATCTGAGATGGTCAGTGGCATTTGCTGGGCCAAAAGGAATAAGCTGTGTCACAAATCATAGAGGGGAGGTGAAGTTCAATGTGCCTGGTGAATGGTCAAGGGGCACCAAATCAGCAAAGGGTAGAAATAGACACTGGGGTATGAACCAAGAATTTAAAACCAGGGAGGTGAAAGTGCATTGTGTTAGGTACATTATCCATATCTGTTACCCTCTAATAATAAACGTATCACCTAACAAATAATCTGCTACTGTAACTGCTATTATATTCATCTTATGTACTTGTGGTTGGTAGATTAATTGAAAATATTGCAATAAGTCTAAACCTTATTTTGTGAATGCAGCAAGGACAGACTTAACTTTCCATCTTCTTTTTATGAAGTAATGCAAGCAGAAGAATATATAATAAAATTAAGGTTTTATAGGAACATGTACATCATCTGTGTACCTGTGGTGCCAACTTTCTGGGTTCACAAAAGGGAACGATCATGGAAAGCACCAAAGGTCAGTAAGTTCTTGTGCTCACAAATATGAATGGAGAGAAGTTCCAAGGATCTGGACAGATCTGATATATCTGCTTTTTAAAAGCAGGACTTGGCTCAGCCCTGCGATGCCTGTGGACTTGCTACAAAAAGCTGTGCCTGAATTACTCGAATTTAATTATTTTCTATCTACTTTCTCTCCAAATAAAGGACATGAGTTATCGTAGCATCAGGCATTTATATTTCACGAACATTTTTTTTAAAAAAAAATAGAGTTCTTGTTTTCCTTGTCCATCCCATGGTCAAGGTACTAGTGAGCAGAGAAATAACCTAAAGGCAAGTTGTACTTAAGAGAGGAATAGGAATCTGATGTCTCAGAATTAGCCACAGAATTAATACTTAGGCCCAGAATAATTACAAGTTCAATGACTATAAAGGAAAAGAAAATTAAATAAAAAGTATCTGTTAGAGAATTTTAATACTTTATGAATTCCAAGGAATTTTTATTTTTTAAAAAATGGTCTTTTTTAAAAATACTTTAAGTTCTAGGGTACATGTGCACAACGTGCCATGTTGGTTTGTGGCACCCAGCAACTCGTCATTTACATTAGGTATTTCTCCTAATGCTATCTGTCCCCCAGTCCCCCACCCCATGACAGGCCCTGGTGTGTGATGTTCCCTGCCCTGTGTCCAAGTGTTCTCATTGTTCAATTCCCACCTATAGTGAGAATAGGTGGTGTTTAGTTTTATGTCTTTGTGGTAGCTCAGAATGATGGTTTCCAGCTTCATCCATGTCCCTGCAAAGGACATGAACTCATGCTTTTTTTTGGCTGCATAGTATTCCATGGTGTATACGTGCCACATTTTCTTAATCCACTCTATCATTGATGGACATTTGGGTTGGTCCAAGTCTTTGCTATTGCGAATAGTGCCACAATAAACATATGTGTGCAATGGTCTTTATAGTAGCATGATTTATAATCCTTTGGGTATATACCCAGTAATGGGATCGCTGAGTCAAATGGTATTTGTAGTTCTAGATCCTTGAGGAATCACCACACTGTCTTCCACAATGGTTGAACTAATTTACACTCCCACCAACAGTGTAAAAGCGTTCCTATTTCTCCACATCCTCTCCAGCATCTGTTGTTTCCTGACTTTTTAGTGATCACCATTCCAACTGGTGTGAGATGGTATCTCATTGTGGTTTTGATTTGCATTTCTCTAATGACCAGTGATGATGAAAAATTTTTTTTTTTTTTTGAGATGGAGTCTTGCTGTGTCACCCAGGCTGGAGTGAAGTGGCATGATCTCGGCTCACTGCAAGCTCCGCCTCCCGGGTTCACGCCATTCTCCTGCCTCAGCCTCCTGAGTAGCTGGGACTACAGGCGCCCACCACCATGCCTGGCTAATTTTTTGTATTTTTAGTAGAGATGGGGTTTCACCATGTTAGCCAGGATGATCTCGATCTCCTGACCTCATGATCCACCCACCTCGGCCTCCCAAAGTGCTGGGATTACAAGTGTGAGCCACCGCGCCTGGCCAGATGATGAGCATTTTTTCATGTGTCTGTTGGTTGCATAAATGTCTTCTTTTGAGAAGTGTCTGCTCATATCCTTTGCCCACTTTTTGATGGGGTTGTTTGTCTTTTCTTATAAATTTGTTTAAGTTCTTTGTAGATTCTGGATATTAGCCCTTTGTCAGATGGGTAGATTGCAAAAATTTTCTCCCATTCTGTAGGTTGCCTGTTCACTCTGATGGTAGTTTCTTTTGCTGTGCAGAAGCTCTTTAGTTTAATTAGATCCCATTTGTCAATTTTGGCTTTTGTTGCCATTGCTTTTGGTGTTTTAGTCATGAAGTCCTTGCCCATGCCTATGTCCTGAATGGTATTGCCTACGTTTTCTTCTAGGATTTTTATGGTTTTAGGTCTAACATTTAAGTCTTTAATCCATCTTGAATTCATTTTTGTACAAGGTATAAGGAAGGGATCCAGTTTCAGCTTTCTACATATGGCTAGCCAGTTTTCCCAGCACCATTTATTAAATAGGGAATCCTTTCCCCATTTCTTGTTTTTGTCAGGTTTGTCGAAAATCAGATGGTTGTAGATGAGTGGTGTTATTTCTGAGGCCTCTGTTCTGTTCCATTGGTCTATATCTCTGTTTTGGTACCATTACCATGCTGTTTTGGTTACTGTAGCCTTGTAGTACAGTTTGAAGTCAGGTAGCATGATGCCTCCAGCTCTGTTCTTTTTGCTTAGGATTGTCTTGGCAATGTGGGCTCTTTTTTGGTTCCATATGAACTTTAAAGTAGTTTTTTCCAATTCTGTGAAGAAAGTAATTGGTAGCTTGATGGGGATGTCATTGAATCTATAAATTACCTTGGGCAGTATGGCCATTTTCACGATATTGATTCTTCCTATCCATGAGCACAGAATGTTCTCTCACTTGTTTGTGTCCTCCTTTATTTCATTGAGCAGTGGTTTGTAGTTCTTATTTAAGAGGTCCTTCACATCCCTTGTAAGTTGGATTCCTAGGTATTTTATTCTCTTTGTAGCAATTGTGAATGGGAGTTCACTCAGGATTTGGCTCTCTGTTTGTCTGTTATTGGTGTATAAGAATGCTTGTGATTTTTGCATTTTGATTTTGTATCCTGAGACTTTGCTGAAGTTGCTTATCAGCTTAAGGAGATTTTGGGCTGAGACTATGGGGTTTTCTAAATATACAATCATGTCATCTGTAAACAGGAACAATTTGACTTCCTCTTTTCCTAATTGAATACCCTTTATTTCTTTCTCTTGCCTGATTGCCCTGGACAGAACTTCCAACACTATGTTGAATAGGAGTGGTGAGAGAGGGCATCCCTGTCTTTTGCCAATTTTCAAAGGGAATGCTTCCAGTTTTTGTCCATTCAGTATGATATTGGCTGTGAGTTTGTCATAGATAGCTCTTGTTATTTTGAGATAAGTCCCATCAATACCTAGTTTATTGAGAGTTTTTAGCATGAAGTGTTGTTGAATTTTGTCAAAGGCCTTTTCTGTATCTATTGAAATAATCATGTGGTTTTTGTCTTTAGTTCTGTTTATATGCTGGATTACATTTATTGATTTGCATATGTTGCATATGTTGAACTCCACATATCTGCAGAGGATCCCCTCGAATGTTCAGCTATGTACTGATAATCACAACCATGTAAGGAAAGACTCTTACCATTAGCCAGGAAACGTACTTTTGGCAAGGAAAGACCCAAATGAATTAGAAGTAACAGGGCCAGAAATAATGCCTATTCCTCACCAGCCAGACAGAAAAACTTCAAGGTTTATGCAGCACTGGTAGAGTATATAAAAGCTTCTGCCTCGATAGTTGGGAATAACTAGGCTTAGACTGAGCACTGCTCTGCTTCCACCAAATAATCTTAAGAGCAAGATACAAAAGCACCAAACAGCTTCCAAATAACTTAACTGTCCTCTGGAATGAAGCCCAACAATGTTTATAGAATTACAAAAATATCTAGCACCCAACAAGTTAAAGTTCATGATGTCTGGAACCCAGTAAAAATAACCAATAACCAGCTATACAGGAAGCAGGAAAATATGACCCATAATGAGGAGAAAATCAGTTGAAACTGAATCATAACTGATATAGAGTTAGAATGAGCAAAGACATTAAAATGATTGTGATAGTTGTATTCCATACCATCAAAAAGCAACATAGAGACCCAAATCTAATTTTAGAGATGGAACAATAATATGTGAGATAAAAATATACTTATACTGGAGAGAATTAACAGCATATGTGATGTTACAGAAGAAAAACTTAGTGAAATTGAAGATAATAATAGAAACAATCTAAAATGAGACAAAAGAAGGAGAATTTAAAAAACAACCACAGGGGAACAGTCAAGCAGTCTAATAGACATCTAACTGGAGTCCCTGAAAGAGAGGAGAGGAAGGGAGAAATAGAAAAAAATATTTGAAGACGTAATAGCCAAAAATATTCCAAACTTGATGAAAAGTACAAACCCACAGAAAAAAGAAGCTTAATGAACCCAAAGAAAATTGCACAAAGGAACATCACATTCAAACTGCTCAACCCTAGTAATTAAGAAAAAAATAATAAAAGCAGCCAGAGGAGAAAAAAATCACCTTATGTACAAAGGAACAAAAATTAGAATAACAGCAGATTTGTCACTGAAATCAGTGCAAGTGAGAAGATGGTGAAACAACATCTTTAATGTATTGAAAGAAAAAAAATCCTCTGTCGACCTGAAATCTGTATCCAGTGAAAATACCTTTCAAAAATGAAAGGAAAAAAAGTGCTTTAGCAGACATACAAAGGCTGAAAGATATTGAAAGAGATGGGGAGAAAAAATCTGAAAGAATTCATCACCAGCAGAACTTTACTGCAAGAAATGCTAAAGGATGTCTTTCAGGCAGAAGGAAAGTGATATCAGATGAGCAACATAGATCTGACATCACGACAAATGATGACATAAGGAGCACAAAGGCTATGAGAAAAGAAATGGAAATATATTATTGTAAGTTTCTTACACTATACATGAAGTGGCAAAATATCACTGGAAGATGGATATCACTTATTAGAAACCCTAGAGCAACCTTCACAACAAAAAAGATACAGCTAACAAGTTAACAAAGGAAACACATTATAATAATACCAAATGTTCAATTAATATGAAACAAAGTGGAAAAGGAGGAAAAAGGGAACAACAAATAGATGAAAAAATAGAAAACAAATAGCAAGATAATAGATTTAAACCTAATTATATGAATAATTACATTGTTGTAGTTTCTTACTTTTGTATGAAAAATCTTAAATCTTAAAAAATGGAGTTTATGTAGTCATGTGCCAGATAACAAGGTTTCAGTGACGGACCACATGTACAACTGTGGTCCCATAAGACTGTAGTATGTATTTTTACTGCACCTTCTCTGTATTTAGATATGTTTAGATAACACAAATACTTACCATTGAAACTACAGTAATATGTAATATTAGTGTAATACTTTAAAATGCAGTAAAATACAGTAATATGCTGTATAGGTTTGTAGCCCAGGAGCAATAGACTATAGCCTAGGTACATAGCAGACTATGTCATCTAGGTTTCTGTAAGTACATGCTGATGTTTTCACAATGACAAAATCACCTAACGAAGCATTTCTCAGAACATATCCTTGTTGTTAAGTGACTTGTGACTTTATACGCTGCATATTTTGTAAGGAAAAGACAAAGAGAAGGATTGCATTAAGCCAGCCTATCTAAGTAAGAAAGAAATCTAGGGGAGATTTTAGGGCAATTATGTGCTGAGTTGATATTAGACAAGGAGTTCCAGAGAAAACATGGCAAATGTTGGATGTAAGGTAGAAGCAAAATGGTATAAGAAGAAGGGGAAGGGATGAGGATTAAGATTTTTCTAAAAAAGATAACTTGGGATGAGGCAAGTTGAATTACAATAAGAAAGAGTTAAGTCAGTGTGTTAAAATCTCTAGATAATATTATAAACTGGAATAGTGCTTACTATTGATATGTATGTCTTAGGAAGACTTTTTAAAATTTGGTTTTTTATTTACTCTGAGGATTTTTTAACCTTATTATACTGATTCATTTCATTTAATTATCAAGCTTATAGAATATCATTAAAATAAAAGGTATTAAAAAGTGTGATATGACCTTCATGCTGGCTCTTTCCAGTGGCTAACTTATTACATCCGGTAACAGTGAGAATGTATTACAGGGCAAAACTTTAAAGCAAGAAAAATATTAAACTAATATTATTTAATCGGGAACCCTTAGAAGGACCGAAAAAAGAATTACATAAAGGCCCGGGTTTTTTTGGTTTTTGCTATCCCCTTCCTGCCCCCCAAGTATTTTCCTGGTTCCATATGCATGTAAACAAAAAATAATTTTTGATAATATTGATAAAATCTGATGCTTCAGTATCTTCTCCAGAAAAATAACAGTTTTCTCATGTTCTTCATATCACTTGTAGAAAGCACTAATTTAGTACAGATAGGCGCAAAGGAAATACCTTTATAAATATATTAAAACTTACATTCTTTGTTTTTCTCCTGACACATCAAATATTTGATAATAATGGGAATAATAACAATACTCACTTATTGAACTCTTGTAAGTTACTGTGACAGGCTCTATGTACATCATCTCATTTCTTCACCGATGCCTTTTCAGGTGAGTATTATTTCTCCTGCATTACAGGTAAGAAAAGTGAGGTACAGAGAAGTTCAGTGACTCATCCCCGGGCACTTGGCTCCAATATGGGCTCCAACTCAGGTCCAGGTAATGCCAAAGCCCATGCTCCTAACCACAACCTATGCTTCTCCCCACAGCCATTCTCCTAATAATAAATGCAATGGGGATTTTCAAAGTCCAATTTTGGAATATAGTGAGAAAAAAATCAGATGCTCATTAAGCATAATTATCCCAAGCGTACGAGAGTTTCAAGGATAACTTTGTCATAATAATAATTTTGTTCATAGATGAAGGAAGAAACTCCTGATTGACTTGAAAGAAACTAACACGAATTTGTTAAGCACCGACTATATGCAAATCTTGGTAAACACTATTTCGCATCATAATTTTTCCATAATATAACTTGGTCTCCTTAACTTTAATTTGTAAGAAACCAAAATCTATAAACTTTTCAGTCACGAAGATTACGCATTTCAAAAGATCTTCTATTGTACTGCTTAGGTCAAAAAGTAAACTATAATAAGATCTCTTGTTTTCTACTCAATTCCAGTAAGAGAAAAAGTCTGAGGATTTATAAAAATAATTATTGAAAACCCCAATATAGAACAAAAAAGCACATTGAGAGAAAACCTTACTTTACCCGTAAATCCAACAGCTTGTCAGAAGTGTAGGGAAAACTCAGTCGGCAAATGTGAAATGTTTTTGCCATACCCAGTAGACCATACACTGAAACCCTAAGACATAAAGCAACCCATCAAAGCAAGAATCGTCTAGGGAGAAGAAAATAACCAGTATATCACTTAAGGCATTGGGCTTAAAATACTAAAGGTGAGGCAAGACTTTAAAAAGGATTCTGTGGCTGTTGTTAGAATTTGCTCGGGGACTATGGTTTAGCACTCCAAAGTAGCTAGTTCCCTGAAGCCGCTTTAGTCTATCCCACTCTTCTCCTACCCTAGGAGCACTATGATTAAAGGGCTAAGAATCACAGGAAACAGGACCCTGTTTATTCCTCTTCACCCTTGAAGTTCTATTTCTAGTAAGCATCATTGTATACTGTGACTGGGCACCCCCCGCAAAAAAAAAAAAAAAAAAAGAAAGAAAGAAAAGTAAAGAAACTTTTGCAGAATTAAAGATGCCAATTTTGCTGACTTTTAATTTTGAATTAAATTTTAAATCAACTGGACAAGTAGTATCATAAAATTCTTAATTTTACCAAATAATAACAGTAATTTATCAACATCATTGTTATGAAATGTTTAGTTGATTTGTAATATTTAGCATGTTTTTCTTTTCCAGTATTTGGTATGGAAATTATGTTTACTCATTTTTCCTAATGAAGATGAAATTTCATATCAATGTTGGGTTATAGGCCAGGTGCGGTAGCTCATGCCTATAATCCCAGCACTTTCAGAGAGGCTGAGGCAGGAGGATTAATTAAAGCCAGGAGTTTGAGACCAGCCTAGGCAACAAAGCAAGACCTTTTCTCTACAAAAAAATTTAAAAAAATTAGCCAGGCATGGTGGCATGTGCCTATAGTCCCAGCTGCTTGGGAGGCTGAGGCAGGGAGACCACTTGAACCCAGGAGTTTGAGGCTGCAGTGAGCTATGATTGTGACACTGCACTCCACCCTTGGCGACAGAGTGAGATCCTGTCTTAACTTTGTTAATTGATTAAAATTAAAATTACATTATAATTATAAACATTATAAAGAAGGTAATTATATAATTATAATATAAATATTATAAAGAAGGCATGCATACTTCTCATATTAAAGAAGTAATTATCATCCGGGTGTAATGGCTCACGCCTATAATCCTAGCACTTTGGGAGGCTGAGGCAGGCGGATCACTTGAGGTGAGGAGTTTGAAACCAGCCTGGCCAACATGGTGAAACCCCATCTCTACTAAAAAAAATACAAAAAAAATTAGCCAGGCATGGTGGCGGGTGCCTGTAATCCCAGCTCCTCGGGAAGCTGAGGCAGAAGAATTGCTTGAACTCGGGAGGTGGAGGTTGCAGTGAGCCGGGTTCCTGCTATTGCACTCCAGTCTGGGCAACAAGAGTGAAACTCTGTCTCAAATAAATAAATTAATTAAATTAAATAAAAAAATAAGTAATTATCATCCACCAGGAATTAATAAACACATTTTTAGAAAGGCATTGTATTCTTAGCTTTATTACTAGCAACAAGTCTTGTATCTTAACATACACTGTGGCTTTGGGTCTGACAGAAGTAACAGAGTGTTCACACTCATTGCTTAGTTTCATCTTCAAAATGGTCCTCAGAGAAAAAAGCCAAAGACATCAGTGCTAGCTCAGAGTGGTGGAAGTCGAATACTTTTTTTTTTGATGGAGTTTTGCTCTTGTTGCCCAGGCTGTAGAGCAATGGCGTGATCTTGGCTCACTGCAACCTCCACCTCCCAGGTTCAAGTGATTCTCCTCCCTCAGCCTCCCGGGTAGTGGGATTACAGGCATGTGCCACCACGCCCGCGTAATTTTGTATTTTTAGTAGAGACAGGGTTTCTCCATGTTGCTCAGGCTGGTCTCGAACTCCCAGCCTCAGGTGATCTGCCTGCCTTGGACTCCAAAAGTGCTGGGATTACAGGTGTAAGCCATCGCACCTGGCCTCAAATTTTATTCTTAAAAATAAAGTGGGGTTAGAGGTCAGAATTCTTCAATGGTAAAAGATTCTTTGAAAGAGAGACTTCAATTGAATATGGCCCATCTAACTATCTTATTTATGTTTGATGATGTAAGGGGGAAAAAGTGTTATGCCAGGAGAAACTTTTGAAAGCTGTCATAATATTTACTGTAAACATGTTCATATATACATACATCAGTATCCAAAATGTAAGTAGGGTATGTTCAATAGAATCAGATCCTGTCTTCTAGAAATTTAAATGTTAAAGTTGCTATTATTGATGCAGGCTAACAAGTAAACATAAAAAAGAGTGTGCTATACACAAAAGGATTAAATAGCAAAATATTTATAGTTTCAGTGACCAACTTTGAGTTTTTGTGATGTGGGAATATGCTATAATTTTCTGACTCCCACTGTGGAGTTAAGTCTTCTATAGCACCCCCTTGCAGAGAATTGGCTAGCATTTTTGAGACTGTGATGTCCTAAAAGCTTTGAGAAAATAGCCTCAGCTATAGGCTTTCTAAGTATTTTACCCAATGTTGCATTAGATAAGAAACATCTTTTTTTATTCCTTCCTGAGAACACTCTTGAAAGAAACCTATAAAAGTTGAACAAGGCATACTTGTTGGAAATTGCTCTTGATCTTAGGAAATAGTGTCTATTATTTGTAAAAATATGACAAACTTGTGAACATGTCTATAATATGAAAATAAATACAAGGCAAATATTTCTATTTATAAGGAGAAAAACACTCTCATAATCACATTGATTCAGTTTATAAAACTTCTTGCCATCAATCTAATTAAATAAACTACATAACCATAATCCAATTTTGTTGAAGTGAAAGACAGTATTCTAAAAGGAATTGAGACCAGGTGTGGTGGCTCATGTCTGTAATCCCAGCATTTTGGGAGGCCGAGGCTGGTGAATCACTTGAGGTCAGGAGTTCGAGACCAGCCTGGCCAACTTGGTGAAACCCCATCTCTGCTAAAAATACAAAATAATTAACCAAGCATGGTGGTGCTCACCTGTAATCCCAGCTACTCAGAAGGCTGAGGTGGGAGGATCACTTGAACTGGGGAGGTGGAGGTTACAGTGAGCCAAGATCACGCCACTGCACTCCAAACTACTCAGTAGGCTGAGGTGGTAGAATCTCTTGAGCCCAGGAGTTTGAGGTCAGCCTGGGCACCATAGCGAGACCCAGTCTCTTAAAAAAAAAAAAAAAGAAAGAAAGTTGAAACTTTACAAATAATATGGCTCTACTTTAGATGTCTCTCAATAGAGTCTATAAAATATAATTTATGATAAAAGCAACTTAATAAGATCATAGGTTTTAAACAGAAATGTGCTTCAAAAGATTAGAAGTAATAAGTACACAAGCACACCGTGGATGACATTAGTTATATTTCAGTTTTTTTTTTTTTTTTTTTTGAGACAGAGTTTTGCTCTTGTTGCTCAGGCTAGAGTGCAGTGGCTCGATCGTGGCTCACTGCAACCTCCACCTCCCAGGTTCAAGCGATTCTCCTGCCTCAGCCTCCTGAGTAGCTGGGATTACAGGTGCCCACCACCATGCCTGGCTAATTTTTATATTTTTAGTAGAGACTGGGTTTCACCATGTTGGCCAGGCTGGTCTTGAACTCCTGAACTCAAGTGATCCTCCTGCCTCAGCCTCCCAGTGTTGGGATTACAGGTGTGAGCCACCGCACCCAGCCATATTTCAGATTTACTAGTGATGGCTTTGATAATAACTTTCTTGTTGTAAATTTTAGGTAATGTTATTTTTTCTGTTTCTCTGAATTATAATAAATAATTGATCGATTAAACATTTATTTACTTTTCATTGTGCCAGGGATTGTACTATAAATATGACACATGCCTTCAAAAAATAGATATGTAAACAAATGGTAAGAGTACAACAATATGAGTGCTACAAGCTAGCACAGAATTATGCACACACTGCTGTGGAAACACAGAGAAAGGAAAGCGTCTCTAATTCTGGGAGGTAGAGTGGAGGTTGGAATACCGAGGCATTGTCAGGGAAGGCTTCCCAGAGCAGGTGAGGAATAGTGAAGGGAACAGAATATTGAAGAGAAATTATTTGCCAATCAGGTAACTGGGGGGAAAAAAGGCATTTAACCAGAGAGTTCAGTAAGTCTAAAAGGTTTGGACTCTAGCTCTCTTGGTAAGTATGACGGTAACAAGTGTTTAGTATGGCTAGGGCAGAGAGACCTATACTGAGAGGTTGGTAATTGATTTCACTTTGTTTCTCATCCTCCACATCAACATTTATCAAGTCCTCTTGTTTCTATCTCAGAAATATCTCTGGAATATGGCTATTATCTCGAATTCCATCTCCACTTCACTCACTCACTCCAAGCCACTATCATCTCTAAGGGGAACCATTGCAATAGCTTCCTTAATAGGTGTTTCTGCTGTCACTTTTACTCCCACTAAAATAATCATTTTAAAAAATCAGAAGCCAGGCATGGTGGCTCACACCTGTAATCCTAGCACTTTGAGTGGCTGAGGTAGGCAGATCATCTAAGGTCAGGAGTTTGAGACCAGCCTGGCCAACATGGTGAAACCCTGTCTATACTAAAAATACAAAAATTAGCCAGGTGTGGTGGTACTTGGGAGGCTGAGGCGGGAGAATTGCTTGAACCCAGAAGGCGGCAGTTTCAGTGAGCCAGGATCATGCCACTGCACTCCAGCCTGGGTGATAGAGCGAGACTCGGTCTAAAAAAAAAAAAAATCAGATACAGTTAGTCCTTATTACAGCTCTGTGTAACACAGCTTCAGCCTGTCTGCTGCTCATGTCCTTCATAGCATGTATCTTAACCATATTAATTAATTAACTTTTTCATTTTTAGTTTTACTGACTACTAGACTGTGAACTTTAAGGAAAGCCATGCTTGTTTATATTCCCAGTGTTTAGCACAGAACAGAAACAAACAAATAAGAAGAGAAGGAAGGGAAAGGGGAAAGGTAAAAAGAGATATAATGATTAAATATAATGTGGTATTTTAAATGAGATTCAAGGAAAGAAAACAGATTAAAAACTAAGGAAATCTAGATAAAGTATGGACTTTAGTTAATAATAATGTGTCAATATTGGTTTTTTAGCTGTAATAAATGTACCATACTAATGCAAAATGTTAATAATAAGGGAAAACTGCATTCAAAATATAAGGAATCCTCTATAATACCATTGCAACTTTTTTGTAAACGTAGAACTATTATAAAATTACCAGTTTATTTAAAAGAAAGAGGAAAGAAAGGAGAAGTAGGCAATATACAGCTGAGGAAGTGGGTAGGGGTCAGTTAAGAAGTTTCTCATATGTCATGCTAATAAGTTTGACTTTTTCTGAAGTGAGGGAATTAAATGATTAGATTTGTATTTTAGAAAATATAACTTTAATGCAAGGATTGGCGTACTTTTCTCTTAAAGGACCAGGTAGTCAATATTTTAGAATTATGTGCTGTATTAGTTCCCAAGCCAATGTAATAAAATGACCATGACTTTAGCGGCTTAAAACAACCAAAATTTATTTTCCCACAGTTCTGGAGACCAAGAGTCCAAAATCAAGGTGTTGGTAAGGCTGCACTGCCTCCATAAGCTCTAAGGGAAGACGAGGTTCCTTGTGTCTTCCAGGCATTCCTTGGCTTCTTTGGCTTGTGGCCACATTACTCCAATCTCTGCCTTCATCTTTACATTGCCTTCTACTCCGTATGTGTCTTCTGTGTGTTTCTTTTAAGGATATTTGTTGTTAAATTTAGGGCCTACCTCGGTAATCCAGGATGATCTCATCTCAAGATTCTAATTTAATTATATCTGAAAAGACTTTTTTTCCAAATAAGTTAACATTCTGAGGTCCCAGAAACTAGAAGGTGAACATATCTTTTTGGGGCCGTAACTCAACCCACTTCACAGGCCGTGTAGTTACTGAGTTGAAACTGCTCAGTACAGTAGCACCAAAGCAGCCATAGAC
Organism: Symphalangus syndactylus; assembly: GCF_028878055.3. Lineage (NCBI taxonomy): Eukaryota > Metazoa > Chordata > Mammalia > Primates > Hylobatidae > Symphalangus > Symphalangus syndactylus. The sequence goes on along the minus strand of NC_072441.2, from coordinate 45,083,339 downwards.
AATACGTAAATGAAAAGAGTGTGACTATGTTCCAAAAACCTTTTATGGCCTGGCTTTCATCCAAAAGCTATAGTTTGTTGATTCCTAATGGCAGTATAGAGGGACAATTGGAAGACAGCAAATTAAGACAGTTAAACAAGTTAGGAGGGAATTATAATGGTAGCCATTAAGGAAGAGGAAGATTTGAATAAGACAACAGCAATAGAGGAGAGGGAAAGGAATTGAGAGTTAGTGAATAGAATCAACAAGTGTGGGTGATAGATTGCGGGGGACGGATAATTAAAGTTCATTAGAGAGGTGGGAATTATGAGTCACATAGTAGATCAATACTTCCAGTTTTCAAAAGAACAACTTGAGACTTTCTACTTCCATTGCTTGAGAAATACTACTTTTATCAAGACAAGTTTGTGTAACCCACACAGATGAGTACTGAAAAATAGAAAGCCTCAAAAAATGTTAAGATATTTTATTGTATAGCCAGAGACACAGTGTAAAGGATATTTTGAGGTCAGAGAAGACAATAATTAGCCGGTTGGTTTATTCCTTTTTTTTTTTTTTTGAGATGGAGTTTTGCTCTGTTTCCCAGGCTGGAGTACAGTGGTGCAATCTCAGCTCACTGCAACCTCCACCTCCCAGACTCAGGTGATTCTCCTGCCTCAGCCTCCCAAATATCTGGAATGACAGGCATGCACCACCACACCCAGCTAATTTTGTATTTTTAGTAGAGATAGGGTTTCACCATGTTGGCCAGGCTGGTCTTGAACTCCCAACCTCAGGTGATCTGCCAGCCTTGGCCTACCAAAGTGCTGGGATTACAGGCATAAGCCACCACATGTGCCTGGTTTATTTCTTAGAAGGAACAAGACAGATCTGGCAAGATGGTCGAATAGGAACAACTCCAGTCTGCAGCTCCCAGTGAGACCAACACAGAAAGCTGGTGATTTCTGCATTTCCAACTGAGGTACCCGGTTCATCTCACTGGGACTGGTTAGACAGCGGGTGCAGCCCACAGAGGGTGAGCAGAAGCAGGGTGGGGCATCACCTCACCCAAGAACTGCAAGGAGTGGGGGAGCCTCCCTCCCCCAGCCAAGGGAAGCTGTGAGGGACTATGCTATCAGGCCCAGATACTACACTTTTCCCACATTTTTGCAACCTGCAGACCAGGAGATTCTCTAGTTTGCCTACATCACCATGGCCCTTGGCAGCTGTTTGGGCAGGCACTGAGCTAGCCGCAGTATTTTTTTTCCATACCCCAGTGGTGCCCGGAACCCCAGCGAGACAGAACCATTCACTCCCCTGGAAAGGAGGCTGAAGCCAGGAAGCCAAGTGGTCTCGCTCAGCAGGTCCCACTCCCACAGAGCCCAGCAAACTAAGAACCACCAGCTTGAAATTCTTGCTGCCAGCACAGCAGTCTGAAGTTGACCTGAGACAATTGAGCTTGGTGGGGGGAGGGGCATCTGCCATTACTGAGGCTTGAGTAAGCGATTTTCCCCTCACAGTGTTAAGGAAGCTGCTGGGAAGTTTGGGGGAACTCACTGCAGCACGGCAAAGTGGCTGTGTCCAGACTGCCTCTCTAGATTCCTCCTCACTGGGCAGGGCATCTCTGAAAGAAAGGCAGCAGCTCCAGTCAGGGGCTTATAGATAAACTCCCATCCCCTGGGACAGAGCACCTGGCAGGGGGGCGGTGGGGAGGCAGGGAGTGAGGGGCAGGGGCTGCTGTGGGCGCAGCTTCAGCAGACTTAAACGTTCCTGACTGGTGGCTCCGAAGAGAGCAGCGGATCTCCTAGCACCACGCTTGAGCTCTGCTAAGGGACAGACTGCCTTCCCAAGTGGGTCCCTGACCCTCATGCCTCCTGACTGGTTGATACCTCCCAGCAAGGGTCGGTAGATAACTCATACAGGAGAGCTCCAGCTGGCATCAGGCGGGTGCCCCTCTGGGATGAAGCCTCCAGAGGAAGGAATAGGCAGAAATCTTTGCTGTTCTGCAGCCTCCACTGGTGATACCCAGGCAACAGGGTCTGGAATGGACCTCCAGCAAACTGTAGCAGACCTGCAGCAGAGGAGCCTGACTGTCAGAAGGAAAACTAACAAACAGAAAGCAATAACATCAACATCAACATCAACATCAACAAAAAGGACACCACCTCAAAAACCCCATTGAAAGACCATCAGCGTCAAAGATCAAAGGTAGATAAATCCACGAAGATGAAGAAAAACCAGTGCAAAAATACTGAAAATTCCCAAAACCAGAACGCCTCTTTTCCTCCAAATGATTGCAACTCCTCTCCAGCAAGGGCACAAAACTGGATGGAGAATGAGTTTGACAAATTGACCGGGGTAGGCTTCAGAAGGTGGGTAATAACAAACTCCTCTGAGCTAAAAGCGCATGTTCTAACCCAATGCATGGAAGCTAAGAACCTTGATAAAAGTCTACAGGAACTGCTAACTAGAATAACCAGTTTAGAGAAGAACATAAATGACCCGATGGAGCTGAAAAACACAGCATGAGAACTTCGTGAAGCATACAGAAGTATCAATAGCCGAATCAATTAAGTGGAAGAAAGGATATCAGAGATTAGAGATCAACTTAATGAAATAAAGCATGAAGACAAGATTAGAGAAGAATGAATAAAAAAGAATGAACAAAGCCTCCAAGAAATGTGGGACTATGTGAAAAGACCAAACCAATGGTTGAAAGTGACAGGGAGAATGGAATGAAGTTGGAAAACACACTTCAGGATATTTTCCAGGAGAACTTCTCCAACCTAGCAATATAGGCCAACATTCAAATTCAGGAAATACAGAGAACACCACTAAAATACTCCTTGAGAAGGGCAACCTCAAGACACATAATCATTAGATTCTCCAAGGTTGAAATGAAGGAAAAAATGTTAAGGGCAACCAGAGAGAAAGGTCAGGTTACCTACAAAGGGAAGCCCATCAGACTAACAGTGGATCTCTCTGCAGAAACCCTACAAGCCAGAAAAGAGGGGGGTCAATATTCAGCATTCTTAAAGAAAAGAATTTTCAACCCAGAATTTCATATCCAGACAAACTAAGCTTCATAAGCGACAAATTGACAGAAGTAGGCGAAGGAGAAATAAAATCCTTTACAGACAAGCAAATGCTGAGGGATTTTGTCACTACAAGACCTGCCTTACAAGAGCTCCTGAAGGAAGCGCTAAATATGGAAAGGAAAAACTGGTACCAGCCACTGCAAAAACATACCAAAATATAAAGACCAATGACACTATGAAGGAACTGCATCAACTAATGTGCAAAATAACCAGCTAGCATCATGATGACAGGATCAAATTCACACATAACAATATTAACCTTAAATGTAAATGGGCTAAATGCCCCAATTAAAAGACACAGACTGGCAAATAGGATAAAGAGTCAAGAACCATTGGTATGCTGTATTCAGGAGACCCATTTCATGTGCAAAGACACACATAGGCTCAAAATAAAGGGATAGAGGAATATTTACCAAGCAAATAGAAGGCAAAAAAAAGCAGGGGTTGCAATTCTAGTCTCTGATAAAACAGACTTTAAACCAACAAAGATCAAAAAAGACAAAGAAGGGCATTACATCATGGCAAAGGGATCAATGCAACAAGAGCTAACTATCCTAAATATATATGCACGCAATACAGGAGCACCCAGATTCATGAAGCAAGTTCTTAGAGACCCATAAAGAGACTTAGACTCCCACACAATAATAGTGGGAGACTTTAACACTCCACTGTCAATATTAGACAGATCAACAAGACAGAAAATTAACAAGGATAATCAGGACTTGAACTCAACTCTGGACCAAGTGGACCTAATTGACATAATCCATCACATAAACATAACTCTCAACCCCAAATCAACAGAATATACATTATTCTCAGCACCACATAGCACTTATTCTAAAAAAGGCCACATAATTGGAAGTAAAAGACTCCTCAGCAAATGCAAAAGAAGAGAAATCATAACAAACAGTCTCTTAGACAACAGTGCAATCAAACTAGAACTCAGGATTAAGAAACTCACTCAAAACTGCACGACTACATGGAAACTGAACAACCTGCTCCTGAATGACTACTGGGTAAATAATGAAATGAAGGCAGAAATAAAGATGTTCTTTGAAACTAATCAGAACAAAGACACAATGTACCAGAATCTCTGGGACACAGCTAAAGCAGTGTTAAGAGGGAAATTTATAGCACTAAACACCCACATCAGAAAGCAGGAAAGATCTAAAATCCTTTAATTGTGTCCTAACATCACAATTAAAAGAACTAGAGAAGAAAGAGCAAACACATTCAAAAGCTAGCAGAAGGCAAGAAATAACTAAGTGCAGAACTCAAGGAGATAGAGACACAAAAAACCCTTCAAAAAAATCAGTGAATCCAGGAGCTGGTTTTTTGAAAAGATTAACAAAGTAGATAGACTGCTAGCCAGACTCATAAAGAAGAAAAGAGAGAAGAATCAAATAGACACGATAAAAAATGATAAAGGGGATATCACCGCTGATCCCACAGAAATACAAACTACCATCAGAGAATACAATAAACACCTCTATGCAAATAAACTAGAAAATCTAGAGGAAATAGATAAATTACTGGACATGTACACCCTCCCAAGGCTAAACCAGGAAGCAGTTGAATCCCTGAATAGACCAATAACAAGTGCTGAAATTGAGGCAGTAATTAATAACCTACCAACCAAAAAAAGCCCAGCACCAGAATGATTCACAGCTGAATTCTACCAGAGGTACAAAGAGGAGCTGATGCCATTCCTCCTGAAACTATTCCAAACAATAGAAAAAGAGGGACTCCTCCCTAACTCATTTTATGAGGCCAGCATCATCCTGATACAAAAGCCTGGCAGAGACACACACACACAAAAAGAAAATTTCAGCCCAATATCCCTGATGAACATCAATGCAAAAATCCTCAATAAAATACTGGCAAACTGAATACAGCAGTACATCAAAAAGCTTATCCACCACGATCAAGTTGGCTTCATCCCTGGGATGCAAGGCTGGTTCAACATACACAAATCAATAAACGTAATCCATCACATAAACAGAACCAACGACAAAAACCACATGATTATCTCAATAGATGCAGAAAAAGTCTTCGACAAAATTCAACACCTCTTCATGCTAAAAACACTCAGTAAACTAGGTATTGATGGGACATATCTCAAAATAATAAGAGCGGTTTATGACAAACCCACAGCCAATATTATACTGAATGGGCAAAAGCTGGAAGCATTCCCTTTGAAAACTGGTACAAGACAAGGATGCCCTCTCTCACCACTCCAATTCAACATAGCTCGGAAATCCTGGCCAGGGCAATCAGGCAGGAGAAAGAAATAAAGGGTATTCAAATAGGAAGAGAGGAAGTCAAATTGTCTCTGTTTGCAGATGAGATGATTGTATATTTAGAAAACCTCATCATTTCAGCCCCAAAACTCCTTAAGCTAATAAGCAACTTCAGCAAAGTCTCAGGATACAAAATCAATGTGCAGAAATCACAAGCATTCCTATACACCAATAACAGACAGAGAGCCAAATCATGAGTGAACTCCCATTCACAATTGCTACAAAGAAAATAAAATACCTAGCAATACAACTTACAAGGGATGTGAAAGACCTCTTCAAAGAGAACTACAAACCACTGCTCAAGGAAATAAGAGAGGACACAAACAAATGGAAGAACATTCCATGCTCATGGATAGGAAGAATCAATATCGTGAAAATGGCCATACTGCCCAAGGTAATTTATAGATTCAATGCTTTTCCCATCAAGCTACCATTGGCTGTCTTCACAGAATCAGAAAAAACTACTTTAAATTTCATATGGAACCAAAAAAGAGCCTGTATAGTCAAGACAATCCTGAGCAAAAAGAACAAAGCTGGAGGCATCAAGCTACCTGACTTCAAACTATGCTACAAGGCTACAGTGACCAAAATAGCCTGGTACTGGTACCAAAAGAGATATATGGACCAACAGAGCAGAACAGAGGCCACAGAAATAACACCACACATCTACAACCATCTGATCTTTGACAAACCTGACAAAAACAAGCAATGGGGAATGGATTCTCTATTTAATAAACAGTGCTGGGAAAACTGGCTAGCCATATGCAGAACACTGAAACTGGACTCCTTCCTTACACCTTAAACAAAAATTAATTCAAGATGGATTAAAGACTTACATGTAAAACCTAAAACCATAAAAACCCTAGAAGAAAACCTAGGCAATACCATTCAGAACATAAACATGGGCAAAGACTTCATGACTAAAACACCAAAAGCAATGGCAACAAAAGCCAAAATTGACAAATGGGATCTAATTAAACTAAAGAGTTTCTGCACAGCAAAAGAAACTATCATCAGAGTGAACAGTCAACCTAAAGAATGGGAGAAAATTTTTGCAATCTACCCATCTGACAAAGGGCTAATATCCAGAATCTACAAAGAACTTAAACAAATTTATAAGAAAAAAACAAACAACCCCATCAAAAAGTGGGCAAAGGATATGAAGAGAACTTTTCAAAAGAAGACATTTATGGGAACCACAAACGTATGAAAAAAAGCTCATCATCACTGATCATTGGGGAAATGCAAATCAAAACCACAATTAGATACCATCTCAGGCAAGTTGGAATGGTGATTGTTAAAAGTCAGGAAACAACAGATGCTGGAGAAAATGTGGAGAAATAGGAAAGGTTTTACACTGTTTGTGGGCATGTAAATTAGTTCAACCATTATGGAAAACAGTGGCGATTCCTCAAGGATCTAGAACCAGAAATACCATTTGACCCAGCAATCCCATTACTGGATATCTACCCAAAGGATTATAAATCGTTCTATAAAGGCACATGCACACGTATGTTTATTGCAGCACTATTCACAATAGCAAAGACTTGGAACCAACCCAAATACCCATCAATGTTAGACTGGGTAAAGAAAATGTGGCACATATACACCATGGAATACTATGCAGCCATAAAAAAGAATGAATTCGTGTTCTTTGCAGGGACATGGATGAAGCTGGAAACCATCATTCTCAGCAAACCAACACAGGAATAGAAAACCAAACACCACATACTCTCATTCACAAGCGGGAGTTGAACAATGAGAACACATAGACACAGGGAGTGGAATATCACACGCTAGGGCCTGTTGTAGGGTGGGGAGCCATGGGAGGGAGAGCATTAGGACAAATACCTAATGCATGTGGGGCTTAAAACCTAGATGACGGGTTGATGGGTGCAGCAAACCACCATGGTACACATATACCTATGTAACAAACCTGCACGTTCTGCACACGTATCCCAGAACTTGAAGTATAATAAATAAACTTTTTTAAAAAGAAGGAACAAGACAGTGCTAGGAAGAATGTCTTTTCTTATTAAAGACGTCAGTGTGTAAATAGTTCCCCCCATCATGCAGAGTAAGATGGCTGAGGTTATTATTTATAATTACTATGTATATATCCACTTATAGTTTATAAAGTTGTAGCATAATACATCATGTCATTTGATCCTCACATCTCTGAGGTAAGGAGGACAGATATTATTATTATACCTGAAGTGAAGAGAAGTTAAGTAACATTTTCAAGGTCACACAGATAGCAAACAGTTGTGTGCAGATGCATTCTGGTTTCCTTATTTCAAATCTTGGGCTGTTTCCTTTGCACTGTCTATGAAGTTGGATCAGAAAACTGTGACAATGTGTGGCCCATAAAGCTGGGTTGGTCAGCATGACCAGGAAGATAAAGATGAGATTAATGAGCTTCTTAACTAGGCAGCTGGGGTGGCCTTCCAGCTGTCCTTAAAGGGCAGGTGGCCAAAATAAAAAATGCAGCCTTGAGAGCAAAAGCAGAACACAGCATGGGCCAAAATGATGAGAGAAACTGGACCCAGAGCAGGGTTACAAAAATTATGGAGTGCAGAGATAAAGCAGCCATGTCATGAATGTAACCCAAAAGAGTGGGTGCCAAACTCGCCAGTGCAGCAGTTACTTGCAGAGCTTGTTAGCAATGTAGCTTCTCCAGCTGTAATTTAGGACTTCAGCTTAGAACCAAGTCTGCTGATTCAGCCAATCTGGGCTGGGGGTGGGGGGACATGAAAAACCCCCTTTCCCACTCTAGAAAAGCTGAAAATCTGATAGAAAACATCCATTAAATAAGCCAGAAGATAAAAGCAGCAGAAAGTATCTAGAGAGATTTTTGATGTTAGGGTAGCAAAATGTTGGCAATATAATATATTTTTAAGAAAAAGCAGAGGGGGTCTAGGCCTCTTTTAGAAAATAATTTAATAATATTTGTTGACACCTGCCTTGTGCACAGTAATAGGCTAGATACTAGAAGTGCAGAAGTGAGTGAGAAATTAAGACAGACTTGGTCCTCATTCTCAGGGAGCTTACACTATAGATGGAAGACTGATATTAAATAATTATATAGTTATTGTATAATGTTTTATTATGCAACAGTATGAATGTAAGAATGGAGGATGTCAAAACAGGGACAGACAACAGGGGAGCCTGACCCTGTCTGGGACATCCGGCAAGGATCATCCCCTAAGGAAACAGCATATGATTTCAGATCTGAAGAATTAGTAGGACTGGTCAAGAAAAGGGAGTGAGGAGGACAAAATAGGTACCCCAGTAGAATATTAATTTGTTGCTTCAAAAAATATTTACTAAGAACTCACAATATGCCAAGTATTCTTCAGTTCTGGAATACAGCATTAAATAAGATGAATAAACGTTGAGCTTTATATCCCAGTTTATGAAACAAGACAAAATTTAAAAAATTAATAAACAGGAAATCAGCTGATAATAACAATATTGTGAGATTTCAGTTCTCCCCAAATCAATCTGTTGACTCAATGCAATGCCAATAAAAATCCCAGCAGGACTTTTCATGGAATTTGACAAACCAATTCTCATATTTATATGGAAACTCATATAAAAAGGAAGTCTTAAAGAATAAGATTAGAAAACCTCTATTACCGAATACCAAGACTTATTTTAAAGTGGTAATTTAGACAATGTGGTATTGGCATAAGGATAGAAAAACAGACAATGGAACACTATAGAGCTCAAAAACAAACTTACTTTTGGTATATGACAAAGGTGCCACTGTAGTTTTGTGAGGGAAAAGGTGGTCTTTTCAATAAATAGTGCCAGATTAATTGAATATTCATGTGGAAAATTAATACACAAAATCAATACTTGTGCAAATGAAAGCAATAACACTTCTAGAAGATAACATACAGCTTTATGACCTGGGATAGGCCAAGATTTCTTAAACCGGGAGCTAATCAAAAAGGAAAATATTGATAAATTGAGCATCGCTAAAATTAAGAACGTCCATTTATCAAAGGACCTTATTAAGAGGAGGTAAAAATTGGGACAGGCATTTATATATGCCCCCCAAAAGTTACATAAATGGACAATAAAATGTGAAAAAGTGCCCAGGCTCCTTGGCAATAAGAGAAATATAAATTAGGCCGGGTGTGGTGGTTTACGCCTGTAATCCCAACAGTTTGGGAGGCCGAGGCGGGTGGATCATCTGAAGCCAGGAGTTCGAGACCAGCTTGGCCAACATGGTGAAACCCCATCCCTACTAAAAATACAAAAAATTAGCCAGGCGTGGTGGCACGCACCTGTAATCCCAGCTACTCAGGAGACTGAGGTGGGAGAATTGCTTGAACCCGGGAGGCAGAGGTTGCGGTGAGCCGAGATCATACCATTGCTCTCCAGCGTGGGTGACAGAGCGAGACTCTGGAAAAAAAAAAAAAAAAAAGGCAGGGAGGAAGTATAAATTAAAACCACAGTGGGATACTACCTCACACTTTTCAGAATACTACCAAGAATTAGGTAGGGTGTGGTGACTCACATCTGTAATACCAGCACTTTGAGAGGCCGAGGCAGGTGGATCACCTGAGCTCAGGAGTTGAGACCATCCTGAGCAACATGGCGAAACCCTGCCTCTACCAAAAATACAAAACTTAGCTGGGCATGGTGGTGTGTGCCTGTAGTTCCAGCTACTCTGGAGGCTGAGGTAGGAGAATAGCTTGAACCTGGGAGGTGGAGAGCCAAGATTGTGCCACTGCACTCCAGCCTGGGTGACAGAGTGAGACTGTCTTAAAAAAAAAAAAAGAGGAATTAGCTAGGGTGTGGAGCAATTAGTGAAAGTGTAAATTGGTACAACCATTTTGAAAAATAGCTTGGCAGTATCTGCTAAAACTGAACATGTGCATATTGTATGATTCTGCTCCCAGTTGTAAACCAAACAGAGATACATTCATAAGTGCACTAAGAAACGTGTGTGAATGTTCACAGCAACATTATTTGTAATAGCTCCCAAACAGGAACAACCAAAATATCCATCAACAAAAGAATGCATAAACAAATTTGGTTTATTCTTAAACTGGAACACTAGACAGCAATGAAAGTCAACAAATCTACTACATGAAACAGTCATAAGCATGAACATAATATTGAGCAAAGGAAGGCAGTAACATAAGAGTACATATCATATGATTCAATTTATATAAAGTTCAAGTACAGGCAATATTAATTTATGGAAGTTGTATTGGAGGGAGATTATTTTATTTCTTGATTTTGGGATGGGATGGGAATACAAAAGTGTTCACATTGTAAAAAATCATGAAGCTATATACTTAAGATTTTTGTACTTTTCTGTATGTAGGTGTGCTAGAACTCAAAGCATTTGCTTAAGAATTAAGACCATCCAAACCTCTAAATCTCTCTCCTTAGTGAGAAGGCATTGGTGGCTATAACCTGAATAGCAACTTATTAAGAAAAATTAGTAGCAGAAATTATTAGAGTTAAACATTTCAGAAAAAGTGTTTAAAATTTATCTTTTGTGTGATTTAATTAATTTCATACAATTACTTTTATTCTAACATCCCAATTAGAGGATATTCAGGTATAACTGAAGAAAAATTACATGGTGTATTAGGGTAGGTGAAGCTACAATGTGGTAATAATGTTCTCCCCTCCCCTTCACCTCCCTGCTCCCAAATCTCAATGGCTTAAAACAGCAAAAGTTTATTTCTTGCGCTTAACAGTCTAATGAGATGTTTGACAGGTGGCTTTCCACTTGACGGTTCAGGGACTCAGGCTCTTTCTGTCTTATGACTCTGCTTTCTTCTAAGATCTTGAGTTCCTCCTGGATCCTCTGTCTGGACAGCCAAGGAGCAAATAGAAAGTGGAAAAGACATACTATTTGTTAACCGCCTTGGCCCTGGGATGACACATCCCTTCCAATCACACGGTAAGAATTAGTTTCTTGATCCTGTAAAAGACAGTGGGACTGGGAAATGTAGTAAACACTGTGCAGAGGAAGAACAAACACATTTAGTGAGGCTCCAGATATCTCTGACACATCTGGAACCCAAGACAGATCATGAGGTCACTAGAGAAATGCTCAACAAAGAACTGCCAGGGAATGGGCATTCTAACAGAAAGAGTTACAAAATGGCGTCTTAATCAGGAATCCTGTTGCATTCAGAGATTTAGAAAAGAAGTCGGAAAAGGAACAGCCTTTCATGATTTGACAGAAAGAAGTTTCTGTGAGGGAGATAGTAATTAGAAAAAAACTGAGATGGAGCCTCTATTGTATTAGAGGAAGAAATATATCAAGGTTAAATATTTGAAGCAGACTGTTGGGAAGTTAGTGAATTCATGAGATATTGTACCGGTCAGTGAGACTTTGAGGCGAGGGAAACAAAACAGAGAGACAAGGAAGGCAGGACTATAAAATATTTTGCATTCTTTTGCCCTCGAGAGTAAGGAAGTCAAGAATACAGTACATATTTCACCAAAAAAGAGTTAAATTCTCACAGGAAAACCTCAGGTTTTACCCACTTCCCAGCATCCCTGACAATGGAAGCTGTACTTAATGGTAATAATTATAATAAAGAAAAACATGTAGGAAACAGTAATTAGACTCTGATGTGAATGCCACCTCTTGGAGTTGTTCAAAATGGTGTTCCTAACCACTTAGCTTCACTTTGGGAGAAGACTGGGGACGAGAGGGTGGGGTTTGTGTCTCAGAAAATAAGGACGGGAGGTGAAGAATGTGAATTATTTTAAGACAGTTAATTTTGGTCTTCTCATGTAAGAGAGCTACTGGGAATTAAGCATATCTGTTATTTCTTCTGTCAACCTTGGTCAAAGTTGCTGTAGACAATAACTTGTATCTACATTGTCTCTCTGCCTAATCAACTCACATAGCTGCCTGGAAGGAATCTTACACTTGGAATGACAGGTGCACATTCTTCTGGTGCCCTGTGTGAAAGGACATGGAATTGTAGAATCTGCTGCTTTGACTATTCTCCCTGTCCTTATTACCATCTAGAAGTGCTGAGACTGAACCCAAGGTGTGTTAGGATAAGGCTAGCCTGCTGAAACAAAGACTACATAAATTCAGTTTTTTTAAAAGAAGGTATATTAGTCTGCTCTCACACTGCTATAAAGAAATACCCGAGACTGGGTAATTTATAAAGGAGAGAGGCTTAATTGACTCAGTTCCACATGGCTGAGGAGGATTCAGGAAACTTAATAATCGTGGCGGAAGGCAAAGGAGAAGCAGGCAAAGAAGAACCTTCTTCACAGGGTGGCAGGACGGAGTGAGTGCAGGCAGGGGAAATGCCAGACTCTTATAAAACCGTCGGATCTTTTGAGACTCACTCACTATCATAAGAACAGCATGAGGGAAACTGCATCCATGACCCAATTACCTCCACCTAGTCCCGCCCTTGACAAGTGAGGGTTTTGGGGATTATAATTCAAGATGAGATTTTGGGTGAGAATACAACCAAACCATATCAGAAGTAAAGGTTTGTTCCACCTAAGTAATAGTCTGCTGTGATTGTCCCAGGCTAGCAGACAGCCCTTCTGATGGTGATAATTTAAGGACCCAGGTTTCATCCATCGTGTTGTACTGTCATCCCTGGGGCATTGCTGCCATCTGCATGGTTAAAAGTGGGTCACTGGTGGGAAAGAGAATGTATCTGAATGTCTGAATCAGAAGTGATACACTTCACTTTCATCACATTTTATTGGCAGGAACTCAGTTATGTTATTCCACTTAACTGCAAGTTGGGGTCACAAACGCTGTCCCTAGTGAGATAAGCCCAGTTATAAATTCATTTATATGAAAGATGAGAAAAATGGATATTGGTGGATATTTGGCAGTATCTATCCAGGAAGAATAGAGAAAGTTAAACAATCACTCAAATTATTTTACACCTATTAGTAAAGAAATATATAGTTGAACTTTGTTCGTACTATGGTTGTGTACACCATTTATTGTAAAATATTCTCAAATTCTGAAAATTATGATTTTTGAAACTACCATTGTACATTACAGTTGCAGAGAATTTTTATCCCCAATTTTGACTTATCTTTAAATGACCAAGATTTCTAAGTCTATATCTTTAAGATTTTCTGTTCCCTCCTTTTCTAAGTCAAATTATTAATGATAAATAAGCAAACACATTGAAAGTTGGGAGCGATATAGTTACTATAAAGAAATGAAGGCAGAAGTTCCTTTTTGCAGTAAGTTTATAAAGCAATAATCCTAAAAATTTGTTTGAAATTTCATATTAACACACTGAAAGTGTAGCCTTGTTAGTTACAGAATATGAGACTTTGTGATTTAGAGTACATAGAGTAAGATACTGAAAGATAACCTTACTTTTTGGTTTTGAATAAAGCTAGAAAGAACGTTTTATACAAGTCTTGGTGTATTCAAGGAAATCACATATCTTGGCCCAATACTTTAGTAATATACAAGACTTAAAATAGGTCCTGTTCTGTATTTTTATTAAGGTAGTGATTTCACTGATATATACAACTATCATAATTCATTAAAATGTATCTTTTAAATAGGTGCAGTTTATTGTACATAAACATTGTACATACCAATTTATTGCTTCTGGTATGGAGGAAGAAATGAGAAGCATGAGAAATGCAAAATATGTGGGTAACTGTGGAAAACTATTTTTTCTATTAGTTTCTTTAAAATATATATAATTTTGAAAAGCAAAAATTAGAACATTGCCTTGAGGGGTTTAAAATATTATGTAGAAGTAATGTATAGAACAACTATAACATAAATTATGGCAGGAATGGGGGTAAATAGACCTAGATTGCCACAAAAAGTACTATATTAACTCTAAGCAGACTGTGAAAATTTAAGGATATATATTGCAATACCTAAAGCAACTACTTTAAAAACTATGAAAAGGTATGATTAAAAAGCGAAGAGAGGACAGGCACGGTGGCTCAAGCCTGTAATCCCAGCACTTTGGGAGGCCGGGGGAGGGGGGTGGATCACGAGGTCAGGAGTTCAAGACCAGCCTGGACAAGATAGCAAAACCCTGTCCCTACTAAAAATACTAAAATTAGCCAGGTGTGGTGGCAGGTGCTTGTAATCTCAGCTACTTGGGAAGCTGAGGCAGAGAATTTCTTGAACCCAGGAGGCAGAGGTTGCAGTGAGCCGAGATCACACCACTGCACTCCAGCCTGGGCAACAGAGCAAAATTCCATCTCAAAAAAAAAAAGAAAAGCTAAGAGATTCAAATTAAAATATAAGAAATATTTAATAATCTGAAAGAGGGCAGGAAAGGGAGAATGAAGAAATGAAAACTGAGATGACAAGTAGAAAATTAATAAAATAGTAGACTGAACCCAACCATATCAACAGTTACATTAAATATAAATTGACTAAACATTCCAATGAAGAAACAAAGATTATCAGACTAGATTAAACAGCAGACGTGACCATCTGCTGACTACAAGGAAGTACTCTAAATATGGAGATACGCTTTAAGTATAAAAATAAAAATAAGATAAAAATATAGATATTTACATTAATGGAATTATAGTCCAGAAATAGAACCACACATATATGGCTGATTGATTTTTCAGTGAAGTTGCCAAAACAAGTCAATGGGAAAATGAAATCAACAAACTGCTGGAAAATCTGGATGTCCATATACAAACAAAAAGAAAAAAAGAACATCTACTCTTATGTCACATAATATGGAAAATTAGCTGAAATGGATGACAGACCTAAAGATAAGCTAAAACTGCAAAACTACTGGAAAATAAGATAGGTGCAAATCTTCACCAACTTGACATAGGCAAACATTTCTTAGAATAAGACACAAAAAGAATGAATCATGAAAGAAAAAATTTATGAATTAGATTTCATCAGCATGAAATATTTTCTTTGGAAGACACTATTAAGAAAATGAAAAGACAGGCCACAGTATGGGAGAAAATACTCTCTGTCATGTATTTGACAAAGGACTGACTGGTATTTAGATAAAGACCTCAACTCAACAGTAAGAAGACACCTCAATAACATTTTATAAAAGATATTGAGTACATGAAAAGATGCTCAGCTTTATTAGTCATTAGATACCATTACAACCATTAGAAAAAATGGAAAAGACTGACAAAGCAAGTGTTGGCAAAGCAGAATTAGCTGGAACTCAAACACAGCTGACAGGAATGCAAAATGGTACAATTACTTTGAAAAACAGTATGGAACTTTCTTAAAAAGGTAAACATATGCCTATCAAATAATCTAGTTATTCTACTCTTACGTATATATACCCTAAATAAATGGAAACATATGACCATATAAAAACTTTTACACAAATGTTCATAGCAATGTCATTCACTATAACTCCAAACTGAAAACAACCCGAATGCCCATCAGCCAGTGAATGGATTAAAAAGTGTATTATATTCATATATAGAATAGTATTATCCAATAATACTAAATGATACTGAATAATATTCAGCAAAAGAAATGAGTTACTCATATATAAAACAATAGGGATAAATCTGAAAATCATTAGACTAAATGAAAGAAACCAGACACAAAAGAATACATGATATATGGTACTTTTTATATAAAATACAACTACTATATAATGATAAAAAGCAGATCAGTGTTTGCCTGCAGCCAAGGGCAGGTGGAACAACTGACTGTAAAGGAAATGAAGAATTTGGCGGCGGCGGGCGGGGGGGGGTCCTAGAAATGTTCTGTATTTTTTTTTTGTTAAGGTGGTGATTTCACAGATATATATATAACTATTGTAACTCATTAAGTTGTGCCTTTTAAATAGATGCAGTTTATTGTACCTAAATTATTCATCAATAAATTTTATAAGGAAAAAACAGGAAAACCTTTTTCATATAATTCTTCATAGTTGAAATCTATTTCTCACCCAATAACAACCCTAATTCAATGGTACTAGTTCAGCCTTCTGAAACCACACCTATAAAAGCATAAACAAAGAATATTTATTCCACTGCGAGTCCCTCAAATATTTGAAAAGAGCTAATTTTTTAAGCCTTTTCTTCTCTGTATTATATACTACCATTCCTCAATCCTCCAGCTTGGTTTTTTTTTTTTTTTTTACATATTGTTTAAGTCCCAGGCTCTTTAACTTTCCTATTTTCCCACCTTCGAAAACACTTTGTTGTCAATATTCCTTATAAACCAAATGCAAAACTCCAAGTGTTATCTGCTAAGTCTTGTTCAATGGGAAGAGTATGGCTTGTGGAAAGAGCAGGAGACTGGGTATATAGAAATTTGAGTTTGCTGGCTCTGCCAATGAAGCAAAGCAATAACTATATATTTCTCAGTATAATGAGGGAGTTGGAATTATTTATTTTACCTAAGATTTTATTCATTTTTAGTATTCAGAAATGAAAGTATAGGTAAGAAACTTCTGAGAAACTTTCTCAATTAAGAAATACAAATCAACTGAGACATTCTGATCACAAGTTACTGAGGCCTAAAAATATTTTTTGGTTTAGATGTTAGGATAATCATAGAAAATTAAAAAAAAATTTGGTATGATTTGAAAACAATCATTTAGCTTTGTATTTAATTTGTATCCATTTTTCTATCTGCATATGTATCATTAGCCCCTAATTTCTGATGTTGGAGATTTTTCCAGTCATGTGCTTTAAACTAATAAGAACAAATACTGCACTTGATCTTAGCCAAAAGGCTGAGAAGTGATGCAGTCATGTGCTTTCAGACCATGCGGGTTTGTGACTTGCTACAAAATCTCTGTGAGTTCAAAACATTCATAACATACAGCAGCTCAGATGTTAGGTTGGGAGAAATAGCTGTTTAGAGGATGCTTTGCTATAAATATTTTAATGTGATTTGTGTATATGAATATGTTGGGAAAGATGTCACTTGGGAGTGAAGTTGAAAGAAAAAATCTTTATGCTTTAAGTCCACTCTGGATAGCAGTAGATATTACAAATAAAATTGGAATTTGTTCAAAGCCAGATATTTTAAAAATACACTTCTTCTGATTGTAATCTTTAAGTAACAACAAAAATCAGTGTTAACTGCTGTTCAAGGGAAATAGTGTGGTTTGTAGAAAGAGCTGGAGATCACATATAGGGGAATTCAGGCAAAATCACCGTATTAGATATCAAATATTCATGTCTAGGATACTTCCCAATTTGGGGAAAATATCAGCTAAATCATGTGAATGGTACTTTTATCCAGAAAAAAAATATGTTTAAACTCCCCAGTATTATACCTTACGGCCTACAAAATAACTTGTTTTGTCAAAACTTCCCCCAAATGACTTGTGATACAAAGCATCCTGCTGGAAAAAGAAGCTTCCTACTACTTGAGTGAGCCACTTGCTCATTCTTAACGTGTGGATGGAATAGACAGTCTGAGCACAAATTGCAGGAATTGGCAAGACTCCTTTTCAGATCTAATGCTGTCATTTTTTTTCTGGGGTAGCAAAGTTTATATTTTCTGTTAATTAAGAAACACATAAAATAGGTGAATAAAGATCAAGTTCTTAACGTTCAATGACACCTTACAGTTTGATAGCTCTTTTACTTCACAGGTATCTGAAAGATGTCCAACATACATTAACTCATTTTGCTTTTATATTAATCACTCTCTTACTCATTGTTTTCTGGGCTTATGAGATTTTAATTCCCATTCAGTCTCCATGTCTTTTCTTAAATCCTCAGCCTTCACTTTTGAGTTGTGTTTCTGGGCAGAACTCTTTCACTGGGACTTGCTTTAACCCACACTACTCTATTTACTAGTGGAAGGATGATGTTCTAATACATCTAATATATGTATCTAATATGTTCTCCATCTGCTTGGTTTCATGCCATTGTCCTCCCCTCCCCATAACACACACATACAAGGCACCTACCCTCAGCCACCCATTCACATATGCACACACACCATTTTTATGAATTCTCAGAAATTTTCCCCATCCATTAAATGAGCAAATGCTTTTAAACTGTGCTACTAAATTTTGTTGTGACACTGATGTTTCATAGGCCACTAATCTGAGTTAGACAAAGCCAAATAACAATGCAGGTAACTCATTTCCTATCAAAAACCATGAAGCATTATTTCTCTGAGAACATGTCCCAGTTGTTGCAATCCTAGATTCTCTGACACTCCCTACTCAATAGTCCCTCTGATTTCCCAGCTGACAACTAGGAAAAGGGGCTTGACAAACTCCAGGTTTTAGCAATCAGTTCAATTAACCATCATAATAGCATATACTTTTCATAAACCAGGCTTACATTCCTGGTTGATTTCATAGCTCCTAGTTCTAGAACTGCCCCTGCAGCCATGGTGACAGTTCTGCTGCCTGCTTCACTGCGTCTACCCTGGCAACATGTTGTTCTGAGGCTAGCAGATCTCACCCAAGGCAGGATTCTCAACTCTGGAAGGCTTAGTGGGGCCAGGCCCAGGGAATGGTCTGTGAGTATTGCTTAAGCCACCTCTCCTCCACAGCTTGGTCCCTGCAGCTTCTCTTGCTGCATCTTTCTCCATCCACTGCTCCCTGGATGCGAATGTGTCTCCCTTAGGGTGCTGGGCACTGGGCTGAGAGGGTCCTAACCTTACCACTCATTCCCTACCAAAGAGCTACTCTATTCCTTTTGCACTTCAACATCTCCCTCTCCCTCTTGAAAGCTATTTCATGTTCTCAGGACTGGTGGAAGCCATGAGCAGCCAGAAGTTCTAGAGAAAATGTTAAAATTTATCCCTTTTTCTTTCTCTAGTGATTATTGGTGGTGGCAGCTCTTGTGTAAAACTGATGTGTCTATTTCCCTTTGTGGTGGCTTCAGACTCTGGGTAGACATGTATACAGCACTCTCAACTTTGTTCCAAGATGCTTTTTACTCAAGATGCTAAAATATATGCTATTGTATGTACTGTGCTTTCTTAAAGCTTTGACAAATTTAAACATGAGATAACCCATGCTTAAATGCATCCTAACTCAACATATATCACAAATGAATAATCATCTGCCGGTTGTGATAGCATCTCTTCCCTCTCCCCATTTCCTGGAAAGGATTCCAGACAAATGCATTATTTCTACTGCTACATAGTGTTTCTTATTTCTTATTCTGTCTACACATCAATTTGTTCAGTTATCTTAACTGGTAATTTTACCGTTGCAATATCTCTTGATTAACTACAAAATAATATCACCTGTAGAAACTCTTATTTCTGGACAACATATATATATAATATTAATCAATCTTTGATCATATGGCTGCAAGATCCTGCCAATTACTTTTTGGCCTGAGACAAAAAACAAAACAAAACATAACAAAAATGCTTTTTTAAAAGTATGTTTTCTACTCCGATTTCTGACATTTAAATATCTTTTGAAGATATCTGTCAGTGGCTTCTAAAAGTTCCTTTATATAATCTTTTTGAAGATATAATATGTTGCATGTTTCATTAATACAATCTTATATAGATTCTGGATGCCAGAATCTTAATTATAATAGTCAGGTAAAGTCTACTCCAGAAACCAACTACCTGAAGGAATATGTTAATTCTTATTTATACAGGGACTTTATAATAATGGCAAAAGAATTTGCTAAGAATGAGTAAACCTAGTATACTCAATGTGAAGTATGTATAGTTTGCCTCACAAAACTGAATACAACTAACCATAAAACATGCATACACTGGTTACGGGTCCCCACATACTTCTCCTGAAGAAACTGGCATTAATTTTTACTTAGGAAATAATCTATGCTGGTGTGGAATATTTCCCTTTGTCCTCAAGTTTATGTACTGGAATGTTTGCTTCCTAGTTCAGGGTTTGTGTTAACACATTTTAGAATCTACTTATACAGTCAAGTACAAAGAACAGCCATTGAATGCTGAATCTTTCTCAACTGATTTCTATGGAAAGCTTATGTTCTTTGTAATATACCTTAGCTGGCTGTCGTTGTATGGTGCATTGGTTCTAGGCCTAATTGGAACATCCTGTCTGGCAGTTCTATTAGGATCAACATTCTTGACTTTGGAGAGCAGAAAATATTTTAAATTCATTTTGGTAGAAGGAGTCAATTTCTGCCTGAAAAGAAAAAAAAAAAAAACAGATTTCCTGAAATAAGAGTATAGGATCTTATACAACACCATTAAACACTCTCCTTAGCCATTTGGAACTCAAGGAATTGCTTTCTAATCAATTTATGTCATTATGTTCTTGGTTACATACATACTTACTAAATCTTTCCTAAAGAAAAATTATCCTGGCCAGGCATGGTGGCTCACATCTGTAATCTGAGCACTTTGGGAGGCCAAGGTGGGCGGATTGCTTGAGGCAATGAGTTTGAGACCAGCCTGGGTAACATAGCAAGACCTCATCTCTACAAAAAATAAAAATAATTTTTTAAAAATTAGCAGGGTGCGGTGTGGTGGTATGTACATGTGGTCCCAGCTACTAGGGAGGCTAAGGCAGGAGGATTGCCTGAGCCCAGGAGGTTGAGGTTATGGTGAGCCAAGAGGTTACAGTGAGCCATCACATAATTGCCCTCTAGCCTGGGCAACAGAGCAAGACCCTGAAGAAAAGAAAAGAAAAGAAAAGAAAAGAAAAGAAAAGAAAAGAAAAGAAAAGAAAAGAAAAGAAGGAAAGGAAAGAAAGAAAGGGCCGGGTGTGGTGGAAGAAAGAAAGAAAGGAAGGAAAGGAAAGGAAAGGAAAGGAAAGGAAAGGAAAGGAAAGGAAAGGAAAGGAGGAAGGAAGGAAGGAAAGAAGGAAGGATGGAAGGAAGGGAGGGCTGGGTGCAGTGGCTCACGCCTATAATCCCAGCACTTTGGGAGGCCGAGGCAGGCGGATCACGAGGTCAGGAGATCGAGACCATCCTGGCTAACATGGTGAAACCCCGTCTCTACTAAAAATACAAAAAATTAGCCGGGCGAGGTGGCGGGTGCCTGTAGTCCCAGCTACTCGGGAGGCTGAGGCAGGAGAATGGCGTGAACCCTGGGGGGCGGAGCCTGCAGTGAGCCGAGATGGTGCCACTGCACTCCAGCCTGGGCGACAGCGAGACTCCGTCTCAAAAAAAAAAAGGAAGGAAGGAAGGGGTAAAAAGAAGGGAGGGAGGGAAGGAAGGAAGGAAGGGGAGGAAGGGAGGAAGAGAGAAAAGAGAAAGAAAGAAAGAAAAAGAAAGAAGGAGCAAAAAGATTTTTTTTTTTTTTGGTTTGTGCTTAATTCAGTCTTCCTTCTGTCATTTAAGTATCTACTCAATTGGGCCTAACTCCCTAAACTTTTCTTTCCTCCTGAGAATCCCATCATATCAAACTACCTTTATTTCCTTTTTTCTGTTTTTTTTTTCTCAGAAATTAATTTTGTAATTCTTAGATTCTTCCCAAATGATCCCTTCACTGTTTCTTGTCCAAATCTGACCATAAAAAACACAACACATTTCCGGCTGTCACCTGCAGAAATAGTCTTGAAACCTCAACATTTCTTGGTTCCTGCTTCTCTAGAGCCATCAACACTAATTTTTCTTTTTTCTTTCTTGTTTTTTTAGATACAGGATCTTGCTCTATTGCCCAGGTTGGAGTGCAGTGGTGGGATCGCAGCTCACTGCAGCCTGGAATTCCTTGGTTCAAGCCATTCTCCTGCCTCAGCCTGCCAAGCAGCTAGGACTATAGGCACACACCACCACGCCTGGTTAGTTTTTAAAATTTTGGTAGGGATGAAGTCTCGCCGTGTTGCCCAGGCTGAGACTAATTTTTCAATATCAATTTCTACTGACTAATCAGAGTGTAAAAGATGTGGACATTACAAAGTAAAGAAAATTTTGGTTATGTTGGATATATCAGCTAGAACTCATGGCATTGGCTGTAATAGCATTACCATATGTCCCAGCAATTCCACTCCTAGGTACATATCCAAAGGAATTGAAAGCAGGGACTTGAACAGAGATATTTACACACGAATGTTCATAGAAGCATTATTCACAATAGTCAAAAGGTGGAAATGTGGAAACAACTCAAATGTCCCTTAGCCAGGATTACAAATGGATAAACAAATTGTGGTATATAAATACAATAGAATATTACTGAGCCTTAAAAAGGAGTAAAATTCTGATCCATGCTACAACATGGATGAACATTGAAAACATTATGCTAAGTGAATAATCCAGAAATAGAAGAACAAATATTGTATGATTCCACTTATATGAAGTACTTAGGATAGGTAAACTCATAGAAATAGAAAGTAGAATAGAGGTTACCAGGAATTAGGGAAAGGGGAGAAGGAGGAGTTCCTGTTTAATGGGCAGAAATTTCTTTTCTTTTTTTCTCTTATACTTTAAGTTTTGGGGTACATGTGCACAACGTGCAGGTTTGTTACATAGATATACATGTGCCATGTTGGTTTGCTGCACCCATCAACTCATCATTTACATTAGGTATTTCTCCCAATGCTATCCCTCCCCCAGCCCCTCACCTCCCAACAGGCCCCAGTATATGATGTTCCCCTCCCTGAATGGGCACAAATTTCTTACTGGGGATAATGAAAAAGTTTTGGGTATGGATAAGAGTGATGGTTATACAACATTGTGAGTGTATTTAATGTCCCTGAATTATACATTTATATATGGTTAAAATTATAAATATTATGCATGTTTTACCACAATGAAAGAAAGAAAGCGCGCCTTCTAGTGGGAGCTGGGTGCAGAGAGAGCTCTGTATTCTTGGCTGCAGCTGTCTAGAATGGAGCCTGTCTCGCTAAGCTGGGACTTGGGAGTCTTGGATAAAATACCACAGACCCTTGCCTTTCTTACCAAATTTTTGTATGTCTTTCTTGAAGAGATGTTTCTTCTTTTGCTGTTTGCCCTTAGGATCATTTCCAGAGGGTCTGAGTCATTTTTCTAGAATTTTCACCAGTTTCACTGAGAAGTGAGATAGCAAAGCTCTTTATGCAGTCATGCCAGAAGTTGATCGGGAAGACTATATTTCAAATGTTAGTTATGTTATTCAATTTGGAGGATTGCTTATAACGTTGTTGCACTGGTTGTAAAATTAAATCTTTAGGATTAAAATGTTTTCTTGAGAAATGTGGCAACATTACTAAAAACCATGGTAATCCCTCCCCCTAAAATGGGATTTTTAGTAACTTTATCACTGTCCTGAGGCTTCCTTTTAAAAACTGAAGCTTTGACATTTTTATTACATTATTTTAAGACAAAGTAAGGCTGTATAGATTCCCCACAGATTCTTGAATAAATGAGTGAGTGAGTGAATGAACGAATGAATGTTTTTTGTTTATGAACATGGTGGCCATTTGCTACTGTGTGCTTTGACAGTAAGACTCCCCCTGTACCTTCCTGTTGCTCAATTCTACAATTCTATCACTGAAACCTTATCTTAGTTCAAGCTGCTATAACAAATTACCATAGGCTGGGTGGCTTAAACAGCAAAGATTTGTCACAATTTTGGTGCCTGAGAAGTCCAAGGTCACAGTGCAGGCAGATCCGGTGTTTGGTGAGGGCCTCCTTCCTGGCTTGCAGATACCGTCCTCCTGTATCCTCACATCGTAGAAAAAGAGCGAGCTAACTCTCTGGCCTCTTAAAAGGGCACAATCCTACTCATGAAGGCTCTACCCTTTTGAGTTAATTACCTCACAAAAGTCCCACGTTCAAATATCATCACATCGGGGGTTAGAATTCAACGTATGAATTTCAACACATTCAGGGGTTCACTATAACAAATGCACTGTTTTGTTATTTTCCTCTATGCAGTCTATGGAAAGTAACTTTCCTCTCCAGTATTTTTGAGAGGAATGATAATTCAACCTTTCTATTAAGAATAGTTTATGCAGTCAAAATGTTATTTTCTCCAAGAGACAAAGACTTGTTATTTTATCAGTATCCAAATAACTGGCTTATCCAATTACTGGAATAATTTTACATTTCAGAGAAGGTGAAAGAAATTAATATTCATGAACATTTACTGTGTAGTAGGACTACTGCAAGTATTATTTTATTTAACCCTTGCAGCAGTATCTAGGAGTTAGAGCTTATTAGTATCACTGAGGATGAAGAATTAAGACTTAAAAGTTGGGTCTTTTCCAAGGTCATATAGCTAAAGAACAGTAGAACTGCAAGGAAAAAAGAGGACAGGAATAGGGCAGTCAGACAGCAGTAGGTTGGCCCTAGATGTCACAGGTGGGGGTTTCCAAAGGAAAGATAAATGTCTCTGCGAGAAAAGCATCATTGATTCGTTGCTATTTTATCATCTACAAAACATTCCCTGCCAAATCTTCAGAGGACAATTCTAAAGAAACTTAAAAGGATAACTTATAGTTTGTTCGTGTTTGCAGCCTAAGAACACATTATTGCCCTGTTTTTATAAATTCATGTTGGCTAAACATATTTAAATATCATTGTGTTTTAGAACATTTATTTCTGAAATTTAACTTTATTTCTGAATCAAGTTCCTCAGTAATACTGACCTCATGAGTGCCACGGTGATATTTTATAAATAATACAGGTAAAACACTTTTTAGGTACGAAGAGACTGGAAATCCCAGAGCTGAGGCCTGGCTAACTTTTATGAGAAAGGCAGGTTGGGGTATGTTTGTGGAGTGGTGGTTGTAGGGGTAGAGAAGCAGGTTAGCTTAGGGAAAGGGTACCGTTTAGTAGACCCTTAGAAACTAGGATTAGGAGCTGTATTTAACGAGAATAGACACAGTAAACTGCAAGAGATATATTCAAAACCAGTTATAAACTTTCGGAGAAAAAAAGGTAGGAAGGGAGGGGTTGGGGGCTTGGGCGATCCATTGCTTGGAGCTCGGCTTAGCTAGGCTGGGGGTCCTCCGAGGGGCTGATGAATCGGCGCTCGACTGGCCTAGGAGCTGCCCGCAGGGAGGTGAGGAGTGGGGCCCGGACGCCCGCGGGGAAAGTGGGGACCGGGGTCCGACGCCCGCGGGGAAGTGGGGACCCAGCCGAGCCGTCCGAGCAGCAGTCGATCTCTAGAGCCGTCTGCCGGGTAGGCAGCGGACGGGCGCGGCGAGTTGTTGGTCACCAGCCGACTCCAGGCCGCGGGCCCGCGCCAGGCGCCTCAGCCGCATTTCCAGTCAGACAGCAGTGAGGCTTGAGGCGCGCTTGGGCGCAGGGCGGGCCCAGCTCCCCGCGGGGTGGGACTGGCTGGGCGTCCGGCCCGCCCCTAGAGTCGGCTGATTGGTGTTCGGTTCCTGTGTCTTGTGTTCTGGTGTGTGGCGCCCCCTGAGCGAGCGCTTGGGGGGACGTACCCATCTGTCTGAGCCGCGGGTTTCACAGCGGTGGGAGGAAACGGGAACCTGGGTGTGGAGTGACGCGCCCCAGCGCGCCGTTCTTGCGCCACTCTCGGGGCCCTAATCCACAGAGCTGTTATTTTGCTTTAGGTGCTGATCCGTTCCCCAGCCAGACCCTTCCAGCCCCGTTGGTGCCGGGGGAGAGGGGGTGAGATATGGGGCTCCGACAATTGTATGGTCCTTTCCCAGGCCGAGCCTCGGAGTAATTTGTTCCCATTGATTTCTCCTTCTTTGTCAAATTCTCTGCAGTTATTTGTGACGGTCGGTTATTCCCGTAAATGTTGGTCCCTACTTCTTCCTTAACTCACAAAAATTTCTAGCAAATCAATAATTTATATCTGAGTTTCTGTACTTTTAAAATAAGGAGTATATTTCTGAGTAAAAATTGTAAGAAATAAGTAATAGGCCTGCAAATTTATACAATAAGTTTATACAATAATTGTATACAATACAATAATTTTATACAATAAGATTACAGAAGACAAAATGGTGAATTGTCATTAATATAACTAGAGATTAATTGTATCTAGTTGTATTAATATTTAACTAGAGACTGTCATTAATATAACTAGAGAAGGTCTGCACCGCAAATTATGTAGACTCAAAAATAGTTTAAGTATTTTAACAGTGATTATAGCAGAGCAGACACTTAAAAATAAAACTACCTGGGATGATATTGTTTATTGTGTTCGGCAATCTAATTTTGTGCCACATGCTGAAATTAAAACTTTAGTAATAAATAATAGGAACTTAGAAAATCTGAATCTAAACCTAGAACTTTAATTAATTTAAAATAGCATCCCCTCACATCCAAACTCATACTGAACTGTAGCAAGGTCCGTTTTAGGACCTGTGTTTCTTTTTTTAAAAAAAGATTTATTTACATAATGAAAGTGCTAAATTCATCATCTTTTAGAACCTTCATGATTTTATTTACATAAATCCTGAACTAGAAAAAAATTTCACATTTTTAAACTGAACGTTGAAGATTGGGGGTCAAATTTTAAGTTTCTAAGTTAACAGAAAATTATTCTTATTTAACACTATTTTTATAAACTGGTTATTGCTAACGCATTTATTCCACAATACATTCTTATGGACCATTTACTGTGTGCCAGGCACTATTCTGGGTTATTAGAACACATTAGTGAGCAAAAAGTCCTTGCTTGCTCTAAAGGGAGAAACATAATAAAAAACTAAGCATATACTATAATGTTAGTTATCAATTCATGCTATGAAGAAAAATAATGCAGGATGAGAGGATGCAGTTTTAGATAAGGGGTGTTTTTTTCATAGGACCATATAAGAACTAAAATACGTACATGATATTTTTATTCTGAACCCAAACAAGTTATATTCTTGTATGCTAGAACTAGAAATCAAAAATTCTTCTGAAAATATTTGCTGTTTGTATAGGAGGTTTTTGTCAGTTTATGCAACACTTTTCTTCCCAAATGTTTTAAATTTATAGTTCTGTTGTCTATTTGTAGTTGCTTTGGGAAGAAAGTATTCAAGTGTATAAAAGTGTTAGCCTTAAGATTTTCGACTTAAATTCTGAGGTAGCAAAGCCATATGAAACTGGTCTGGTGAGGTTTATTTTAGAAAAAGTTTCTTTTGTTTGAACATAGTTTTCCTAAAACTAGAAAGGGAACATTTTATTTGTTACTTTTTGGGCAATATAAAAACATGATTAACATTTTCATTTATACTTTTTCAGATAATTGTTTTCAAGTTCTGTAATTGTTTACTTAAAGCAGTTAAAGACTTTGCATATTTCTGAATGACTCCCTCTACCTCCTGCCCTATTATCCTAGGCTTCTATTTTTTGTATAGTCAAATTGTTTTAGACATTTATAGAACCAGACTAGTTTGTGTCATTTTTACTACTTGTTTTTGTTGGTAATGGATTAATAGATAGAGAAAAATGAAGAGGGCAATTACATTAAACAGATGGAAGGGGGAAGAACCCAATAACGAAAACAGCAAAAACCCCACAATATTCTATATCAGTAAGAACAGCCCTAAAGTATATATACAGGTTTAGTTCTCATACAGTAGCATTTGTCAAGCGGTGTATGTGGAAACATTCTCCCTTCCCCATATCACTCCCATTTGTATCTCATCCCCACATCAAGGAGGATTCAAAATTGGAGAGACATAATCTGACTTAGTAATGTGTATTTCTCCACTAGATGGCATTAATACAATTTCTTTGATTGTAGTTTCTATCTTGAGGACAAATTTACAATGTATTAACTAAAACAGAAGAAACAGAAATGTGATTTATGTTTTACAATTTGTTCGTCTGATTTTATGGTTTGTCATATAGAATGTTCTATGATGTTTAAGAATTTAGAAAATAGGATATGCAGGGAAAAATAATTCTAATGGGAGCAATGTGTGTATCTAGAGACTAGTTTTTTTTTTTTTTTAAATCACATTTGCATCTTTGTTCAGCCCCAGATTTTTGTTATGTTCCAAGGTGGCCACTGCTGAATGTTTTTATCCTTTATGTTTAGATAATATCTCTGAGTGCAAAAATTATCTTTTAAAAAAGAATGTAAACATATGTAGTATATGCATTATCTAATATAAATGTAAATATGCATGTGTTAAACTTATAATTTTTTTATTTTGAAAAAGTTCAAACATATGAAAAAATACTATAATGAACCCCATGTACCTATTACATAGCTTTAGCTGTGATCAACTCATCGTCAATATTATTTCAATACTCCTTCATCTCTCCCCTTTATTTTGAAGCAAATCCCTGCGTATGTACATAGTATATTGTTAGAGGTGCACATATTCACAATAAAATGTGCTGTCCTAACTCGAAAATAATGGTGTGAACAAAGTAGTAAGAGCCCAAGAAGACTGATTAATTCTGCCTTGAGGAAGAAGACAAATTCAGAAAAGCCTTTGAAGAAGAAATGACATGTGACCTATAACATGAAGGATGGATAGGAATTTGCCAGTTGGAGAATGGCAGAAAACACATTCCAAGCATTGGAGCACTATGAAGAGAAGGGAGCAAGTGTGAATCCGTGAATGAGTGGAAAACAGAATAATGTATGTGAATATTGAGGTGCTTTGAAGGAAGTTGCAGACGATGAAGCTGGAAGGATAGTCTGTAGTTATATTTTACAGGAGACTGGAAAATTAGTGATTATACAGAAATATTTTTCTACATCTTTATAAATAAAATATAAACTACTTTTTCTGTATTTTGTAGATTTATGATGAAGTCCAGTTTTCAACAATGCTGAAATCAAATGATTGCTTGTTTCCTTTGGAAAATTTGTTTTTTGAAAAACCAGATGACGTTGAAAAGTAAGTAATCTCCCTTAAAGATTGATAACATAGTATATTACTTTAGGATTTTTTGAATTTGGGTGAGTTTTAGTTTTCTCTCTGGTAAATACACAAAAATGAGGAATCAACAGAACGATATTTCAGTTACATATTTGGAATTTACAAACATGGAATTCTCTTACCAGTAGTATAGGGGAGTAACTGAAGTTTAACATCTTAAATGTTATAGTTTTAAAAATAGAATAGATTTGGGCCAGGCGCTGTGGCTCACGCCTGTAATCCCAGCACTTTGGGAGGCTGAGGCGGGTGGATCACCTGAAATCAGGAATTCAAGACCAGCCTAGCCAACATGGTGAAACCCTGTCTCTACTAAAAGCACAAAAAAATTAGCCGGTCCTGGTGGCGCATGCCTCTAATCCCAGCTACTTGGGAGGCTGAGGCATGAGAATCGCTTGAAGCCGGGAGGCGGAGGTTGCAGTGAGCCAAGATGGCGCCACTGCACTCCAGCCTGAGCAACAGAGTGAAACTCTGTATCAAAAAAAAAAAAAAAAAAAGATTTTTGCCTATTTGGCTTGCATTTATTTGCATTTCTGGTTTGTTCGGATTATTTTTGGCCAATCTAAAAATGGGAAATAATGCTCAAAGAGTAGCTTAGGACAAGGAATGACGTCACCATTTGGAAACAGAATGGACAGTATGCCAAAGGCAAAGTATGATAGGCACTTTAAGTGCTGGCAGGAAGTAGGGGAGGGAATAAAGATGTGAGACCAAAGAAAACAAGACTAGAGAGTAGGTAGTATGTTAAATACTGACTTTTATGGATTTTCATGTGCATTGTTCAATTTTGAATTTTCTATGTATTTTTAGTGTATTGTATTATCCTATTTTAATGAGGTATATTTATTGCCTCATTATTTTACTTGTTCATTCAAATAGTGATTGAAAGTTGAAAGGGTTATAAAAAGGATGAAACAGACTTTTACTTACAAAGTACTTAAAATCTAGTTGAGATTAAACACACAAATGGAAAGACATTAATAAGTAATATGACCATGTAAATAATCATCTATACTGGGACACTTTTGAGAGCGAAAGAGCACATCCAACTGGGGCAGCATGTGTTAATCAGGTCTGGCCAATGCAAATTTTGTAACATATGGTTGTTTTTCTGAAAATACGGTCAAAAATATGTGCAAAGCAAATGACAAGCATATGTTCATGCAATGAAATTTCAGACTTGGAAGGGAGGTCGTCTTGGAGTACACAGTCAGGTCAGGCTTTTTGGGTAGTAGGGGGAGACTTCAGGAGGCTTTGAAGGATTTGATAATTCCTATAGAAAGAGAAGAAGTGGGCATTTGAAGGCAGAGTGTTAGAGCAAGAGAAAAAGAATGGAGATAGGACAATTCATGGTACTTTTAAGAGATAACAGGTAGAGAAGTTTCCTGGAATAGACAATTCATGAAGGAGAAACATTGGGACATAAAGTTAGAAATTCTAAGTTGAGGTTAGATGGTGATGTGTGTTAAATGCTGGAATAAGGATTTTGGATATAATTCACTGTGGGTTAAAAGCCATTGAATTAAATCAACAATTATTTATTGAAATTATGTAAAGGACTTTGCTAAGTACTGCTGGTGTAAATGGACATAAAAATAAAACTAGATATTTATAATCTAGAGGGAATATCAACTATCTATCTGTCAAAGCTATCCATCTACTTCTCTGTTTCTCTCTGTTATCTATCTGTACATTCACACAGCTCAAGGCAGACTATAATACATATTATAGGTTCCCTCTATAAGAAGAAGGGAGGAGAAAATCTTTGGGAACCTAGGGAGATTTCTTGGAAAAGGTAGGATTTGAGCCAGCCTTTGAATATAAGCTCTAGTGCCTAGAACAATACCTGGCGCATAGTACTCAGTAAATAATTACTGAATGGATTAATGAATGAATAAAATAGTAGAACTTCTGCACGTAGATATCGAGTGGGGCAGGGCACAGGGGTAAGCTGAGTAAATATCTTTGAATGAGGGCGAGGAGTGACCAGCCACGGTGGCTCACTTCTGTAATCCCAGCACTTTGGGAAGTTGAGGTCGGCAAATCACTTGAGTCCAGGAGTTTGAGACTAGCCTGGCCAACATGGTGAAACGCCATTTCTACTAAAAATACAAAAATTAGCCGGACATGGTGGTATATGCCTGTAATCCCAGCTACTGGGGAGGCTGAGGCATGAGAATCGCTTGAACCCAGGACGTGGAGGTTGCGGTGATCCGAGATCTGGCCACTGCACTCCAACCTGGGTGGCAGAGTGAGACTCTTGTCTCAGGAGGGAAAAAAAAAAAAAGATGAGGAGAGAATGCATTATCTATTTGTTATACAACAGGGAGTTCAGTTTAGTTTGGACTGTAAGATATGTGTAGGAGATTTAAAACTATAAGGTGGTCTAAGACCACCAGGAAGTTTGGCAATATTTGAAAGCCATTGAAGAATTTTGAATGGAGTAATGTAATGAAAACAATTCCAAATGAATATGGTAGGAACTTGTAAAATATATTAGAGAGAAAGCCTGGAGGCAGTGAGGGCAGTTAAGACAAGCTAGTAAGAGCCTTGATTATGATAATGACCGTGGAAACACAAAGAAAATGATGAATTTAAGAAGCATTACAAGGAATATACAATAAGACCTAATATGTATCTAGATATAGTTAGTAAAAAAGATACTATGGTTTGGATTCTGGGTGACTGGGATGATGATGTCACCTCTGGAAAAAAATTGGGAAATTATAAGGAAGATTTGATTTTATTAAGAGGCAGAATAGTACCGCTATTATTCCTGTTTCTTGGATTTTCTGAAATAGTCCTTGTGTAGAGAAGAGTTAATAAAGCAGACCTAAACTGCTGTTCTTGAAAAGGCCAGTTTGCAAGGGTGGCTTTGGCTAGAGTCTGAGAACTTAGATTTCAGGAAGATCCCCTCCATTAACTGACAACAGTGGCTTACTATGTGTAAACTGTTTATACAAATAATATGGTTAATGTTGAACACCTGCTTTTTTTCTGAGATTCTGGAATTCAGGTGTGTGCTAGACAGGGGATGCTTATGTTAATGTTAGCCCCCAATAAAAACGTGGGCATTGGGTCCCTGAAGAGCTTCCCTTCTTTGGCAACATTTCATGGGTATTGTCCCAAGTCATTACTGAGATAATTAAGTGCCTCCTGCAGAGTCTGCTGGGAGAAGACTCTTGAAAGCTCATGCCTGGTTTTCCTTGGACTTCGTCCTGGTAGCCTCGAGTAGCACTACATGCTGAGTCTTATGAGTCATTTTAGGGTATTATTGAACTGGGGGTGATCTTGGGGACCCTCTGACATAGTACTAAATTTTAAAAGATCTGGCCTGTTATTAAACAGTCTGTTAGACGTTGCCAGATAATATGTTGTAGATTTTTTACTCGGAAAATGTGGTAAGAGTAGCTTTGTGCTAGGTGCTCTGTGAGACAGAAAAGTAAAAGACTGAGTCTCTCACTTTAGAGAGAGTAATATCCTAAATGACTAGATCATAAAATCTTTGGAACTTGGTATAGACAAAATATATGATGCTCTTCTCAACTTTATTTCCTGTCACCTAACACTTATCTTTTTGTCCTAATGAAGAACAAGTCAACTTTGATGGGAAAGGAACCATTAAAGCAGTATCAGTTAACACAATCACAGTTGAAAGATGAGGAGGGATAGTTAATGATGCCAACAGTAATTGGCAAAAATATCAATTACTATAGGTTATAAAGAGGTCATCAGTTTCAAATGATTTCTTGGATTTTTCTGTAGTTTGTAGATGGTTTGGACTAAGAATATTTAGGTTAGGACATTATAATGTTATAGGAATACTCTAGAACAACGGTCCCCAAACTTTTTGGCACCAGGGACTGAATTTGTGGACAGTTTTTCCACAGATGGTTTTGGGATGAAACTGTTCCACCTCAGATCATCAGGCATTAGATTCTCATAAGGAGCATGCAACGTAGAGCCCTCTCATGTGCAGTTCACAATAGGGCTCGCACTCCTGTGAGAATCTAATGCCGTTGCTGATCTGACAGAAGTCAAAGCTCAGGCACTAATGCTTACTTGCCCAGTGTTCACCTCTTGCTGTGCAGCTGGGTTCCTAACAGGCTAGCATCAGTCTGAGGCCCCAGGGTTGGAGATCCCAGCTCTGGAATACCAGTAATGGTGTCGTTTACACATTGATGACCCTTGATTTGTTGTGAGATATGTCAAGTAATTTGTTACTTGTAATAGTTAAAATGCTAAAGTTTGAGAATGATTTACTACTTCGTTTTTATATTGGAGCAGATTTAAGATTCCCGTTACTGGCATTTGAATTGGAGAAAAGGAGATAGAGTTATTGCCATTATTTAGGTAGCATATCTCACACAGCAGTATCATTAATCCTATGATACATAAGGGTAAAAGGTTGAGAACACTGCTGTATGGGGATAGATCAAAGTCCTGACAGAAAGTTAATTTATAGGATGTTTAAGAGTCTGAGTAATGTTTAATAAATACATAGCTTCTCGTGTTATATCTTTATTAACATATATACTCACATTTTTATATTTTATACAGCCATCCAGACAATGAAAAGTCATTGGATTGGTTTCTCCCTCCTGCTCCATTGATTTCAGAAATTCCAGATACTCAGGAGTTAGAGGAAGAATTAGAAAGTCATAAACTGTTAGGTAAATTATCACATATTTGTTTTGAAGCCAAACCCATACAGTTCATGGCAATATTTTTTTAAAAACCCTGATTTGATTGTTATATGTTGTGTATACATGTATCAAAATAATGCATATGCCCCCAAAATATGTATACTCATATTGGGTATTGATTTCAGAAATTTGAGATACTCAGGAGTTAAAGGAAGAATTAGAAAGTCTGAGATGCCGAGGTGGGCAGATCACGAGGTTAGGAGTTCGAGACCAGCCTGGCCAATATGGTGAAACCCCATCTCTACTAAAAATACAAAAAAACTAGCTAGTCATGGTGGTGTGCACCTGTAGTCCCAGCTACTCAGGAGGCTGAGGCAGGAGAATGGCTTGAACCCAGGAGGCAGAGGTTGCAGTGAGCCGAGATTGCGATTGCGCCATTGCACTCTATCCTGGGCAATAGAGGGAGACTCTGTCTCAAAAAAAAAAAAAAAAAAAAGTACTAAACTGTTAGGTAAATTATCACATATTTGTTGTGAAGCCAAACCCATACAGTTCATGGCAATATTTTTTTAAAAACTCTGATTTGATCATTATACATTGTATATGCATGTATCAAAATATCAGATATCCCCCCAAAATATGTATACTCATTATGTAAACAATTAAAATTTCTTTACTTTAATGAAATAAAATGAAAGTCAGATCCTTCTTTTATTAAAAAGAATGCTCACCAAGCTGGATGCAGTGGCACTTGCTTGTAGTCCCAGCTACTTGGGAGTCTGTGAATAGCCACTGCACTCCAGCCTGGGCAACATAGTAGGACCCTATCTCTAAATAAATAAATAAATATATAAACAAACAAACAGACCCCCGTCATCTCTAGATTCATACATACCCCCAAAAACAAAATAGTGCCCACCAAATCTTAAAATTTAAAATATTTTTCTTCTCTATACATATAATACACATACATATGCATACATAAATGCACACAATACACTATTACACACACGTTTTGATTTTTGTTTTATGAATATTTTTTCTGTGACTATTAAAACTCCTATCACTGCTGTTCAGTTTTTGCCTTGCCATTTACTAAAGGTAAGATCACCTGGTAACCAGATCCTAGAAATATTGAGTGAAAAAAGCAAGATGCAGAAGATTAAATATAGTGTGATACCATTTTTAAAAAGCTCAAAAACAAGCACACTCAAACAATGTATGTGACCTAATGTAATATTAGTAAAATTTTAATTTTTAAATTGGGTCATAGGTTCATGCACATACATTTTATTATTAAGCTTTGTAATTTACATATATGTTATATATATACTTATATCAAATAATATATAGCATAGTGTGTAATGTAGACACATAGATGCTAAAGCAAATTTAAGTTCTAGTAAGACATCCAAATTCCCCCTAAACTTCCCTAAAAATTCTTGCAAAGCCTCTAAAGAAGCCTTTAAAATTCTGTCACTCTGATGAAAACATTCCTTTGTTTTGATTTTAGAAGCAAGATTACAAACTTAAAAGCATTAGATATGTTAATAATGAATTGTGTTTGGTAACATTTTATATAATTGGTCATTGTATTTCTGTGTGTAAATCATTTATATAAATTTTAAATCTTCATAATTACTTGTATAATTATATCATTTGTTATGGGTGAGAAAGAAACTAAACCTATTTTATAATGCAGGTGCCATATAAACTTCAAATTTAATTCAATAATTCCACATTAATTTCTGAGTGTCTTTTAGTGATGTAATATACCATAAGTGTAACAATCACCTACATTTTAACACTGTATATGGTATTACAGATTATCTTATTACTAGTGCTTTGCTTTTGGCTTTCATACTTAACTTGGAATTTTTATTAAAGTTTTTCATCATCATTTTGAAAATTTCCTTTAATGGAGAACATGTAATAATTAAGATATTCCTTTTTTGTAGGTCAGGAAAAGAGGCCAAAAATGTTAACATCAAATTTAAAGATAACTAATGAAGACACAAATTATATTTCACCAACACAAAAATTCCAATTTGCCTTTCCTTCTGATAAATATGAACAGGATGATCTAAATTTAGAAGGGGTAGGTAACAATGACTTATCACATGTTGCTGGCAAGCTGACATATGCTTCTCAGAAATATAAAAATCATATTGGCACTGAGATAGCACCTGAGAAGAGTGTTCCTGACGATACAAAATTAGTTAATTTTGCAGAAGATAAAGGAGAGAGCACCTCAGTATTCCGGAAAAGGTAATTATTATAATTAAACTAAATAATATTCTGTGAATAAAGAATATTCAATATTGAATAAATATTGAATGTTTGTACATCTAAAAGTATTAAATATGGTAGAATGTGAATGAGAAAAACAGCAAAATTCTATCTCCTAAATAATTCCTTACTTTCTCCGTTCCTGGTGTCATAGTCCTGGTCCTACACATAAAAATAACCATAATTGTAATATTTAACTATGTACTATAAATGCTACCACAGCAGTCCAGGTGGGACACAGGAATCTTCATTTTTAACAAATTTTCTAGGTGATTATTATGCACACAAAAGTTTGAGACCCATTTTCCTAATGCCTTGGGTGTTAAACAGAGGAGTGAAATTAGATTTTTTTTTCTTTAAGAGTTCATTTTGGTCCCAGTATGGAGGATAAATTATAATAGAAGGGAGTTAAAATGTGAAGGTCTTCTTGAAAGGTTATCTTATTAGTCTAGATAGGAGAAAATGGTAGCCTGACCTAGGACAGTGGTATCAGGAATGGAGACAATCCAGAATTATTTAGGAGGTATAATCCCACAGGACTTATGTGATTTTTATATATAAGATCTGACTCCTAGGTTTTTGGTTTGAGCCACAATGATGAAGGTTGGTAGTGCCCTTTTTTGATTTAAAGAACTATAAGGTAAGAACAGGTTCAGGGGAAGGTGATGAGTACAGATATGGACATGTTGATTTTAGATATTTATAAATAGTTCAAATATTCAATTGGGTATATGGATTCAAGATTCAGAAGAAGTTTAGTTGATCGTTTTTGTTTTCTGTGACATAGCAGATGTGGTTATCTGTGGAGTCTGAGGGAGAAAGAGAGTATTCAGCAAGAATGAGAAGAGTGGAGAATGGGAAAGCAGTCTAATTAGAATAATGGTAGGATTAATGGACACTGTAAAGGGTCCAGCTGAGGTTGATTTCTATAATGTTTGTAATAACAGCTTTATTAAGATATAATTCACATACCATAAAATTCACCTTTTTGAAGTGTAGAATTATTTTATTTTCTTATTTTTTCATTCTTATGTATTTACCCACATTGGTTTTTATAATACCTACTTTTGCAACCATCATTATTAACTAATTTTAAAACATTTTCACCTGCTGCAAAATAAATTCCTTACTAATTAACAGTTACTCTTCATTTCTCCCTTTCCACAGCACCTGGTGGCCACTATCTACTTTCTGTCTCTATCATCTCTATGGATTTACCTATTCTAAACATTTCATATAAGTGGAATTATACAAAATATGGCCATTTGTGCCTGGCTTCTTTCACTTAATGTAACATTTTTTTTGGAGGTGAATATTTTTCTTTTCTTTTTTTTAAATTATACTTTAAGTTATAGAGTACATGTGCACAACGTGCAGATTTGTTACATATGAATACATGTGCCATGTTGGTGTGCTGCACCCATTAACTCGTCATTTACATTAGGTATTTCTTCTAATGCTATCCCTTCCTCACCCCCCACCCCATGACAGGCCCCGGTGTGTGATGTTCCCCACCCTGTGTTCAAGTGTTCTCATTGTTCAGTTCCCACCTATGAGTGAGAACATGCGGTGTTTGGTTTTCTGTCCTTACAATAGTTTGCTCAGAATGATGGTTTCCAGATTCATCCATGTCCCTGCAAAGGACATGAACTCATCATTTTTTATGGCTGCATAGTATTCCATGGTGTATATGTGCCACATTTTCTTAATCCACTCTATCATTGATGGACATTTGGGTTGGTTCCAAGTCTTTGCTATTGTGAATAGTGCCACAATAAACATATGTGTGCAATGGTCTTTATAGTAGCATGATTTGTAATCCTTTGGGTATATACCCAGTAATGGGATCGCTGAGTTAAATGGTATTTGTAGTTCTAGATCCTTGAGGAATCACCACACTGTCTTCCACAATGGTTGAACTAATTGACACTCCCACCAACAGTGTAAAAGCGTTCCTATTTCTCCACATCCTCTCCAGCATCTGTTGTTTCCTGACTTTTTAGTGATCACCATTCCAACTGGTGTGAGATGGTATCTCATTGTGGTTTTGATTTGCATTACTCTGATGGCCAGTGATGATGAGCATTTTTTCATGTGTCTGTTGGCTGCATAAATGTCTTCTTTTGAGAAGCGTCTGTTCATATCCTTCGCCCACTTTTTAATGGGGTCGTTTGATTTTTTTCTTATAAATTTAAGTTCTTTGTAATTCTGGATATTAGCCCTTTGTCAGTGGGTAGATTGCAAAAGTTTTCTCCTATTGGTTGCCTGTTCACTCTGATGGTAGTTTCTTTGCTGTGCAGAAGCTCTTTAGTGTAATTAGATCCCATTTGTTTATTTTGGCTTTTGTTACCATTGCTTTTGGTGTTTTAGACATGAAGTCCTTGCCCATGCCTATGTCATGAATGGTAATGCCTAGGTTTTCTTCTAGGGTTTTTATGGTTTTAGTCTAACATTTAAGTCTTTAATCCATCTTGAATTAATTTTCGTATAAGGTGTAAGGAAGGAATCCAGTTTCAGCTTTCTACATATGGCTAGCCAGTTTTCCCAGCACCATTTATTAAATAGGGAATCCTTTCCCCATTTCCTGTTTTTGTCAGGTTTGTCAAAGATCAGATGGTTGTAGATGTGTGATATTATTTCTGAGGGCTCTGTTCTGTTCCATTGGTCTATATCTCTGTTTTGGTACCAGTATCATGCTGTTTTGGTTACTGTAGCCTTGTAGTATAGTTTGAAGTCAGGTAGCGTGATGCCTCCAGCTTTGTTCTTTTGGCTTAGGATTGTCTTGGCAATGCGGGCTCTTTTTTGGTTCCATATGAACTTTAGTTTTTTCCAATTCTGTGAAGAAAGTCATTGGTAGCCTGATGGGGATGGCATTGAATCTATAAATTACCT
Source organism: Symphalangus syndactylus (assembly GCF_028878055.3). NCBI lineage: Eukaryota > Metazoa > Chordata > Mammalia > Primates > Hylobatidae > Symphalangus > Symphalangus syndactylus. Next base: position 45,044,466 of record NC_072441.2, on the reverse strand, counting down.
TGGGCAGTATGGCCATTTTCACGATATTGATTCTTCCTATCCATGAGCATGGAATGTTCTTCCATTTGTTTGTGTCCTCTTTTATTTCATTGAGCAGTGGTTTGTAGTTCTCCTTGAAGAGGTCCTTCACATCCCCTGTAAGTTGGATTCATAGGTATTTTATTCTCTTTGTAGCAGTTGTGAATGGGAGTTCACTCACGATTTGGCTGTTTGTCTGTTATTGGTATATAGGAATGCTTGTGATTTTTGCACATTGATTTTGTATCCTGAGACTTGGCTGAAGTTGCTTATTAGCTTAAGGAGATTTTGGGCTGGGATGATTGGGTTTTCTAAATATACAATCATGTCTTCTACAAACAGGGACAATTTGACTTCCTCTTTTCCTAATTGAATACCCATTATTTCTTTCTCCTACCTGATTGCCCTGGCCAGAACTTCCAACACTATGTTGAATAGGAGTGGTGAGAGAGGGCATCCCTATCTTGTGCCAGTTTTCAGAGGGAATGCTTCCAATTTTTGCCCTTTGAGTATGATATTGGCTGTGGGTCTGTCATAAATAGCTCTTATTATTTTGAGGTATATCCTGTTAATTCCTAGTTTATTGAGAGTTTTTAACATGAAGGGCTGCACTTAACGTAACATTTTTAAGGTTCATGCATGTTGTGTTATGTATCAGTCTTTCTTTCCCTCCCTCCCTCCCTCCTTCCTTCCTTCCTTTCTTTCTCTTTTTGTTTTTTGGAGTCTCACTCTGTCACCCAGGCTTGAGTGCAGCGGTGTGATCTTGGTTCGCTACAGCCTCTGCCTCCCAAGTTCAGGCAATTCTCCTGCCTCAGCCTTCCGAGTAGCTAGAACTACAGGCATGTGCCACCACACCTGGCTAATTTTTGTATTTTTAGTAGAGACGGGATTTCACCATGTTGACCAGGATGGTCTTCATCTCTTGACTGCGTGATCTGCCTGCCTTGGCCTCCCAGTATTGGGATTACAGGTGTAAGTCACCGCGCCTGGCCAGTATTTCATTTTTTTATGGCCAAATAATAGTCCATTAAATGGATATATCACATTTTGTTTATTCACTTATTGGTTGATGGACATTTGGGTTGTTTTCACTTTTTGTCTATTGTGAATAATATTGCTATGAAAATGCATGCAAGTTTTTGTGTGAATGTGTGTTTTCAATTCTTTAGATATAAACCCAGAAGTAGAATTGCTGGGTCATATGGTAACTTTATATTTAACTTTTCTGAGGAACTGCCAAATTGTTTTCCAAAGTGGCTGCATCACTTTATAGTCCCATCAGCAATATTTGAGGGTTCCAGTTTCTCCACGTTCTGGCCAGCACTTGTTATTTTCTGTCTTTTTTATTATAGCCATCCTACTGGGTATGTGAAGAGGTATCTCATTGTGGTATTGATGTGCATTTTCATAATGACTAATTGTCTTAGCTATTTTGGGCTGGTATAATGAAATACTGTAGATTGGGTGGTGTAAATAACAAACATTTGTTTACACGATTCTGGAGGCTGGAAGTCAGAAATCAGAGTGCCAGCATGGTTGGGTTCTTGATGAGGACGCTCTTCCTAGTTATGTTCTCTCATGGTTTTTCTTTGGTGTGTGTATAAACAGAGAGAGCTCATGTTTCATCCTCTTTTTATAAGGGCATTAATTCCATCATGGGGAGGTACCCTCATTACCTTCCAAAGGCCTCACCTCTAAATACCATAACATTGGGAGGCTGAGGCGGGCAGATCACAAGGTCAGGAGTTCGAGACCAGCCTGACCAACATGGTAAAACCCCGTCTCTACTAAAAATACAAAAATTAGCTGGGTGTGGTGGCATGTGCCTGTAATCCTAGCTACTCAGGAGGCTGAGGCAGGAGAATCGCTTGAACCTGGGAGGCAGAGCTTGCAGTGAGCCGAGATCACGCCACTGCACTCCAGCCTGGGTGACAAAGCGAGACTCCATCTCAAAAAAAACAAAAACAAAAACAAAACCCACTGGGGATTAGGTAGGGCCTCAACAAATGAATCTGGAGGGAGGGACATTAATATCCAGTCTGTAGCAATAATGTTAAGAATCTTTTCATGTGATTATCAGCCATTTGTGTGTCTTCTTTGGAGTAATGTCTTATTCAGATCCTTTGTCCATATTTTAATTGGGCTATTTGTCTTTTAATTGTTGAGTTTTAAGAGTTCTTTATTCTCAATAAAAGTCTCTTATGATCTGTATGATTTGCAAATATTTCCCCCTATTCTGTGGGTTTTCACTTTTTTGATGGTGTTCTTCGCAGCGCAAGTTTTAAATTTTAATAGAGTCCAGTTTATCTAATTTTTGTTTTATGCTTATGCTTTTGCTTTGATGTAATACTGCTTTGGCATCAGTTTGGTTGCTTTTGGTTTTGGTGTCATATCTAAGAAACTATTGCCTAATCCAAGGTCATGAAGATTTACTCTTAAGTTTTCTTCTAAGGTTTCAGAGTTTTTAGCTCTTACGTTTACATTTGTGATCTATTATTTAATATTTTAAATATTTGTGTGAAGGAGTCCATCGTCATTCTTTTTGCATGTAGATATTCAGTTGTTCCAGCCTCATTTGTTGAAAAGACTCTTCTTTCCCTGCTGAATGTTATGGCACTGTCATTGGAAATCAGCTGACCATAAATGTAAAGACTGGGTGTTGACTGACACCGACTGATTCTCTGACACCAACTTGGCGTCTAACAATTTAAATCAATTTGAAACTTAACTCCTGGAATTAGCGTCAGACCCACAGGTTGAAGGCTCAGTTCTGTAAATTCAGTTCCCCACTTTGAATTCCAGCTGAAAATGAGATTCCCAGGCTACCCACATTTCTGTCTGGCCAACTACAAATTTGAGGCTTCCCATGACCCCATCTTAGGTTTAATAATTTGCTAGAATGACTCAGAGACCTAAGGGAAACACTTTACTTACATTTACCAGCTTATTATAAAGGGTACAACTCCAAATGAAAGAGATACATACGGCAAAATATGAGGGAGGAGGTGCAGAGTTCCTGTAACTTCTCTGAGCATGCCACTCTGTCAGCACCTTGATGTATACTATTCCAGAAGCTCTCAGAACCCTGTTGTTTAGGCATTTTAATGGAGGTTCCATTTCATAGACAAGACTGACGAAATCACTGGCCATTGCTAATTAAACTTGATCTTCAGCCCCTGAATGGATAAGTCATCTCCATTACTTATTCTATAAGATGTGAATGTTTTATTAGGAACCTTAATGGTTACTTCATCCCTTAGGGATATTGTGAACAAGTTACTTCGATAGATTGACTTTTGATCAAATATAATACAGTACAGTCATAAAGATAAAGTGTTTCCTTGTTTTTAGAACTTTGCAAAGAAGTAGTTCTTACATTGAAATGGTTATTGGATATAGTGTTTGGGATGATTTAATCTGCTGATATACTGAGTTTGTATCTTTTCCTTGTATCTTGGGGGATACACAGTGCTGATTTGATTGGCTAGGAAAACTGTCTTATCTGGTAGCTTCTGTGGCGTGAAATGCAGTTGCTGACAACTTTTAATTCATAACAACTCTGTTAACTTATTCCTATAAATTTGATATGTTAATATAATTCAGTAACTTCAATCACTTCAGTTAAATTTAACTACTATTAGGTGTTATGAAACTTACTATTTACTGTGACTATATTTAGTGGCTTTTATCTCTCTTAAGCACTTTACTGACTTTAAATGGAATATTAGTTATCTGTTGTTGTATAATAAAATTATCCCAAAATTTAGTAGTTTAAAACAACAATGAACATTATTATCTCTCACAGTTTCTCCAGGCTAGGAATTTAGGAACAACTTAGCTAGTAGTTCTGGCTTAGGCTCTCTTGTGAAAATGCATAAAGATATTGGGGGCCTCTCACAAGAAGGCCACAGTCAAAGTGTTAGCCATGCTGCAGTCATCTGAAAGCTTGACAGGAGCTATAAGGTCTCTCTTCAAGGTGGCTTGCTGTCCTTGACTGAAAAGTCAGTGCTGGTTGTTGGCAGGAGACCTCAGTACCTCTCCACCTGGGCCTCTTCATAGGGTTGCTTGAGTGCTTTCTTTATATTGTGACTAGCTCTCTACAGAGTGAGGGATCTAAGAGACCATGGGGAAGGGGCAATGCCTTTTATTACCTAGGCTTGTAAGTCAAACATTTGCACTTCTGCAGTACTCTGCTAGTTAGACAGGCCAGCCCTGATTCAGTGATTCAATTTGTAGGAGACTGTAAAGGGATGAGGAGCAGGCAAGGATCATTGGGCCATTTTGGAGGCTGACTACCACAAATGGATTTATCTGAGTTTTAGGAAAGTAGAAAGACATACTTCAGTGGTAAATTTAGCAAGTTATATTTTAGGAGAATGTTTAGCTTTTTTGTTTGAGTAAACCATAATCTATGAGTGTTTTTAAGGGGGCCAATTTTATGCTAGTTTTTCATATTCCAAGCAAGTGTTACACGTGAGAAAATATGTGGGTCTTTTTTTTTGCAGATTATTTAAAATATCTGACACTATACATGGGAGTGCTTATTCTAATGACAGAGAATTGGACTCTCACATTGGCTCAGTGAAAATTGTACAAACAGAAATGAACAAAGGGAAATCAAGGAACTACAGCAATAGTAAGCAGAAATTTCAATATTCTGCAAATGTGTTTACAGCAAATAATGCTTTTTCTGCTTCTGAAATTGGAGAAGGCATGTTCAAAGCACCATCTTTTTCAGTTGCTTTCCAACCTCATGATATTCAAGGTAATTTCTTGCTTTTTCAGTTCATTTTATGAGTAGACTAAACTGCATTTCTTAGCATAAGGGAAAATGTAAAAATACAGTAAATTTGAGTAAATTATCTCTGTGCAATTTCTACATTTTTGTAGAAAAATTATGTTGCATTATTTTCTAAGCTGTGCTGTGTGTTAAAATATTTTATCCTGTGTGCTAGAAATATTTTTAACTTTGCTCTCAATAAAAAGTTGTGTTAGTTTTATTGAAACAGTTTTTATGGAAAGATTAAAAATATTCATTTCAGGTCCTAGCTGCTGACCATTAAATTTTTTTTAATATTTATATAAATATGTAGGATTTTTTTTTTTCAGAGGTAACAGAAAATGGTTTAGGTTCCTTGAAGGCTGTCACAGAAATTCGTATCCTTTAAGTTATTTACAATAGCTGCTTTGTATTTATTAAATCATAATTTTAAAACATTTGTTTAATTGTGTTTGTTTATTTTGGTTGATGGAGAAAAAGAGGGAAAAGTTAATCTTTTTGGTGATGTAAGAGGTACATGTGGCCGGGTGCGGTGGTTCACGCCTGTAATTCCAGCACTTTGGGAGGCTGAGGCAGGCAGATCACGAGGTCAGGAGTTTGAGACCAGCCTGACCAACATGATGAAACCTTGTCTCTACTAAAAATATAAAAAATTAGCTGGGCCTGGTGGTGTGCGCCTGTAATCCCAGCTACTCAGGGGGCTGAGGGAGGAGAATCGCTTGAACCTGGGAGGCAGAGGTTGTAGTGAGCTGAGATTGTGCCATTGCATTCCAGCATGGCAAAAGAGTGAGACTCCATCTCAAAAAAAAAAAAAAAAAAAAAAAAATAAGATGTATGTGTGTGCTACTTAGGGTGTGATTGCAGACTGGTGCCGATTTGTGAACTGTTTGTTATCAGTTTATGGCCAAGTAAGTACAGAAGTCAGATTTGTATTATTGGCAGAACTCTGAGCATATTTACTTACAAATAGGTACAGATAATTTCTCATCCTTTGAGAAAGAGCAGCCAAATTGGGTTGAACTGGGTAGGGGAAATGGATAAGAATGGGATATTGTGTGGATTGGGGGGACATTTCTACAGATCTAGTATTTTTGAAAATCTAATTTGGAGTTTATACCTAGAATCCAATTTTCATGTCTGGACATTTCCAATGTAAATATTTTGAGTATGTTTGTGTGTTCTTGAGGTAACATTGTTTTTGTTTCTTTAATACCCTGTGTACGCCTATAATAGTGCACTTATTTTGTTTTAATTCACCAGCAGTTTATGTGGCTATTTCCCCATGATCTATGAACTCTTTGAAGGCAAGGATCATGACTTATTTACCTGCCTATTTCCAAATACATTGAAAGGCAGATAAAGTAAGGCAGTTAAAGTAAGGAAATTGTTCTGGCAAAAGTAGAGACATAAGCAAGGGTGAAGGTAAAAACGTATGAAATACATTTGGAAAGAATAAGCTTTCCAGTTTGGCTAAAGTGAAGGATATGATTAAAGAATTAATAAGAAAGATAGTTATCTTAGAATCATAATATATAATGTCATGAATACCAAGGTCAAAGGTTTTTTTATTTTATTTTAATTTTTTATTTTTTCCCCCAGCTTTGTTGAGGTATAATTGACAAATAAAAATGTTATATTTTTTAAGGAGTACAACATGATATTTTTTAATATGTAAACATTGCAAAAATAATTACCACAATCAGGCTAATTAATGTATCTATTGCCTCTCATAGTTACTTCTTTTTTGTAGTGAAAATACAATCTCTGTAATGAGGAGAAACCATGCAATATTTTTGAGCAGGTCAAATATCATCATTAAAACCATGCTTTAGGAATATATAATTAGTGACTCAATGCTTGGCAATGCTCTAGCATCCACAAAAGTTATGGTCTAGTTGACAAAATGAAAAATGAATTCCAGATATTGCATAGCTGTGCTAGAGAAATCTAGGCAACAATAACTCTAATCCTGGGCACTCGAAGGATCATCTGACGTAATTCTGAAGTATGGTTAGAAAATACTTGCCTCACTTCTCTTGAGAAGTTGCCTCCAATGCAGATAGCTGATTTGAGTAAAAATGAGGGAGAGGGATCAATAAGAGAGTTACACATGTTGATATAGTAACTATAAACATAGCTAGTGTTTAGCACTTTATTCAGCATAGTGTCTCAATGCCGCCACATTTTCTTTTCTCTGGTGATCAAAATAGGATGGAAACATAGGAAATATATTAGCAGTAAGCTGTTAAAGATGTTTAATTATCTGTACAATGGCTGATTCTTCTTATCCCTTACTGGAAAGCCTTTCCATAATACGACACTGGCTTTTAAAGAGCTTTGAGGATTTTTATGCTATATTAGCACAGCTGAAGTGGTTCTGTTGTTTAGGGGTCTTTATTAGTTAAGACTACTGCCTACACTTGTGTCCACTGATTTATTGTCCAAAAAGTTCATTTTCTGTAAAACTCATTGTCCTATACCTTATTGTTTCCAAGTATGTATTTAAAGTGGAATACTGAATGCTATTTGTGATAATTTGAGAGTTTGTAGATTACTTGGACACACCTTATTTTCTTATTCTCTTTAAATATTTTACTACATTTGAATCCTCAGGGCAATAGAAGTTTTCTCGGATTGATCCTACCACAGTAGTCTTGTCATTTTCAGTTCTGCAGACATTTTCCCCATAATTTCAGTGACACTGCTGAGAGTTTATCGAATGTAAGGAAAAAAATTGACTTCAAATGTTGATAGTGATGATAAATGATGTTAGCAGTTGAGTTTTCTTATGAGCTGAAATACTGATTCTGTATCTACTCTGAATCAAATATTCATTTTTGTGAATATAAATTGATATGGAACTATCTAATGAGAGAAAAACCAACATGATGGCCCACTCGTGGGCTTGTTACAAATAAATATTTGATAGAAAGAGACATGTTTTGAAGGAAATACGAGATTCCTTCTAAAGCGGATGGATTTTCAAACTCAAAATTACGTTTTTGTTTTGGCACAGATATGACACTTTGCACACCAGAAAGTAAAATGAGGATTTACAAATTAACTGCTTGATGTAATAATTGCAAACCTATATTAACTGAGTTATGTGTCAGGCACTGTTCTAAGTATTTGAGTTATGTGTCAGGCACTGTTCTAAGTATTTGGGATATGTCACTTAAGAAAACAGACAGTTAGTCCTTGCTTTTGAGGAGATGACATTCTTGGGATGAGGGTGGGGAAGAAGCTAGATCTCAACAACTGTAATAACATATAAATAAGTCATAGAGTTTTTTAGAAAGTGGTGACTATTATGGGAAAAGAAAAAAGTAGAGCAGGGTAAGGGGGTTAAATTGGGACTACTGGGATTTGTGGCTCAGGGTGTAGAATTAAACAGTACTTAGGGTAGACCTTGAGAAGATCAGATTTAAGCACTTAATGGAGGGAAAAGAGCCAAGAAAATATGGAAGGAATAACAGCCTAGGCAGGGGGAAGGCCTCATGGCAGGATCATAGCTGATATTTTTGAAGAACAGCAGAGTTCAGTATAGCTAGAGGAGATGAGTCAGGGGGAAAGAGTAGTAGGACATGAAGTCAGAGAGATAAAGGCAGGGGCTGATGCAGGGAGGGAGTGGCAGTAGGGAGACGATCATGTAGAGCCTTATAGCCATATACTTTGAGAGAAAGGGAGGAATTTGATCAGAGAAGTAATATGATCTAAGTTTAAACAGGATCACTACAGCAATCCATCAGTTCTTGTATATCTTTATAAAAATCCAGTTGTTTAAGTAACTGTGTACTTGTGTTCTCAGATATGTTCTTAACCATCTTATATCTTCTAATAGATTATAACAGTCTCAATTGTAGGAACTCATTTTCTTCTTCATTTACAGCTTCCCACAGCTTTCTAAATCTAGTAATGTATTCTGTATGTAGTGTTCAATGACTGTAGTTGATATATTGTAAGAAGAATACCATATAAATACAGATATCTCCCAATCTGTCAATAGACCCTCACCTTGGAGAGGGGACAGTTTATTCTTCATATCTATTAATATTTTTGAACTTTCTTACAGGGGAAGGATGATTTAAGTTTTTCCTGTCAAGCCAGTATGTTGATAATTATAATTAAACCCACCACTTAACACAACCAAATTATCAAAAACAAAGAGATTTGGTATTAGGTAACCAGAAACACATCAGCTAATGAAGTACAATCAATGCTTAATGAAATAGTTGAGTGAAATTCTGTACATTAAAGAAGAAATAAAAATCAAGTGGCCTTGTCAAGGTAAATAAGAAAAAGCACTACTCTGGAAAAGATAAACTAGAAGTGTAGTTCTGATTTACTTGCCATTATGTACTTGCATGTCCTCCATCATATTTAGCACTCATGTATAACCCTTATATAATCTCTTGTTTCCCTATAGGAACTTTGCAAGTTCTTTTCAGAATATGGAATGTGACTGGAGACTAGAATAATTTATGATAATTCTTTTTTTAAGATGCCAAATAGCAAATGTTAAAACCTCATCATTAAATATTGTCAGAATCAATATTAATGTAACTTAATTTTAAAATTAAAAGTAACTAATTTTTTAAATTCTGAAATATTTGAATCCTTAATGTTATTGTAAGCGGCAAAATTTAGAAGTATTTTCAAAGAATTTCCATATTTCAACTATATACAGTCCAAAGCCTTTGATGATGTAAGTATTTTATTTTACTTACTTATTTTTCTACCTTTCACTAGGTTGTAATCACTAGATTGGGACAGCTAGGATTTACTAGATCTTTATGTCCGCACTGCCACACTCCGTGTCTAGCACATTATAGGAGCTCAGAAAATATTTGGTAAATGAATGCATGTGATTTTCATAGGTGGATTTGTTTGTATTTGAGTGCAGTGGTGAAATCTCAGCTCACTGCAACTTCCACTTCCCAGGTTCAAGCGATTTTCCTGCCTCAGCCACCCAAGTAACTGGGATTACAGGCTTGAGACACCACTCCTGGCTAAGTTTTCTATTTGTAGTGGAGACAGGGTTTTGCTCTGTTGGCCAGGCTGGTCTCGAACTCCTGACCTCAAGTGATCTGCCTTCCTTAAGTGCTGGGATTACAGGTGTAAACCATTGCGCTCAGCCAGGAATGATTTTCTCCTAGGTCTACATTGACGAATAACAGCATGATAAAATACTAATAGTGTTATTTTTCAAGAGCAGAGGCTCTGGAGCAAAGTTACAATTTTTATAACTTTAGAGGAAAAATGTTTGAACGATTATTCCTTAGATTCTTATTAAGGCTTTTTTTTAACAAATTGAGAATGTGTGTGAAAAATTCTGTATGTTACATGATTGATTACTTTTTATTTTTTAGCTTCTTTACACAAATAGGAATTTTGTGATTTGTGCTCCAACTGGTTCTGGAAAAACTGTAGTGTTTGAACTAGCTATAACAAGATTGTTAATGGAAGTACCATTGCCATGGTTGAATATTAAAATTGTTTACAGTAAGTATTTATTATGAGTGATGATTAATTTTAATAATGAAAAACCATTGAAGTAAAATGAAATAAATTCAGTTTCTGGCCTCAGGAATTATTTGGTTTTCTATATATTTCTAGTAAAGTCTGGTCTTATTTGTCATTAAATTTTCCAGAATTATAAATAAAAAGTAATATTTGAATTGAGAATTTGACTTTTACATGCTTATTTTTTAAAGGACAGACAAAATGAACAAATAAAATCAAACATTTTGTAATTCTAGAAATTTGCATAGGAACTTTTACTCTCCTTTCTTAGGTGTGTATTTTTTAAACATTTTTTAATCAAAGTAATATATGCATATGGATTAAAAATCAAATATCACTAAAGGCCTTATAATGAAAAGCAATAATCTTCTGCCCTAGCTTTCTCCACTTTTAGTTACACTTGCCTGAGAAATCATTTCTATTTCTGTTTTTAGTTCTTTTTGGCTATTACCTTGATATCTCTAAATCAAGCTTGTCTAACTTGTGGCCTGCAGGCCACATGTGGCCCAGGATGGCCTTGAATGCGGCCCAACACAAATTCGTAAACTTATGACAAATTTGTAACATTATGAGAATGTTTTTTCTTTAGCTTATCAGTCATCGTTAGTGTTAGCATATTTTATGTGTGGCTCAATACGGTTCTTCTTCCAGTGTGGCCCAGGGAAGCCAAAAGACTGGACAGTCCTGCTCTAAATAATATGCCTATATTGTTCATTTTTAATTTATCAATATTAGGAGTATGTAGATGTGTGTTTTTTATGCTAACTTTATTAACCAAAGTTTGTGAAAATAATTTTAAAATTGAACTGATGTTCAAAGTAAATATTTTATATTGTTACAGTGGCACCAATAAAAGCCTTGTGCAGTCAGCGTTTTGATGACTGGAAAGAAAAATTTGGACCAATAGGATTGAATTGTAAAGAACTTACTGGAGATACAGTAATGGATGATCTATTTGAGATTCAGCATGCCCATATTATTATGACAACTCCAGTAGGTATTATTTATACTTGATGATTTCCTTAGTTTGTTAGAAAATACCTATTTTTCTTTACCGAGACAAAAAGTTTAAAAAATACAAACTAGAAACATATATTTACAATGTAAACAAACAACATTAAAAAAATACTACAATTCAAGGTACAGAAAGAATACCTACAAATCAGTAAGTAAAAGACAAATGACCAAATGGGAAAAATTGACAAAGAATAGGCAATTTGTTATTGTGGATACTTTGTAATCATATTTATTGCTTTTTTCTTTTACCTAAGTAGTATGTTTTATAGAGGGAGGTCCTTGGTAGAATTTAAAAATAGGTAACAAAACTTGGACTTTGAATATTTTGTGGTTCAGTGTAAAAACAATTGAGGGCCCAGTTTTAAAAATACCTTTAAGACTGTAAAAATTCTGTAAGTATTTTTTAATTTTAAAATATTTTTCAGAATACTCTTAAGGGATCAACCAAAATTGCCTATTATTTGTAATATGTCATGTTAAAAATGTTATTGATATCTTAATATTTATTATAATTCCTTATCAGATTAAACTACTTGTATGCTTTTTTTTCTCTCTAGGAAAAATGGGATAGCATGACTAGGAAATGGAGAGACAACTCTTTGGTTCAACTGGTTCGACTGTTTCTCATTGATGAGGTAATGAATGCATTCACTTTCAGAGATAAACATAAAAGGATGATTAGAATAAGACAGAAATAAAAAAGACATTGCAACCAAACTGTATGTTTGTTTTATCCCTTCAAGTGGAAAATGCTCATTTTCTAAAGCAAGAATGTTAATATTATTGAATATTTTAATTGATTAAATGTATTTTTAATTCTATAGCTAATGATTTTTTCTTGATTTCCTGCTTAGGTACATATTGTAAAAGATGAAAATCGTGGTCCAACGCTTGAAGTTGTAGTTAGCAGAATGAAAACTGTACAGTCTGTTTCTCAGACTTTAAAAAATACCAGCACTGTTATTCCAATGCGATTCATAGCTGTGTCTGCAACAATTCCAAATGCTGAGGATGTGAGTTACAATTTTAACTGAGCTGTTAGGTTTTTTATGACTTGTGAAATATTTAGTCATCTTGATCTTAGAGAAAAGTGAATTTTTTTGTCCTTTCCTTTAATAGGAAAGTATGTTGTAGAAAGTTGTGGCTAGATCTCATAAATATGACAGTATTAAGGCCATAAAATTTGGTTAATCAGGTTTAATAAAACATTTTTTGTGGACATGTGGACATCTCTTGTTTGCTAGTATCTAACAGTCTTAGTTTCCTGGGTTTCAGGTGCCTCATAATAACTTCACTAACAATATGTGATGGTTGTTGTAACTAGCTGACTCTAATTGTATAGCAAAGTATGGTGGATAATAAAAATAATTGCTTAGATGATTACCACTTGCTCCTCAATTCTGTACGCTTGGCATTGTGGTAAGCACTAAATATAGATGCAAAAGTGAAAATATATGGACTCCATCCTTGAGGAAGATCTCATGGTTAATGGGGTACATGGACATGTAAAGAAATAATCGTGTGCACTATTACACTTTTCATAATGAATATACGACTTAATTTTTTCTTCAATTTTTAAGTAAACGTCTTGAAAACTAATAGTCTCACTCTACTTTCTCACTCCTACTTACTTCTCAGCCTACTATAATACTGGTTTTCCCCTACTACTTCTTAGAAATTGTTTTCACAAATAGCCACTATATTGTCTATTCCAATGGAATATTTTGTCTTTATTGTTAATTTGGCACAATTAATCATTTTCTTGTTCTTAAAATGACAACTTATTTTGTTCATATTTATCAAGAATAATATAGAAAAATTTAGTTTATTAAAACAACAAAACTAAATCCTAGTGTTTATCTTTACACATGTAGGAAGCATAATGTACATGCTTTTTTTTGTAAGCATGTAGGAACTATAATATACATACTCTTTTTTTTGACCTGCATTTCACCTTTAAACATTTTTATATCATTAAATATTCTTCAATACTATTTTTGTGGTTTTATCGTAATTTATTTATCAAACACTATAATAATGGAAGATTAAGTTATTTCCAATTTTTGCTGTTGTAAACAGAGTGAAATTAATGTATCTGAAACATCCATGATTATTTCCTTAGGATGAACTTTTAGAATGAAATAACTGAATCAAAGGATATATAAAACGCTAAAGAAGCACTTCTTTCAATAAATGTTATATTCATTTACACTTCTACCAGAAGCTATTTTCCTGTATCCTAACACTGGATAGTATAATAATGGAATTATTATTGCTATCATTATTTTTAAATATTTATAGGATTTATTGTTTAGTGTAGTATCTCATTTAAAAAATTTTTACTTCTTTGATTTCTACTAAGGTAAATATTTTTAATATATTTATCAACTAAGTTCTTTTTTTAAAACTTGCCAGATTATGTCATTTGCCTTTTTTCACTTTGGAATACTAAATTTTTCTTACTTATTTGTAAGCAATTATTATGTACTAGTACTCTCTAATTCTTGAAACTTTTCCCCTTTGTGATAAACACTACTTCTGTGAATGCTGTTTCTCTCTCTTTCGTCAGATCTTCTTCCTCTATTTTTCCCTAAATTAAGGTTTTTATTCTTGGCCTTCTGCTCCCCTCTATCTGTAAATTCTTGTGTGATCTTAGGGATAAGATCACACAAGATTAGGGATTATTTTATCCCTAAAATAAAATAATCTTATGATAACCTTGAGATTATTTTAATGTTTTCTACCTGTCAAAACAGCAGTCAGTTTCATAGCAGGGCATGGAGCCTGATTATTAACTGGGCTATGTAAAGATAAGGATTGCTTACCACGGTTCCAGAAACTAACTAGTAACTCTAGCTTGAGTCTGAAGTTTGCTTTTGGCACTGGCATCTCTCAGGTGTTTGTTGTTTGCTTAAAAACTTGTCAATGCTTGCTAACCTAAACCAACTATTAATTTGCTACTATTTATCTAATATTTAGGACAGCACAAAAGAGATGTCAGCCATTTTGAGGCATAGTTTTCAAAAATAGCAAAGAAGTTAAAATAATAGTGAGAAATTTGGCCTCCATGACAAAATTGATTTTAAATTTTTCTTTGGATTCTTATGAAGGAAAATAAAACAAAATAATAATAATTAATTGGAAGTTTACCATGGTGAAAAGTGGGTATAATCTTGAAATACTACTATTGGTAGTGTTGACCACTATATCAACAGAATAATATTAATGGAATATGTCATACTGAAAAAGACAGTATGCTTGATTAAATACTTTTATAGCTTGACCTTAAAGTGCTTTGTAATTGAGTTGTTTTTAGCAGTAGAACTTTACTAGAAGAAAATTTTAATGCACATGTTTTTGTGTCTTAAAGATTGCAGAATGGCTTTCAGATGGTGAAAGACCAGCTGTGTGTCTGAAAATGGATGAGAGCCATAGACCAGTGAAACTTCAGAAAGTGGTCCTTGGATTTCCCTGCAGTAGTAACCAAACTGAATTTAAGTTTGATTTAACCCTCAACTACAAAATTGCCAGTGTTATACAAATGTACTCTGATCAGAAACCCACACTTGTGGTATGGATTGTTGATAGCTTATTTTTTAGTATATTCAGTTTTTAACATGATTAATACAAATGTTATGAATTTATTTTCAGTTTTGTGCAACAAGGAAGGGTGTGCAGCAGGCTGCTTCTGTTCTTGTGAAAGATGCTAAATTTATTATGACTGTGGAACAGAAACAGAGGTATAGTTTTTCATTTTTTCATGGAAGTAGAAGGACTTTTAGGGCTCATCTAGATGAGATGAGAAAATTAGGCTTGTCCCATAACCTTGGGGTAAACTTCAGTGTCCTCATCTATAAATTAAGGATAATGGTAATTTTAAGGATTAAGTGAGATAATGAATCTTCGTGCAGGGATGATCCAGATTTCTTGAATGATAAAGATTATCCATACTGATAATCTGATGATCAGATTTCTTGATGATAAAGATTATCCATACTACTATCTATTTTTTTAACCTAATTTCAATCCAGCATCTTTTATAGTCTTTCACTAAAGCTGATCTTGCGAATTAATCTTTAAGGATTCTATCATATTTGGCCACTTCCACCTTACTTAAACACTCTGGACTCTGTGCTTCCATGATCATCTTTACTGATTTTCTTCCTCCTTTGCAGGCTGCTCGTTCTCGGTCCCCTTTTCACCTCTTCTACCCAACTCTTAAATGTTGACATTCGAGTGAGTATACCTGAGGTTCATTCTTTCTAATGCCACACTCTTAGGTGTTTGTAACTACTCACATGAAGTTCAAATAATACTTATGCATGTCTATGAATTCCCACATTTATGCCTTCAGCCCAGACTTCCCTACTGAGCTCCAGGCCTATAGTCCATCTCTGTAACTGAATCCAGTTGTATGTCTACCAACAGTTATCTCAAACTCACTGTGTACCAAATAGAACCTTGGTTCTTGCTCTCAGACCAGTTCCTTCTCCAGTGTTCCCCATCTTAATTATACATTATCTCCCTAGTTACTCATAGCAGAAAACTATGAGTGATATCTTCTTCACCTTATACCCCACAGACAATCAATTACAAAGTCCTGTTTATTCTTACTTCTAAATATATCTCAAATATGTCATTTTGTCTCCATCAACACTGCCACTTCCCTAATTCAAGTCACTATTAATCTCTTGCCTAGGCTGTATCCTTTTCTTTAATCACTACACACACACTCTCTTATCCAGCTTTATTCTCTGCATAGCATAGATGATGTGAGATTGCAAGTCTAAATGTCAGTTTCCTGACTAAAACCCTTTAATAGATTCTTACTGTTCTGGGGATTAAATGCTAAATCCTTAGTGTAGCCTGCAATAGCCCATATAATATGATGCCTAGCCAATTCTCCAGACTTATCATGACCATTCTCCCCCTTTACTCATCACGGTCAAGCTGTATTAGCCTCTGTGTTCTGTGAATACACCAAACTGTTACTCTGTACAGCATCGTCTTGCATCGTGCTTGCTTTTACTGGAATGGTTTTCACCTAACTCCTATTTATCCTTCATGTCTAAACTTTAATATGAGTTTTCCATAGTCATCAGTTTCCCTGTATTTACTTTTATAAGCAACCTGTACTTTATTTCATAGCAATTACTATAATTATAATATCCTTTTGTTTAATAGTTATTTTAATATCTTTTCTATTCATTAGATTATCAACTTCTTGAGGAAAGGGGGACTCATGTTCATCCTGCTTACCACTCAATCTTAGCAGGTGTGTTAGGTCATTCTTGCATTGATACAAAGAAATTTCTGAGCCTGGGTAATTTATAAAGAAGAGAGGTTTAATGGGCTCACAGTTTTGCAGGCTGTACAAGAAACATGGCACCACATCTGCTCAGCTTCTGGTGAGGCCTTGGGCTGCTTACAGTCATGGCAGAAGGCAAAGAATGAGTTGGTGTATCACACGGTGAGAGCAGGAGCCGGGGTAGGGGGGTGCCATACATTTTAAGCAACTAGATCTCGCAAGAACTCAATCACTGATGTGAGGACAGCACCAAGCCATGAGGGATCTGCCCCCATGATCCATTCACCTCCTACCAGGCCTCACCTCCAATACTGGGGATTACAATTTAGCATGAGATTTAAATGGATGGCATCCAAATTATAGCAGAAGGTCTCAGCAGAGTGCTAGCACATGATTACTATGTAATGAACATTAGCTTGTTGTTATTGTTAATAACTTCTGGAAATCAGTAAATATGTTTAGTGGTAGACTTGAGACTAAAATTGGACATGTGGATATGAGCAGATACTTATTTTTTTCTGCCTAATTTTGTATGGTGGGGGAATATACTTCTCTCCACTTTGGGTCAGATCAGCTTTCCAATTACCAGTCTGTTCCTTTGCTTGTCAACCAAAGATATGTAGCAAACCTAGAGGAGCCAATTTAGTCTTCTTTACATTCTTTGTTTTTTTTTTAATCCACTAAAAAGGTAGACTATAAAGATAGTCTATTAAAGAATTACAAACATAGCCACTTATTCACCCTCTAGACACTATTTTGACACTTTTCCTTTCATTTAAAGGATTTAACTTGATCTTTGTTACTACCATATGAAAAAAAATCTCTAGGGTGTGAAGCACGTAGAGTAGTTCTTTTATAATACACATCAACAAAGCAAGATTAAGCAATAAGAAACAGTAGAGAGCAAGACAGAATGAGAAAAACCAACAAAGAGCTCACAGCCAAAAAGTAGATGAAGTCTGAGAGGTAGAAGGAAAGGGAGAAAGTGAAATTATTGCTAATAAGACTATCACCAAATAATGATTAATAATTTTCATACCAACTGCATGTAGTTTTATAGCATTCTTATTAATTTTCTTTTTTTTATTATACTTTAAGTTTTAGGGTACATATGCACAACGTGCAGGTTTGTTACATATGTATACGTGTGCCATGTTGGTGTGCTACACCCATTAACTCGTCATTTAACATTAGGGATATCTCCTGATGCTATCCCTCCCCCTTCGCCCTACCCCACAACAGGCCCTGGTGTGTGATGTTCCCCTTCCTGTGTCCATGTGTTCTCATTGTTCAATTCCCACCTATGAATGAGAACATGCGGTGTTTGGTTTTTTGTCCTTGCGATAGTTTGCTGAGAATGATGGTTTCCAACTTCATCCATGTCCCTACAAAGGACATGAACTCATCATTTTTTATGGCTGCATAGTATTCCATGGTGTATATGTGCCACATTGTCTTAATCCAGTCTATCATTATTGGACATTTGGGTTGGTTCCAAGTCTTTGCTATTGTGAATAGTGCCACAATAAACATACGTGTGCATGTGCCTTTATAGCAGCATGATTTATAATCCTTTGGGTATATACCCAGTAATGGGATGATTGGGTCAAATGGTATTTCTAGTTCTAGATCCCTGAGGAATCGCCACACCGACTTCCACAATGGTTGAACTAGTTTACAGTCCCACCAACAGTGTAAAAGTGTTCCCATTTCTCCACATCCTCTTCAGCACCTGTTGTTTCCTGACTTTTTAATGATCACCATTCTAACTGGTGTGAGATGGTATCTCATTGTGGTTTTGATTTGCATTTCTCTGATGGCCAGTGATGATGAGCATTTTTTCATGTGTCTTTTGCCTGCATAAATGTCTTCTTTTGAGAAGTGTCTGTTCATATCCTTCACCCACTTTTTGATGGGGTTGTTTTTTTCTTGTAAATTTGTTTGAGTTCATTGTAGATTCTGGATATTAGCCCTTTGTCAGATGAGTAGATTGCAAAAATTTTCTCCCATTCTGTAGATTGCCTGTTCACTCTGATGGTAGTTTCTTTTGCTGTGCAGAAGCTCTTTAGTTTAATTAGATCCCATTTGTCTATTTTGGCTTTTGTTGCCATTGCTTTTGGTGTTTTAGACATGAAGTCCTTGCCCATGCCTATGTTCTGAATGGTATTGTCTAGGTTTTCTTCTAAGGTTTTTATGGTTTCAGGTCTAACATTTAAGTCTTTAATCCATCTTGAATTAATTTTTGTATAAGGTGTAAGGAAGGGATCCAGTTTCAGCTTTCTACATATGGCTAGCCAGTTTTCCCAGCACCATTTATTAAATAGGGAATCCTTTCCCCATTTCTTGTTTTTGTCAGGTTTGTCAAAGATCAGATAGTTGTAGATATGCGGCATCATTTCTGAGGGCTCTGTTCTGTTCCATTGATGTATGTCTCTGTTTTGGTACCAGTACCATGCTGTTTTGGTTACTGTAGCCTTGTAGTATAATTTGAAGTCAGGTAGCATGATGCCTCCAGCTTTGTTCTTTTGGCTTAGGATTGAATTGGCAATGCGGCCTCTTTTTTGGTTCCATATGAACTTTAAAGTAGTTTTTTCCAATTCTGTGAAGAAAGTCATTGGTAGCTTGATGGGGATGGCATTGAATCTATAAATTACCTTGGGCAATATGGCCATTTTCACGATATTGATTATTCCTACCCATGAGCGTGGAATGTTCTTCCATTTGTTTGTATCCTCTTTTATTTCATTGAGCAGTGGTTTGTAGTTCTCCTTGAAGAGGTCCTTCACATCCCTTGTAAGTTGGATTCCTAGGTATTTTATTCTCTTTGAAGCAATTGTGAATGGGAGTTCACTCATGATTTGGCTCTCTGTTTGTCTGTTATTGGTGTATGGGAATGCTTGTGATTTTTGCACATTGATTTTGTATCCTGAGACTTGGCTGAAGTTGCTTATCAGCTTAAGGAGATTTTGGGCTGAGACAATGGGGTTTTCTAGATATACAATCATGTCATCTGCAAACAGGGACAATTTGACTTCCTCTTTTCCTAATTGAATACCCTTTATTTCTTTCTCCTGCCTGATTGCCCTGGCCAGAACTTCCAACACTATGTTGAATAGGAGTGGTGAGAGAGGGCATCCCTGTCTTGTGCCAGTTTTCAAAGGGAATGCTTCCAGTTTTTGCCCATTGAGTATGATATTGGCTGTGGGTTTGTCATAGATAGCTCTTATTATTTTGAGATATGTCCCATCAGTACCTAATTTATTGAGAGTTTTTAGCATGAAGTGTTGTTGAATTTTGTCAAAGGCCTTTTCTGCATCTATTGAAATAATCATGTGGTTTTTGTCATTGGTTCTGTTTATATGCTGGATGACGTTTATTGATTTGCATATGTTGAACCTGCCTTGCATCCCAGGGATGAAGCCCACTTGATCATGGTGTATAAGCTTTTTGATGTGCTGCTGGATTCAGTTTGCCAGTATTTTGTTGAGGATTTTTGCATCGATGTTCATCAGGAATATTGGTCTAAAATTCTCTTTTTTTCTTGTGTCTCTGCCAGGCTTTGGTATCAGGATGATGCTGGCCTCATAAAATGAGTTAGGGAGGATTCCCTCTTTTTCTATTGATTGGAATAGTTTCAGAAGGAATGGTAACAGCTCCTCTTTGTACCTCTGGTAGAATTAGGCTGTGAATCCATCTGGTCCTGGACTGTTTTTGGTTGGTAAGCTATTAATTATTGCCTCAATTTCAAAGCCTGTTATTGGTCTATTCAGAGATTCAACTTCTTCCTGGGTTAGTCTTGGAAGGGTGTATGTATTGAGGAATTTATCCATTTCTTCTAGATTTTCTAGTTTATTTGCGTAGAGGTGTTTATAGTATTATCTGATGGTAGTTTCTATTTCTGTGGGATCGGTGGTGATATCCCTTTATCATTTTTTATTGTGTCTCTTTGATTCTTCTCTCTTTTCTTCTTTATTAGTCTTGCTAGCGGTCTATCAATTTTGTTGATCTTTTCAAAAAACCAGCTCCTGGATTCATTGATTTTTCAAAGGGTTTTTTGTGTCTCTATTTCCTTCTGTTCTGCTCTAATCTTAGTTATTTCTTGCCTTCTGCTAGCTTTTCAGTATGTTTGCTCTTGCTTCCCTAGTTCTTTAATTGTGATGTTAGGATGTCAATTTTAGATCTTTCCTGCTTTCTCTTGTGGGCATTTAGTGCTATAAATTTCCCTCTACACACTGCTTTGAATGTGTCCCAGAGATTCTGGTATGTTGTGTCTTTCTTCTCGTTGGTTTCAAAGAACATCTTTATTTCCGCCTTCATTTCGTTATGTACCCAGTAGTCATTCAGGAGCAGGTTCAGTTTCCATGTAGTTGAGTGGTTTTGAGTGAGTTTCTTAATCCTGAGTTCTAGTTTGATTTCACTGTGGTCTGAGAGACTGTTTGCTATAATTTCGGTTCTTTTACATTTGCTGAGGAGTGCTTTACTTCCAACTATGTGGTCAATTTTGGAATAGGTGTGGTGTGGTGGCTGAAAAGATTGTATATTCTGTTGATTTGGGGTGGAGAGTTCTGTAGATGTCTATTAGGTCTGCATGGTGCAGAGCTGAGTTCAATTCCTGGATATCCTTGTTAACTTTCTGTCTCGTTGATCTGTCTGATATTGACAGTGGGGTATTAAAGTCTTGGGTTTCCTGAACACAGCACACTGATGGGTCTTGACTCTTTATCCAATTTGCCAGTCTGTGTCTTTTAACTGGAGCATTTAGCCCATTTACATTTAAGGTTAATATTGTTATGTGTGAATTTGATCCTGTCATTATGATGTTAGCTGGTTATTTTGCTCGTTAGTTGATGCAGTTTTTTCCTAGCCTTGATGGTCTTTACAATTTGGCATGTTTTTGCAGTGGCTGGTACCAGTTGTTCCTTTCCATGTTTAGTGCTTCTTTCAGGAGCTCTTGTAGGGCAGGCCTGGTGTTGACAGAATCTCTCAGCATTTGCTTGTCTGTAAAGGATTTTATTTCTCCTTCACTTATGAAGCTTAGTTTGGCTAGATATGAAATTCTGGGTTGAAAATTCTTTTCTTTAAGAATGTTGAATATTGGCCCCCACTCTCTTCTGGCTTGTAGAGTTTCTGCCGAGACATCAGCTGTTAGTCTGATGGGCGTCCCTTTATGGGTAACCCGACCTTTCTTTCTGGCTGCCCTTAACATTTTTTCCTTCATTTCAACTTTGGTGAATCTGACAATTATGTGTCTTTGAGTTGCTCTTCTCGAGGAGTATCTTTGTGGCGGTCTCTGTATTTCCTGAATTTGAATGTTGGCCTGCCTTGCTAGATTGGAGAAGTTCTCCTGGATAATATCCTGCAGAGTGTTTTCCAACTTGGTTCCATTCTCCCTGTCACTTTCAAGTACAGCAATCAGACGTAGATTTGGTCTTTTCACTTAGTCCCATATTTCTTGGAGGCTTTGTTCATTTCTTTTTGTTCTTTTTTCTCTAAACTTCTCCTCTCTCTTCATTTCATTCATTTGATCGTCTATCACTGATACCCTTTCTTCCAGTTGATCGAATCAGCTACTGAGGCTTCTTCATTCGTCATGTACTTCTTGTGCCATGGTTTTCAGCTCCATCAGTTAGCCATTCGTCTAATCTTTTTTCAAGGTTTGTAACTTCTTTGCCATGGGTTCGAACTTCCTCCTTTGGCTCAGAGTAATTTGATTGTCTGAAGCCTTCTCTCAACTCGTCAAAGTCATTCTCTGTCCAGCTTTGTTCCGTTGCTGGTGAGGAGCTGCGTTCCTTTGGAGGAAGAGTGGTGCTCTGATTTTTAGAGTTTCCAGTTTTTCTGCTCTGTTTTTTTCCCCATCTTTGTAGTTTTATCTACCTTTGGTCTTTGATGATGGTGATGTACAGATGGGGTTTTGGTGTAGATGTCCTTTCTGTTTGTTAGTTTTCCTTCTAACAATCAGGACCCTCAGCTTCAGGTCTGTTGGAGTTTGCTGGAGGTCCACTCCAGACCCTGTTTGCCTGGGTATCAGCAGCAGAGGCTGCAGAACAGCGGATATTGGTGAACAGCAAATGTTGCTGCCTGATTGTTCCTATGGAAGTTTTGTCTCAGAGGAGTACCCAGCCATGTGAGGTATCAGTCTGCCCCTGCTGGGGGGTGCCTCCTAGTTAGGCTACTCGGGGGTCAGGGACCCACTTGTGGAGGCAGTCTGTCTGCTCTCAGATCTCAAGCTGCGTGCTGGGAGAACCACTACTCTCTTCCAATCTGTCAGACAGGGACATTTAAGTCTGTAGAGGTTACTGCTGCCTTTTGTTTGGCTATGCCCTGCCCCCAGAGGTGGAGTCTACAGAGGCAGGCAGGCCTCCTTGAGCTGTAGTGGGCTCCACCCAGTTGGAGCTTCCTGGCTGCTTTGTTTACCTACTCAAGCCTGGGCAATGGCAGGCCCCCCTCCCCCTGCCTCGCTGCTGCCTTGCAGTTTGATCTCAGACTGCTGTGCTAGCAATGAGCGAGGCTCTGTGGGCGTAGGACCCTCCGAGCCAGGCGCAGGATATAATCTCCTGGTGTGCCGTTTGCTAAGACTGTTAGAAAAGCACAGTGCTAGGGTGGGAGTGACCCGATTTTCCAGGTGCCGTCTGTCACCCCTTTCTTTGACTAGGAAAGGGAATTCCCTGACCCCTTGCGCTTCCTAGGTGAGGCGATGCCTCGCCCTGCTTCGGCTCATGCTCGGTGTGCTGCACCCAGTGTCTGACACTCCCCAGGGAGATGAACCTGACACCTCAGTTGGAAATGCAGAATCACCTGTCTTCTGTGTTGCTCACACTGGGAGCTGTAGACTGGAGCTGTTCCTATTCGGCCATCTTGGCTCCACCTGCCTCTTATTAATTTTCTAAGTTTTTAAAACAAAGATGAGGTTTCAAAAACATTGACCAGTTCATTATAAAACTAGTAATAGAATAAAGGTAAACTGGGATTTTTTAAAAAAGTGTAGGTATAGGGTAGAGAGGCTGTAAGTAGGTATAAACAATTTGAAGCTTTCTACTTGTTGGGTGAGTAAACTAGATGATGGTTCATATCATCTAGAAACCAAACTAGAGTTGGTTCATATCACTTTTTGTCAGAAACAAGATGTGGGGATCAAGTAATGAGGCTTGTTTTCTTGCTCATAAACTTAACTCTGAAGGCAGTTTTGAAAGACTTACGGAATTATTTGTGCAATGGTGGCATCATTCACATAGGAATATCTGGTGTCCCAAGGTGAATACATAATAATTAACATTTTTGAGCTGAACTTATCTTTGTGAGTAGGGAATTGAAATACACTACAAGTTCCCTTAAAACTGATTTGCAATTCATCCTCTCCCTTTTTTCTGTTGTGAACAAATTAGCTAATTTTGTTTCAGATAATCATTTTTTGCAAACGTATATCTTAATTCCTTTTCTTATTTCCCACTCTTACCTAGTTACTAATGGAAAGTTTCTCTCTCCTTTAACTCTCTTCTTTCTTCAGTCTTTGCCCCTTATTTTTTCTTTATCTCCTTTTTTATTCCTGTTTTTTTTTTTTTTTTTTTTTTTTCAGGAACATGCTGGAGTTAGAGACTCAGATTTGAATTACAGTGCTGCTACTTTTACTAGCTGTGTACTGTTGGGCATATTACTTCTTTCAACTTGAGTTTCTTAATCACTTTTGTATATGTGAGAATCAGTCATCTCACCGTGTTTCTATGATAATTAAATAAGGCAACATTTCTAAGATACCTAACAGTGGGTAGCAGAGTTTGTACTTAATAGTAACATGCCCTTTCCTCTTGCCTTATCTTCATTCCATTGTGAATCCTTGAAAAAAGTCATGACTGTTGTCATAAAAATAATTTATCCTAGTGTCATATCTGCAACAAGGAAGTAGAAAAATACTAGATGTTTTTATATACTTAAGAACCAAGCCTACCAACTTCCAAAATCTTTTAATGTACCCAGAATTCATTTTCAGATTATCAACACGCTTTCTTAACTTCCTTGTCTTTTAACCGAGTTTTCTTTTTTAAAAAATAAATTTTATATGGCATATTTGAGGTTTACAACATGATGTTATGTGATTCATATAGCTAGTAAAATGGTTACTATAGTGATGCAAATTAATATAACTCTCATCTCACATAGTTTTTTTTTTTTTGACAAGGGCAGCTAAATCTTACTTAACAAGAATCCCTAATCCAAAATAATTTTATTAACTGTAGTCTTTATGTTGTACATTAGGTCTCTAGACTTGTTCACAATATGTATCTGCTTTTTTGTGTATTGTTTGACCTACATCTCCCCATTTCTTCCCCTGTTCCCACCCTTCCTGCCTCTGATAGCTACTGTTTTATTCTCTATCTCTGTATATTTGACTTTTTAAAAAAACGTTTCACATATGAGTGAGAACATGCAATATTTTTCTTTCTGTGACTGGCTTATTTCAGTTAGTGTGTTAGCAATGTCCTCCAGGTCCAGCCATGTTGTGGCAAATCATAGAATCTCATTCTTTTATAAGGCTGAATAATATTCCATTGTGTGTGTGCGTGTGTGTGTATACTATGTTTTATATATATATACACACCAGGCGCGGTGGCTCATGCCTGTAATCCCAGCACTTTGGGAGGCTGAGGCAGGCAGATCATGAGGTCAGGAGATCAAGACCATCCTGGCTAACATGGTGAAACCCCGTCTCTACTAAAAATACAAAAAATTAGCTGGGCGTGGTGGCTGGCACCTGTAGTCCCAGCTACTCGGGAGGCTGAGGCAGGAGAATGGCATGAACCCCGGGCGGGAAGAGCCTGCAGTAAGCCGAGATTGTGCCACTGCACTCCAGTCTGGGTGACAGAGCAAGACTCCGTCTCAAAAAAAAAAAAAAAAAAAAATATGTATATATATATATATATATATACACACACACACACACACCACATTTTTCTTATGCATTAGTTCATCAACAGACCTTTAGGCTGTTTCCATATCTTAACTATTATGAACAGTCTGCAAGGAACATGGGAGTGCAGATATCTTTATGAGGTAATGATTTCTTGTTTGGGTATATACCCAGAGAAGAGGTTGCTGGGTAATATGGTAATTCCATTTTTAATATCTTTAGAAATCTCAATACTGTTTCCATAATGGTTGTACCAATCTGCATTCCCACCAACAGTGTACTAGCATTCCCTTTTTTCCACACCATCACCTGTATTTGTTGTCTATAATATAGTGATTTTAATTTACATTTCCTGATAATTAGTGATGTTCAACACCTTTTCATATACCTGTTGGCCATTCTTATGGGTTTTTTTTCCTTCCACTTTTAAGTTTAAGGGTACATGTGCAGGATGTACAGGTTTGTTATATAGGTAAACATGTGACATGGTGGATTGCTGTACAAATCATTGCATAACCTAGGTATTAAGCTCAGCATCCATTAGCTATTATTCTTAATGCTCTCCCTCCCCAACCTCCCCAACAGGTTCCAGTATGTTCCCCTGCATATGTCCATGTGTTGTCATCATTCAGCTCCCACTTATAAGTGAGAACATGTGGTGTTTGGTTTTCTGTTCATGTGTTAGTTTGCTGAGGATAATGGCTTCCATCTCCATCCATGTCTCTGCAAAGGACATGATATCATTCCTTTTTATGGCTGTGTAGTATTCCAGAATATATATGTGCCACATTTTCTTTATCCAGTCTATCACTCATGGGCATTTAGGTTGATTCCATGTCTTTGCTATTGTGAATAATGCTGCAGTGAACATATGTGTTCATGTATCCTTATAAAATAATAATTTATATTCCTTTGGGTATATACCCAGTAATGGGATTGCTAGGTCAAATGGTATTTCTGGTTGTAGGTCTTTGAGGAATTGCCACAACGTCTTCCACAATGGTTGAACTAATTTACACTACCAACAGTGTAAGCGTTCCTTTTTCTCTGCAACCTCGCCAGCATCTGTTGTTTTTTGACTTTTTAATAATTGCCATTCTGACTGGCATGAGATGGTATCTCAATGTGGTTTTGATTTACATTTCTCTAATGATCAGTGATGTTGAGCTTTTTTTCATAATGTTGGTTGGCCACATGTATGTCATCTTTTGAAAAGTGTCTGTTCATGTCCATTGCCTGCTTTTTAATGGGGTTGTTTTTTTTCTTGTAAATTTGTTCAAGTTCCTTGTAGACTCTGGATATTAGACCTTTGTCAGATAGATAGATTGCAGAAATTTTCTCCTGTTCTGTAGGTTGTCTATTTACTCTCATGATAGTTTCTTTTGCTGAATGGAAGCTCCTTATTTTGATTTTAATTTGATGCCATTTGTCAATTTTTGCTTTTGTTGCAATTGCTTTTGGTGTTTTCTTCATGAAATCTTTCCCTGTGCCTGTGTCCTGAAGCGTATTGCCTAGATTTTATTCTAGGGTTTTTATAGTTTTGGGTTTTACATTTAAGTCTGTAATCCATCTTGAGTTAATTCTCGTGTAGGGTGTAAGGAAGGGGTCCAGTTTCAATTTTCTGCATATGGCTAGCCGGCTCTCCCAGCACCATTTATTAAATAGGGTGTCCTTTCCCCATTGCTTGCTTTTGTCACATTTGTTGAAGATCAGATGTTTGTAGGTGTGTGGTCTTATTTCTGAGTTCTCTATTCTGTTCCTTTGGTCTATGTGTCTGTTCTTGTACCAGTCCCATGCTGTTTTGGTTACTATAATAGTATAGTTTGAAGATGGGTAGAATGATACCTCCAGCTTTGTTCTTTTTGCTTAGGATCGTCTCAGCTATTTGGTTCCATATAAATTTTAAAATAGCTTTTTTCTGATTCTGTGAAGAATGTCAATGGTAGTTTAGTGGGAATAGCATTGAATCTATAAATTACTTTGGGCAGTATTGCCATTTTCACAATATTGATTCTTCCTATCCATGAGCATGGAATGTTTCTCTATTTGCTTGTATCCACTTTGATTTCTTTGAGCAGTGGTTTGTAGTTCTCCTTGAAAAGTTTCTTTACCTCCCTCATTAGCCGTATTCCTAGGTATTTTATTCTTTTTGTAGCAATTGTGAATGGGAGTTCATTCACTGGCTCTCTGATTGCCTGTTGTTGGTGTATAGGAATGCTAGAGATTTTTGCACATTGATTTTGTATCCTGAGACTGCTGAAATTGCTTAATAGCTTAAGAAGCTTTTGTGCTAAGAAGATGAGGTTTTCTAAATATAGGATCATGTCATCTGCAGACAAAGATAATTTGACTTCCTCTCTTCCTATTTAAATACCTTTATTTCTTTCTCTTTCCTGATTGCCCTTGCCAGAACTTCCAAAACTGTGTTGAGTAGGAGTGGTGAGAGAAGGGATCCTTGTCTTGTGCCAGTTTTCAAAGGGAATGATTCCAGTTTTTGCCCATTCAATATGGTATTGGCTATGGGTTTGTCATATGTGGCTCTTATTATTTTGAGGTATGTTCCTTCAATACCTAGTTTGTTGAGAGTTTTTAACATGAAGGAGTGTTGAATTTTATCGAAGGCCGTTTCTGTGTCTATTGAGGTAATAATGTCTTTAATTCAGTTTATATGATGAATCACATTTATTGATTTGTGTATGTTGTTGAACCAACCTTGCATCCTGGGGATGAAGCCAACTTGATCATGGTGGGTAAGCTTTTTGATGTGCTGCTGGCTTCAGTTTGCCAGTATTTTACTGAAGCTTTTTGCATCAGTGTTCATTAAGGATATTGGCTTGACATTTTCCTTTTTTGTAGTATCTCCACCAGGTTTTGGTATCAGGATGATGCTGGCCTCATAAATAGGTTAGGGAGGAGTCCCTCCTTTTCAGTCTTTTGGAATAGTTTCAGTAGAAGTGGTGACAGCTCTTCTTTGTACCTGTGGTAGAATTTAGCTGTGGATCTTTCTGGTCCTGGGCTTTTTTTGGTTGGTGAGCTAGTTATTACTGCCTCAATTCCAGAACTCATTATTGGTCTATTCAGGGATTCCGTTTCTTCCTGGTTCAGTCTTGGAAGAGTGTGTGTGTCCAGGATTTCATCCATTTCTTCTAGATTTTCTAGTTTATGTGCATAGAGGTCTTCTTTTTGTTTTGTTTTGTTTTTTCGTTTTTTTTAAATTTTATTTTATTTTATCTTATTATTATACTTTAGGTTTTAGGGTACATGTGCACAATGTGCAGGTTTGTTACATTTGTATCCATGTGCCATGTTGTTTTGCTGCACCCATTAACTCATCATTTAGCATTAGGTATATCTCCTAATGCTGTCCCTCCCCCCTACCCCAACCCCACAACAGTCCCCGGAGTGTGATGTTCCCCTTCCTGTGTCCATGAGTTCTCATTGTTCAATTCCCACCTATGAGTGAGAACATGCGGTGTTTGGTTTTTTGTCCTTGAGATAGTTTACTGAGAATGATGTTTTCCAGTTTCATCCATGTCCCTACAAAGGACATGAACTCATCAGTTTTTATGGCTGCATAGTATTCCATGGTGTATATGTGCCACATTTTCTTAATCCAGTCTATCGTTGTTGGACATTTGGGTTGGTTCCAACTCTTTGCTCTTGTGAATAGTGCCACAATAAACATACGTATGCAGGTGCCTTTATAGCAGCATGATTTATAGTCCTTTGGGTATATACCCAGTAATGGGATGGCTGGGTCAAATGGTATTTCTAGTTCTAGATCCCTAAGGAATCGCCACACTGACTTCCACAATGGTTGAACTAGTTTACAGTCCCACCAACAGTGTAAAAGTGTTCCTATTTCTCCACATCCTCTCCAGCACCTGTTTTTTCCTGACTTTTTAATGATGGCCATTCTAACTGGTGTGAGATGGTATCTCACTGTCGTTTTGTTTTGCATTTCTCTTGATGGCCAGTGATGATGAGCATTTTTTCATGTGTTTTTTGGCTGCATAAATGTCTTCTTTTGAGAAGTGTCTGTTCATGTCCTTCGCCCACTTTTTGATGGGGTTGTTTGTTTTTTTCTTGTAAATTTGTTTGAGTTCATTGTAGATTCTGGATATTAGCCCTTTGTCAGATAAGTAGGTTGCAAAAATTTTCTCCCATTCTGTAGGTTGCCTGTTCACTCTGATGGTAGTTTCTTTTGCTGTGCAGAAGCTCTTTAGTTTAATTAGATCCCATTTGTCAATTTTGGCTTTTGTTGCCATTGCTTTTGGTGTTTTAGACATGAAGTCCTTGCCCACGCCTATGTCCTGAATGGTATTGCCTAGGTTTTCTTGTAGGATTTTAATGGTTTTAGGTCTAACATTTAAGTCTTTAATCCATCTTGAATTAATTTTTGTATAAGGTGTAAGGAAGGGATCCAGTTTCAGCTTTCTACATATGGCTAGCCAGTTTTCCCAGCACCATTTATTAAATAGGGAATCCTTTCCCCATTTCTTGTTTTTGTCAGGTTTGTCAAAGATCAGATAGTTGTAGATATGCGGCATCATTTCTGAGGGCTCTGTTCTGTTCCATTGATCTATGTCTCTGTTTTGGTACCAGTACCATGCTGTTTTGGTTACTGTAGCCTTGTAGTATAGTTTGAAGTCAGGTAGCATGATGCCTCCAGATTTGTTCTTTTGGCTTAGGATAGACTTGGCGATGCGGGCTCTTTTTTGGTTCCATATGAACATTAAAGTAGTTTTTTCCAATTCTGTGAAGAAAGTCATTGGTAGCTTGATGGGGATGGCATTGAATCTATAAATTACCTTGGACAGTATGGCCATTTTCACGATATTGATTCTTCCAACCCATGAACATGGAATGTTCTTCCATTTGTTTGTATCCTCTTTTATTTCATTGAGCAGTGGTTTGTAGTTCTCCTTGAAGAGGTCCTTCACATCCCTTGTAAGTTGGATTCCTAGGTATTTTATTCTCTTTGAAGCAATTGTGAATGGGAGTTCACTCATGATTTGGCTCTCTGTTTGTCTGTGATTGCTGTACAAGAATGCTTGTGATTTTTGTACATTGATTTTGTATCCTGAGACTTTGCTGAAGTTGCTAATCAGCTTAAGGAGATTTTGGGCTGAGACAATGGGGTTTTCTAGATATACAATCATGTCATCTGCAAACAGGGACAATTTGACTTCCTCTTTTCCTAATTGAATCCCTTTATTTCCTTCTCCTACCTGATTGCCCTGGCCAGAACTTCCAGCACTATGTTGACTGGGAGTGGTGAGAGAGGGCATCCCTATCTTGTGCCAGTTTTCAAAGGGAATGCTTCCAGTTTTTGCCCATTGAGTATGATATTGGCTGTGGGTTTGTCATAGATAGCTCTTATTATGTTGAGATACGTCCCATCAATACCTAATTTATTGAGAGTTTTTAGCATGAAGGGTTGTTGAATTTTGTCAAAGGCCCTTTCTGCATCTATTGAGATAATCATGTGGTTTTTGTCTTTGGTTCTGTTTATATGCTGGATTACATTTACTGATTTGCATATGTTGAACCAGCCTTGCATCCCAGGGATGAAGCCCACTTGATTATGGTGGATAAGCTTTTTGATGTTCTGCTGGATTCGGTTTGCCAGTATTTTATTGAGGATTTTTGCATCAATGTTCATCAAGGATATTGGTCTGAAATTCTCTTTTTTGGTTATATCTCTGCCAGGCTTTGGTATCAGGACGATGCTGGCTTCATAAAATGTGTTAGGGAGGATTCCCTCTTTTTCTATTGATTGGAATAGTTTCAGAAGGAATGGTACCAGTTCCTCCTTGTACCTCTGGTAGAATTCGGCTGTGAATCCATCAGGTCCTGGACTCTTTTTGGTTGGTAAGCTGTTGATTATTGCCACAATTTCAAAGCCTGTTATTGGTCTATTCAGAGATTCAACTTCTTCCTGGTTTAGTCTTGGGACGGTGTATTTGTCGAGGAATTTGTCCATTTCTTCTAGATTTTCTAGTTTATTTGCATAGAGGTGTTTGTAGTATTCTCTGATGGTAGATTATATTTCTCTGGGATCGGTGGTGATATCCCCTTTTTCATTTTTTATTGCATCCATTTGATTCTTCTCTCTTTTCTTCTTTATTAGTCTTGCTAGCGGTCCATCAATTTTGTTGATCTTTTCAAAAACCTAGCTCCTGGATTCATTAATTTTTTGAAGGATTTTTTGCGTCTCTATTTCCTTCAGTTCTGCTCTAATTTTAGTTATTTCTAGCCTTCTGCTAGCTTTTGAATGTGTTTGCTCTTGCTTTTCTAGTTCTTTTAATTGTGATGTTAGGGTGTCAATTTTGGATCTTTCCTGCTTTCTCTTGTGGGCATTTAGTGCTATAAATTTCCCTCTACACACTGCTTTGAACGTGTCCCAGAGATTCTGGTATGTTTTGTCTTTGTTCTCATTAGTTTCAAAGAACATCTTTATTTCTGCCTTC
Source organism: Symphalangus syndactylus (assembly GCF_028878055.3). NCBI lineage: Eukaryota > Metazoa > Chordata > Mammalia > Primates > Hylobatidae > Symphalangus > Symphalangus syndactylus. The sequence goes on along the minus strand of NC_072441.2, from coordinate 45,012,445 downwards.
ATTTCATTATGTACCCAATAGTCATTCAGGAGCAGGTTGTTCAGTTTCCATGTAGCTGAGCGGTTTTGAATGAGTTTCTTAATCCTGAGTTCTAGTTTGATTGCACTGTGGTCTGAGAGACAGTTTGTTGTAATTTCTATTCTTTTACATTTGCTGAGGAGTGCTTTACTTCCAACTATGTGGTCAATTTTGGAATAGGTGTGGTGTGGTGCTGAAAAGAATGTATATTCTGTTGATTTGGGGTGGAGAGTTCTGTAGATGTCTATTAGGTCCACTTTGTGCAGAGCTGAGTTCAATTCCTGGATATCCTTGTTAACTTTCTGTCTCGTTGATCTGTCTAATGTTGACAGTGGGGTGTTAGAATCTCCCATTATTATTGTGTGGGAGTTTAAGTCCCTTTGTAGGTCGCTGAGGACTTGCTTTATGAATCTGGGTGCTCCTGTGTTGGGTGCATATATATTTAGGATAGTTAGCTCTTCTTGTTGAATTGATCCCTTTACCATTATGTAACAGCCTTCTTTGTCTCTTTTGATCTTTGTTGGTTTAAAGTCTATTTTATCAGAGACTAGGATTGCAACCCCTGCCTTTTTTTGTTTTCCATTTGCTTGATAGATCTTCCTCTATCCCTTTATTTTGAGTCTATGTGTGTCTCTGCATGTGAGATGGATTTCCTGAATACAGCACACTGATGGGTCTTGACTCCTTATCCAGTTTGCCAGTCTGTATCTTTTGATTGGAGCATTTAGCCCATTTACATTTAAAGTTAATATTGTTATGTGTGAATCTGATCCTGTCATTATGATGTTAGTTGGTTATTTTGCTCGTTAGTTGATGTAGTTTGTTCCTAGCCTCAATGGTCTTTACAATTTGGCATGTTTTTGCAGGGGCTGGTACCGGTTGTTCCTTTCCATGTTTAGTGCTTCCTTCAGGAGCTCTTTTAGGGCAGGCCTCGTGGTGACAAAATCACTCAGCATTTGCTTGTCTGTGAAGTATTTTATTTCTCCTTCACTTATGAAGCTTAGTTTGGCTAGATATAAAATTCTGGGTTGAAAATTCTTTTCTTTAAGAATGTTGAATATTGGCCCCCACTCTCTTCTGGCTTGTAGAGTTTCTGCCGAGAGATCAGCTGTTAATCTGATGGGCTTCCCTTTGTGGGTAACCCGAGCTTTCTCTCTGGCTGCCCTTAACATTTTTTCTGTCATTTCAACTTTGGTGAATCTGACCATTACGTGTCTGGGAGTTGCTTTTCTCGAGGAGTATCTTTGTGGCATTCTCTGTATTTCCTGAATCTGAATGTTGGCCTGCCTTGCTAGATTGGGGAAGTTCTCCTGGATAATATCTTGCGGAGTGTTTTCCAACTTGGTTCCATTCTCCTCGTCATTTTCAGGTACACCAATCAGACGTAGGTTTTGTCTTTTCACATAGTCCCAAATTTCTTAGAGGCTTTGTTCGTTTCTTTTTATTCTTTTTTCTCTAAACTTCTCTTCTCGCTTCATTTCATTCATTTCATCTTCCATCAGCGATACGCTTTCTTCCAGTTGATCGCATCGGCCACCAAGGCTTCTGCAATCTTCGCGTTGTTCTCGATACTTTGCTTTCAGCTCTATCAGCTCCTTTAAGCCCTTCTCTCCATTGGTTATTCTAGTTATACATTCGTTTAATTTTTTTTCAAAGTTTTTAACTTCTTTGCTATTGTTTTGAATTTCCTCCCATAGCTCGGAGTAGTTTGATCGTCTGAAGCTTTCTTCTCTCAACTCGTCAAAGTCATGCTCCGTCCAGCTTTGTTCCGTTGCTGGTGAGGAACTGCGTTCCTTTGGAGGAGGAGAGGTGCTCTGCTTTTTAGAGTTTCCAGTTTTTCTGCTCTGTTTTTTCCCCATCTTTGTGGTTTTATCTACTTTTGGTCTTTGATGATGGTGATGTACAGATGGATTTTTGGTGTGGATGTCCTTTCTGTTTGTTAGTTTTCCTTCTACCAGACAGGACCCTCAGCTGCAGGTCTGTTGGAGTTTGCTAGAGGTCCACTCCAGACCCTGTTTGGCTAGGTGTCAGCAGCGGTGGCTGCAGAACAGCGGATTTTCGTGAGACCACAAATTCAGCTGTCTGATAGTTTCTCTGGAAGTTTTGTCTCAGAGGAGTACCTGGCCGAGTGAGGCGTCAGTCTGTCCCTACTGGGGGGTGCCTCCCAGTTAGGCTGCTCGGGGGTCAGGGACCCACTTTAGGAGGCAGTCTGTCCGTTCTCAGATCTCCAGCTGCGTGCTGGGAGAACCACTACTCTCTTCAAAGCTGTCAGTCAGACAGGGACATTTAAGTCTGCAGAGGTTCCTGCTGTGTTTTTGTTTGTCTGTGCCCTGCCTCCAGAGGTGGAGCCTACAGAGGCAGGCAGGCCTCCTTGAGCTGTGGTGGGCTCCACCCAGTTCGAGCTTCCTGGCTGCTTTGTTTACCTAAGCAAGCCTGGGTAATGGTGGGCGCCCCTCCCCCAGCCTGGCTGCCGCCTTGCAGTTTGATCTCAGACTGCTGTGCTAGCAATCAGCGAAACTCCGTGGGCATAGGACCCTCCGAACCAGGTGTGGGACACAATCTCCTGGTGTGCCGTTTTCCAGGGCTGTTGGAAAAGCGCAGTATTAGGGTGGGACTGACCCGATTTTCCAGGTGCCGTCTGTTACCCCTTTCTTTGACTAGGAAAGGGAACTCCCTGACCCCTTGCGCTTCCCGAGTGAGGCAATGCCTCGCCATGCTTCGGCTCGCGCACAGTGCACTGCACCGACTGACCTGCACCCACTGTTTGGCACTCCCTAGTGAGATGAAACCGGTACCTCAAGCAGAAATGCAGAAATCACCCGTCTTCTGTGTCGCTGGGGCTGGGAGCTGTAGACCGGAGCTGTTCCTATTCGGCCATCTTGGCTCCACCCCATAATTGTGATTTTTTTCAAGATTTTTCCTGTTATTGATTTCTAGTTTCATATTGTTGTGGTCAGAAATGATACTACATGTGATTTAAATTGTCTTGAATTTAGATTAATTAAAAATAGTTAAATCTAGTTTTGTGGCTTAATGTATGATCTGTCCTGTGAAATGTTTTGTATGCACTAGAGAAGCATATACATTCTGCTGCTATTGAATGCAAAGTTCTATATTTGTCTGTTAGGTCCATTTGACTCAAAGTACAATTCAAGTCCAGTATTTCTTTGTTAACTTTCGGTCTGGTTAATCTATCATTATTGAAAGTGGGATATTGAAGACCCCTCCTATTATTGTATTGCTATCTCTCTCTTCATGTCCTTTAATAATGTTTTTTGTATATATATTTGATGCTTCAGTGTTGGGTGCTTATATATTTACAATTCTTATGTGCTCTTGATGAATTGACCCCTTTATCATTAAATTATGACCTTCTTTGCCTCCTGTAACAGTTTTTGACTTGAAGTCTATTTTAACTGATGTAAGAATAGCCACCTGCTCTCTTTTGGTTACTATTTACATAGAATATTTTCTTCTACCCGTTAACTTTCAGCCTGTGTCCTTATAGCTAAGATGGATCTCTGCTAGGCAGCATGTGGTTGGATCTTGTTTTTTTTTTTTCTTCTATCAATTTAGATACTGTATGTCTTGATTGGAGAATTTAATTCATTTGCCTTCAGGGTTATTATTGATAGATAAGGACTTACTCCTGCCATTTTAATTGTTTTCTGGTCGCTTGGTAGATCAGTTGTTCCTTTCTTCCTCTTGTTGTATAAGTTTGTGATTTGTTGTTTTTCTGTAGTGCTAAGCTTTGATTCCTTTCTCTTTCTCATTTGTATCTCCTATAGCTTTTTACTTTGCAGTTACCACAAGGCTCATGTAAAATATCTTATAGTTATAATAGACTATTTTAAACTGAACATCAGTCACATACAAATACTCTAGATTTTTGCCCTCCCCCCACAATTTATGTTTGTTGACACAGTTTACATCTTTTTATATTCAGTATTCCTTAACAACTCATTGTAGCTATATTTTTGACCGTTTTGATTTTTCACCTTCATAATAGAGATTTGAAAGATTTACACACCACCATTACAGTGGTGGCACATTCTGAATTTGACTATGTATTTACCTCTACCAGTGTGTTTTATGCTTTCATATTTTTTTTCATGATACTAATTATCATTCTTTTGTATCTGGTAGAAGAACTGCCAGGTCTAGTGGTGAATTTCCTCAGCTTTTATTTATCTGGCAGAGACTTTATTTCTCCGCATTTCTGATGAACAGCTTTGCTTTGTATAGTATTGTTTACTGGCAATATTGTCTTCTTTCAGGACTTTGAATATATCATCTCATGCTCTCCCGGCCTGCAAGGTTTCTGCTGAGAAATACAGTGATAGTCTAATGGAGATTCCCCTATAAATCGCTGGACACTTTTCTCTTGCTATTTTTAAAATTCTCTCTTTGTCTTTGACTTTTGACATTTTGATTATAATGTGCCTCAGTGTGGACCTTTTTGGGTTTGAACATGTTTGGTGATTTTGGGATTCATGGAACTGGATGTCCATGTCTCTCCCAAGACTTGGGAAGTTTTCAGCAATTATTTTGTTAAATAAACTTTCTATGCCTTTTCCTCATTCTTTTCCTTCTGGAACCTCCATAATATGAATACTTGTTTGTTTAATGGTGTCCCATAAGTCCTGTAGGCTTTGTTCACTCTTTTTTGTTCTTTTTCTTTCTTTTTTTTCCCTCTGACTAGGCTATATCAGAAACCTAACTTCATTTCACAGATTCTTTCTTCTGCTTGTTTTGGTTTGCTGTTGAAGCTCTCTATTTTTGATTTCATTCATTTAATTCTTTAGCTCCAAGATTTCTGTTTGGTTCTTTCTGAATGACTTTCTTATGCAGATAATTAATTGTTTTCCTGATTTCATTGACCTGTCTATCTGTATTCTCTTGTGTCTCAGTGAGTTTCCTTAGGATCATTACTTTGAACTCCTTTTCAGACAGTTTACATATTTCTGTTTTTTGGAATCAGTTACTGGAGAATTATTGTGTTCCTTTGGTGGTGGTTTGCTTCCTGTTTTTTTTTTTTTTTTCATGTTTCCTGTGTCCCTCTATTGATGTCTGCACAACTAGTGGAATAATCACCTCTTTCAAATTTATAGAGAGGCACTTTCCTTTAGTCATTCTGTTCAAAATGTAGTTAGTTGTTTGTTCATTGTTTTGGTCTTTTTTGTGGGGAGGATGAGCATTAGGCATCTCTAGTTGACCATCTTGCTTCCTCCTAACCTAGTTTTTTTAAATGCCATGTCTCAGAGCACTGGAAACAACTATTGTTTATTTCTATGTTTTTTGTTTTTTGGTTTTTTTTTTGGCTTACTTACTATTGATATAGTAGTTTTAGAAATGGTTGCTTCTTACAATTTTTTTTAGGCAAATTATGAGAGTAGACTTATATACTGACTTGTTAATCACCAGTTGTGTTGTTTTCTTGGGGAAAGTGAGTTTTCCAAATTCTTGGTTTAAAAGTGAGCTTTAATATTATAGCTCGTAAGTTTATAGACTTTTGAGTATGAAAGTTGGATATTTTCTACTTCTTAAAATAATTTTCAGATAATGACATTGTGAAAATTTTTTGATATCTCTAAGTTTTAAAATAATAAACTGTTTCAGAGTTCTCTAATGTTACTGGGAGTAACTCAATAATTTTATGGTATTTTTAAATAGGTTACAGAAGTATGCATATTCCGTAAGAGATTCAAAACTGAGAGGTAGGTTTAGAGATAATTTTTGAATAGCATTTTCACATATAGATGAAAGGTGCCAATTATTGATGAAATATTAATAGTAACAGCTGATGTATTTCTATTACAGATATCTTAAAAGATGGTGCTGCTTATCATCATGCTGGTATGGAGCTGTCAGATAGAAAAGTAGTTGAGGGAGCTTTTACTGTTGGAGATTTACCAGTTCTTTGTAAGTAAAACATATTTCTTGTGGATACTATAAAATATTTTGGAAAATTATTTTTAAGAGGAAAAAAAGAAAAAGCTCAAGTGTTCTGCTTGTTTCTGCTTTTCTTCTGAGAATATAAAATTAAGTGGTTACCTATGCATGTAGATGCTACAGTAAATTCTTTGGCAGTGTTTAGTTCTTTATATATTATTGAACATAGTGTAATTTGAAAAACAAGAATTTAATAGGTTTTTGGATTTAAGATGTGTTACTATTTTAGATTGTAATACTCTTTTTTCTTTTCTAAATTTCTTATGTATGAGTTTTTATTACATTTGTAAGAATGTCTTTTATTAAAAAGTCTTCCTGAAGCAATAAAGTTAAATGGCTCAAAATTACTATGTCTTAATCTAATGCAGTTACTACCAGTACTTTAGCTATGGGAGTAAATTTGCCTGCTCACCTAGTAGTTATAAAATCTACAATGCATTATGCTGGAGGACTGTTTGAAGAGTACAGTGAAACAGATATTCTACAGATGATTGGTAGAGCTGGTCGACCTCAAGTAAGTGACAATAACTTTGCTTTTTATACTTAAAAACATGATAAAAACAAAAAAAATTTGTGTATTTTTTGATTAGCATGTCATAATTATATCAGGCTTAAAAGTAATATAGCAGAGAAAATTTACGTTTAATGGAGGAATAAAAGTAAAACAAGCCTCACCAACTGGGACATACTTCCTTCATTCTGTCTAAGCTTGTATTGGCTGATGAAGGGATGGGTTTATGAATGGGTATGCTGTTAAAGGTCTTTTTGATTTTGACTTTTTTTTTTTTTTATTCTGAATGGGGATACTCTTAGCATTTTGGATGGAACAGGTTTTCCTTGTTTAGGGCTGTCACATTACAGAACATGTAACATCCCTAGGTCCTAGCACTAAATGCTAATAGTGTTCCCAGGCATTATGACAAAAGTCAGCCCAAATACATTTCAAAACATACCCTACTCTGACAAATACATGAATAAGTCATTTTTATAGGTATTATAGGAACATCAGGAAGCGTATATTTTCAAAACATTTGTAAATATTATGTTATACAATTCTACAATTTCATAGAGTAAATCAGATTATATGTAAATTATACCAAATCTTACAACTTTTATACAGTTACCAAAGTTTGTTTTGATTTTAACATTGCCAAAATTATGTTACATTGAAACCAAAGTGATATTTACAGCTATACTCTTGGAAGGCTTTTAAATTAAATTTTAGGTTAACAAAGTGAGAGCATTTTTAAGGCCTTTTCGAAGTATTATTTCAGACAAGGAGACTGATATAAAATGGAAGTCTTGAGTTATTGCAGAGGACTGCTACCAAGATGTGTTCTTCTTCACTAAATTTCTGTTTGTTTTTTCCCCAGTTTGACAGTACAGCTACTGCAGTTATCATGACTCGATTAAGCACAAGGGACAAGTACATTCAGATGTTAGCTTGTAGAGACACTGTAGAAAGCAGGTAATACAAAAAATGTTCTAAAAAGATACTAATGCTAATATAGCTTATTTTATTTCCTTTTAAAATATCAAAGGGAAATTTGGTTTGGAGATGTTTTTAAGGCAATTTTCTGTAAAGTTTTCAACAATTTAACTAGAAAGTTTGTGTCATTTTAGGGAATTTAATAATTTTTTTAAAAGGTAGTAGTTTTATTCAGTGGTATTTCTTGGCAAGCATGTATTCTTGTTTATAACAAACCCTAATTTGTAATAAAGCCTTAGTAATTATGATTATAATTTATAAATGAAATTATGTAAATTTATAATTACTAATTTGTAATAAACGAGAAATATCATTTTCACATCTTATTTTAATTTAATAATAGAGGAAATCTGGCACCTATTAGTAAAGTATTTAATGTATTCTCTTTTGGAGAAAGTAGGATATGATTTATGCTTCAACTTTTGTTAAAGCAATAATCTGTCTTCTACAGCCATAGAGTAGAGAGGTATATCTGAAGCCTTTTTAGAAGTTGAACTGACTTTTTAAGGTTTTCTTTTATGTTTTTGGAAATTAAGTTATATTTCATGAATTAGTAAAGTAGCAATGGGTATATTATATATTATTAAAGTTAAAAAGTAAGAGTTATGGCATTGAACTGCATATTCATAATGCAAAGTTTTTTTTTTCATTAGTTTGCACAGACATCTTATTGAACATTTAAATGCAGAGATAGTACTGCATACCATTACGGATGTGAATATTGCTTTGGAATGGATACGATCAACTTTGCTTTATATCAGAGCCTTGAAAAATCCATCTCATTATGGTTTGTTACTTTGACTTGGAAAAGTAGTAATTTTTTCAAGCCAGCTAGGCCTGTATTTATACTAATAAGTTACAGGATAGATAGATTACAGAAACTAATAGGTAACAAAACAAAAGGTAACAACAGTCCCAAATACATTTAGAGACAAGAGTAGACAAGCTGAGAAATTTTTATCTGTTTTACTTCTAGTGTTTTAACAAGATTTGAAATCAGCACCATTAAAAATAGATCTAGTAGAAAAAAATTCAGCTCCAATAAAAATAACAGAAATGTCTAAATCATTGAAAATAAGTTAAAGTTACAAAAAGTTTTGAATTTTTTCTGTACTTAGTGTTCAGCTACTCACTTTTTCTGAGTTTATGACTGTTTATTTTTCAGTTTATGAGAAATGAAAGTATATAGTACTACTGTTGCTGCCACAATTTTCATCTTGCTTCTAAAGCTAACCCACATCTGGTTATGTGGCTTCCAGAGGGTTTTTTCATTCATTCATTCAACTTGGGGTTGTTGAAATACCAAATTAAAGCCTGACTCGTTGAAGTATCATTCTAATGTACAGAGGTTCAAAACTTTCAGATCTCCAAGAGTAATTAATATAAGCCTATATTAAAAGAATATCTAAATATTCATATCACTTAAAAATTTATATTTCAACTAGGTAATACATTTACTTAGTTCAAAAATCATAAAGTGAAGGAATATATACAATTAAAATTCTTCCATGTATATCCCCACTCACACAGTTGTTCAATTCCCATCTCTCGCCTTTCCCTCCCATAGTTCTGTAATCATTGGTATATCTTTTTTGTATAATATTTTTTGCATATAAAAGTAAATAAGAATGTAATTTTAGTTTCCCACCTTTTAAACACAAATCCTGGCATATTGTATTAGTTTTCCATTCCTTTTAACAAATTACCCTAAAACAAATCATCTAGAAACAACCAGAATTTATTATCTCACACAGCTTATGTGGGTTAGGAATCTGGGAGTGTCTTAGCTAGGTGGCTGTGGGTCAGAGGTTCTCTTCAGATTGCAACGTATGTCAGCTAGGGCTGCAGTCATCTGAAGGCTTTCCTGGGTCTTGAAGATTCACTTCTAAGTTGTCTCACTCACAGAGCTATAAGTTAGAGGCCTCAGTTTCTCACAGTTGTTGATAGGCCTCAGTCTTTTGCCAGGTGGATCTTTCCTCATAGCATGGCAGCTGACTTTTCTCAGGATGAATGATCTGAGAGAGAAAGACAGAGACAGAGACAGACTAAATCAGAAGCAGCAGTGCTTTTTTATAATTTTGTCTCTGAAGTCACACATCATTACTTCTGCTTTATTCTGTTTTTTAGAAGCAAGTCACCGAGTCCTGGTCACATGAAGGCGAGAGGGATTAAGTTCATCTCTCAGAGGGCAGAATATCAAAGAATTTGTGGGCATTTTTTTTTTTTTTTTGAGATAGCCTCTCTTGGTTGCCCAGGCTGGAGTGCAGTGGCACAGTCTTGGCTCACTGCAACCTCCACCTCACAGGTTCAAGCAATTCTCTGCCTTACCCTTCTGAGTAGCTGGGACTACAGGCACGCGCCACCACGCCTGGCTAGTTTTTTCTATTTTTAGCAGAGACGGCGCTTCACCATGTTGACCAGGCTGGTCTCAAACTCCTGATCTCAGGTGATCCGCCTGCCTTGGCCTCCCAAAGTGCTGCTATTACAGGTGTGAGCCACCATGCCTGGCCTTGTGGGCGTATTTTTTTAAACCTCCATTATTTTAGTCTTCTGCACATTCCTTTTTTTCTTAGTATGTCTTGGAAGCTTTTTTGAGACAGGCTGTCACTCTGTTGCCCAGGCTGAAGTCCATGGTGTGATTACAGCTTACTGCAGCTTCAACCTTCTGGGCTCAGGTGATCTTCTCACCTCAGCCACCAGAGTAGCTGGTACTACAGGCACATGCCAGCACACCTGGCTAACTTTTGAAAAAAAAATTGTAGAGGCAGAGCTTCCCTATGCTGCCCAGGCTGGTCTAGAACGTGTGGGCTCAAGCAATCCTTCCATTTCACCCTCCCAAAGTGCTAGGATTATAGCTGCGAGCCACCATGCCTGGCTGGAAGCTTTTTTTTATAATAGCTAAATAATATTCCATTTACTTATGTACCACCTATTTAAATGATCCCCAACTGATGGACATTTATACTTTTTCTAATTGTTTGCTATTACAAACAATGCAGCAAAAAAACCCTTCATTTTTTACATGTGTGAATCTATCTGTATGATAAATCTCTAGAAATGAAATTCCTGTGTCAAAGGATATATGCATTTATAAATTTGATACCTGTGGCTAAATTGGTACCTTAGTAGCTCATATATCTACCAGCAGTGTTCAAAAGTGCCATATTTTGTTTCTCCAGCCTTTCCTTCAGGGTGTATGCTTGTGTATTTTTATCAATATTATGCATGAATATTGGTATCTTTTCATGTTTTAATTTTCATTTCTTCCTTTTCATAGTTACTTTATTTTCTGTAGTTACTTTTTTGTATTGAGATGTCACTTATAGTAAACTGCACAAATATGAGGTGTAGAGGTCAATGAAGTTTTATATATGTGTTTATGCACACATATATACATGCAACCACAGCCCAGATTAAGATATAGAACATTTTCTAGATGTTCCCTCATGCTCCTTTTCTGTCAGTATTTGCCCCCAGAAGTCAATGCTGTTCTGACTTACATACCATAGGCTAGCTTTGTCTATTCTTGAAAAGATTGCATTTATATGAATATAAATCTTTTGATGAAAGGAAATTATTAATTTTAAATAATGCTGCTGTGAACATTGTTATATGTATATCTTTTGATACACATGTATATGTATATCTGTGGGTATGTGCCTAGGAGTGAAATTATTGTGTTAAATGGTATGTGTAGTTTCAGCTTTAGTGAATAGCACAAAATGGTTGTATTACCAAACATGTTTTCCTAGGAACATTCATGTTATAATTAAAGTTCATTAGAAGATATTAATCACTTGACAGGTATTTACTATGTGTAAAACATCTGGAAATTTATTCCATACCATTCTTGTTAAAATATGATATTCCTGTTCATTGTTTCTATGGATATTTAAGCCTTGTTTGAACTCAGTCAGCTGAGATTTTTTTTTCTTATATAAGATTTAATTAGATTACTCTTCACTAGTTAACTGGGGTATAAACTGAGCCTGTAAAGATGAACTAAATTCTATTTTACTTTTTGTAAATTTTCATGACATGCAGGTTTTGCATCTGGATTGAACAAAGATGGAATTGAAGCAGAATTACAAGGTTAGATGCATTTCATTCTAAAAATTAGATTCTATATATTTTAGTGAAAAAGTTCAGTTATTGTGAAAGTAAGAATATGCTTTTGTAAATCGTTTTTTAAAAAGGAAACTTGTCTGCAGAAAAATAATGTGAACTATTTCTTTTTCACACAAAAAGCTTGGCATATATACTTTTTTGCTGAATTAATCAATTTATTCTATCAGAATATCTTTCTTCGTATAATATGTTAATGTGGTTTATTTGGTTTTTATTTCTAACATCACCCTGGTCTTTGAAAATATGCCTGCAGATACACACTCTGTATTTTTTCTTTTTTTTTTAAAGAGACAGCCTTACTCTGTCACCCAGGATGGAATGCAGTGGCGTGATCATAGCTCATTGTAACCTTGAACTCCTGAGCTCAAATGATCCTCCTGAGTAGCTGGGACTATAGGCGTGAGCCACCACAACTGGTTAATTTTGTATTTTTTTTAGAAAGGGGTTCTCACTGTGTTTTCCAGCCTGGTCTCAAACTCCTGGCCTCAAGTGATCCTCCTACCTCTGCCTTCCAAAACACTGAGAATATAGGTGTGAGTGACCATGCCCAACCTGTATTTTTCTTTTCTACTTAATTTTAATTGAAAAATATAAGCCTAGATTGATTATGGGCTTCGTATCCCAACCTGTGCCAAAGATGTATTCCTATCCAACCTCAGCTTTGTTATTTAGTTAATCAACTAGTGTTTCTTACTTGTTTTTTAAAATATAAAATATTGTTAGGCATTTATTCAGATTAGAAATTGCTACCTTTTCATTGTGTTGAAACTATCTCTTTAGTAAAAGAAAAAATGTTAGGTCCTCTAAAAATATTTAGCCAATTTAAATTTATTCTCTACTTGGATATACATGTGTGGCAAATAAAAATGCAGAGATAAAGATAAAGCAGTAAAATTGTCTTGCTTAAAGAATAAATATGTTCTTAAAACATGGTCATAACCAATAGCATATATTCATAATGCTGCTGTATTCATGTTGAAATACAGATTATAAGTTGTATTATCTTCAAGGTATTGATTACTTTTGTAATGGAATTTTTAATTAAACATATTTTGAAAATAATGATCAAATACACTCAAGAAATTAGACAAAGAGATATATTACTATATTTGGATAACTTTAATGTTTTATCTCTTGTTAAATTAGCAGAATCACAGCTCATATTTGCCTTGTCTTCAGTCACTATAGGGTTAGCAAAGTTTTGCCTTATAAACAAGAATAGCTAAATATAACTGAATATTAAGGTTTTGGTATTGTAGGAGAGAAAAAAAGTAACATCTTTTCTTCATTCATTGCAAAATGTTCACAGCTGACACTCCTGTAACAAGACAGATTAACAAGAGAAAAGCGTAACAAATTTATTTAATCAAAGTTGTATATGACATGGGAGCCTTCAGAAATTAAGACCCAAAGACCCAGGGAAAACTGAATTTCTCTGGCAAGTCTAACGAAAAAAATGGATAGTTGTTGAGAAACATGACTGGACAAAAAGGGTATTATCTAATGTTAATAAACTGGGAGGAACTTAACAAGGCCTGTTTGTTCAGATTCTTCTTGGCCTCTCTGTGTAGCATTCTTTCTTCCTGGGCATGAGATAGGACCATTCCATGGGTATGAGACAGGACCATTCCACCCTGGAATGAGGGTCTTAGACTTTTAGACAAGGTAGGTCAGAGAATTCCTTTATGGCCATGCTTCACACAGAAAGGCAGGGAAAGGTCAGAGTGACCTTCTTGTTTCTGAAGTCCTCTCAGTCTGAGTTCGAAATGCCTTGAGTCAGCATTTTCTGAGCCCTGCTATTATCCTTGGAGATCTATCTGCCTTAAATCTCTCAGGAAGGATCCTTAGCATAGTATATGCTGTTTCCTAAACTTGATTATACTTCCTTGCTCAGTATACTCTTAATAGCTTTCCCATCACTCTTAGAATAAAATACAAACTTTCACCACAGCCCACAAAATCCTGCTTGATATCTCCCTGCCTATTTCTCTAACTACATCTCTTGTCACTTTCTCTCTCTTTTATTCTACTCTCACCAAATTGGCCTTCTTGCTATTCCTTAAACACACCAAGCTTGTTCCCACATCAAGTCCTTTGCACACTTTGTTCCTTATTTTTAGAACACTCCTTGCATATTTTACACCTTCATTTTATTCAGGTCTCTGTTCAAATATTAACTTTTTAGAGAGGTCTTCCTGTGGTATCTTACTTAAATCCAGCTTTACTGAGAGGAAGACAAAATGATTCTATGATGTTGTTGTTGTTTTCCTTGTTTTTAGAAAAGGTAATGTGTTTATTTTGACAATTAGGGTGAGGATAGCCTTACTCTATATCAAAATATATAGCATTTATGAGAAATACATATAGGTTGGGCATGGTGGTTCATGCCTGTAATACCTTTGGGAGGCCAAGGTGGGCAGATTGCTTGAGCTCAGGAGTTTGAGACCAGCCTGGACAACATAGGGAGAGCCCATCTTTACAAAGTTTTTTTAAAAAATTAGCTGGTGTTGTGGTGGTACATGCCTGTAGTTCCAGCTACTTGGGAGACTGAGGTGAGAAGATTGCTTGGGCCTGGGAGGTTGAGGCTGCAGTGAGCTGTGATCATGCTACTGTATTTTAGCCTGGGCAACAGAGTAAGACCCTATCTCAAAAAAAAAAAAAAAGAAAGAAAAGAAAGGAAAATAAAAAGAAAGAAAAGGAAATAAAGATAAGCTTTAGTAAAAAGATTTAAAATTCTACACAATCATTCTATATAGGTTCTTAGCCTTATGTTTCTTTATAGTATATGTGAAACCTTATTATTTATTTGTATGTTAATTGCTTTCTTCTGTAAAATATAAATTCTGAAGAGAAGAACCTTATCTTGTTAACTGCTGTAAACATAGAGCTTAGAATCATGCTCAGCTTATGGTAAAGTAAGGATTTTTCATTGACTTATCGAGTAGTGAGTGGGTAATGAACTGATTTAATAGTGGGTAATTAAGAAAATTAGAAAAGACTTCAAAATCTTTACTTAACCAAATGCTTAACACCATCAAGCTGTCTAAAGAGTGTTGCTTAAACTGAAGTGTTTCCCAAAGAACTCTAAGAGTGTTTTTTTGAGTGGCTGCTCTATTTAGGATTGAACTATTACAGTATTCCCACTGTCTGCTCTGAGCTATCTTATATCTCCTGGACTATATAGCATGAGGCAGAGAAGGAACTGTCAGCAGCAGATTACTACAATTGCTCTGATCCCCATCAGTAGTGAGCATGAACTAGCATTGCTTCCTATCAGAGGAACAGAAGTAAACACCTAAAAGCATCAGTTAAAACAGTTTTAAGTTGTTGCTTCAAGAAAGTGGCAAACAGGGAGGAGGGGAAGAACTGGTGGTTTTTGGAATAATCTTTGCAGAACTATTTGACTTCTCATACTTTGTGCATATATTAATATATCTTTGATAGAAGTTTAAAGAAAAAAGAAAAAGAAAACCATTGCCTTAATGGAGGGCAGATAGCAAAGTGGTTACTTAGACCTGGAGCAAGTTACTTAGCCTCTATTCTTTAGTTTCCTAACCTATATATGCAAATATCGGTGTCTACCTTATTGTGATGTTTTGAGGATTAAATGAGGTAATACATGTGTATCATTTAAATACTCCAAGTTTTAAGTGTTATTTCTACTTACTGAATGTTATTTTTATTACTTGTATTCTTGTTACTTTTAGAAAATGTTTTTAGCATATTAGTTAGCTTTTTTATTTAAATGAGCTTTTTCTTACCGCTTAAGTAGGGCCTAATGGTTCTTCTAGAACAATTACACAGTAATAGCACAACTTTAGCATATTTAATAATAAATTATTTTGCCCTACTTCCCTATTTTACTAAAATTAAAATGTGTTTTCTATAAACAGAATTATGCTTGAAGAATCTGAATGATTTATCATCCCTGGACTTAATAAAGATGGATGAAGGTGTTAATTTCAAACCAACTGGTAATTTCTTATCATTCTCAGTAAATTTGGCAATTGTTTACTTAAGACTAAATTAACATTTTGTTTTAATAAAATTTAGATGATGATAAAAATAAATTGTGATCTCAGTTCTCAACAGGGTATCATCATTATTAGCTGTAGGCATGATAAATTTAGACAAGTCCTATTTGTAATAGTTTTTTTTTTTTTTTTTTTGAGACGGAGTCTTGCTCTTTTGCCCAGGCTGGAGTGCAGTGGCAAGATCTCGGCTCACTGCAAGCTCCGCCTCCCGGGTTCACGCCATTCTCCTGCCTCAGCCTCCCGAGTAGCTGGGACTACAGGCGCCTGCCACCATGCCCGGCCAATTTTTTTTTTTTTGTATTTTTAGTAGAGATGGGGTTTCACCGTGTTAGCTAGGATGGTCTCGATCTCCTGAGCTTGTGATCCACCCACCTCAGCCTCCCAAAGTGCTGGGATTACAGGCTTGAGCCACCGCACCTGGGCACAGGTGCACAGAATTTGTCTTCACTGATTCTGGTGACTTCTGGCAGAGGAATGAAATGCTTGAATCTTTGGGTTGCTTTAAACCTGTTATAACTATTATAGATATACTTTTATTGGTATGCTTTTAATATGCTTTTTATATTCTTGAATATTCAACCATTGATAATCTGGTGGTGAGACTTCTGTAAGGTTAGTAAAAATATCTTTTCCTTCTACTCATCTTAGGTTCATTAACTGGGACTCCTATAACAAAATGTATTAACAAGAGAAAAGCATACAAATTTATTTAATATGTTTTATGTGACATGGGGGCCTTTATAAGGAAATGAAAACCCAAAGAAATGGTTAAACCTGAATGTTTTTATGCCAGGTGTGACGAAGATTGAAAAGTCATGGAGAAATATGATAGGACAAAGGCGATATGAACTAAGTGTAATAAATTGGGGGAAATTTAGCAAAGCCTGTTCATTCAAATTCCGCTCTGTGTCTATGGAGATAAAGATGCTCCATTCTTTAGGTATAGTGAGGGCACCTCTCACAGGAGGGTGTTATTACTTGCTTCAGGGGAAGGCCAGAAAAATTCTTCCTGTACATGTTGTTTCTCAAATTCCTACAGCTTAAAATATTCAATAGGCCAACATGCTCCATTTTGGGATAGTGTGTCCTGAACCCTATCTGTCTCTCTTTCTCTCTCTCTCATGGTGGATTAGCTTTTTGATGTGCTTCTGGATTTGGTTTGCTAGTATTTTGTTGAGGATTTTTGCATCTATGTTCATCAGGAATATTTGCCTGAAGTTTTTTTTTTTTTTTTTTCCATTGTGCCTCTGCCAAGTTTTGGTATCAGAATGATGCTGGCCTCATAGAATGAGTTAGGGAGGAGTCCCTCCTCCTCAAATTTTTGGAATAGTTTCAGTAGGATTGGTGCCAGCTCTTCTTTATATATCTGGTAGAATTTGGCTGTGAATCAGTCTGGTCCAGGGCTTTTTCTTGTTGATAGTCTTTTTATTTCTGATTCAATTTTGAAACTTGTTATTGGTCTGTTCAGGATTTCAGTTTCTTCCTGGATCAACCTTGGAAGGTTGTGTTTGCAGCAGTCTATCTCCCCATTTCTTCTAGGTTTTCTAGTTTGTGTGTATAAAGGTGTTCATAGTTTCTGGGTTTTTTTTTTTTTTTTTTTTTTCTGTGAGATGGGTGGTCGTATCTTCTTTGTCATTTCTGATTGTGTTTATTTGTCTAGTTTCTGTTTTTTTTTTTTTTTTTTTGAGACAGAGTCTCGCTCTGTCGCCCAGGCTGGAGTGCAGTGGCGCAATCTTGGCTCACTGCAAGCTCCGCCTCCTGGGTTCACGCCATTCTCCTGCCTCAGTCTCCCGAGTAGCTGGGACTACGGGCGCCCGCCACCACGCCTGGCTAATTTTTTTGTATTTTTAGTAGAGACGAGGTTTCACCGTGGTCTTGATCTCCTGACCTCGTGATCCACCCGCCTCGGCCTCCCAAAGTGCTGGGATTACAAGCGTGAGCCACCGCGCCTGGCCTAGTTTCTGGTTTTTTTTGTTTGTTATTCTAGCTAGCAGTCTATCAATCTTATTTATTCTTTCAAATAACCAATATCTGGTTTTGTTGATCATTTGTGTGGTTTTATGTCTCTCAATTTTGTTCACTTCAGCTCTGATTTTGGTTATTTCTATTTCTCTGCCAGCTTTGGGGTTGATTTGCTCTTGCTTTTCTAGTTCCTCTAGGTCTGATATTAGTTAGGTTGTTAATGTGATACTTCTAGCTTTTTGATATAAGCATTTAGTGCCATAAACTTTTCTTTGAACACTGTTTTACTTGTATATCAGAGATTCTGCTATGTTCTACCTTTGTTTTCATCAGTTACAAAGAATATCTTGATTTCTGCCTTAAGTTCATTATTTTCAGAAAAGTCTTTCAGAAGCATGTTGTTTAATTTTCATGTAATTGTATGGCTTTGAAAGATCTTGGTATTGATTTCTGTTTTTACTGCATTGTGGTCTAAGAATGTGCCTGGTATGATTTTTTTTTTTTTTGAATTTGTTGAGAATTGCTTTATAGCTGAGTGTGTGGTTGATTTTAAAGTATGTTACATGTGCAGATGACAAGAATGTATATTTTGTTGTTGTTGGATAGAGTGTTCTGTAGATGTCTGTTAGGTCCATTTGGTCAAATTTCAAGTTTAGGTCCTGAATATTTTTATTTGTTTTCTGCCCCCATGATCTGTCTAATACTGTTAGTGGGGTGTTGAAGCCTCCCAACATTGTATAGGTATCTAAGTCTCTTTGTAGGTGTATAAAAACTTGTTTTATGAATCTGTGTGCTCTAGTATTAGATGCATATGTATTTAGGATAGTTAAATCTTCTTGTTGTATTGAACTTTTCATTATTATCAGTGTCCTTCTTTGTCCTTTTTGATAGTGACAGTATAAAGTCCGTCTTGTCTGAAATTAGAATAGCAACCCCTGCTTTTTTTGTTTTCCATTTGCTTGGTAGATTTTTCTCCATCCCTGTAAGCCTATGGGTGTTATTGCATATGAGATGGGTCTCTTGAAGACAACATACAGTTGGGTTTTGCTTCTTTATCCAACTTGTCACTTTGCGCCTTTTAAGTGGGGTATTATAGTCTGTTTATATTCAAGGTTGATATTGGTATGTGTAGATTCGTCATTGTGTTGTTATGTAGACTTGTTATGTTATGTTATGTAGTTGCTTTATAGTGTCAATGGTCTAGATACTAAAGTGGTCTTTGTGGTGGCCAGTAATGGTCTTTCATTTCTATGTTTAGTACGGTCTTAAGGACCTCTCATAAGGCAGGTCTGATGCAAACAATTCCCTTAGTTTATCGGAAAAGGATTTTGTTTCTCTTTCATTGATGAAGCTTAGTTTGGCTGGATATGAAACTTTTGGTTGGAGTTTCTTTTCTTTAAGAATGCCAAGGCTGGGCACAGTGGCTTATGCCTGTAATCCCAGCACTTTGGGAGGCTGAGGCAGGAGGATTACTTGAGTCCAGAAGTTTGAGACCAGTCTGAGCAATATAATGACACCTTGTCTCTACAAAAAATTTTTCTAAAAATTAGCTGAGCATGATGGCATGTGTCTGTAGTCCCAGCTACTTAGGATGCTGCGGTGGCAGGATCACTTGAGCCTGGGAGGAGGAGGTTGCAGTGAGCCAAGATTGCACCACTGCCATCCATCCTGGGTGACAGAGTAAGACCCTGTCAAAAAAATGCTTAATATAGGCCCCCAAACTCTTCTGGCATGTAGGATTTTTGCTAAAAGAGCTGCTGAAAGATCTGCTGTTAGCTTTATATGTTTCCCTTTGTAGGTAACCTGCCCTTTCTGTCTAGCTGCCCTTAATATTTTTTCTTTCCCATTGACCTTGGAGAATGTGATGACTATGTGTTTTGGGGGATGGCTGTTCTACATAGTATCTCACTGGGTTCTCTGAATTTTCTGAATTTGAATGTTGACCCCTTTAGCAAGGTCAGGGAAATGTTTTGAACTATATTCTCAATTATATTTTCCAAGTTTCTTGCTCTCTCTCTCTCCCTCTCTTTCAAGACTACCAATGAGTTTTAAATTTTGGTCTCTTTACATAATCCCATATTTCTTGGAGGTTTTGTTCTTTCTTTTTTATTCTTTTTTCTGTATTTTTATCTGACTCAGTAGATTTGAAAACCTTGTTTTTGAGCCCTGAGATTCTTTCCTCAGCTTGATTTATTCTGCTGTTAATACTTCCAATTGTATTATGAAATTCTTGCAGTGAGTTTTTCAGCTCTATCAGATCCGTTTGATTCTTTCTTAAAATGGCGATTTTGTCTTTCACCTGTTAATCATTTTACTGGGTTCCTTAGATTTCTTAGATTGGACTTCAACTTTCTGATGAACCTTGATGATCTTCATTGCCATCCAGATTCTGAATTCTAGGTCTGACATTTCAGCCATTTCAGCCTGGTTAAGAACCATTGCTGGGGAGCTATGTGGTTGTTTGGAAGTAAGAAAACACTCTGGCATTTTGAGTTGCCAGAGTTCTTGCTTTCTGGCAAGAACATCAGCCCAGACAGACTAATTGTTTTTCGTCTGTCTGGGCTGATGTTCCTTTAATATTTGAAGTTGCTGTCCTTCAGATGGGGCTTTTTCTTTTATATTCCTTGATGCCATTGAGATTTACTGTGGCATAAGTTGGGTTTAGTTGACTGGCTTTGTTTCTGTATGATTTCAGAGGGCTTGGGCTCATCTCAGTGCTCCTGGGCTGCATGCTTATGGCTTTGTTTGCTGGCCCCTCGAGGTTAAGTACCTGCTGCACTGGAGGGTTAGAGGTGTTCCTGGTTCACTGGAAACCACACTTAAATGGGGCAGTGGCAGAAGGGTACGCATTCATGTGTAATGCCAACCGTGGCTGGATAGTAGCATGGTGAGGTCTGGGTATGTGCACCAGTGGTGGTGGCACAGCAGGGTCCATGTTTGCAGTGTATCAGCAGTGGCAAGACAGCAGCATAGTGGGATCTGCATGTACCAGTGGCACTGGTGGGGGTGGGGCTGTGGTGACAAGGTCCATGCACCATGTGCATGCTAGCAAAGCGACGCGGGGAGGCCATGGTTGAGTGCATGCCAGCAGAGTGGTTGGGGGAGGCTGCAGACAGGTGTGTGTTGGCAAAGCGAGGAGGCTGTTGGTGGGTGCACATTGGCAGGGTCCATCTAATGGTTCAGTGGCATCTGCTAGCTAAGGAGCTATGGTGATGGCCACTAGGAGGTGCCCCTGTTGGTATTTTGATAGGGATTGCACTGAATCTCTAGATTACTTTGGGTAGTGTGGAAATTTTAACAATATTGATTTTTCCAATCCATGAACATGGAATATTTTTTCATTTTTTGGTGTCCTCTTCAATTTCTTTCATCAGTGTTTTATAGTTGTTGTGTTTCTCTCTTTCTTTGTTTTTGAGATGGAGTCTCCCTCTGTCGCCCAGGCTAGAGTGCAGTGGTGCAATCTCAGCTCACTGCAACCTCTGCCTCTCGGGTTCAAGCAATTCTCCTGCCTCAGCCTCCTGAGTAGCTGGGATTACAGGCGCCTGCCATCACACCCAGCTAATTTTTGTATTTTTATTAGAGACAGGGTTTTGCCATGTTGGCCAGGCTAGTCTCAAACTCCTGACCTGAAGTGATCTGCCCACCTTTGCCTTCCAAAGTGCTGGGATTACAGGCATGAGCCACTGCACCCAACCAGTGTTTTATAGTTTTAATTACAAAGATCTTTCACTTCTTTCATTAATTCCTAGATATTTAATTTTAGTTGTGGCTATTATAAATGGGATTACTTTTTTATTTCTTTTTCAGGTTTTTCATGGAATATTTTTTCATTTTTTGGTGTCCTCTTCAATTTCTTTCATCAGTGTTTTATAGTTTTAATTACAAAGATCTTTTACTTCTTTCGTTACTTCCTAGATATTTAATTTTAGTTGTGGCTATTATAAATGGGATTACTTTTTATTTCTTTTTCAGAGTTTTCAATGTTGGCATATAGGAATGCTACTAATTTTTACATGTTGATGTTGTATCCTGCAACATTACTGAATTTATTATTTCTGACAGTTTTCTTGTGGATTCTTTATGTTTTTCCAAATATAAGATTATTTCATCTGCAAACAAGGATAATTTGACTTCTTCCTTTCCAAGTGAATGTCCTTTATTAATTTCTCCTATCTGATTGCTCTAGCTAGGACTTCCAATACTATGGTGAATAACAGTGGTGAAAGTGGGCATCCTTGTCATATTCTGTATCTTAGAGGAAAGCTTTTCCATTTGTCCCTGTTCAGTATGATACTAGCTGTGGGTCATGATATATGGCTTTATTATTCCTTCTATACCCAGTTTTTTAGGATATTTATCATGAATGGATGTTGAATTTTATCGAATGCTTTTTAAGCATCATTTGTGATTTTTGTTCTTCATTGTCTTGATATGATGTATCACATTGGTTGATTTGTATATGTTGAACTATCCTTGCATCCCTGGGATAAACCCCACTTGGTCATATTGAATAATCCTTTTAGTGTGTTGTTTAATTTGGTTTGCTAGTATTTTGTTGAAGGTTTTTGCAACAATATTCATCAAAGATATTGGCTTGTAGTTTCCCTTTTTTGATACGTCTTTGTCTGGTTGTGGTATCAGGGTAATAACGTCCTAGTAGAGTAAGTTTGGAAGTATTCCCTCCTCCTCTGTTTTTTGAAACAGTTTTTGAGCAGGATTTGTGGTAGTTCTTCTTTAAATGTTTGGTAGAATTCAGCAGTGAAGCCATTGGGTCCCAGGCTTCTCTTTACAGGGAGACTTTATTATGGTTTCAATCTCATTACTTATTATTTTTCTGTTCAAGTTTTGGGTTTCTTCGTGGTTCAATCTTAGTAGGTTGTATGTGTCTAGGAATTTGTTCATTTCTTCTAGATTTTCCAATTTATTGGCATATAGTTGCTCTTAGTAGCCACTAATGATCCTTTGAATTTGTATGGTATCAGTTGTAATGCCTCCTTTTTCATCTTTGATTTTATTTATTTGGATCTTTTCTTTTTCTTCTTTTTTTTTTTACTTTTATAATTTTATTGACTTTTTTCTTCGTAACTTTAAAACAAAAACAGCGCATGAAAACCAGTGTCTTACCCCAAAGTCTCAACTCAGGTGATTGCCAGATGAACATCACCAACTTACTCCTCTGAATAAATAGACACAAATTACATAGCAAGTTCGAGTTTCTGCCCACCCAAGTCACAGCCAGTAATCAGTCACAAACATAGACACAGTCATCACCAGGGGCTCCAGCTCTCTGCCTGTCTTCTCTCAGCAGTTCCTCCCATCTGCTAAGATGTGGCTTCCTGATGGCTGTCTCTCAAGGTGGGTCAAGGCTGAACAAGACAGAAAAGCAGTCTAGGTCCACCATCACCTCCCGCTGGCCACCAGTTGGCCAGCCAGGAAATCATTTCTGTACATCTTTTGTCTCCCCCTTTTAGCTCCCTCTCTCTTCTCCAAAACTTGTTGCTATCTGTCACTTTCATGTAACAATGGACTTAGTGTCCGTCCATTAAAGTGCCTGAGAAGTGGTTTGAGCCTGACATACTTTCCTGAGCTAAAAAAGGAAAAGTACCTCTGTGGCCTTCTTGCCATTAAGATCAAGTGAAAAAGGGACTAGCACTACTGAAAAGGGTCATGCTAGAAACATCTTAGAATCCTCTCTCCACCCCTGTGAAGGTTTCTGTAGCTGTAGCTCTTAAGGGTACAAGAGGGCAAATATTCTGGCGTCAAGGAGGTATAATGGGGAAACACATTTATTTTCCCCTTGTAAACTTCCTTGCTGCCCCAGTCTTTGCCTTCTTCTTAGTGGATCCCTTTGATTCTGGCTCCTTGCGCTTAGCTGAAGAGAGTGAGCCAGTCACCTTGAAGAAATCATCCAGGCGGCCCTTGGTGCTGCCTTGGTGACTCTTACTCAGCCTCTTGACCCCACTGTGGATTCGCTCCTCAGAGAACTACTTTTCACCACACACGAACTTGACTAGCTCTTCTTCATTTGGCTCACTCCACTTCAGCTCTACGGACTCTGGGCCCAGCACCTCAGGTTCCAAGAAGAGCCGGTAAGCCTCCTTGTGGATCCAGTTTTCTGGCACAAGGGTACTTGTTGGGGTCAAGTCGCCACACGATCTCCTCGATGCTCTTGTGCTTCTGGATGAGGTCCATAGCCCGCTTGGGCCCAATACTCCGGATACTCCCACAGTAGTCACTGCCTAGCAGGATGCACAGATCCACAAACTGTTCCTGGTTCCAGCTCCTGCAGAATCCAGCTCAGGTGGAATTCCTGGATTGGCAGTTTTTTGGCTTTACTGGCAGTCAGGTGTTGCATTAGCACAGGGCTGCCGAAGGTGAGGCAGTCCATGTCCTCGGTAGCCACAGGATGGACTTTGCCAGCCTTCACCAGGGCAGCACAGCTGGCCTCTGCCTCACTGGGTGCATCAAGATAAGGGATGCCCATGAGGCTCAGCAGATGTTTGCACTCATCATTGTGCTACTTAGTGACCTTCACCAGCCGCTTAGTGAATTTTCCCACCTCCTGCTCGGCCCCAGCAGCCTGAGCCTGCTGTAGCTGCTTCTCTGCCTCAGCCCCGCAGTTCACTGCATTTGGCCAGCTCGCCTGACTTGAGCTGTGGCGGCTTGCCCTCAAAGACATACACGGGCTTGATGCCGTTCTCCATCATGCGAATCGTGCGGTAGAACATGCCTATCAGATGGCTGGTGGTCTCACCCTCCTCTTTCTGCAGCAGATCCCCACCCTGGCGAACAGCAATCAGGAACTGATAAATGCTCATAGAGGCATCAATGGCCACCTTATGGCCAAAGTAGCTCTTGATGTCATTCTCCCGGGTGGCACTGGGGGCCACATCAGCAATTACTTTGGCCAGGCCTTGAATACCTATGGCAACACAGAGGAGGGATGACTGGCCTTTGGGACACGAGGCCTTGGCGGCTAAAGCTTGGTTCAGGGTTGCCCTGGGCAGGCGGTCCTAAGCCCGCTTTCCCTCCTCAGCTTAGCTGCGGGTCACCTGACACTCAGCCCTTCTTTTTCTTCTTAGTCTGGCTAAAGGTTTGTCAATTTTGTTAACCTTTTCTAGAAACCAACATTTTTGTTTCATTGGTCTTTTGTATTGTTTTCTTCATTTCAATTGTATTTCTGCTCTGACATTTATTATTTCTTTTCTTCTACTAATTTTGTGTTTGGTTAGCACTTGCTTTTCTAGTTCTTTAAGATGCATCATTAGGTTTTTTATTTGACATTTTTCTTCTTTTTCGATGTAGGCACTTGTAGCTATAAACTTTCCTCTTCATACTACTTTTCTGTATCCCATTGGTTTTGGTATGTTGTGTTTCCATTATCATTTGTTTCAAGAAATTTTTCAATTTTCATCTGAATTTATTCATTGACGCACTGGTCATTTAGGAGCATGTTGTTTAATTTCCATGTATTTGTATAGTGTCCAAAATTCCTTTTGCTATTTATTTCTAGTTTTATTCCAGAAGATGCTTGATATTATTTCAGTTTTTATAACTGTTTTAAGACCTGTTTTGTGACCTAACATATGGTCTCTCCTTGAATGATCCATGTGCTGATGAGAAAGATGTGTATTCTGCAGCTGTTGGATGAAATGTTTTGTAAATATCTATTAGGTCCATTTGGTCTGTAGTGCAGATTAAGTTTGATGTTTCTTTGTCAATTTTCTGTCTGGATGATCTGTTCAGTGCTGAAAGTGGGGCGAAGTCTCCAGCTATCATCATATTGGGGCCTATCTCTCTCTTTATCTCTAATAATATTTGCTTTATATATCTGGGTGCTCCTCACTATAACCTCCACCTCCCAGGCTCAAGTGACCCTCCTACCTCAGCCGCACCAAGTAGCTGGGATCACAGGCACGTGCCACCATTCCTGGCTAATTTTTTTGTATTTTTGGTAGAGATGGGGTTTTGCCGTGTTGTTCATGCTTGTCTCAAAGTGCTGAGCTCAGGCAATCCTCCTGCCGTGGCCTTGCAAATTGCTGGGATTATAGGCATGACCCATTATGCCCAGCCTCAGTCTATGTATTTTTATTGGAGAGTTTAGTCCATTTACATTCAATGTTATTATTGGTAAGTAGGAACTTACTCCTGCCATTTTGTTATTTGTTTTCTGGTTGTTTTACAGTCTTCTCTTCCTTCTTTCTGTCTTTCCTGTCTTCCGTTCAGTGAAGGTGATTTTCTCTGGTGGCATGCTTTAATTTCTTGCTTTTCATTTTTTATGTATCTGTTGTATGTCTTTCAATTTGAGGTTACCATGGGGTTTGCAAATACTGTCTTGTAACCCATTATTTCACACTGATGATAACCTAACACTGATTGCCTAAACAAGCAAACAAAAATGTAAAAAGAAAACTAATAAACACTCTAACTTCATCCCCGTGCTTTTTACCTTTTTCTTGTTTCCCTTTACATCTTATTATTCTATGTCTTGAAAAGCTGTTGTAGCTATTATTTTTGACCGCTTCATCATTTAGTCTATTTAAGTCAAGAGAAGTTTACACACCACAATTACAGTGTTATAATATTCTGTGTTTTCCTGTGTGCTTACTATAACCAGCGAGTTTTGTACTTTCAAATGATTTTCTTCTTGCTCATTAACATCCTTTTCTTTCAGATTGAAGAACCTCCTTGAACATTTCTTAGAGGACAGGTCTGGCGTTAATGAAATCCCTCAGCTTTTGTTTGTCTAGGAAGCTCTTTATTTCTCCTTCAGTGTTAAAGGATATTTTCAGCAGATATACTATTCTAGAGTAAAAGGGTTTTTTTTTTTCTTTAGCACTTTAAATATGTCCTGCCACTCTCTCATGGCCTGTAAGGTTTCCACTGAAAAGTCTGCTGCCAGACACATTGGAGCTCCATTGTGTGCTATTTGTTTTTTGCTGAGCTTAGGATCCTTTCTTTATCCTTGACCTTTGGGAGTTTGATTATTAAATACCGTGAGGTAGCTTTCTTTGGGTTAAATCTGCTTGGTATTCTATAACCTTCTTTTACTTGAATGTTGATATCTTCCTCTGCATTTGGGATGTTCTGTGATACTATGCTTTTGAAGAAACTTTCTACCGCCATCTCTTTCTGTACTGCTTCTTTAAGGTCAATAACTTAGATTTGCCCTTTTGAGGCTGTTTTCCAGATCTTGTAGGTGTGCTTCATTTTTTTTTTAATTATTTTTTCTTTTGTCTCCTCTGACTATGTATTTTCAGATACCCTGTCTTCAAGCTCACGTACTGTTTCTTCTGCTTGATCAGTGTTGCTGTTAAGATACTCTGATGCATTGTTCGGCATGTCATTGCATTTTTCCAACTCTAGGATTTCTGCTTAATTCTTTTTAATTATTTCAATCTCTTTGTTAAATTTATCTGATAGAATTCTGAATCCTTTCTCTGTGTTATCTTGAATTTCTTTGAGTTTCTTCAAAACAGCCATTTTGAATTCTCTGTCTGAAAGGTCACATATCTTTCTTTTTCTAGGATTGATTCCTGCTGCCTTGTTTAGTTCACTTGGTGAGGTCATGTTTTCCTGGAGGTGTTCTTTGGTGTCTAAGCATTCAGCAGCTAGGTATTTATTCTAGTCTTCACAGTCTGAGCTTGTTTTTGCCTGTCCTTCTTGAGAAGACTTTCCAGGTATTCAAAGGGACTTTGGCCATAAGCCCAATTATGCCGTGGTTTTTGCAGATTCGTAGACCTACCACCTTGTTGGTCATGGATAAGATCGAGAAGAATTCTCTGGACTACCAGGCAAAGCCTCTTGTTCTTTTCCCTTGCTTTCTCTCAAAAATACAGATTCTCTCTCTCTCTGTGCTGAGCCACTTGGAATTGGGGCTATGCTGATGTAAGCACTCCTGTGGGCTGGGACTGTGCTGGGTCAGACCTGAAGCCAGCACAGCACTGGGCCTTCCCAAGGCCTTTCCCTTCGGGATAGTGAGTTCCCCCAGGTCCTGGGTGTGTCCAGAGATACTGTCTGAGAGACTGTCTGAGAGCCAGGGATTAGAAGAGTCTCTGCCTGTGGCCACCACCTTCACTGGTCCTCAGGGGGTTGTGCCAAGTTATCACTGAGGTTCACTTAAAGCCCAAGGGCTCTTCTGTCAGCTTATAGTGAATGCTGCCAGGCCTGGGACTCATCCTTCAGGGCAGTAGGCTCCCCCTCTGGCCCAGGGCAGGTCCAGAAATGCTGTCTAAGAGCCTAGGCCTGGACTTGGAGACCCCGAGAGCCTCCTTGTTTCTCTACCCAGCTATGGCCAAGCTGGTACCTGATTTTTGATTCTTGTGACAGTGCTTTTCTGTGTGCAAAGAAGCAATTAGAGTGCTTTTGTGTGTGCAGATTGTTGTTAAAATTTGGTGTTCCTGCAGCGAGGACCAATGGTCTAGGCTTCTGTTGTACCATCTTGCTTCTCCTCCCCTCAGGAAATGTTCGTTAAACATAAAAAAACAAGTTGTTTCAGCTGATGAGGGGAGAATGGACGGTCGTTCATTTTTCCATCTTTTCTTACAGAAGCAGGAAGATTGATGGCTTGGTATTATATTACATTTGAGACGGTGAAGAAATTTTATACAATCAGTGGAAAAGAAACCTTATCAGATCTGGTAAATTCATTTTCACTAGAAAATAAATACATAATGGTATAGTATAAAATAATATTTGAGAAACAACTAATTTGTGTATCTCATATAATTTAAGAATGAATGAGCAGAAAAGAAAGCATTTCTAAGATATATCCTCTGGTATAATTCTGATCATGAGATATGGAATAGTCTTTCTTAGAATATATTTTCTGTTTTAACTCATATCAGAGCTAAGAAAACTTATATACAAAACTGAAATAGGTATGGCAACTACTTTACAACTTAGGTGATAATGCTAATTACCTTGGTAGTGGCTACACAATGTAATAATATGTAAGAAAGATTCCAAGATGATGTGGTGTGATATATTAGGAAAGTCTGCCATGAGTGAAGAACAGTGAGTTGCATGCAGCATGTGTGCCACGTACTTGCAACCCTTCACTAAATATTTTGGGTCAGAATAGTGAGAACAATGGAAATAGAATAGTATTGGTGATGACCCAGATAAAAGAACTGATTGCAGAAAAAATGGGAATAATAACAGGTTATGCTAAAATATCAACAATGGGGCAACTTTGCAGCTGCAGCAGTGAACAGAACCATAGGCATGTCATTGGTATATGGTAACTGCATTGGTCCTTTCTTCCTTTACTCAGGACATGAATATGAAACAATATTTATAAAAGAAAATATTTACTCTCAAATTTAACCATTCATTTTTATTTTAAATATCTAATTTGATTACTGTGGTAAGATTATTATAGTAAAAATTGCACAGTAGAATTCCAGTTATTAATGAGGAGTCACATAAACAACAATTGATGAAAAATAGAAGGTTTGTATTTTTGTGTAAACATTATTCTTAACTAAGGAGAAATCAAGAGTCGAAAACACCCACTATTAACATTAACTCATCTGATCTTGAGTTTAGCAAGTGTGTAAGAAAATTAAAACAAGTGTTAGTTCCATTTTAGATATGTGGGAAACCAAAGCACAGAGACTGCTTTGTTTGTCATCTGGCAGAAGTAGGCTCTAGAATCCAAATTTCCTAATATCTAAAACATTCTTTCTATGACTAAATTACCCTCAATTGAGATAATGATTTGCAAACTACAGAACAGTAGAATAGTGGTAGTAGTAGTAGTAGTAGTAGTAACAAAAACAGTGTTTATTGAGGACTTATTTATTATTATGTGAATAGGCACTAGGCTAGATATTTTAAATTCTATCTTGTTAATCTTTAAAGTCTTACTGGTATAGTCTTGGTGTCTAATGCAGTGTCTGGTATATAATAGGAGTTTGTAAGCGTTTGTTAGTGAATGAATGAATCCTTAAAGAAGCAAAATGTATAAAGCAGGTTTTTAACTCTGTTATGTTCATTGATAAAACTGTGATGGTTTAAGGCAGTATGAAAAATAAATTTGGAGAAAGGATGAGAGGAAATAAAAAACAGACTTCATTAAATGGACAACTACTGAAATGTTATAGGTTACATTGATAGCTGGCTGCAAGGAATTTCTAGATATACAGTTAAGGATAAATGAAAAGAAAACACTGAATACTTTGAACAAAGATCCAAATCGGATGACTATCAGGTACAGAAATTACATATGTTTTAAATAATTTTAAGAGGTTTTATTTAATTTAAATAAATAATAATAATGTTTTGCCATGTGGTTTTATTTACAGATTTCCAATGGAAGGAAGAATTAAAACAAGAGAAATGAAAGTAAATTGGTAAAGATGATTCATACTTACGAAAGTTTTCTTTTTTTTGGTTTTAAAACATTTTAAATTTGTTTTTCTTAATACAGAAAAAATTACATAAAAATGAGTCAGAATGTGGATGTGAAATTAATTTTTTAGAACTCTCAGACTTTAAAATTGATGATTTGTGAATGCTTTTTCTTAGCGAACATTTTTTTAGAGTGTATTCTGTTGAGGCAAGGTGGACGGTTGAATGAAGACATGCTTCTTATGCCTCTCATTGTCAGGAGCTTTCAAGTTAGCTTGAATGACAGTAGTACATTTAAAAATAATGGACAATATGAAAACCTGTGTAATAAATGTCTACTGAATGGTAGTGGCATTCTGGGAGAGACAAAGAGTAAAAGCAAAATAATGAGTGAAGGAGTGTATATGTGACAGTGGATGCCTGTTCTGCCAAAAATGGGGAGTTTGTACAGAGACTAGTAATTGAAAGAGTAAATTAAGGTTACACTGTAACTTGTGACTTTTAGCAGTTTGCAATCACAAATGCAATGATACTGTTTTCTGCTATACTGAGTGCTTGGCTGTCTGAGTATGTAGGTCTTAGTGTTATGTAATTTAAGGAGAAATGATCTTTTTCAATGTGGCTCAATAAAACCAATTAGCCAAAGAATTTTTTTTTCCTCCATAGCTAGAGAAGGCCATTCTTTCTTTGGGATTCTTCCTGACATCTCATTAAATTTTATCTTCCAAATACTTAAGTCTGTAAGACAGTCTTCTCATTGTTGTTTACAACTCATCAGGCAGATTTGTAGCTTGTACCACAGAAGTTAATGTTTATTTTCTTAGCTGTACTTCTATATTCAAATATTTATTTCTATAAATTCATATATCCTTAGAGATCATAGTAAACTTAAGAGGTCATATAGCCCAATCCTCTCATTTTACAAATGACATAAGTGATGCCCAGATAAGTTATGACTTTGCCAAGGTTATGTTGCTATCTAGAACTCTTGATTTTCTCATTTTTTCCCCCAGTATACTGTGTTGCATAAATTATTGAGTCAGATTAAATCAAGTATTTTTCCACATTCATTTTGTTGGGAACACTTTATTTGCACTTTCAGTGCTTCCATTAACTTTGCCTTAAATTGGGTAGTATATTCTTTTGATTGAAGCTGTCAGATTTTAAAGTTAATTATTATACTTTATAATTGTTTTTATACATATCATAATTTAGATTCCCATTATCATTTCCTGCCTTTGTGCATCTTATTTAAGCATAGCCAAGAAGAGAGAATGTGTGTATATGTGGGATGGAGGGGTCTTAATCCAAAATTTATAGTCTTTTGGTAGGTGATGATGGCTAATAGTTACCTTTTTCATGGCTTTGTCATATCCCTATTACTTTGCTGAACTTCAAATCTGTTCTTCTCCAAGTAGATGTTAATCTTCTTAGTTTTAGGATTTTATCCTTCAAGTTTCTGGTTTCTGCGCTTTTTATTATTTTTATTTATGTATTTATTTTGAGACAGAGTGTCGCACTGTGGCCCAGGCTCAAGTGCAATGGCATGATCTCAGCTCACTGCAACCTCTGCCTCCCAGGCTCAAGCAATTCTCCTGCCTCAGCCTCCGGAGTAGCTGTGATTACAGGAGCACACCATCACACCTGGCTAATTTTTGTATTTTTAGTAGAGACAGGGTTTCACCATGTTGGCAAGTCTGGTCCCCAACTCCTGACCTCAAAAGTGATCCACCTGCCTCGGCCTCCCAAAGTGCTGGGATTACAGGCATGAGCCAGTGTGCCTGGCTCTGCCCTTTTAATTTAAGTCTATTTTTAAATTCTTCCTAGCTTTAATTCCTAGGTCTTCCCTCTTCAGCACTAGCTCTGTTTTCTCTAACTGGTATTTTTCAGTGAACTGACAGGGTATGATGTGGAGCCACCATACGAAGCGCTGGACTTCCCAACTCTGGATTCTGCTTTTACACACAAGAATAAACCGTTTGTGTGTAAACTGATATGGTCTGGTCGTGAATGTAATTCTAACCGAATCAATACTTTATCTCATTTAATTCTTTTACTAACCCTGGGTTAGTCATAACTACCATGTAACTCTGCCCCTGTTAGTTGAGGTGGTAGAGGTGCCACCTCACCTGAGGCTGTGGCACTTCTGTTTCTGCTGAGGACAAGCTCAGGGGTAAGATCACAGGACATCACTGCTTGCCTTATCTGGTGCAGAGAAACAGAGAGCCCTGCCATGGTTCTGTACCTACTAGCTTAAATCCCTGTCCTTCCTCCTATCCCTGTTTTATTACTGCTTCTTGAAATAAGATTTCTGACAGGGAAGTATGATGTTGAAAAGTGTCCTATTTATTATTAGAAAGATTGCTTTTAATATAAATAAATATTACTTCAAAAGTCTTATTTTTACTCCAGCAATTTCTTACTCCACATTTGTGCATCCCTAGGTAGCTTAACAAGGAGTTTTATTTACCCAGCGTTTAAAAGCACCCCATTTACATTTTTCCATCAGCTCCTTCTTTGATAGTATACTGTGTATCTTTGTAACTATTTCTTAATAGATGATATAAAATAATTTTCAGAAGCATATACCATAGCCAAAAAAAGTGAATAGTTTAAATTTCAGCTGTATACATCCATTCCAGGAAGTGAGTTGATTACTTCTTTCAATTTTCACATATCTTCTGCTAAACTAAATCATGAAATATAACTATTCTGCCCTTTTTCTTTGTATAGCTGACTGTTTTGGTCTTATCAAGAGACCTCCTTCTACTGAGGAGTTTAGGAAGAAATTTGTTTTTTAAAAGAGATCCCCATAAGAGAGTAATAATAAGTACAGTAATTTTAGTTAGAATCATCAGTGATTTGCATATCAATGCCTGATTAGGTAAGTTTATGGGCAAAACAGGTAGCAAAGAACCTGGGATATATTAGGCATGTAGGCACTAGTGTCTTTTTTCCCCTTATACAACTAACACCTCAAATTTAGTAGCCAAGCAGCTGCTGGTTTTGAATAACCAGCTAATATGCTACTGACCTTCATACACTGAACAGAATTATCAGCACCTAATACTATGCCTGGCACTTAATAAGCATTTAATAAAAATGTGTTGATTAAACAAATTGTATTATTTTTCTCTAATTCCTTGAGAAGAAATAGTAGAGCCAAAAGATAGAACTGTATTGAAGGAGAATATGAAAACAATTTGAGATAGCTGAGATTAAAGTAACAGTCTAAGTGAAAGTCTCCTGTAATTTTTGTCAATCTAGAGATTATAATGAAAGTCTGAGAAGAAATGAGATCTTTTAGAGAGAGATTGAGTGAATAAAGAAGAGCAATAAATAAATAAATAAAGACAACTTTGAGGATTTGGGGAAAAAGGAATGAACTTTTATTATTGACCTGCAATAATAATTATGCAAGATAGAGAATCATATAGTATTGCAGAAATTAAGGCAGAGAAAAGTTTTAAGAAGGAATACTTCAGTGAGTGATATCAAATACTGGGAGATAGATAACCCTTAAAAGGGAGTAACAATTTTTTTTCTTTCCCCCAGTCTTATTCAGGCTCAACTAGGATGCATTCCCATACAAGATTTTGCTTTGACACAAGATACCGCAAAGATTTTCAGACATGGCTCCCGAATTACAAGATGTATGTTACAGGATTAGTGGATTTTAAATATTTTTTCCAATAAACTGGTATATTAGATTTAATACTGGAAACTTTTTTTTTAGGGTTGTCAGATTTTGTAGCTGCTCAAGAAAAGAAGTTTGCTGTACTATTGAATAGTTTGATTTTAGCTAAATGTTTTAAGTGTAAACTTTGGGAAAATTCTCTGCATGTATCCAAACAACTGGAAAAAATTGGTAGGTACTGAATACAGGCAGGCAGTTTGGCCATGTCTGCAATTTATTTTGTATTCACTGTTAGTAAGATTATTCTGTGATGATTACAGACCCTCAAGCAAGATATTTGTAGGCTTAAATAAGTGCTGTACTTTACTTTCGAAAATCTGATTTTCATTTGCTCCTGCTTAAAGGATTCCATTTGAAATCAACTGAATGATACATGAGTACATGAGAAACCTAATAAAAATTAATGCTCTCATTTGAAAATTTTTTCTCATACCAAGAGGGAAATTTGGTTATAGTAATTAGGTAACTATGTGATGCCCTCTCTTCCACTTTTATGACTAATATTTTGTTTTGATCTCAATTACAAGGTACAGAGTTAGCAGTCCCAGCCACTCCTAATTCATTACAGAAAATTGTTACTTCTTTATGTCTTAATTTTTTTTTTGGTTTTCAATAACAGTAGGGTATTAATACTGATTTTCATAGCGATTCTGTAGACAAAAGATTGTGCCTGATTATTTTGTCTATAGGGACCTTGTGTAGTGTGTGCTATGAGACTGTAGGGAGTACCATTTACAAAGGATTTTCCTGTTTGGTACCTGTGACCTTGTGACCCTATTCTTTCTTAGATAGCTAGAATTCTAAAAAGAGAGTGACTATCTCATCACTGACAGCCTTGTTAGTTTCACAATTTTGTATGCATCTTGGGGGTATCAACAAATTAAATAATGGATTTTTAGGGATGTTTTGTTATTTATTTGAACAAAGATTACCAACTGTTTATGAAGAAGTCCTACCTTTTGTATCTGGAAATTTGAAATCAGTGGGGTGGCAGAGGGCTGACTAGGAAGTCATGGGAGCTGGGGTGAAGTGGGGATTGGCTGGTGAAAGTAAGGGGAGAGATTCCTGATGGAAAGGCTCACCTTCTTACAGAAGTCCTGGCAACCAAATATCACATCCATCCCACAAAGGCAAGAGTTTCAACTGGAAAGGTGGTTCCATACAACATTTAGAAAATTTTGAAATTCGGCTAAGTGGTTACTAGTAAATTTCATTATACTTGAAAAAGCCAATCTTTCTGGCTTTCTAGAGTATTGTCAATATGGGCATCCCTTGCATTCTGTCCCTTCCAGATTGTTGAAACTAACCTGTTTTCACACACGCTCATTACAGCTAAACAGAAAAAAGCAAATATTGCCCAGAAAAAAAAAAATCATATAATAGAAAAGTGAGAGAATCTAAACAAAAAGTCAAATCCAAGTTGTTATTGGGCATCTTGAAAAAAATAATGCATACAAATTGATTTTAATGGTGGCTATAAACTAAAAAGTTAAAAGTCAATAAACATTTTGAGGGGAAATGGAAATGAACATTAAGGAATTATGAATACTAGAAGCTGAGTCTTAAGAAGAACTAAGAGAAATTCCCAAGAACAAGTAAATATATGAGTAAGGAAATAGGGTCATACCTTCACCAGTAATACATGTAATATATGTGCCTTAGACAAAGTAGTAATATTTTGGAATTTTATACTGTTCAGTAGCTTCTATTTGGGGATTTGGAAAAATTCATTCATAAGCATATAAGAATTTTAAATTCTGCCTTCTGAAAGTATAAGGAAATAGGAAGGATCCAAAGAAGAAAATGAACTTGATTTTTTGTTGTTGTTTGTTTGTTTTTGAGATGGAGTTTCGCTCTGTTGCCCAGGCTAGAGTACAATGGCATGATCTTGGCTCACCGCAACCTCTGCCTCCCGGGTTCAAGCGATTCTCCTGCCTCAGCCTCCTGAGTAGCTGGGATTACAGGCATGTGCCACCATGCCCAGCTAATTTTGTATTTTTAGTAGAGACGGGGTTTCTCCATGGTGGTCAGGTTGGTCTTGAACTCCCGACCTCAGGTGATCCGCCCGCCTCGGCCTCCTAAAGTGCTGAGATTACAGGCTGAGCCACTGGGAAGGAATAAAATGAAAGCAAGAGTGACTGGAGAGTAATCAGCAAGAGGAGAGTTAGAGGAAATTAGATTTGAGACAAAGGCTGTAGTCAAGTTATATAGGTAAGGACATTTGGCCCCAGTAAGGAAATTGCCACTTCATTCTAAATACAATGGAAAAGCATTGGAAGTTTTAGGCAGTAGCGTAAAATAGTATGGTTTAGATACAGAAACATAGAACTGTATTTCTAAGACAGAAATGGTCAGAGAGCCATAGCTTCATGAAGCAGTATTCCCTTGGTTTATTCAAGCATGATCCTTGAATCATGTTGCCTTTCTTTCAAGCATGAGTACAAAAATACATGTCTCTTGGTGATTGGACTATGGATGATGTATAGTAAAACTAAACATCCGTCATGTGGACCAGAGTTTTTCTTTCTTTTATAAAGCAAATGCATATATATATATATTTTTTTTTTATTATACTTTAGGGTTTTAGGGTACATGTGCACAATGTGCAGGTTTGTTACATATGTATCCATGTGCCATGTTGATTTCCTGCACCCATTAACTCGTCATTTAGCATTAGGTGTATCTCCTAATGCTGTCCCTCCCGCCCCCCCCCCACCCCACCACAGTCCCCGGAGCGTGATGTTCCCCTTCCTGTGTCCATGAGTTCTCATTGTTCAATTCCCACCTATGAGTGAGAACATGCGGTGTTTGGTTTTTTGTCCTTGCGATAGTTTACTGAGAATGATGTTTTCCAGTTTCATCCATGTCCCTACAAAGGACACGAACTCATCATTTTTTATGGCTGCATAGTATTCCATGGTGTATATGTGCCACATTTTCTTAATCCAGTCTATCGTTGTTGGACATTTGGGTTGGTTCCAAGTCTTTGCTATTGTGAATAGTGCCACAATAAACATACGTGTGCATGTGTCTTTATAGCAGCATGATTTATAGTCCTTTGGGTATATACCCAGTAATGGGATGGCTGGGTCAAATGGTATTTCTAGTTCTAGATCCCTGAGGAATCGCCACACTGACTTCCACAATGGTTGAACTAGTTTACAGTCCCACCAACAGTGTAAAAGTGTTCCTATTTCTCCACATCCTCTCCAGCACCTGTTGTTTCCTGCTTTTTTAATGATGGCCATTCTAACTGGTGTGAGATGGTATCTCACTGTGGTTTTGATTTGCATTTCTCTGATGGCCAGTGATGATGAGCATTTCTTCATGTGTTTTTTGGCTGCATAAATGTCTTCTTTTGAGAAGTGTCTGTTCATGTCCTCTGCCCACTTTTTGATGGAGTTGTTTGTTTTTTTTCTTGTAAATTTGTTTGAGTTCATTGTAGATTCTGGATATTAGCCCTTTGTCAGATGAGTAGGTTGCAAAAATTTTCTCCCATTGTGTAGGTTGCCTGTTCACTCTGATGATAGTTTCTTTTGCTGTGCAGAAGCTCTTTAGTTTAATGAGATCCCATTTGTCGATTTTGGCTTTTGTTGCCATTGCTTTTGGTGTTTTAGACATGAAGTCCTTGCCCACGCCTATGTCCTGAATGGTATTGCCTAGGTTTTCTTGTAGGATTTTAATGGTTTTAGGTCTAACATATAAGTCTTTAATCCATCTTGAATTAATTTTTGTATAAGGTGTAAGGAAGGGATCCAGTTTCAGCTTTCTACATATGGCTAGCCAGTTTTCCCAGCACCATTTATTAAATAGGGAATCCTTTCCCCATTTCTTGTTTTTGTCAGGTTTGTCAAAGATCAGATAGTTGTAGCTATGCGGCATCATTTCTGAGGGCTCTGTTCTGTTCCATTGATCTATGTCTCTGTTGTGGTACCAGTACCATGCTGTTTTGGTTACTGTAGCCTTGTATTATAGTTTAAAGTCAGGTAGCGTGATGCCTCCAGCTTTGTTCTTTTGGCTTAGGATTGACTTGGCGATGCGGGCTCTTTTTTGGTTCCATATGAACTTGAAAGTAGTTTTTTCCAATTCTGTGAAGAAAGTCATTGGTAGCTTGATGGGGATGGCATTGAATCTATAAATTACCTTGGGCAGTATGGCCATTTTCACGATATTGATTCTTCCAACCCATGAGCATGGAATGTTCTTCCATTTGTTTGTATCCTCTTTTATTTCATTGAGCAGTGGTTTGTAGTTCTCCTTGAAGAGGTCCTTCACATCCCTTGTAAGTTGGATTCCTAAGTATTTTATTCTCTTTGAAGCAATTGTGAATGGGAGTTCACTCATGATTTGGCTCTCTGTTTGTCTGTTATTGGTGTACAAGAATGCTTGTGATTTTTGTACATTAATTTTGTATCCTGAGACTTTGCTGAAGTTGCTAATCAGCTTAAGGAGATTTTGGGCTGAGACAGTGGGGTTTTCTAGATATACAATCATGTCATCTGCAAACAGGGACAATTTGACTTCCTCTTTTCCTAATTGAATAC
The DNA here is from genome assembly GCF_028878055.3 of Symphalangus syndactylus. Taxonomy (NCBI): domain Eukaryota; kingdom Metazoa; phylum Chordata; class Mammalia; order Primates; family Hylobatidae; genus Symphalangus; species Symphalangus syndactylus. The sequence continues at coordinate 44,974,267 of NC_072441.2, read as the reverse complement.
CCTTTATTTCCTTCTCCTGCCTGATTGCTCTGGCCAGAACTTCCAGCACTATGTTGAATAGGAGCGGTGAGAGAGGGCATCCCTGTCTTGTGCCAGTTTTCAGAGGGAATGCTTCCAGTTTTTGCCCATTCAGTATGATATTGGCTGTGGGTTTGTTGTAGATAGCTCTTATTATTTTGAGATACGTCCCATCAATACCTAATTTATTGAGAGTTTTTAGCATGAAGGGTTGTTGAATTTTGTCAAAGGCCTTTTCTGCATCTATTGAGATAATCATGTGGTGTTTGTCTTTGGTTCTGTTTATATGCTGGATTACATTTATTGATTTGCGTATGTTGAACCAGCCTTGCATCCCAGGGATGAAGCCCACTTGATTATGGTGGATAAGCTTTTTGATGTTCTGCTGGATTCGGTTTGCCAGTATTTTATTGAGGATTTTTGCATCAATGTTCATCAAGGATATTGGTCTGAAATTCTCTTTTTTGGTTATGTTTCTGCCAGGTTTTGGTATCAGGACGATGCTGGCTTCGTAAAATGTGTTAGGGAGGATTCCCTCTTTTTCTATTGATTGGAATAGTTTCAGAAGGAATGGTACCAGTTCCTCCTTGTACCTCTGGTAGAATTCAGCTGTGAATTCATCAGGTCCTGGACTCTTTTTGGTTGGTAAGCTATTGATTATTGCCACAATTTCAGAACCTGTTATTGGTCTATTCAGAGATTCAACTTCTTCCTGGTTTAGTCTTGGGAGGGTGTATTTGTCGAGGAATTTATCCATTTCTTCTAGATTTTCTAGTTTATTTGCATAGAGGTGTTTGTAGTATTCTCTGATGGTAGATTGTATTTCTGTGGGATCGGTGGTGATATCCCCTTTTTCGTTTTTTATTGCATCTATTTGATTCTTCTCTCTTTTCTTCTTTATTAGTCTTGCTAGCGGTCCATCAATTTTGTTGATCTTTTCAAAAAACCAGCTCCTGGATTCATTAATTTTTTGAAGGGTTTTTTGTGTCTCTATTTCCTTCAGTTCTGCTCTGATTTTAGTTATTTCTAGCCTTCTGCTAGCTTTTGAATGTGTTTGCTCTTGCTTTTCTAGTTCTTTTAATTGTGATGTTAGGGTGTCAATTTTGGATCTTTCCTGCTTTCTCTTGTGGGCATTTAGTGCTATAAATTTCCCTCTACACACTGCTTTGAACGTGTCCCAGAGATTCTGGTATGTTGTGTCTTTGTTCTCGTTGATTTCAAAGAACATCTTTATTTCTGCCTTCATTTCATTATGTACCCAATAGTCATTCAGGAGCAGGTTGTTCAGTTTCCATGTAGTTGAGTGGTTTTGAGTGAGTTTCTTAATCCTGAGTTCTAGTTTGATTGCACTGTGGTCTGAGAGACAGTTTGTTATAATCTCTGTTCTTTTACATTTGCTGAGAAGAGCTTTACTTCCAACTATGTGGTCAATTTTGGAATAGGTGTGGTGTGGTGCTGAAAAAAATGTATATTCTGTTGATTTGGGGTGGAGAGTTCTGTAGATGTCTATTAGGTCCACTTTATGTAGAGCTGAGTTCAATTCCTGGATATCCTTGTTAACTTTCTGTCTCCTTGATCTGTCTAATGCTGACAGTGGGGTGTTAAAATCTCCCATTATTATTGTGTGGGAGTTTAAGTCCCTTTGTAGGTCACTGAGGACTTGCTTTATGAATCTGAGTGCTCCTGTGTTGGGTGCATATATATTTAGGATAGTTAGCTCTTCTTGTTGAATTGATCCCTTTACCATTATGTAATGGCCTTCTTTGTCTCTTTTGATCTTTGTTGGTTTAAAGTCTATTTTATCAGATACTAGGATTGCAACCCCTGCCTTTTTTTGTTTTCCAGAGCAAATGCATATTGTATTTGTCTGAATAAATATGAATAATTGAATAATGTCGCAAACCAAATAATCCAACTGAAAACTTTTCAAGTTATTTGACTGGATCTTAAAATTGTTTTTTTTACTAATTTAGTTGTTTAATATTTAAATATATGTTTTATTTAAAGTGGATTATTTTTAAGTTGTTGTTTGATTAATTTTCTACAGGTATAACATTGTCAAATGCAATTGTAAATGCTGGTTTGACTTCCTTTAAAAAAATAGAAGAGACAGATGCAAGGGAACTTGAATTGGTATTTATATTCACTTATTCCTAATTCCATCGAAATTCTAAGGCCTACCTTTATTTCTATTAAAAGTTATTTTCCTTCTCATAGTTATAAGTATTTCAGCTTACCAAGGTTTTGGGTGATAAGCATTATTAAAGCTATTTATTCTAAAAAATATTTTACTAAAAGAATTTCAAGTGTTGTGGTAAGAATATAATGATGTAAATATTTTTAGATTTTAAACAGACATCCCCCCTTTGGAACCCAGATAAAAGAAACTGTGATGTATCTACCAAAATATGAACTTAAAGTGGAACAGGTAAGTATTTTCTGTTTCTTAGATATTTTATTGTCTTTTCAGAAATAAAGCTACCCATAAATAGGCTTCAGCTGAGTATGAGAAGTAAGATTATTTTTAACACTTTTTATACTTGTCCTTTTTTAAAGATTACAAGATATAGTGATACGACGGCAGAAATATTAGTGACTGTTATATTAAGAAATTTTGAACAGCTACAAACTAAAAGAACAGCATCGGATTCTCACTGTGTTACCTTAATCATAGGTGATGCAGATAATCAAGTAGTTTATCTGCACAAGATTATGTAAGTGTGAAATTTCTGATGTTTGATTTTATTTCTAAGCATATACTGTAAAAGAAAAATTCTACTGGAAAAAAAATAACAAGATCATTGTGGGATCAACTAAATTACATTTTCCTGACACAATAATGGGATAGTGTCTCTATTTTTCTATTAAAGAAGATATTAACATTGGGTCTGTTGTTTTAAATTGTTGTATTTAGTACTCAAATGAACAAAGTATAAAATCTATAACCATGATCTGAAACAAGTGAGTAGATTACCTCTAGGAGGTCTTTCTTATTTCACTGCTTTTCTCCAGTCATTCATGGCCCTACTACTGTTTGGATGCAGTCTTTCTCCTACTGACCTCAAAATATACCTTCTACTTCCAAATTAAAATCTAACAAATTACTGTAGCTCCATTGTAGGATCCAAGCAAACAAAGCAAATGTATAGAGGAGGTACCCTCCCTTATATCTAGTTCTGTAGCATGCCATTCTTTAATTCTTACTTCAGCATTTTTCCAGGTACTATTATTTTCTCCCAGGATGTCATAAGCAATCTCTAAGGATATCAATTGCAGCTATAACTAATATTTTTTAGCACTTAGTAGGTTCCAAATATTGAATTATTTAATATTTGCATGAGACAGGTGCTATCCATATTCTGTAGAGGAGGAAATTGAGACAAAAAGAGTTTGAGTTTGATTTATAATTAATCAAACCTTAATCATGGTCATATAGCTAGTTAATAGCAAAGTCTAGATTTGAACCCAATCCAGAGCCTAGACTCCCAACCACATTACTGTACTTGTAAGTTCAGGAATGGCAGTGATTCTGAAATGGGAATCTCCTAATTGCGCCAGTATACTAGAAGATACCTTCCCAAAAAGTCGCATGCAAGGTTTCTGAAGGGACTGCAGTGACCAGGATATCCCTTTCACTGGTAACTGCTCTCCTGCAGCTAACCATGACCCACTTATAGAGAATATGCTATTGTACAAATCTTTGTTCTGTGTGACTAACAAGTCTATGACCACATGAGACTAAAATAAGTTCAGTCATAAAAATGGTTGCTGGTTTGTTTGTGATGTTATTAGATACAAACCATTTTATATAAATTTAAAAATACTATTGAAGTTGTTCTCATAATACATGTAACTTACATATAGCCAGTTCAAAATGGTAGTGATTTAAGGGCAAGCTCATGTGTTATTGATACAAAGTATATATTCTTACTGGGACTAAAATGAGTAAATGAAACTTGGAAACAGCTGTAATTAAAAAAAATTAGGGATCGGATGGGGTGGCTCATACCTGTAATCTCAGCACTTCGAGAGGCTGAGGCAGGAGGATCACTTAAAGCCCAGAGTTTCAGACCAGCCTGGGCAACAAAGTGAGACCCTATTTCTACAAAAATAAATAAATAAATAATCTGAGCATAGTGCCAGTGTGCCTGCCTGTGGTCCCAGCTACTCAGGAGACCGAGGCAGGAAGACTGCCTGAGCCTAGGAGTTTGTGGCTGCAGTGAGGTATGATTGCACCACTGCACTCCAGTCCAGGCAACAGAGTAAGACTCTGTCTCAAAAAAAAGAAAATTAATTAATTTTTAAAAAATCATGGTCAAGAGAGTTCCATTGATACTTTATTCTCCCTCCTTCAAAGTTGGGGAAAGCAGTTTTCAGTAATTGATTTCAGTTTACTACTAGAGAGTATATTTCTTAAGAACAATCAGCCCTTCAAGATTAATATGTATTTCATTCAGTGTTTGGATCACTATTTAAACTATACTATTTTTCAGGGATTCTGTTTTGCTAAAAGCTGGAAGTTGGGCTAAAAAGATTGCTGTGAAGAGAGCTCTTAAATCTGAAGATCTTAGCATAAATCTAATAAGTTCTGAATTTGGTAAGTTAATTGAAGTAATGAAGACATGAATATAAATAATATAATTGCATTTAAAAATTACATCCTCCCGGTAGGCGGAGCTTGCAGTGAGCCGAGATTGCGCCACTGCACTCCCGCCTGGGTGACAGAGCGAGACTCTGTCTCAAAAAAAAAAAAAAAAAAAAAAAAATTACATCCTTTATGCTGGTACAGAAAAACAGTATAAATGGTATTATGCAAAAATAATATATTTAGGTAATATGAATAAACTTCAAAGGAAGTTTCATGTATTTAGATATGTAAAAGATAGCATGGACCAGGATGACATAATTAAAAGTTTATCTTTTCATTTATAGATATCTTATTTTCCTAGATAGTTAAATTACAGTTATTGTTGGAAGATTTTTATTTTTATAATGATAAATATATAATTTTTTAGTTGTCATATTTTTTAACCTTTCAACATATTTTAACTTTCTGGACTTTTTAGCTCTAGAAGTTATAAAAATATAAGAGAGATAAAAAGAAATAAGTGTTCTCATATGTGGATTTATATGACTTACATAAGCATTTGTATACTTTTTTTTCATTTTCCAGTTGGGCTTGATATTCAGCAGAAATTTACAGTCTTTTACTTAGAACCCAAGAGGTTTGGAAATCAAATCACTATGCAAAGAAAATCTGAAACACGGATTTCCTATTCTAAACATTCAGACGTATCTACAATAGCAGGACCTAATAAAGGTAAATAGCTCTATTAATTCCTATTTTATATTAAAGCAAAGGTATGGCTAGGAAGGAGTATCAGTGTTATAGTACTGCAACACTCAGATTGAGGATACTCTGGAATTAGATATTTAAGCTTCATAGTAATTGCATTAATAGTATATAGTAGAGATTCTTATAGTTAGTATTTGTCAAATTGGGGTGATAGTTGGGGGACAAATTTTTTTATTCATCTTTTGGTATATGTATTAGTCCATTTTCATGCTGCTGATAAAGACATACCTGAGACTGGGAAGAAAAAGAGGTTTAATTGGACTTACAGTTCCACATGGCTAGGGAGGCCTCAGAATCATGGCAGGAGGTGAAGGGCACTTCTTGGATGGTGGTGGCAAGAGAAAAATGAGCAAGAAGCAAAAGCAGAAACCCCGATAAGCCCATCAGATCTCGTGAGACTTATTCACTATCACAAGAATAGCACCAAAAAGACCAGCCCCCATGATTCGGTTACCTCCCCCTGGGTCCCTCCCACAACACATGGGAATTCTGGGAGATTCAATTCAAGTTGGGATTTTGGTGGGGACACAGCCAAACCATATCATTCCACCCCTAGCCCCTCCAAATCTGATGTCCTCACATTTCAAAACCAATCACACCTTCCCAACAGTCCGCCAAAGCCTTAACTCACTTCAGCATTAACCCAAAAGTCCACAGTTCAAAGTCTTATCTGAGACAAGGCAAGTCCCTTCTGCCTATGAGCCTGTAAAATCAAAAGCAAGCTAGTTACTTCCTAGATATAATGGGGGTACAGGTATTGGGTAAATACAGTCATTCCAAATGGGAGAAATTGGCCAAAACAAAGGGCTTACAGGCCCCATGCATGTCTGAAATCCAGTGGAGCAGTCAAATTTTAAAGCTCCAAAATGATCTCCTTTGACTCCAGGTCTCACATCCAGGTCACGCGGATGCAAGAGGTGGGTTCCCATGGTCTTGGGAAGATCCACCCCTGTGGCTTTGCAGGGCACAGCCTCCCTACTGGCCGCTTTCATGGGTTGGTGTTGAGTGTGTGCAGCTTTTCCAAGTGCACAGTTCAAGCTGTCGGTGGATCTACCATTTGGGGGTCTAGAGGGTGGTGGCCCTCTTCTCACAGCTCCACTAGGCAGCACCCCACTAGGGACTCTGTGTGGGGGCTCTGACCCCACATTTGCCTTCTATACTGCCTTACCAGAGGTTCTCCATGAGGGCTTTGCTCCTGCAGCAAACTTTTGACTGGGCATCCAGGCATTTCCATACATCTTCTGAAATCCAGGTGGAGGTTCCCAAACCTCGATTCTTGACTTCCATGTACCCACAGGCTCAATACCACGTGGAAGCTGCCAAGGCTTGGGGCTTCCACAAGCCTTGAAGCCACAGCCCAAGCTGTATGTTGACCCCTTTCAGCCATGGCTGGAGCAGCTGGGACATACGACACCAAATCCCTAGGCTGCACACAGCACAGGGACCCTGGGCCCAGCCCATGAAAGCACTTTTTCCTCCTGGGCCTCCAGGCCTGTGATAGAAGGGGCTGCCGTAAACAACTGTGACATGGCCTGGAGACGTTTTCCCCATGGTCTTGAGGTTTAACATTAGGCTCCTTGTTACTTAGGCAAATTTCTCAGCCAGCATGAATTTCTCCCCAGCAAATGGGTTTTTCTTTTCTATCGCATAGTCAGGCTGCAAATTTTCTGAACTTTTTTTTTTTTTTGAGATGGAGTCTCGCTCTGTCGCCCAGGCTGGAGTGCAGTGGCACAATCTTGGCTTGCTGCAACCTCTGCCTCCCGGATTCAAGCAATTCTCCTGTCTCTGCCTCCTGAGTAGCTGGGACTACAGGCACCCGCCAGCATGCCCAGCTAATTTTTATATTTTTAGTAGAGACAGGGTTTCACCATATTGGTCAGGCTGGTCTCAAACTCCTGACCTCAGGTGATCCACCCACCCGCCTCAGCCTCCCAAAGGGCTGGGATAAATTTTCTGAACTTTTATGCCCTGTTCCCCTTTTACAACTGAATGCCTTTAAGAATACCATGTCACCTCTTGAATGCTTTGCTGCTTAGAAATTTTTTCCACCAGATGCCCTAAATCATCTCTTTCAAGTTAAAAGTTCCACAAATCTCTTAGGCAGGGGCAAAATGCCACCAGTCTCTTTGGTAAAACATAACAAGAGTCCCCTTTGCTCCAGTTCCCAACAAGTTCCTCATCTTTATCTGAGACCACCTCAACTGGGACTTTATTGTCCATATTGCTATGAGCATTTTGGGCAAAGCCATTCAACAAGTCTCTAGGAAGTTCCAAACTTTCCTACATTTTCCTGTCTTCCTCTGAGCTCTCCAAACTGTTCCAACCTTTGCCTATTACCCAGTTTCAAAGTCGCTTCCACATTTTTGGGTATCTTTTCAGCAATGTCCCCACTGTACCGGTACCAATTTACTATATTAATCTGTTTTCACACTGCTGATAAAGACATACCTGATACTGGGAAGAAAACGAGGTTTAATTGGACTTACAGTTTCACATGGCTGGGGAGGCCTCAGAATCATGGTGGGAATTAAAAGGCACTTCTTACATGGCGGCAGCAAGAGAAAAATGAAGAATAAGCAAAAGCAGAAACCCTTGATAAACCCATCAGATCTCTTGAGACTTATTCACTATCAGGAGAATAGCAAGGGGAAGACCAGCCTCCATGATTCAATTACCTCCCCCTCAGTCCCTTCCACAACACGTGGGAATTCTGGGAGGTACAATTCAAGTTGAGATTTTGGTGGGGACACAGCCAAACCATGTCAGTATACGTTTTTCCTTTTCCATACTTATGTCATTATTACAGCCATTGTCAGGGGAGAGCAAGTGATGTACAAGAATCAACAGATTTGTTAAGGCAAATCAAAGTGAAAATGAATTAGTATTTTTTATTATGGGAATTTTTCAAACATATACAAAAGTAGATAGAAGTATAAGATGAATTTTCATTTACTCATTATCCACTTTAAACAGTGATCAACTCATGGCTACTACTGTTTCATCTATACCTGTCTAGTTTTTTTTTCATCCATATTTTGAAGCAAATTTTAGATATTGTATTTTTCCTCTGTACATGTTTCATTATATATCTATCTAAATGGTAAAGATTTTTTTAAACTATATTACTTTTACACATAAAAACTAATATCATCCAATATTAAGTCAGGGTTCAAATTGTCTCATAAACATTGTAGATGTATTATCATCTTCATACCATCTAGATATACCAGATTAACTCCTGAGTCTTTCTGAGTATTTCTAGTAGTTTTGACAGCTTCTTTGCTATGCAGAGTAATATGCTGTTCTAGGCTCATCTCGTATATCTCTAGCTTCAGTTCCAAACATAATAAACCCTTTGTTCAAGAAGCCTTTTTTTTTTAATGATAGTAGTTTTCAGAGATCACAGTCTGTGTCCTAGAGGAGCTCATTGCCATTGAGTGATCATAATCTCTTAGATTTTTTCATGCATAGAGTTAAGTATTATGTGATTATATTTTGTCTTAAAAGACATCCTGAATTCATACTTATCAAATTCAGAGATACAGAATTTATCCTTAAACCCAATTATCTGTATATGCCTTCTATCATGCTGAGAAACTTGGTTCTCAATGGCTCAAAAATAATAGAGTATCACTAGTTTTCTATCCTTTATGTACATTACACACACAAACAGTCTGAGAATAGCAGCATCAGACTATCACTCTTAATATGATCATTAAAATTTGAGAATTATTTTGCAGGTATTTTTGTTCTTAGACTGTATCTTACTATCTTAGACTGTATCTCAATAGTAAAATTAATGTGTTTAAAAATCACTTGGAATAGATCCTCTGTATGTGGCCATGCCACTCTGGATACATATACTTTCATTTGTTTCATTTTATTTTATATTTTTAGGACTAGCTTTCAAAAATTAATTTTGTTGTATAATAATGTAAAACATTTTCATGGCTCTGTAATTAAATCTACAAAACAAGCACTAAATATATAAACACTTGCAGCATAGGCAGTCTACCTTACAGCTCTTTCTTATTCAGTTGGTCCTGTTTTCACCCTTTTGACCCCGTAAGGGGAGCAGTTAACAGACACTGGGGAATTTGAGAGCAGCCGCGTGATTAGTCATGCTCTCTGAATAGTATTGGCAATTACGATAAATAGTAACTGCAGTGAGTAGTGACAGGAAGAGCACATTTAGAACTATTCTGTGAGCTCATGAGCCTTCATCTTCTTCCTTTTGAAGAACACAAAAGAGCTTCCATTTCTGGGTAGGATATAGTTTTGTGGTAGGCCAGTGCTTCCACAGCTACAACTATGAAAACCTTCATACCTTATAAAATTATAATTTTTAGGGCATCAGAGATTTGTGGAAGCAATAAGGACTAAAGGAACTATAATTCTTAATAAAAAGGCTAGGTAGACCATGCCCTGTAAAGAGGTTTACATGATCAGCCATTCACCATGTTTGCCTGACAGAGGGAAAGGGAAACCTCTTCTGGTGAAATGTAATCTGGAAACCACAGACACAGTGTCTGTCATACGATAAAAAAATTATGAGGCCCACAAAGAGACAAGACCGTATGACTGATAATCAACTGTGTCAAGAAACAAGCCAGACATGGTGACACACACTGGTAGTCCTAGATATTCAGGAGGCTAAGGCAGGAGGATTTCTTGAGCCCAGGAGTTTGAGGCTGTAGTGCACTATGATCATGTCTGTGAATTTACCACTGCACTCCAGCCTGGGCCACATAGCAGGACCACATCTCTTTAAAAAAAAGTATAAAATAATTATGAATATTTTCAAGAAAATATAGAAAAAATAGGTAAATGCATGAAAAGATGGAAAGTTTTACCAGATAATTAAGATCTATACAGAGATTTAAATGGACTTTCTAGAATTGAAAATGCGATATCTGAAGTGAAGAGCTAGTTGGGTAGGTTTAACATTAGATTCAATATAACCAAATATAGGATTTGTGGGCTTTGAGATGTAACAGTAGAAAATACCCAAAATACCCAAATTGAAGCCCAGAGATAAGAGAATGGAAAGAACATAAAGGAATATAATACTCAAAAAGAGGTCTAACATATGCATAATTAAAGTCCCAGAAGCAGAGTAGAGAGAGAATGGGACAAAATTAACATTCAAAGAGACAATGGCAGAGTCCATTTCAAAATAATAAAAGACATCAACCAACAGATTTAGAATTTTGGTAAACTCCAAACAGAGGCAAATACAGGGAAAACCACACCTGGACACATTGTAGCAAAACTGCTGAAAATTAAAATTAGACACATCATTTATGCATTACCTTCAAAAGAACAACAGTGAAACTGACAGCTAACTTCTCAACAATAATGATGAAAAACAGAAGACAATGGAATGTCATATTCAAAATGCTACCAACCTAGGTTTCTGCCCAGTGGAAAATATCCTTCACAATGAAAGTGAAAAAAGAAAGAAGAGAAAGAAGAGAAAGAAAGAGAAAGAAAATAACTAAATAACTTTATCACCACTAGTATATTTATCAGCCTGAATTAAAATAAATACTAAGGCCAGGCTTAGTGGCTCATGCCTATAATCCCAGCACTTTGGGAGGCCAAGATGGGCAGATCGCTTGAGCCCAGGAGTTCAAGACCAGCCTAGGCAATATGGTGAAGCCCTGTCTCCCTAAAAACTATAAAAAATTAGCGAGTGTGGTGATGTGCACCAGTGGTCCCAGCTACTTGGGAGGCTGAGGTGGGAGGATCATTTGACCCTGGGAAGTTGAGGCTGCAGTGAGCTGAGATCACACTACTGCACTCCAGCCTGGGTAACAGAGTGAGACCCTGTCTCAAAATAAAAAATAAAATAAAATAAATGCTAAAGGGATTTCCTTAGAGGAAAATGATCACAGATGAAAACATGGACATGCTGGGGGGAATGAAGAAGAGTAGAAACGATAACTATGACTAAATATAAGTTGACTATGTAAAACAATAATTGAAATGACTTACAGAGTTTAAAATATATGTGGAAATAAAATGCAAAGCAAAAAAATACAAGCTTGCATCTCAAGAGTATACCATATCAAACATAATAATGTAACGAGAAAAACAGAAATCAACGATAGATAGGATGTAAATATACAACAGAGAAAAATCAACGAAGCTGAGATTTGGTTCTTAGAAAAGATAAAATTAAGAACCCTCTATGAATGAAGACTGATCAAGAGAAAAAGAAAGAAAACACAAGTAACAATATCAAGAATAAAGAAGAGGATATTACATTGTATATCAAAAAGTTACTGAAGATATTCAAAAGCACAAAAACAAGATATTAACAATTTTATAATGATAAATTTGACATAGTTTGGGTTAAAATGAGAATATTTATTGAGAAGCAAAGCTTACCAAAACTGACAGAAGAAAATAAAATCTGAGTAGTCTGATACTGGTAATGAAATTGAAGCAATTGTTAGTAAAAATTTTTCCACAAAGAAAACTTGAGGCATGGATGACTTCACTGTTAATTTTTCTTAATTAAGAGGAAATAATATCAAACTTACCTAAACTTTTCTAGAGAATAGAAAAAAAGAGAATATTTTCTAATGTTTTGTTTTTTTAATGAGGCCAGTATGTCAAAACCTGACAAGGACATTAAAAAGAAAGGGAAATTATTTAGCAACATACCTCATGAACATAGATCCAAAAGTCTTTAATGACATATTCACAAGCTGAAATCGGCCGTATTTTTTAAAAGCACAATTAAGTATGGTTTATTGCATGTATGCAAGAGGCTTACCATTCAAAAGTAGATCAATATAATTCACTACGTTAACAGAGAAAAAGGAGAAAACGATTTGATCCTCTTGATAGGTGTCAAAAAAGTTTGACAAAATTCAGTATTCGTTTATGATTAAAAAAAAACTCTTAGCAAACTAGAAATAGAAGGGAACTTCTTTTGTTTTGTTTTGTTTTTGTTTTTGAGACAGAGTTTCACTCTTGTTGCCCAGGCTGGAGTGCAATGGTGCAATCTCGGCTCACCATAACCTCCACCTCCCAGGTTCAAGCTATTCTCCTGCCTCAGCCTCCCGAGTGCTGGGATTACAGGCATGCACCACCACGCCCAGCTAATTTTGTATTTTTAGTAGAGACGGGATTTCTCCATGTTGGTCAGGCTGGTCTTGAACTCCCAACCTCAGGTAATCTGCCTGCCTCGGCCTCCCAAAGTGCTGGGATTACAGGGTGAGCCACCACACCTGGCCTGGAACTTCTTAAATATAAAGAATATCTATAAAAACTATAGCAAATGTCATACTCGATAGTAAAATATTAAACACTTTCCTATTGAGTTGGAGAATGTTACAAGAATGCTCTGTGTTATTATTTCTATTCAACATTGTGCTGGAAGTCTTAGTAATACAATAATACTTTAAAAAAGCAAAAAGGAGGCTGGGTGCAGTGGCTCATACCTATAATCCCAGAACTTTGGGAGGCTGAGGTAGGAGGATCACTTGAGTCCAGGAGTTCAAGACCAGCCTGGGCAACAGTGTGAAACTCCATCTTTACAAAAATAGAAAAAAATAGCCAGATGTGGTGGTGCTTGCCTGTAGACCCAGCTCATCTGGAGGCTGAAATGGAAAGATCACTTGAGTCCAGGTGTTTGAAGTTACAGTGAGCTATGATTACACCACTCCACTCCAGCCTGGGCAACAGAGTGAGACCTTGTCTCAAAAAAAAGAAAAAAAAAGAAATAAATAAATTGTCGTTATTTCTAAGCAACATGATTATTTATAGAGAAAATCCAAAAGACTCTATCTATAGACATGCTGTTGGAATTAATATGTTTAGAAATATCACTGAATGCAGTCAATATAAAAAACAATCGTACAATAGCATCAAAAAGAATAAAATACTTAGGAATAAGTTGAACAAAAAAGCATAAGAAATGAACACTGAAAACTACAAAACACCATTTAAATAAACTAAAGAAGTTCTAAATAAATTGAAAAATATTTTATGTTTGTGGATTGAAAGTTAATATTGTTAAGATGGCAGCACTTCTCATATTAATCCACAAATTCTACAAAGTCCATATCAAAATCCTAGCTGTATTTTTTGCAGAAACTCACAGGCTGAATTCATGTAATATTTTCAGACCAGAGTTGACTTTGGGTAACTGAAACTGCGGAAAGCGAAATCATGGATGAAGGGGGCTACTGTATGTGGTCATCCAAATCTTAGGAACTTACGCGCATCCGTATTGTACAATTCAATTTTTATATGCAAATTTATATATCCCTGGATAAAGATACACAATTATACCTTTAAACATAACATACATACACTCTTTCTTAGTAACTGACACAATTAAGGGGCAATAGATTACCCTACTAAGGTTGTGACACGAAATTTGGGCCTTTTCAAAACAATTCAAATTTCAGTTGTTCTAATCCCTTGTCAAATGGTGTTATTAAATGATACAAACTGATATTTAGTTCAGAGAATATAATTGCTAAATGGCTGTTTCCAAATATGCTTTCAAGTTGAACAAATGTTTCAATTTTGTATATCATCAAATTATAGGACTATATATAAAAACAAAAACACGCACCTTAGGGAATATAAAATAATGAAAAATTATTTTCATGCTTTCTACAACTTATATTAGTCTGTTTTCATGCTGCCGATAAAGACATAACTGAGACTGGGTAATTTATAAAGAAAATGAGGTTCAGTGGGCTCACAGTTCCACGTGGCTGGGGAGGCCTCACAATCATGGCACAAAGTGAAAGACACGTTCTTACATGGTGGCAGACAAGAGAGAATGAGAGCCAGGCGAAAGGAGAGACCCCTTATAAAATCATCAGATCTTGTGAGACTTATTCACTACCACAAGAACAGTATGGGGGAGACTGCCCCCATGATTCAATTATCTCCCACAGGTCCCTCCCACAACATGTGGAAATTATGGGAGCTGCAAATCAAGATGAGATTTGGGTGAGGACACAGCCAAACCATATCAAACTTTTTGAAAACATTCTTTTAGCTGCAATTTCTCACATATGGTTATAGTTCCAAGAGATAAAATTCTTGTATAATTTGAGGAAGAACATTTTTGTTATTTTTAATATATGGCAATGTGAGACATATTTTTAAGTTGTAAAAACAAAAATTAAAGAAATTTCAGGCCTGCTCTTAGTATATGAAGATTAGGCATTTAAACTTCTTATCCTTTAAATGCATTCTAATTAAGAATTATAGGCTTTGCTTAATTTGAAGAAAATCTGTTGGACATTAATAAATTTATCTTCATTTGCAGTGTTATTCTGAATATGAATGTCTTGGGGCTGGGCGCAGTGGCTCACACCTGTAATCCCAACACTTTGGGAGGCCAAGGCAGGCAGATCACCTGAGGTCAGGAGTTCCAGACCAGCCTGGCCAATGTGGTGAAACCCCATCTCTACTAAAAATACAAAAATTAGCTGGGCATGGTGGCAGGCACCTGTAATCCCATGTAATACCAGCTACTCGGGAGGCTGAGGCAGGAGAATCGCTTGAGCCTTGGGCAGAGGTTGCAGTGAGCTGAGATTGCACCACTGCACTCCAGCATGGGCAACAAGGGCAAAACTCTATCTCAAAAATAATAATAATAATAATTAATGTAGTTGAATGAATACAAGGATAAAGCCAATCCTCAGGCACATTGTGTGTACATTTAAATACTAGTCAAAAGGCAGTCTACTTTTCTTTATATTCTTTGGTGTGTATGTGCATTAACTTGCAAAATCAAGGACTCCAGTTCAGTGCATTCCTTTTCTTCATAAATAAATAACAAAATGATAGTAAAATATTTGACAGAAAAATGAAAAGCAGACTCTCTCATCATTAAAAAAAGTAAAACCGTGAATTGCATAAATCTATGATTAGCATAAATGGAGAACTGCAAAAGTGAAGGTAATATCAAAAAAATACTCTAGTAGCTTCTGCACAGACCAAATTATTTGAATTTATAATTAGAAAGTTGCGCTAAGTGTGTCAGAGATTCTTGCTATTTTCTATTTACTGTCTGGACTTCTTTTTTTAAAGAAGTGACCCTTGCCCCGCCACCTGTTAATGACCCTGTTAAAGTAATTTTAAGTATTTTCTTTCAATACATTTCTATTTGATATTATTAATAAATTTAAATGCTTGGAACTGGAGACTTTATAACATGTAAATTAATATAATATGTGGCAAAACTGTAAAAATATTTGCATCTCAGATTATGACAGTGATGGAATATGGAATCTGCTATCTTTAGAGTATACTTAAGAGTACAGCTTAGGCTGGGCACGGTGACTCACACCTGTAGTCTCAGCACTTTGGGAGGCCGAAGTGGGTGGATTGCTTGAACTTAAGGTTCAAGACCAGCCTGGGCAACATGGCTGGTCTTTACAAACCCTGTCTTTACAAAAAATACAAAAATTAGCTGGGTGTGGTGGTGCATGCCTGTAGTCCCAGCTACTGAGGAGGCTGAGTTGGGAGGATCACTTGAGCCTGGGAGGCCGAAGTTTCAGTGAGCCGCGATGGTGCCACTGCACTCCTGCCTAGGTGATAGAGCCAGACTTTTTCTCAAAAGAGAAGAGTACAGCTTAGATTTTTTTTTCTGAGAACCTTATCTTTCTAATTACCAATATCTGTAAGCTTATATTTGCTAATAAGACAAATTCAGACAATTCTCAGGAGGTAGGGAGGGCGGCAGGGTAGAGGGAGCACTTTTGTTTTCAAAGTACCCATTTGTAACAAAAATACAGCAAAAAGATTTCGTCAGGTAGTATCCATGTGCTAGTATTCTATAAACAAACAAACAAAACTTGTATACAGTCCTCATTCCTGACAAGACTTGCCAGTTTTGCCTTGAAATTTTTGGGAGCCCTCAGAATCTCTCAAATTAGATTCCCAGATCCTAGTTGTTGCCACTGGGAGCAAATGTGCATAGTCATTGTGCACCACCTTGTGGCAGCGTTTAGACATGCATCTTTTTTAGTTCTTTAAGAGCCAAAGGCAACTCTTTGTTCTTAATTTTAAAACAGCAACTTGTAAAGCTTTTCTTCCAAGTCTTCCCACCTCAAAACAATAGGTTCCTTCTCTAAATAACTTAAATGAATCCTTTGGGAGAGCTAAAGCAACTGGTACAACTAGAGAGAGAATTATTGATAGATCAGGCTCTGGAATTAGACTACCTTGAATTAGAAATCTCAAATTTGCTACTTACTAACAGCATAGTCTTGAGCATCTTACTTAACCTCTGTAAGAATTAATTTTCTCACAGGTGAAATGGAGATATAATAGGAACCTTATAGGCAGACAACCAAGGGTGACGAGACATTTGAGGAAAATGTAGAATGTGTGAAAGTCCAAAATAAGGAAATAGAAAATGGATGAAAGAGCAACAGGATAATTCAGGAATGTAATAAAACTTTTTATATAATATAAAACTTTAGTAACCTCCGAGAAATTAAAGGTTAAATTGCAACCACAAAACTGAATAGGATGCCATTTTAAAATAAAAAGAACCAGAGCAAGCACAGAGAAGCAAAATTTATGTTTGGAAAGAAAACCGGAGGGCTCGAACATAAAGTCAATACCTTCTCAATGAAAGCAAAAAGTCAAGGAGACAGAAAATATAAGAGAAAAGGGGGGCAATTTACGAACCCAGTATGTAACTTATAAGTGTTCAAGAAAGAACAAACAAATCAGAAGAAATAATTTGAGAAACCTTTTCAGAACTGAAGTGAGACAGAAATCTTCGCATTAAAAAGGCTTACTTAATGCTAGTTAGGATGAATGAAAGGTCTACAAATAAAGCATAATTGCAATATTTCAGAACATTGTGGATAAAGAGAAAATTGTAAATGCTTATAAGGAACAAAAATTTAAAAATGTAATAGTCTTTTTGTGAGCAATGTTGGATGCTAAAAGTCAATTGATTTAAAATTCCAGGGGGAAGCCAGGCGCAGTGGTTTGTGCCTGTAATCTCAGCTACCTGAAAGGATGAGAAGGCAGGATTGCGTGCGCCCAAGAGTTCAAGGCTGTGGTGAGCTGTGGTCTCACACCTGCACTCCAGCCTGGGTGACAGAGCAAGACCCTGTCTCCAAAACTGTAATAATAAAAAATAAAATTCCAAGGGAAAAGTGATTTTCAACCTTATGTTCTATGCCCAGCCAAACTACTAAGTATGAAAGTAATATAAAAATGCCTTAATACATTCAAAGATTCAGAAAATTTTATTCTCACACGT
Source organism: Symphalangus syndactylus (assembly GCF_028878055.3). Classification (NCBI taxonomy): domain Eukaryota; kingdom Metazoa; phylum Chordata; class Mammalia; order Primates; family Hylobatidae; genus Symphalangus; species Symphalangus syndactylus. The sequence continues at coordinate 44,956,628 of NC_072441.2, read as the reverse complement.
CCTTTCTTAGGCAGTTGCTCGAAATCGAGCACCAGTAAAACAAGAAAGAAAAAGCCCAAGAATCCATTTGTAGTAGATTCAGCCCAGGAACTTAATGAAAGGAAGTTCAAAGGTGACAGTTACAGGACAGGTCTAGATTGCATTGGAGGCAGATAGAGGGTTCAAGGAAGGAGGCATCTATAAGGGGGGAATAAATGGGTGAGTTATTTCCATATATTTGCTTTTACCCTTGAACTATTGAGTGAACTTAAAGAAACAAGATAGATATTGCTAGACAAAAAGGAAGGCTGCAAAACTTCAGGAGAAGCAATATGCTGCTCAAGAAAGAAAACCACTCCACTTGATTCTGCATTAAAAATATTTTTACCTTCTGTATATCTTTCAAATCAGTCTATTCACTGTAACTCTACTACCACTACTACTCTGGAGTTACCATCATTTCCGTTTAGACTTCTACTGGTTTTCTTGCATCCTTTCTGTCTTATCTCAAATCTATTCTCCATATTACACTCTATATTCTGATGTTTTTCATAATGCAAATCTGATTGTGCCCCCTCTTTGGTTAAAACACTTCAGTGGCTTCCCATAGCTCTCAGAATCTAAATCATTAGCATCCCCTAGAAGGTTCTATGTGGTCACATGGTCAGCCAGTCCCTAAGCAGCAATGTAGTGGTAGCTGCTATGTGGTCTTGCCTCACTTCTGTAGATTTGGCTGGTAAGGACACCCTAATGAATTTAAACAGTTTATTACTTACACAGATGGCAAAGCAAGATCAGCATGGTATTAGCTGCTTACATCCCCAATTCCATAGGATGATACCAAACTAGGGGAGTCAGATGACAGACAACATGAGTGGCGGGTTGCTTTGTTTTTGAGAAGTGAACTCTAGGCTTCAGCTAAGCAGTTTTATCTGAAAGGGGCAAAATGGAAAGTTCCATGTCTTAGTGGAATCAGGGAGGCCTCATGGCAAGTCTTCTGCAAGATCGGGGGTCTTCTGCAAGGTATGGAGCAAATGTGAAATGGCCTTTGATAGCTCCTCACAAGACTGCCTATCTTGCCATTTTTAAGGATGATCACGAGGCATTCTGCCAACAGTTGAGTCTTACCTACATGGCCTATATGGAGACATGCAATTGCCATGGTGCCATGGTGGAACTGTTCCCCTACAAACAGGCTGCCTTTACTATCACTATAGTCTCATCTTACGTACTTTCTCATATTTGCTAGCATCAGTCATATTGACCTTTCAGTTTCCCCAATGTGCCATGCTTTTCCTTGTCATAGAGCTTTAGCATATGCTATCCCCTCTGCCTGAACCCTACTTTATCCTTCTTCTTTGCCTTCTTAACTTCCCTTCTTTCTTCGGTACTCAGCCCAACATTCCTGACCAGAACAGCTCCACCTGTTACCACATAGCATGATGTACCTCTCCTTCACAGCGTTCAGAACAATTTTAGTTTAAAATTGATTTGTATAATCTTGAATTGATGTAATAGTAGAGATAGCAGAGATAATACAGACATTAATATATTTATCACTTAATTGTCAATTGTTTTTACATACTTAATTACATTTTATTTTTATGTCTCTGTGAGGTAAACAGAACAGATACTATTTTAAATCTTTTTTCCCAAATAAGAGCCTATATTAGAGCTCATTTTTTTTCTATTTTAGTGTTCCCTGTACTTCACCATTATGTTTTTTTTCTGTAAATACATTCAATGTAAGGCAGCATTCAGTAAGCAAGAGGCACAGAGAAAATGCCACAGGGGCCCAAAGGAGAGGGAAATCAGATCAGGTGATCACCATAGACCTCCAACCCAGAGGTGCCATTTGAGTCAGACTTGAAGGTTGGTAGGCATCTGTTGGGCAAGGAAATGAGGGTCTTCTAAGACGAGATAATATCAAAGCTACAGTTATAGAAAGGCATGGAACTATTTGAAGAATGGCAATTGAATGTGTTTTGATGGATGTAGGGTTAATATGGGTCCCAGGAAGGGAAGCTGGAATTGGATCGTGCAGGACCTTGAAGATGGAATTGATTTTGCTGGCAGTAGGAAGTAACTCATGTTTCTAAGTGGGCAAATTGGTCTGATCAGCATTGGACTTTAAAAGTATTAAATAAGCAACAATGTGTAGAATAAATTGTGTCATAGAGGACTAGATTCAAAGAAACCAGTTCTGATCTAAGTGAGAGGTAACAGGATCATGACTTCGGACAAAACACCTGAAACAGTAAGTCATGACACACCTTACAAAGTTTAAAGTCAAAGCCTTTCAGTCAGTGCTTAACACACTTGGGTTTGAGGAACGTTAGGTTTATTTAATGTACTGCAGCAAAGGAGAGCACCATAGCAACAGAACTGTGGGTCATCTCAGGGAGCCGGGAGGATTTTCTTCTTATAGGATTTCAGAATCTTCTTATAGGATTTCAGAATCTTATTATAGGATTTCAGCTTGTGCTGGGTGACTCTTAGGAAGGTTTAGGGAAAGCAGAGATCAGTTCTAGATTGGATGCTCTCAGGAAGTAAGATATTGGGTATTTTGGTACATTTTTTTTTTTTTGGAAGTGAGAGGATTTAAAAAACAGTAGTCATCTGTGTTAGCCAGAAGAGGGGGATGTTTCATTATTTTTTATGGTTCTTGAGCGTTCTTTTCTCTAGTTTCAGAAATATTTACATGGTAGTCTTATCTCTGTCTTCTACTATGGTCACAGAGTGGCTTTATCTGGGTATTTATAGTCTCAAAATTGTTTGCTCAATTGGGAATACTGTGGTTAGCTGTCAGCTTCCAGCCACCCAGGTGTTTTCTTTTTACTTTATCAGTACCCAATACATTGATCTGTTCAGCTCTAAGGACCAGCCGTTGCCTCATATGTTGAGCAGCCTCATCCATTTACCCTAGGCTGCAATATATATATTATCACTGTCTAGACGTGCCATGACTTGGAAAGCTTGATTGAACAATGGTACTGAAAATGAAGAGTAAAGTACCAAGAAAGGTTGTAAAGTTTTCAAGCTCTCCACTATCTCCAACATTTCTGGTTCACTTAAAATCTATGCTCCAGCAAAAATAAGCTGATTTCAGCTCTTACAATCTCTGATTTGCTGCCTTTGGGTATTATGCCCTCCACCTGGAATATCTTCCCTTCATCTCATTCTCATGTTCATATTTCCATCTGTCCTTCAAGGACCAGTTCAAACATCTCTCTCCTTCCCCGTGCTACTAGTGAGAGCCAAGATCAAGAAAAAGCTGATTTAAAGTATAATAAATTAAGAGTAAATTATATATTTAGATATATTATTTAATATATCTTAGAGGAGTCAAGATGGAAACAATCTCTCTTTCCTGTGAATTCATATAGCTAATTTCTTAGATCCCTAAATCATTTATTTCTAATATTTATTAAATATGTACTACATCCTGTTTACTAACTTCTGTCAGCAGTACCATCAAAATGCCATGATGTTTACTTCTTTCCAGGTTTTTCAGGCTTAAGTACAAAGCAGCAGAAGTGTTTTTAAACTCCACCCTCATTCTTACCTCATTTAGTGTAAAAGTTACTGATGTGTGGCCATATTTGGCCCTATTTGTATATATATATATATATATATATATATATAAATATATTATATATGTTATATATATTAAATATATTATACACACACACACACACACCAGGGAGGTTATACACACACACCAGGAAGATTGAGAGAAACTCATAGGTGGCTAGATGTTTCTTGTTGGGACTAATAGTGGGGCAGGGACTAACTCATCAAAAATATGTTTTAAAAATTACCAGGCATGGTGGTAAGTGCCTGTAGTCCCAGCTACTTGGAAGGCTGAAACAGGAGGATCTCTTGAGCCCAGGAGATTGAGGCTGTAATACTAATTATCGTGCCTGTGAATAGCCACAGCACTCCAGCCTAGGCAACATAGCAAGACCCTATCTCTGTATTTAAAAAAAAAATTACGTGGATTACAAAACACTTGAGGAAGTATAAAAATCAATATTTTTGTATTGTCTGAAAGGAAGGAAACTGGATAAAAATTAATTAAATTAACAATAATAAATGTAGTGACAAATGGGTTTGTTTTTCTTATATTAATTTAGGAACGACTGCCAGCAAAAAACCTGGGAACCGAGAATGCAATCATCTTTGTAAAAGTAAACATACATGTGGACATGACTGCTGTGAGTTCCTTAAAACAAGTTTATTTCAAGTGTTCAAAATTGAAAGGTCTTTGGTGGATAGTAATGACATCCTAATTATGTATGATATGTATATTATGCACCTTAATAACGCAAATAATTTTCTCTCTTTTGTGGGCAACATGAAAAAAGTAAATACTAGATTTGAAATTTTAAAGAAATTTGATTTTATAAGAATAAGATCTGAAGTTTAACCTAAAGAATCTGAAGTTTCTTTTCATAGGTAAAATTGGAGTGGCACAGAAGTCAGAAATTAAAGAGTCAACAATTTCTTCATATTTATCTGATTTAAGAAACAGGAATGCTGTTTCATCTGTTCCTCCAGTTAAACGTCTGAAGGTTAGTTTTAATAACATTTTTCCCATTGTTCTGTAGTTAAATGTAAATAAATATTCTTTGTTCTGTCTGTCAATTAGGTATCCACAGTGTACTTTAGAATTACTTGTGGGCTTGACTAACAGTATTACCATTATTCATAATCCATCTTCCCTTCTTTCTTCCTTCCTTTTTTCTTCTAAACTTTCTTCTTTCCTTCTATCTTCATTGAGCACCAAGAATATGCCAAAGTGCTAAGATACAGTGACGAATAAGACAGTCTTATTCCCAATCATAGAATTTGTAGTTGAGTGAGAGATACAAATAAGTAAACCTGCTTTTTTAATATAGTGTGATGAGTGATTCTGTGACAGAAGTACAACACACTTAAGTTTAGATAGAAAATGTACTCAATCCACATTTGATGGACCAAGAAAGGATTCCTAATAGATGTGAGTGGGACCTGAAGGATAAGCCAAGGATGGAGGGGCAGGCACCAGAATGATCATAGGAAGGGATAGCTAAATATTCCAAGCATAGAGATTATACAAAGGTCCAGAGGTATAAAGAAAGAGAGAGAGAGAGAGAGATCTTTAAAGAAACTCTCAGTAATACAGTATGTCTAGAGTTTGATCTACAAGTAAAGGAGTAGAGAGAGATGAGGCTGAAGAGGCAAGTAGGAGCTAGATTATGCGACCTTTTTACTATTTTAAGGAATTAGACTTTATCATGAAAGTACTGAGAAGCCAATTAAAGATTTTAACCAGTGACATGATCAAAATTGTATTTTGTAAAGGTCACTCTGACTGCAATTTAGAAAAGGGATTAGAGGATGATAGAATAGGAACAAAGGGACTCAGGTGGTTTTTACAATAATCTAAGCAAAATAATGGCCTAGTTTAGGGTAGTGGCAATAGCAATGGAGAGAAGTGACTGGGTTAAAATATTTTTCAGAGGTAAAATTGCTACCTTGCTACTTCATTGGTTATAAGAGACAAAGTAAAAGGAACAGTCGAAAATGATGCCCAGGTTTCTGGCATTAGCAACTGGGAGAAAAGTGGGGCGTCGTTCAGGTAGATATTCTGAAGGAAAAGCAAGTTTGCTGGAATAGAGAACAGGGTAAGTTCAACTTGGGAAACATTGAATTTAGAGGGCCTGCAAGATGTCTAGATAAAGATGTCCTACAGACAGTTGGATATAACTGTCTGAAAATCAGGAGAAAGAGCTGAGCTAGAAGTAGAAATTTGAGAGTCATTCACATGTGGATGACAATTGAAGCCACAGGAATAAATGAGATCTTTGATTGAGAAGGTGTAGTGTAAGAAGAGACCTAGTAAAGAACCATGAAGAATGCCAACATTTAGGCTGGATGTGGTGGCTCATGCCTGTAATCCCAGCACTTTGGGAGGCCAAGGTGGGTGGATCACAAGGTCAGGAGTTCGAGACCAGCCTGGCCAACATTGTGAAACCCCATCGCTACTAAAAATACAAAAATTAGCCAGGCATGGTGGTGGGCACCTGTAATCCCAGCTACTTGGGAGGCTGAGGCAGAGAATTGCTTAAACCTGGGAGGCAGAGGTTGCAGTGAGCTGAGATTACACCACTGCACTCCAGCCTGGGTGAAAGAACAAAACTCTATCTCAAAAAAAAAAAAAATGCCAACATTTAAGAAGGGCCTGAGTGAAATATTCGGGGCCTGAGTGAAATATTCGAGTCAAGAGCTAACCTGAGTTTCTCCTAATTCATTGATTTGGGGACTTTATGTACCAGCAGGAATTTTGTTGTTTGGCTCATGTGTTACAAGTTATTGATGTGAAACTGATAGTTGAACTTATTTTTGTTTCATTAATAGATACAGATGAATAAATCTCAAAGTGTGGACCTTAAAGAGTTTGGTTTTACTCCAAAACCTTCCCTTCCTAGTATATCAAGGTACAAATACAATGTTAATATCTAAGGTAAAATATTTATCATGAACTCTGTTCCTGCAGGTAACCACTTATTCAGGGAAACATAGTCACTGGCTACCATCAAGTCACAGTTATTGTTTAGTTCCATAATGAAGCAATAATATAATGGTTTCATTATCTTTGACACCCTAAATTTATTTAGAACTCTACAGTTATGAAATAACACTCATTAGATCATCTCTTCCCTAGGAAACTACCTATTCTATGTCATTCCCTTAGGTTCTCTCTTTATAGGGAATATAAACTAAGTGACAAGAGTATACTTTAAAATGGAAATCATGTTGGTGTACAAAGTCTAACCTTATCATTTAGAAGCTCAGTCCATATTAATAATATCTCAGATTTATAATATGAAAATTACACATCTGTGCATTATATTTTCTGACTTAAACAACAACATGGCCCATAAAATGAGGTATTTTTTTGTTGCATTGTATAGATGGAAAAACTGAAGTTCATATTCCTAGTTAGCAAGCAGAAGGCCTTAGGTGGTAACTCATTGTTCTTTTCATGTATCCTGATGCCTACAGGACAATCATATATGTAATTTCCCTGCCAGATAAGGGCATTCTATGTGCAGGAATGACATTCAATGTATTTAACAACTAGTACAGAACAGGAACTGACTCATCAGAATAGATGCCAGCAGTACTTCTAGAGATCGTGGCTTTTGTTATCTAACTAAGGGCATGTAAAGATGACTAAGTATTGGTCACTTCCATGAAACACCTATTTATTTGCTACCCAGGCTGGGTCCAGTTTATCATAGAAGTGTTAAATGGATAAATCATTATTTTTGTTTATATGAATAAATAGTTTTCAGGCTTAGATTAATTTTCATATTTTCTTTAACATTTTTATGGTTTTATCTTTATAAAGATCAGAATATTTAAACATATGTGAATTTCCTATAATGGAGCAGTGGGATCAGCCTGAAATCTATGGAAAAGTTAGACAAGAACCATCTGAATATCAAGACAAAGGTAAATTACCATTGATACTTACTTGAGAGAGTAAATGGCTTATTATTACTTTGAATTGACAAGTAGTGTTATTGAAACACCGGCATCCGAAATTATTATAATTATTAACTTGGCAACATTTTTCTCTTAGATTACTGAATCATTTTCAAATTCTTGGGTCTGTTATTCAGATGGTCTTACTCTGTCGTACTTTTTTAAAAAAAATCTCTTTCCTACATAATGCTATTTTAATTTAAAAATACTATGAGGAAAATCTGAGCAAATAAGGGATCCTTGGGTATATAGAGTATTAACATACTGAATGATTACATTCATATATCGTTAGAATTATTTAAAATAATTTTATGTTTATAAAACTAGTCCAGTTTTACAAAATATCAATGTGACCTTGGGCAAGTTATTTAATCTCTTTGGGCTTTAGTCTTACCTTTAAGATGAAGGTATTGAACTGGGTGACCTTTAATATCTCTCCAATTCTTAAACCTATGATTCTTACAATTCTGTGTTAGTATGAGAAAATAACTTAGGTTGTGGGATATAGCTAGTTTGTAATCTAGATTTGCTTTTTTATCTGTGTCTGTCATTAAATTAATGAGATAATGCATATAAATTCAACACTGCCTGGTTCATCATTACTCTGGTTCCTGCAATTAATAGAGCATAATTTCCCTGAATAATGCTATTAATAGCCAGTCTGTTAAAACATGAGACAATCCTATCCACGGAGTTATTTCTTCAAGTGGCTCTCTGTAGTAATGGTAACCTTGGCGTTTTCTGAAAATCATTTCATGTGTTTGGCATTGGCTTCTGTTGACATTACTTTCTTCATGCTGTCATTTTTTTTTCTTCATGTTGTAACTTTTTTTTCCTCTAGTCATAATTTAAGATTTTACAGAGGCAAGGGCTGGAGTATTCACTACCTCTTGTGATACCATGGCAGCTATTAGGCCCAATAATGAGATCAAGAAAAGTTCCCTAATCTCACCTGGAGAACCGGAGCATTTATCCAACTTATTCAAAGCCTGGATATCATTACAAAGTGGATAGGAAGTGTAAAATTGTCAACCTTCTTATATTTATCTTCGTTCAACATGTAGCCCTCTAACTTACTCTTTCCTTATATTACTACATTATTAACTGTCCTTCTGCATACAAGAGCTTATCTATCCTTCCCTCTGCTTACTTTTGTGTTATATTTACATGGTTTTCCTACCTTTCTTTCCTACTCACTATTCCAAATCCAATTTATATTATGATATTAAAGTCTCATCTAGATACTTTAACCCCCAATAATAACTCTATCCCTGTTTTACTGAGTGGGCCACTTTTTTTTTTTTTTTTTTAAGAAGGAGCTGTATGGTATAGTAGTTAAGTTCACAGGATCTGAAAACAATCTGTCCAAGTCCTAGCTCTGACATTTAGTATAACCTTTCATAACCTACTTAACCACTTTGTCTGAATTCCTCATCTGGTTATATTTTAGGGGTTTCAGGATTAAATGAGATAATGCATGTAAAGCTGTTATGGTTTCTGGTACTGTTAGTAATAATTAATTGAGTATGTTTATTATATTTTTCACATACTAGTCTTTGGTGGCAAAACATACTTTAAATGTATTCAAATACTGCTTTTGAGAATGTTTTTTAAAAAGCATGGCAGTTTTTATCTTCTGTATTCCAATTTCAAAAAGGGAAGAAGAAAAAATGTCACAAATTATATGAGAAAGCATGTTGAATCATAAGATTTAAATTCGAAGGGACCTTTGCGCAATTTCTCATTTTATAGTGAAAGAAGCCAAGACTCCAAGAGATTAAATGACTTGCCCAAAAATTTCATATCTAATTAATGGCAAGGCCAGAAATAGATTCCATATCTTTTGACTCCCAGCCCAATGCCATTTCTATAAAATGAAATTGACTTTTAGTGATCAGTGGAGAATTGAAAATTGAACCAGTAGTATATGAACTCTTTCAGCTTTTTGCCCCACCCCTCAACTATATATTTCCCTGTCTCTGCATCCATCTCTAACCATCTATTTGTCTTAAAAGAAAAATTATCTTTGCTTCCACTCGAGGCATATCGGTCCTCCTATAATCTTAATTCTATCCAATCCTGCTGTCTCTGGGACTTTAGAAGATCATTATCCATCTCCTCTTTCCCATATTTTCATTGTTTCCTCTCCACTGTGTCTTTCCCTTTAGCATATAAATATGCTGAAGTCTCTTCCTTCTTCAGCTTCATGTCCTTATCTAGCTGGTCGTGACTTTTTTGTTATAAATGATAAAAATTCTATTCCAAATGACTTAAGCACAAGAAAAGGAACCAGTTGTCTCAAGTAAACTGAAAAGTATCTGGCTTAATTCTGGCTAAATCAAGGCACTCATGCCTCTGGCTTTCTCTCAATCTTCTAGCTATGCCTGTTGCTACTTGACTTTACTTTTTAAATAGGGTTTCTCACATGGCGGGTAGCCCCTAACTTACATCTTACCAGTTTAGCAGCCTCAGTGGAAAAAGGTAGACTTCCCTGTTAGTTTCGGCAGACCAGAGCTCATTCTAACTGGCCTCATTTGAGTCATGTGTTTATCCCTTGATCAATCCCAGTAACCTGAGGATTGGGTCATTATATACGTGTGGCCCCAGAGAAGGCAGGGCACCATGAATAACAGCCTTACTAGGATCCAGTGTAATTGTAGAAGTAGTTTCCGCAAAGGAAAGGGAGGGTACTCCCACTAAAAGAAGGGAAAGCATACCAGGCAGACAAAAAACAGAATTCTAGAGTCCCCATACCCTCTATCTCTTGCTTTCTTATCAAAACAAAAATTAATTGAAAGAGCAATTGACACTCAGTGTGCTCATCACTTCCTTATACCCTAGTTACTCTTTATTCATTAAAATTTGGGTTTTCTGTGTATCCGTCCTTTGAAACTGTTTTTGTTCAGGCCATTTAGTGACCTTCTAAGTTCTTAATTCAGTGAACTGTTTTCAGCTGTTACTCTCTTTGACCTCTGTAGTATTTGATACTTCTGGTCTTTCCTTTCTTTTGGAAATCTCTCCTTTGATTTCAGTAAAACCATTATGTTGGTCTCCTGTTACTTAGACTGCGTGGGCTTTTCTTCCTGTTGATGTTGCAAAAGGATTCTTTTTTCTTTTTTTTTTTATTCTTCTCACTTCAAAAACTTTTCCTATACAGTATCACCCAAGCCCGTGTCTTTAATCACTGACTATGTTTTGATAATTTCTAAATCTGTATCTCCCATCTAGATCTTTCCTTCTAACTCCAAATCCATCTGTATAATCACCTTCCTGGACATATGCACCTAACAGTTAACATATCAGACATATCAGCATCTGAACTCTGTCTTCTTTGTACCTCACTCTACACCTTCTCTTTTTGCCTTAGTTCAATGAATGAACTCTTTTCTTTGTTAAGCTGCTAAAGGCAGAAAAAGGGTCCTTCTAAATAGCTCACCCCACGTGTAAATAATCACCAAATCTTAATTATTTTGCCTCCTGCACATCTCTCATATTTGTTATTTCCTCTATCCTTTCTGCTGATACTCTAGCTTAAGCATTCATTGTCTCTCATTTACTGCAATAACTTACTTTTCTCTCTGCTTTCAGTCTCATTATCCTTCAATCCCTAATATTCAAAGTGATCTAACAGACATATCTGGTTGTGTAAACCTTCTGCTGAAACATCTTCAATAGTTATCCTTTGCCTGTAAGAAAAACAAAAAACAAAAAAATCTCCTCAATATGGCAGATAAGCTTCAATGTGATCTAGCACTTAACTACCTGTGCAGACACAATGGACCCTGCCTTCTCCAACTTTGTGCTCCAGAAATCCTGAAAACTTACAGTTCTCCCCAAATTCTCTGTTCTCTCATATTGCTGTGTCTTTTACATGGTGTTCTCCCTTCATGGCATAGGTTCCCTTTGCTCCTGCCCTGCTTCACAACCACAGCTCTATCAAGCTGAAATTCCGACTACTCTTCCTTCATATGTTATCACCTCAAGAGTCTGTCTGTCATGTGGTATCACCTTAGAAGAGTATGTCTCACTTCCATTGCAGGTTTAGATCCTCCTCTGCATTCCCATTGCACTCTGTACAAACTTCCATTTTTAGTACATATATACATTGTGTGTCTCAGTGTGTGCACATCAACATACAAAGGTAGAATAATGTGAACTGTAATTATAGGTATAGTTGAAGAATAAAGAAGGGTTTGGACAGGTGAAGAAATTGATAGAGGATATTTAAAGTTGAGGAAACCCAGTGATATGCTGGAGCAAGTTTATACTAACTTATGAGAGATGATTATTAAATTTCCAAGAATCAGCCATTGTTGAAAATTTAATTACATAAGCTTTCAATTAAATTATGTTAAAAACAAAGGCAAAAATACTCAAAACTCATCACTTCCTAATTGTTCTACTGCATTTTACTGTTATCTGTGTTCTCGAGATTATTTATCCATATGGTAGATATACTATATAATAGGGTTCTGTCGTGCATTTTTTCCCAACTTCTTATTCAATTATGTCACAGTAATAGCTTGAAATCAGTTATGGTGAGAATATTTATACCTTAGGAATCAGTAAACACTACCAATCTGGGTTTGATTATTGTTTTGCTTATTTTTTAGGCTTAAGAAAGTGAGGGATAAAGTTTTAATAGTGTAGATTAAACAAATGTATTGTTATTGTAGCCATTACATTGTGAATAACAAAAAATTGAGAGAATATTCTTCTAGTATTTGAAAATTACTATCTAATTCAGGAAAGAAGTTACTTAAGTCAATGATGAATGAGTGAAATCCCAACAGATGTCTTTGTTATTTTATTAATATTTTCATCTTACTTGTCAGAGTCAACAAAAATATCAAACAACATTCACATGAGAGCTACATTCATTTGTCACTTGCAACCATAGGTTGACTACAGATAAAAGAGTGGCAAAACTTAATGAAAACATTCAATGAGAATCAATTAGATATATGGAATTTACATTTAAGCATACCATATATGTTATTGGTAAAATGTGTGCTGTATAGCCTTTATATCAGCAAAGATTATAATAAACTTATATATGTATACATATGCATATGCTTTTTGTAGAGGTAGCTATTAAACATTTATTAGCACAATACTGTGTAAAACTTTACAACTAAAGGCATTTAGTGCCCCATAACAATCTTTTGAGGTAGGTACTATTGTTTCCTTATTTTGCAGAATCAGGAAGTTTGAATTACTGTCTAAGACCATACAACTAATAAATTAGAGAGGTGGAATTTTCACTTACGTAGTTTGGCTCTAAATCCAGGCTGTAAACAATGAATAACACTGAGGATTTTTTAGCAGGAGAAAAATATTATTTATTTTCGACAAATACCTTTTATAACAATACTGAAAATTAACTTTAGGGAGAAGATCTGGAGGAGGAAGACCATTTTAGAAACTATTATAATCCAATCTTAGAGTAGAGTTATTCTAATATGGGAATTAAGAGGAAAAATTAATTGCCTAAAAATTTATTGAAAATTAAATTTAGTGCAACTTAAAACAGTTAATAGAATTGGCTGAATGCAGTATTCAACAATGCTTGACACAATGCTTTTGAAAACTATTACTCAAGAACTCTGTTTAGTAGTTGAAAGATATGTTTGATATATCAATAGACTACGATGCTTGTGGTTCAGAAAGTACCTATAGTCTTTTATACATACACATAACAGATTCTTCTAGATATAACTATTCTACAACTTCAAATGAGAAAGTCTGTCAAACAGTGTTCTTCAACAGAAATCTTAATATATCTGGAAACCAAAATTTGACAGATGCAGATAAAAGCAATTCTCTATTTTCAGAAGTTTTGAATGTGAACTTTGAATTGGGAAATGAAGTTTGGGATGATTTTGATGATGAAAACTTAGAAGTTACCAGCTTTTCAACTGATATTGAGAAGACAAAAATACCAGGTAAAATCATACTTAGCATGGAATCATTTCATTAGAAATTCTTTGAATATTTTTCATTTCAGCTCCTGGAACTAAGTTTCTTTGCCTTTGTTGTGTGTGCTTGTTTAGTTAGATTTGGTTTGTTAAGATTATAATTTTTAGCAAAACTGAAAATGTGACCCTTCTACAAAGAACATTTCCCCCCAAGGACAGAGATCAAGGTTGTTCCATGATGATAATGTAGCAAATGAGCACTTTCTATTCTATTGCTCCTAGCTCTTGTAAAAGTCAAATTCAAATTGTTTATTCAATTTTCTCTCATGAAACAGAGTATTTTGTTCTCCATTCTAAGATCACAAATGGTCTGCTAATACTTGTGAAGGACAAAAAAATCCATTTTTAAAACTATTCATCTGCTTGCAAAGAAAATAACTTTTATTTCTAGTTGAAATATGGACTTTTCAGCTCGAAGTAAATAAATAAATAAGTAAATAAGAAAGAAAGGATTAGTTTCTCCTGTACTAGAAATTCTATTTAAATCATATACAACCCCAAAATAATGAGGCTTATTAGCTCTTTGAGTGAAAGGCAAATTTACTCTATTTCACTAAACCAGAGAATTGAAAACCTTGGCCAGTATGTGACAAGATAGCAATGGAGATACTGTCTTCCATTAGGGCTGACAGAAATAAATCAGTCCCTCAGCCTTCTCAGTGCAGACGGGTATTTCCACAATTACAGATACCTCTTACTATACCCCACCTCATGTTTTGAAAAGAGTATTTCAAAGGGAAGCAGTTAGAAGTTGAAATGTTATTGTTTTAGGGCCCTTAGAATCACCTAGAGAACTAATACTGCTTCTGAAAAGAACAGGATTTGACCACCTTCACAGAATAGGCCAGGACAATCTCCATGATGTGGGGTCATTAGGCACAATTTTGTATATCACTGGACAACTACTATTCCCTACCTCAAGCTTAAGTGTCATTAGGTACTGCAAGTTAATAGGCAATGTGTACTGATCCTTTGAGGTAAGCCTAGTCCTAAGAGGGCATAGCCTTGTCACTGGGAAAATCAGTCTCAATAAATGCCATTTTCCCCCATGTATAGAGCACTTTAAATGATTATGAGCAGACCACTGAAAATATTGAGTGAACTTCAACTTGATCATTTATGTGAATGAAAATGTAAGTATATAAATAATGAGGGTGAGTGGAAAAACACAAACTGTTTTTCCTCACTCTAACACCATGATCAGCCCAGAAGACATCCGTGACCAAATGTGTGTGGGTTTCCCCCCACACGCCAAGCAAGCAGTCAGTTACGCAGTGAATACCAGCTGGGTGTCTTCCAACCCAGTAGAGTTAGAAACAGGAGTCAAAGACCAAATATGTATTTTACAACAACACAGGTGGCTTGAGGACCTTTTAATATAGTTACTAATAAGCTAATCTATATGTTTTATAGTTTTACTCCCTTAGCCTTGTGCCCCTAATTTTTCTATGCCAATTAAATTAGGTTACTGAGAATTATTCATTCCTTCCTTAACCAGATCATATCTGTTGGAGAGAGCGTTGTAGAACTTGTGAAAAGCTTCATTCAGCTGTTTCTTGTCATTTTGTTTCAAAATGTTATCTCTTCACATAGGATTTGGAAACACTTTGAGTTCAAGTACCAGGGGGAGTAAGCTACCCCTTCAAGAGTCAAAGAGCAAATTCCAAAGAGAAATGTCAAACAGGCAAGTTTTAGAACTTTGGTTTGTAATACTTACAACTTTATATCCCCTTGACACATAGTTGGAGATGGGGATCAAGTTATTAGATGTCACAGATGTTAAAAGATATTAGCCAACCTAAACCCTCTTAATCTTAGAGGTGTGTTTCTCAAAGTGCTGTTGTGAAACCACCTGCATCAAAATCACTTTGGGGTGCATACTAAAAATGCACATTCTTAAGCCCCACATTAGATCTACTGAATTTTTGTCTCTGGGACTGGAGCCCAGGAACCTTCACTTTTAACAAGACTTGAAAACTGAATAGGAGTTTGACAACTAGAACAGAGGCGGATAGGCATTCCAGGTATGAGAAAGCATCTGTAAAGGGATAAGGCTTGAAAAGGCATCCTGTGCTCAAAGATCAGTAAAGTGTGGTATGTGTGGCCACAGCATAAAGTCTGTTGCTGAAGTCTTATTGTAAGGGCTTTGAGTGCTGTGCTTAGACACCTGTCCTGTACCCAGACAGTCGGGGGTCACAAACCCAAATACCTTCAAGATTTGGTGGGCCAAGGCCAACTGTAGAGTGTCCCATCTAAAGGGAGTAGCCACTACTCAGCTCCAAATAGTTGTTACTGTGCAGGCAATGTGAGTCTAGTGTTACAAAATATTCTGATTTTTCAAGAAAAGCTAGGAGTCTGAAATTTTATGTGATATCTTATTATTTTTAAATTTTGACAACTAATTCAAAAAAAAATGTGATATACTCTGTGGCACCCTCCTCCAAATAATAATAATATCTGTAGGCCAGATGTATCCTCGGGCCCTCCAGTTTTTACCTGTATGGTAGGCAGTGAGGAACCATCTAAAATATTTAAGCACAGGAAAAACAATTTGATTTAAAAAATCATCCTAGCAGCAGTATGCAGAGTGAATCATAGGGAGTGGGACTGCCAGAGGCATGGTGGGCAATGAGAAAGACAGACTATAATGAGGCCTAAACTACAGCAGAAGTGATGGGAACAGAGAGGTAGGGTTGGATTTTTAAAACATTTCAGAAATAGAGCAGATTCAGTTTGGCAATTGATAGGCTATGGTAGTTGAGGAAGAGAGAAGAATAAATGGCATGTAGGTAGATGTTATTTAAGGATATAGGAAACATAAGATATTTAGAATGGAAAACATAATTTTATAAATCTTCAATTTGAAGTATCTTTACAAAAAATGCAAAATGCACTGGGAAATATTGGACTTGATTAGAAGTCAAGGGAGAGAAATGATGGCCAAAGCCAAAATGTTCAAAACAGAAGAAATACCAACAACTTTTTATTCAGGGTCTGATTTTCTACTGAAGGATTATTTCTCTGCTTTAAAAAATACTAAATTTGTGGTATCCCTTGGAATTTTTGCTGTTATTTAGCCATTACTGATTAATAGCATCAGCATCACAGACTCATAGTTTTAATAGAATTCCAGAGCTAAGGGGGGACTTCGGTATTGTTTAGTCTCCCTGTCACTGGATCCTTGAATCACCATTCAACATCACTGGCAAGTAATCATGCCACCTCTACCAAGACAGTTCCAGTGACCAGGAGCTCATTCACCCTTGTTCCATGTTAGGATTTCTTAGATCATTGAATAGCTTTTTAAAACGTTTGCTTAAAATGAGTCTTTTTATCACTTTGTTTCGTTGGTTATAACTCTGAGTCACATAGAATAAATGGATATAAGCATCAAAGTGAGACAAAGCTGTAGGTGTAGAGAAGCAAAAAGTAGATAAATCATAAGGAGGAAGGTAACAAGGCACATGAACAGTTTTGTGCACCACACCTTTAAAAAAAAACAAATACTTTTGGAAGAGTTTAGAAGGGACCAACAGAAGATGTGTGAGTTTAAAAATGGATTCTAACAGGAAGCCTCTGAGAACCTGGTGTAGAAGTTGCTGCTGGGGAAAAGGCCTGTGGGCCCTGAGGATTTGGGGTGGAAAGGAGATTTGCTTTTTTATTTATTTAAGCTAGAGTACAGTGGCATAATTATGGCTCACTGCAGCCTCAACCTCTTGGGCTGAAGAGATCCTCCCACCTCAGCCTCCCAAGTAGCTGGGACTACAGGTACATACACACCACTATGCCTGGCTAATTAAAAAAACCTTTTTTTTCTAGAAATGGGGGTCTTGCTGTGTTGACTAAGCTGTCCTCCCACCTCAACCTCCCAAAATGCTGGGATTACAGGTGTGAGCCACTGTGCCTGGCCTGCTTTTTCTTTTACACACTTTTTACTATTTTAATTCCTTGCCATGTATATATATTTATTAGTCAGAGAGAGACAAAACGATCCAATCCTGTCAGTATATGTGATTCTTCCCTGTCCCCACCCACACTGCTCATTGCTCCTTACATGGCTGTTACATTTTAGCCTTCAGGTGTCAACTTAAATGGTTACCTCATCAGAGATGCATTGATGATCATCTTTTAAAAATGGGTTTATGGCTCCACACTGTTATTTCTTATGCTATTATCCAGTTCATTTTCTTTTTATAATTTCAGGATTTATAATTATGTATATATTTGTTTTTATACATTGTCTGCTTGATGGTAACTCCCTGACATTTTCTTTATCACTTCATACACAGCTTCTAGTCCAATATCTGGCATATGATAATGAATAATAAATGTGTTTTAGTGAATGAGTTAATACAGAAGGTTCAGAGTAAATTCTTCTATACAGTTATATCCAAGAAGATAGCTAGAGATGTCTATCTACAATGAGACCAGAATAGAGAAAGGAGATTAAAAGTTAAGCAAGTGGAATTTAGAAAATGTTTATAGACAATTAAGCATAAGACTCAATTTTAAAGAAAATTATTGAATAATATTTCTATAGTCCCTTAAAAATAGTATTTTTTCCTAATTTGGGATATATAAATTATGGTTTGGTCTAAAGGAAAGGAAATACACCAAGCTCTCCATGAGTATTTGAAACAATGCATTACATTTTTGTAATAAATGTGATAAACTTTGATCATATTCCCCAAAAATCATTATGATCCAAATTAGAATGGTTTGTTTTTCCTGTTTGCCATATGTTACAAATAATTAATTTTAATTTTTAGTTTTGTTTCATCACATGAGATGTCGGATATTTCTTTATCAAATTCTGCTATGCCCAAGTTCAGTGCATCCTCCATGACAAAATTACCTCAACAAGCCGGAAATGCAGTTACTGTAAGAAGAAGCACTTCTTTGTTTTTCTTTTAAATTTTGCCCGAGTGCTTAAACTTTCAATGATTGTTATTTTTTATCTCAAATGTAGGTCCATTTTCAAGAAAGAAAACCACAAAATCTGTCACCAGAGATTGAGAAGCTATGCTTTACTTCCTCTGGAAAAAACCCAAATTCTTCGAATTATAAAAAAGTGGATTTTTTTATTAGAAACAGTGAATGTAAAAAGGAAGTTGATTTCAGGTAAGAACTGTTTAAAGACACTTTAAGATTACATCAATAAGAAACTATTTACGAAGAAATTCAGCATCCCTTTTTCCTTGGTTCATTTTAAAGATCAGAGCCTGAACATTTCATTTATTAAAGACATTAAAATTTTCAAACCTCAGTGAGCTAAGCTCTTTAAGATGTTTCAAACATCATATACCTCAGTTTTTGAAAACCCGTATGTTTGATGCTGTTTATTCAAACATTATATTGAGTTGATACACTTACTTTTACTGATTTGAATACAGTATGTTAATTTTGTAAAGGGTAAAGTCACTTGAGAAATCCAGATGAGATCAGCTAATTTTTCAAAAGTTGAAGTTGTATTTTAGTTAACCAGTTATTTCACAATCAACAGGTTCAATGAAAATGTCAGATTAAATCTCATCGGTTCCCCCACTGCTGGCCATTTTAGAAAACGAAACTGTGTTGCAGTTTCTCTCTCCTTGAAGAGTCAAAAGATTTGGGACCTGTTCACACTGTTTTGCTTTTATTTGTTTGTTTTAAGACTAGTCAAGTGAAGCAGTGGGAGTGCAGAAGAAACAAAGAAATCTGTAACTGGTTGTGATCAATTAGTTGTAAACACCACTTCCCTTGGACCAGGCTGTTCACACCTTTATTAAATGACATAACTTTTCAATATGTTTAAAGAAATAACCTTTACAGTTCCTACCATTTGCATTTTATGAAGTCTAATTTTTCCCAACAGACTTCCTACAAAGTTATGCATACTGAAGTTTATTTGATACATTAACTTCACAGCAATCTTCAAGTTTATTTTGTTGTGTTTAGTATTACATTATTTATTGTGTATTTTAAAATAAATTGTGTTAAAAATAGTTATTTTTACTTTTTCTTCTTTCTCCCAGTGTGTATCATCCTGATGATGAAGCTGATGAAATGAAGTCTTTATTGGGAATATTTGATGGTATTTTCTAAAACAAACAAATACTTTTTATATTAATAAGAGAAAGAATAAAGATACCTAATCACAAAGCATGCTTTTTATTTTAAAAAAGTAGTTCATAATTCTTCAGATTTTTTTCTCCTGTATTTGATTAGCTTTGTTCACTTTTTCCAACAAAATACATGGACCGATTTATTTTCCCATTATATTGTAACTTCTTGAAAAGCTCTTTTACAGAGGCTTTGTTTCAATAAGCCCTTAAGTTAAGGGCTGATTGCACTTAGAAATAAATTGCACTTAGAAATAATTATTTAGTTATTAATTGGATTTTGACAAGAACCAATGTAAAATTTCATTTTTATATTTTCTTAAGAAGAAAAATATTTTATGAAAGCAAAATAATGCTAACTTAATAAATCTGCTTATTGTATGGATTAATCACTAATATTATTCCCATGTATTTTGTTTTACTAAAGATTTTTAAGAATCCAATGGCTATTTGAACCTACTGTTATCTAACTTTGAGCAACAATAAATGAAACATTAGTATAGAATGTTGTTTTCATTTAGCTTGTTTTTCAATGTTGTGAATTTTAAAACTTTGTTATGTTGACTTTTACTGTAGTAAAAAGATATTTTATATTTTTTTCCAATGAATTACATTTCAAATTCATTTATTGATAAGTATTATATAGGTACCCTAAGCAATATTTATTATCAAATTTATTAATAGGTACCATGAGAAGTTGAAGCCCACTTAAGAACTTTTAGAAAATTTTTTTTCTTTTTTTAAAAACTTTTATTTTAGATTCAGAGTTACCTGTGCAGGAGTGTTACATAGATAAACTCATATCATGGGGATTTGTTGTACAGATTATTTCATGACCCAGGTACTAGGCCTAGTACTGAATAGTTATTTTTCCTGATCCTCTCCCTTCTCCCACTGTCCACCCTCAGGTAGGCCCCAGTGTCTGTTGTTCCCTTCTTTGTGTCCATGAGTTCTCATCATTTAGCTCCTGCTTATAAGTGAGAACATGCAGTATTTGGTTTTCTGTTCCTTCGTTAGTTTACTGAGGCTTCCAGCTCCATCCATGTTCCCGCAAAAGACATGATCTGGTTCTTTATTATCGCTGTATATGTAAAACATTTTCTTTATCCAGTCTACCAGTGATGGGCATTTAGATGGATTCCATGTCTTTGTTATTGTGAATAGTGCTGTGATGACCGTAAGCGTGCATGTGTCTTTATGGTAGAATGATTTTTATTCCTTTGGCTGTATACCCTGTGATGGGATTGCTGAGTCAAATGGTGATTCTGTTTTTAGCTCTTTGAGGAATCACCAGACTGCTTTCCACAATACTTGAACTAATTTACACTCCCACTAACAGTATATGTGTTCCCTTTTCTCTGCAACCTTGCCAGCATCTATTATTTTTTGACTTTTTAATAAGAGCCATTCTGACTGGTGTGAGATGGTATCTCATTGTAGTTTTGATTTGCATTTCTCTAATGATCAGTGATCTTGAGCTTTTTTAATATATATATGCTTGTTGGCCTCATGTATGTCTTCTTTTGAAACATGTTTGTTCATGTTCTTTGCCCACATTTTAATGAGATTGTTTTGGTTTTTTTTTCATGTAAATCTAAGTTCCTTAAGATGCTGGATATTAGACCTTTGTACAGATGCATAGTTTGCAATTTTTTCTCACTCTGTAGGTTGTTTCCTTACTCTGCTGATAATTTCTTTTGCTGTGCAGAAGTTCTTAAGTTTAATTAGATCCCATTTGTCAGTTTTTCCTTTTGTTGACATTGCTTTCGGCATCATTGTCATGAAACCTTTGCCCATTCCTGTGTCCCAAATGGTTTTTTTATATTTTTGCATTTTACATTTAAGTCTTTTTAATCCATCTTGAATTGTTTTTTGTATATGGTGTAAGGAAAGGGTCCAGTTCAGTCTTCTGCACACAGCTTGCCAGTTATCCTAGCACCATTTATTGAATAGGGAGGGAATCCTTTCCCTATTTTTTGTTTTTGACAGCTTTGTCAAAGATCAGATGGTTGTAGGTGTGCAGCCTTAATTCTGGGCTATTCATAGACATTGGCCTATGTGTCTGTTTTTGTACCAATACCATGATGTTTTGGTTATTGTTGCCGTTAGTACAGTTTGAAGTTGGGTAACGTGATACTTCTAGCTTTGTTCTTTTTGCTTAGGATTGCCTTGGCTATTTGGGCTCTTTTTTGGTTCCATATGAATTTTAAAATAGTTTTTTCTAGTTCTGTGAAGAATGTCATTTGTAGTTTGATAGGAGTAGCACTGGATGCTACTTTGGGCAATATGGCCATTTTAATGATGTTGATTATTCTTATCCATGAGGATGGAATGTTTTTCCATTTGTTTGTGTCATTTCTGATTTCTTTGAGCAGTGTTTTGTGATTCTCTTTGTAGATCTCTTTCACCTACTTGGTTAGCTGTATTCCTAGGTATTTTATTCTTTTTGTAGCAATAGTGAATGGGATTGTGTTCCTGATTTGGCCCTTGGCTTGGCTGTCGTTGTTGTGTAAGAATGCTAGTTATTTTTGTAGATTGATTTTGTATCCTGAAACTTGGCTGAAGTTGTTTATCAGCTGAAGGGGCTTTTGGGCCAAGACTATGGGGTTTTCTAGATATAGGATCTGGTCATCTGCAAACAAGGATAGTTTGTCTTTCTGTCTTCCTATTTGGATACCCTTTATTTCTTTCTCTTGCCTGATTGCTCTGGCCAGGACTTCCAATACTATGTTGAATAGGAGTAGTGAGAGAGGGCATCCTTGTCTTGTGCCGGCTTTCAAAGGAAATGCTTCCAGCTTTTCCCCATTCATTGATGTTGGTTGTGGGTCTGTTATAGATGGCTCTTATTATTTTGAGGTATATTCCTTCAGTACCTAGTTTATTGAGAGTTTTTTTAAGATGAATGAATGTTGAATTTTATCAAAAACCTTTTCTTCATCTATTGAGAAAATTATGTGTTTTTTGTCCTTAGTTCTGTTTTTGTGATGAATCACATTTATTGATTTGCATATATTGAACCAGCCTTGCATCCAGGGATGAAGCCTACTTGATCGTAGTGTATTAACTTTTTGATGTGCTGCTGGATTTGGTTTGCAAGTAGTTTGTTGAGGATTTTTGCATCAATGTTCATCAAGGATATTGGCCTGAAGTTTCCTTTTTGTTGTCTCTTCCAGGTTTTGGAATCAGGATGATACGGGCCTCACAGAATGAGTTGAGGAGGAGTCCCTCTTCCTCAATTTTTTGGAATAGTTTCAGTAGGAATTGTACCTGCTCTTCTTTGTACATCTGGTACAATTTGTCTGTGAATCTGTGTGTGGTCCTGGTCTTTTTTTGGTTGATAGTTGATAGGCTTTTTTTTTTTTTTTTTTTTGAGACGGAGTCTTGCTCTTGTTGCCTAGGCTGGAGCACAGTGGCGCGAGCTCGGCTCACTGCAACCTCCGCCTCCGGAGTTCAAGTGATTCTCCTACCTCAGCATCCCAAGTAGCTGGGACTACAGGTGCACGCCACCACGCCCAGCTAATTTTTGTATTTTTTAGTAGAGATGGGGTTTCACCATGTTGGCCAGGATGGTCTCGATCTCTTGGCCTCGTGATCTGCCCACCTCAGCCTCCCAAAGTACTGGGATTACAGGCATGAGCCACTGCGCCCAGCTGCTTGGCAGCCTTCTTATTACTGATTCGATTTTGGAGGTCATTACTGGTCTGCTCAGGGTATGAATTTCTTCCTGGTTCAGTCTTGAGAGGGCATATGTTTCCAGGAATGTATCCATCTCTTCAAGGTTTTCTAGTTTGTGTGCATAGAGGTGTTCACAGTAGTTTCTGATGCTTATTTTTTTATTTTTTTGAGATGGAGTCTTGCTCCGTTGCCCAGGCTGGGGTGCAGTGGCAATCTCGGCTCACTGCAAGCTCCGCCTCCCGAGTTCACGCCATTCTCCTGCCTCAGCCTCCCGAGTAGCTGGGACTGCAGGCACCTGCCACAATGCCCAGCTAATTTTTTGTATTTTTAGTAGAGATGGGGTTTCACTGTGTTAGCCAGGATGGACTCGGATCTCCTGACCTCATGATCTGCCCTCCTTGGCCTCCCAAAGTGCTGGGATTACAGGTGTGAGCCACCGTGCCTGGCCTCTAATGCTTATTTTTATTTCTGTCGGGTCAGTGGTAACATCCCCTTTGTCATTTCTAATTGTGTTTATTTGAATTGTGTCCCTTTTTTCTTTATTAGTCTAGTAGGAGACTATCATTAATTTTTTAAAATAACCAGCTCCTATATTCATTGATCTTTTGAATGGTTTTTGGTTTGCTCTTGCTTCTCTAATTTTTTTCAGTTATGATGTTGTTAATTTGAGATCTAACTTACTAATGTAGGCTTTTAGTGCTATGTATTTCCCTCTCAACCACAGCCTTAGCTGTGTCCCAGAGATTCTTCTGTTTTTATCTTTGTTCTCATTAGTTTCAAAGAACTTCTTGACTTCTGCCTTAATTTCATTATTTACCAAAAAGTCATTCAGGAGGAGGTGGTTTAATTTCCATGTAATTGCATGGTTTTGAGCGATTATTTTAGTCTTGACTTCTATTTTTATTGCACTGTGGTCCAAGAGTGTGTTTTGTATGATTTTAGTTCTTTTGCATTTGCTGAGGATCATTTTATGTCCGATTGTGTGGTCAATTTTAGAGTAGGTACCATGTGGCAAGGAAAAGAATATGTTGTCTGTTGTTTTGGGGTGGAGAGTTCTATAGAGGTCTGTTAGATCCATTTGGTCCAATGTTGAGTTCAGGTCCTGAATATCTTTGTTAATTTTCTGTCTCACTGATCTGTCTAATACTGTCAGTGGAGTGTTGAAGTTTCCAACTGTTATTGTGTGGGAGTCTAAGTCTCTTTGTAGGTCTCTAAGAACATGCTTTATGAATTTGGGTGCTCCTGTGTTGGGTACATATATATTTAAGATAGTTAGTTAGGTCTTCTTGTTGGATTGAACCCTTTACCATTATGTAATGCCCTTCTTTGTCTTTTTAAATCTTTGTTGGTTTAAAGTCCGTTTTGTCTGAAATTAGGGTTATAACCTCTGCTTTTTTCTTATTTCCATTTGCATGGTGATTTTTCTCCATCCCTTTATTATTTTGAGCCTGTGGGTGTCATTGTGTGTGAGATGGGTCTTTCGAAAACAGCATACCATCATTAGGTCTTGCTTTTTTATCCAGCTTGCCACTTTGCCTTTTTTTTTTTTTTTTTTTTTAAAAGACAGATTCTCACTCTGTCGCTCAGGCTGGCTGGAGTACAGTGGCACAATCTCGGCTCACTGAAACCTCCACATCCCAGTTTCAAGCAATTCTCATGTCTCAAGCTCCTGAGTAGCTGGGATTACAGGCATGTGCCACCATGCCCAGCTAATTGTTGGTATTTTTAGTAGAGATGGGCTTCACTATGTTGGCCAGGCTGGTCTCAAACTCCTGGCCTTAGTGATCTGCCCACCTCAGCCTCCCAAAATGCTGAGATTACAGGCATAAGCCGCCATGCCTAGCCCCTTTGCCTTTTAAATGGGGGCATTTAGCCTATTTACATTCAAGGTTAGTATTGATATGTGTGGATTTGATCCTGTAATTATGTTGTTAGCTGGTTATTATGCCGGCTTATTTGTGTGGTTGCTTTATAGTGCCACAGTAGTCTGTGTACTTAAGTGTGTTTTTGTATTGGCTGGTAATGGTTTTTCCTTTCCATATTTAGTGCTTCTTTCAAGATATCTTGTAAGGTGGGTCTTTTGATAATGAACTCCTTCAGCATTTGCTTATCTGAAAAGGATTTTATTTCTCCTTTGCTTAGGAAGCTTAGTTTGGCTGGATATGAAATCCTTAGTTGAAGTTTTTTTCTTTAAGAATGTTCAGTATAGGCCCCCAATCTCTTCCGGCTTATGGGGTTTCAGCTGAGTAGTCTGCTGTTAGCTTGATGGGGTTCCCTTTGTAGGTGGCTTTCCCTTCTCTAGCTGCCTTTAACGTTCTTTCTTTCATTTTGATCTCGGGAAGTCTGATGATTATGTGTCTTGGGGATTATTTTCTTGTGTAGACCCTTGCAGGGATTCTCTGTATTTCCTGAATTTGACTGTTGGCTTCTCTAGCAAGGTTGGGGAATTTTCATGGATGATATCCTGAAATATATTTTCCAGGTCATTTGCTTTCTCCCTGTCCCTTTGAGGGATGCCAGTTACCTGTAGATTTGGCCTCTTTTCATAGTCCCATGTTTCTTGGAGGTCTTGTTCATTCCTTTTCTTTATTTTTGTCTGACTTATTTCAGAAAGCCAGTCTTCAAGTTCTGAGATTCTTTCCTCAGCTTGGTCTTTTCTGCTGTTATTACTTGTGATTGCATTGTGAAATTCTTGTAGGGTGAGTTCCATCTATCAGTTAGGTACTTTTTTATACCAGCTATTTCATCTGTCAGCTCCTGTATCCTTTTATTGTGTTTCTTAGTTTCCTTGGATTGGGTTTTGCCATTCTCCTGAATCTCAATAATCTTTGTTCCTATCTATATTCTGAATTCTATTTCTGTCATTTCAGCCAACACAGCCTGGTTAAGAATCCTTGTTGGAGGACACAGACACTCTTACCATTGGAGTCACTGGAGTTCTTGCGTTGGTTCTTTCTCACCTCTGTATGTGGGTGTTTCTTTAACTGTTGTGTAGATTGAGTACAGTCAGTAGATCTGTTTTCTAGATGTTTTCACAAGGCCAAGGGTTTTTGCATGGTCTTTATTTGTAGCTGACTTCTTTGGCTTCACAGTGGGTATGTTAGCAAGGTATTTTTGGTGTTAAAGCTTTGGGGTGTGATCCAGTAGGTGGTGCTTAGGGGTAGTGGTCAGTTGGTAGGTAGGCTCTTGCTCAGTTGTGTGGCTCCCCTATATTTCTGCAGTTGCAGCTGTGCTCCCTCTCAATGCTCTGAAAGTGTGGGCTCCTCTCCTACTTGAGTACTGGCTGTAGATCATGGCTTGGCCCTCTCCCAGGCTGCCCACCACAGCTCTGGTGATCTCAGGGTTTATGTTTCCTCCTCAACCTGGAAGCATCAGAGGAAGGGATCTTCATAGTAGTTGTGACCAAGGATCTTTTGCTTGTTTCCTGTAGGCACCACCCCCCAGAGAGATAAAGGTCAGCAATTGCTCAGTGCAGTCAGCCCAGGATGGGGGGGTTCTGTGCTGTGGGCCTGGTGATGAGCAGAGGATGTGGGTGGGATCCATAGGAGACAGACTGGCCTCCTCTCCTTCAGTTGACTGCAGCTTGTTGGAGGTGTGGATAAGTCACTTAGGGTCTTCATTAGTCTGAGGGTAGCAGGGGTAGTACCACTGCAGAGGCAATGGCAGAGAGGCTTTTGGTTGCCCCCGGGGGCTCTACCTCTGAGAAATGTGGAGCTGTTGTTACTGGGAGTGTTCAGCCAGTGGGGTGGGGATAGCTGCACTGCTGGCATGAGCTTGGGGCTCTGCTTGTTGAGGAGCAGGGGATTGAGGGCTCACCAAGGGGAGAGGCTGGTATTTGTTCTGTATGTTGCCTGTGGTGTGCTGTAAACTCAGGTGTATCCCTCAGGTTGTTTCTTCCCCAGACCACTGGCAGCAGGGAAGGAACTGCTGCTGTGGCAGTGGCAGAAGGGCTTTAGGATGCCTCTGGGAGCCTCTCCTCAGGGAAACTTTGGGCCACTACCAGTGGATATGCTCAACCATGGATGAAGTGTCTGTTCTGTGGTTATGAGCCAAGGACCTTGCCTGGTAAGGAGTGGGGTGGGGATGGGGTTCCTAGAGAAGAGGGACTGGACTCCTCTCCATGTGGTGACTTTGGTATATTGGAGGTGCCGGTATAGTGACTAGGCCCTTTGTTCCTTTCCCAGTCTGAGGGCTGTTAGGGTGGTGCCAGTACAACTGTAGTGACGGAGGGTTGTAGTTTGACTCTGGGATTTCCTCCTCAGAGAAATGCTGGGCTGCTTCTGCCTCTGATTGCAGTGATCAGGCAGGGGCATGGTGGTTGTGCTAGAGTCCCAGGTTGGAAGGCCCTGCCCAGGGAAGAGAAATGAAGACCAGGACCTGCATGGAGAACAGTCTGGCTACTTTTCCATGAGGTGGTTGCTCTGTGCTGGGAATTCAGACCAGTCCCAGCTCCCCACAGACTCTCCAGAACCCAGAGACAGTAAGGGTGAGGGCTGTGAGACAGCAAAGATGGCAACCCGTCCCTCCCACTGGGAGCTCTGTCCAGGGAGTTACAGAACTGCTACTGGCTCAATAGCCCCAGCTGGAGAACCTGCCCAGTGAGGATATACAGGATTAGGGACCCACATAACAAACACTCTGGCCAGTTTTCTGTGGGACTACGGCAGTATGCTGGGGGTCTGCTCCAGTCCCTAGTCACCTCAGATTTTCCAGTACCTGAAGCTATCAACAGTGAAGCCTGCAAAACAACAAAGATGTTGGCCTGCCCCTTCTTCTGGGAGCTCGCTCTGTCCCAGGGAAGTATGGACCTTTTGCCGGTCCAAACACACCTGTAGGAGGTGGCTGGAGACCCCAGTTGGGAGGTCCTGCCCAGTGGGGAGGAACAGGATAAGCGACCCACTTAAGAAAGCAGTCTAGCTATGTTTCATAGAGCACCTGTGCTATGCTTGCGGTCTGCTCCATCCCCCAGTTGCCTCAGACTGTCCAAAGCCCAAAGGCAAGAATGGCTAAAGCTATCAAACAGCGAAGATGGCAGCCCACCCCACACTCTGTGACCTCTATCCCAGAGAGGTTTGAAATCAGTGGGTTGGAAAACACCAGTGGGGGTGACTAGAGACCCCAGCTGGGAGATTCTGCCCAGTGAAGAGAAATGGGGTCTGGGATCCACGTGAATAAGCAGTTTGACTGCCTCTCTGTATAGCTTCTAGGCTATGCCAAGGGACCACTGCAGTTCCTAGTCAACTCGGACTCCCTAGAGCCCAAAGGCAACAATGGCTAAGGCTGTGAAATAACAGAGATGGTGGCTTCTCTCTCCCCTTGGGAGCTCCATCTCAGGGAGGTGTAACGCTGCCACCAGTGGCTGGCTTGTTTCCCAAGCCAGTGGATCTTACCCTGCGAGATGCCATGGAAACAACAGCCTGCAGACTGTCACTGCTCGGCCCCCTGGATTCAGCGCCTTTCCTAGGAACATGTATAGGGATCTAACCTTCTGCTTTGCTGGAGTTGCAGCTGCTTTTGCTAGGAAGCCTGGGTATCTAAGGCTGCTGGGGCTGTGTGTGTGTGTGCCTGAGTGGCTGCTCTGCCAAGACTCCATGTAGCTCTGCGTGTCAGACTGAAAGCCCTGATGGGGTGGATCCATGAGAGGATCTCCTGACCCGAGAGTTGCAAAGATTTGTGGGTCTCAGGGGTTGCTCACTCACCACTTCCCTGGGCCGAGGAGGCGCTCCTGGCTCCATGTCACTCCTGGGTGGGCAGTCATCCTGCCTTGCTTTTCTCCATTCTCCATGGGTCAGCTTGTTTCCTTGATGAGTTTCCAATGTGTGTACTTGGATGTTTCCATTGAAGGTGCTGTATTTACTCGCCCGTTCCATTTCTCTTCATGAGAGTGGCATACACTAGCTACTTCTATTCAGTCATGTTGGCCAACTCCATACCAATATTTTTTTCTTTAAGCATAAAAACCTTGGAGATAAGAGAAGTAAAGAAGAGAGACTTCCACATGAAATTGTTATTGTTATTATTGGTAAACATTTATGAGGCATCATAGAAATTAAACTTAGATAAAAAGCTTAAAACAAAACTAAGACTTTGTCCCTGTGTTGAAAAATAAGGGCAATCAGTCCCTTTATTTTAGTCCTTTTTACAACTGGTATGTTTCTGCATCTGAATCAATCATGCTACAACCTTTAAAGGTTCTTAAACACCATTAAAATGAAAAATTGGTGCACTACAGTCTGCTCATCTCACATACATAGATGTTGACACTAAAGAAATAGCAATTTAATTCAGCATGACTTATTGTGATCTGTTAAATGAAGATGTACTTGGTACTGTAAAGGATGAAAACACTGTTTCTTTTCTTGTGGAGCTTAGTTTATATTCTGGTAGAGAAGTTAAGATACATAATAAAGTAATAATAAAATATAGAATACATCACAGCAATACCCAGAAACTGTTTGCTAAAAAGATTAATATGGCTAGAAGGGAACCTGGTACTAATCATCAGGACAATGGGAGAAAGACCCTGAAGGCATTTCAGAGATCATTGAGGCTGCTCCCCCCATCACAGTCTAAGAATGTTAGGATCTTGAGGGCAGCAAGGGCTTGCTACCTTGAGCCTAGGTAGGGCAGGCTGGGGTCTCTCTGCTCTCTGCATTCAGGAACAGGACTCCTCAGCCAGTTGTGGCTCAACTGGCCTCAGGTACAGCTCAACTTGTTGCTCCAAATGGTACAAACTGTAAACCTTGGCAGCACCACACGTTCATTCAAACAGGCCCAGATGTGGCTCATGCTCAAACTATAGAAGGCACAAGCTGTAAGCCTTGGCAGTTCCATGTGCAGAATGCAAGAACTATGGAGGTGTGGCTTCCTCCACTTAAATATCTGAGGGTGATTGAAAAGCCTAGGGGCCCAGGTAGTGATTTGTCAAAGGGGTGCAACCACTGCTGAGTTCTCTTACTAGGGTAATGCTTAGTAGAGCCACAGGGCCTGGGCCACCCTTGAGAACCCAGAATTGTAGAGTCACTGGCAGGGGATAATGCCTGCCTGGGAAAGTTACAGGCACCAGACTCCAACCCATGAGAGCACCCACGTGGGCTGCACCAACAAAGCCATAGGGGCAGGGCTGCCTGATGCCTTTGGGGCTCCACCTCCAACCCTAGTGTGCATGGAGTTTAGGGAAATTATTCTCCAACTTTAAAGTTTAATGTCTAACCTGCTGGGTTTTGAACTTGCTTTGAGCCTGTTACTCCCTTCTTCTTGCCTGTTTCTCCCTTTTGGAATTGGAATGTATATACCCTATGCCTGTCCCACCATTGTATCTGGGAAACAGATAACTTGTTTTGATTTCATAGTTTCCCAGATGAGACTTTGGGCTTTGGACTTTTAAGTTGGTGCAGGACGAGTTACAATGTTGGCGATTTTGGGGATGGGATGATTTTTGCATTGTAAGGAGGACATGAGTTTGAGGGAGGAGCAGAATGCTGTGGTTTCTTCTGACCAAAACTCATGCTGAGGCTTGGTCCCCAATGTGGTTGTGTTGAGGAGGAAGTAAAAGCATGGAAAAGTAAGGTGATTAGGTTGCTAAGAGGAATTAATGCCATTCTCAAAGAAGTAGTTCTAACTCTGCAGGACTGGTTAGTTACTGCGAGGCCAGGTGGTTATATAAAGTGAGGCTGCCTCTCATGTTTGGTCTCCTTGCACTAGCTTGCCTCCCCTTCTGCTTCTTTGGCATATTATGATGAAGCGTGAGGCCCTTACGAAGCCAGCCAGATGTGGTGAACTGATCTTGGACCTCCCAGCCTCCAGAATCATGAGCTAAAATAGACCTCTTTCCTTTATAAATTACTCAGCCACAGATATTCTATTATATCAACAGGAAACAGACTAAGACAATCTCCTAAGCAATCAAAATGAATAGAAAATTAACAGCGTTATTATAGACATGCCAAACTTTTTGCTAGTGTTTACCTGGAAAATTATATGTACATTAAATGTATGTAACTCAAAAAATCCCTGTTACATATACTAACCACTTAACTGCAATCACTGGCTATTCTTTTCATGAAATGAATAACAACCCTAAGTTTTCCTATTCTTAAGTTTTAAATATATTGGATATATTTATTCATATAGGATAAACCATACAATGGAGCTTTTCACAAAACTCACTGTTGGGTTAAATTTTTTCAAAAGGTTTCCCAATTAAAAAGTTCCTCCAGAAGAAACTGCATCAACTAACAGGCAAAATAACCAGCTAACATCATAATGACAGGATCAAATTCACACATAACAATATTAACCTTAAATGTAAGTGGGCTAAATGTTCCAATTAAAAGACACAGACTGGCAAATTGGATAAAGAGTTGAGACCCATCAGTGTGCTGTATTCAGGAGACCCATCTCACATGCAGAGACACACGTAGCCTCAAAATAAAGGGATGGAGAAAGATCTACCAAGCAAATGGAAAACAAAAAAAAGCAGAGGTTGCAATCCTAGTCTCTGATAAAACAGACTTTAAACCAACAAAGTTCAAAAGAGACAAAGAAGGCCATTACATAATGGTAAAGGGATCAATTCAACAAGAAGAGCTAACTATCCTAAATATATATGCACCCAATACAGGAGCACCCAGATTCATAAAGCAAGTCCTTAGAGACCTACAAAGAGACTTAGACTCCCACACAATAATAATGGAAGACTTTAACACCCCACTGTCAACATTAGACAGATCAATGAGACAGAAAGTCAACAAGGATATCCAGGAATTGAACTCAGCTCTGCACCATGCAGACCTAATAGACATCTAGAGAACTCTCCACCCCAAATCAACAGAATATACATTCTTCTCAGCACCACATCACACTTATTCCAAAATTGACCACATAGTTGGAAGTAAAGCACTCCTCAGCAAATGTAAAAGAACAGAAATTATAACAATCTGTCTCTCAGACCACAGTGCAATCAAACTAGAACTCAGGATTAAGAAATTCACTCAAAACCGCCCAATTACATGGAAACTGAACAACCTGCTCCTGAATGACTACTGGGTACATAATGAAATGAAGGCAGAAATAAAGATGTTCTTTGAAACCAGTGAGAACAAAGACACAACATACCAGAATCTCTGGGACACATTTAAAGCAGTGTGTAGAGGGAAATGTATAGCACTGAATGCCTACAAGAGAAAGCAGAAAAGATCTAAAATTGACACCCTAACATCACAATTAAAAGAACTAGAGAAGCAAGAGCAAACACATTCAAAAGCTAGCAGAAAGCAAGAAATAACTAAGATAAGAGTGGAACTGAAGGAGATAGAGACACAAAAAACCCTTCAAAAAATCAGTGAGTCTAGGAGCTCGTTTTTTGAAAAGATCAACAAAATAGATAGACTGCTAGCAAGGCTAATAAAGAAGGAAAGAGACAAGAATCAAATAGACACAATAAAAAATGATAAAGGGGATATCGCTACCGATCCCACAGAGATACAAACTACCATCAGAGAATACTATAAACACCTCTATGCAAATAAACTAGAAAATCTAGAAGAAATGGATAAATTCCTTGACACATACACCCTCCCAAGACTAAACTAGGAAGAAGTTGAATCCCTGAATAGAAAAATAACAGGCTCTGAAATTGAGGCAATAATTAATAGCCTACCAACGAAAAAAATTTCAGGACCAGACAGATTCACAGCCAAATTCTAGCAGAGGTACAAGGAGGAGCTGGTACCATTCCTTCTGAAACTATTCCAATTGATAGAAAAAGAGGGAATCCTCCCTAACACATTTTATGAGGCCAGCATCATCCTGATACCAAAGCCTGGCAGAGACACAACAACAAAAAAGAGAACTTTAGACCATTATCCCTGATGAACGTCAATGCAAAAATCCTCAATAAAATACTGGCAAACCGAATCCAGCAGCACATCAAAAAGCTTATCCACCATGATCAAGTGGGCTTCATCCCGGGGATGCAAGGCTCATTCAACATATGCAAATCAATAAACGTAATTCAGCATATAAACAGAACCAACGACAAAAACCACATGATCTCAAGAGATGCAGAAAAGGCCTTTGACAAAATTCAACAGCCCTTCATGCTAAAAACTCTCAATAAATTAGGTATTGATGGGACGTATCTCAAAATAATAAGAGCTATTTATGACAAACCCACAGCAAATATCATACTGAATGGACAAAAACTGGAAGCATTCCCTTTGAAAACTGGTACAAGACAGGGATGCCCTCTCTCACCACTCCTATTCAACATAGTGTTGGAAGTTCTGGCCAGGGCAATCAGGCAGGAGAAAGAAATAAAGGGTATTCAATTAGGAAAAGAGGAAGTCAAATTGTCCCTGTTTGCAGATGACATGATTGTATATCTAGAAAACCCCATTGTCTCAGCCCAAAATCTCCTTAAGCTGATAAGCAACTTCAGCAAAGTCTCAGGATACAAAATCAATGTGCAAAAATCACAAGCATTCCTATACACCAATCACAGACAAACAGAGAGCCAAATCATGAGTGAACTCCCATTCACAATTGCTTCAAAGAGAATAAAATACCTAGGAATCCAACTTACAAGGGATGTGAAGGACCTCTTCAAGGAGAACTACAAACCACTGCTCAATGAAGTAAAAGAGGACACAAACAAATGGAAGAACACTCCATGCTCATGGATACGAAGAATCAATATCGTGAAAATGGCCATACTGCCCAAAGTAATTTATAGATTCAATGCCATCCCCATCAAGCTACCAATGACTTTCTTCACAGAATTGGAAAAAACTACTTTAAAGTTCATATGGAACCAAAAAAGAGCCTGCATTGCCAAGACAATCCTAAGCCAAAAGAACAAAGCTGGAGGTATCACACTACCTGACTTCAAATTATACTACAAGGCTACAGTAACCAAAACAGCATGGTACTGGTACCAAAACAGAGATCTAGACCAATGGAGCAGAACAGAGCCCTCAGAAATAATACCACACATCTACAACCATCTGATCTTTGACAAATCTGAGAAAAACAAGAAATGGGGAAAGGATTCCCTATTTAATAAATGGTGCTGGGAAAACTGGCTAGCCATATGTAGAAAGCTGAAACTGGATCCCTTCCTTACACCTTATACAAAAATTAATTCAAGATGGATTAAAGACTTACATGTTAGACCTAAAACAATAAAAACCCTAGAAGAAAACCTAGGCAATACCATTCAGGACATAGGCATGGGCAAGGACTTCATGTGTAAAACACCAAAAGCAACAGCAACAAAAGCCAAAATTGACAAATGGGATCTAATCAAACTAAAGAGCTTCTGCACAGCAAAAGAAACTACCATCAGACTGAACAGGCAACCTACAGAATGGGAGAAAATTTTCGCAACCTACTCATCTGACAAAGGGCTAATATCCAGAATCTACAAAGAACGCAAACAAACTTACAAGAAAAAAACAACCCCATCAAAAAGTGGGTGAAGGATATGAACAGACACTTCTCAAAAGAAGACATTTATGCAGCCAAAAGACACATGAAAAAATGCTGATCATCACTGGCCATCAGAGAAATGCAAATCAAAACCACAATGTGATACCATCTCACACCAGTTAGAATGGCCATCATTAAAAAGTCAGGAAAAACAGGTGCTGGAGAGGATGTGGAGAAATAGGAACACTTTTACACTGTTGGTGGGACTGCAAACTAGTTCCACCATTGTGGAAGACAGTGTGGCGATTCCTCAAGGATCCAGAACTAGAAATACCATTTGATCCAGCCATCCCATTACTGAGTATATACCCAAAGGATTATAAATCATGCTGCTATAAAGACACATTCACACGTATGTTTATTGCGGCGCTATTCACAATAGCAAAGACTTGGAACCAACCCAAATGTCCAAAAATGATAGACTGGATTAAGAAAATGTGGCACATATACACCATGGAATACTATGCAGCCATAAAAAATGATGAGTTCATGTCCTTTGTAGGGACATGGATGAAGCTGGAAACCATCATTCTCAGCAAACTATCGCAAGGACAAAAAACCAAACACCGCCTGTTCTCACTCATAGGTGGGAATTGAACAATGAGAACACTTGGACACAGGAAGGGGAACATCACACACCGGGGCCTGTCGTGGGGTCGGGGACGGGGGAGGGATAGTATTAGGAGATATACCTAATGTAAATGATGAGTTAATGGGTGCAGCACACCAACATACCACATGTATACATATGTAACAAACCTGCACGTTGTGCACATGTACCCTAGAACTTAAAGTATAATAAAAAATAAATACAGAGAAAAGTTCCTCGGTAAGCTATATTTTCTTATCTTATTGGCATAATGGCACCTACCACATAGATACATAGTGAGAACTTACTAAGCCACTGCATAGAGATTTCTTAGTTTAGATGTGGATACATAGTATGTGTTCAACATATGGTAGATGTTTATACCCCCAAAACATCCTTAACAGCACTTTAAATAATCCATTGAGAAGGGGAAAATAATGCAATGTCCATTTGTATTATTTCAGTTGCATTAGAACTTGACAGATGAAATCTTGACTTTCCACAGATGTATTATTCATAAAAAAAAATTTATCCCAGACTGCCCTCCTACATATACTTCCTCATGCTTTCAGGCAGATCCCCCTCTCTTTATCTCCTCTTCACCAACACTATTAGTTGGTGTATGATCAGAGCATACAAATATATTTTATTACCTTAAGTAAAATGTAATTAGTAAATAAATCTCCTGCAAATTCTATTATAATACATTCTAAAGCCAAATTGACATGAGTGCACTGTTTTAAGTTTCGGCACAATTTACCCCTTAGTAGAGTCATTCAGAGTCTCTTTACCATGACCCTATTTCTAGAAAACATTCTCATCAAGCACAGTAGGGAACCATTCTTTGAGGACCCTTAGCCTATGCGTCACATGGATAATATTACCTGTGGCATGCTAGATAATAACAGGTGTGTATATTTAAGAACTTTTCTTTTGTGGGAATAGAGTAGGCACCAGTGAGAAGGAAGTAAAAGCATGGAAAAGTAACTAAGCTAAGAATTAAGCTAAGTAAATAAGCTAAGAATTTCAGTCTGGGTTTTGAGTAGGTAGTAGAACAAAACAAAAAGGAAAACCCTGGCACTTCTTATCTTTTGTCATTTCAACCCTGGCTGCCCATAGTTAAGGGCCTTGCCACTCAATCTGAAGACTAGTAACACGGGAAACCCCTGGGAGCTGGTTAGAAGCTCAGCATCTCAGGCCACACCCCAGGCTTTCTGAGTAAGAATCTGCATTTTAACAAGATCCCCAGGTGATGATGTACACACCAAAGTGTAAGAAGCACTTGTTTAAGGTGGAGAGGAAAGGAAAGGAGGCACTATCAGAATTTTAAGAGAATCCATTCCAGGAGACAAATATAAGAGTAATGATGATTACTTGGTTTTCTGCACATATATTTCCTATTTTAAATATAATGTAATATAGCTCTTGTTTAATTGCCTTTCAGTATAGGCTGTTTCCTTTACCAACTGTGTAAATTATCTTTATAATTCCCATGCATCAACTGGGTATTCTTTTTATGTAGCTTGAGAGGCACTTAGATTCTCTATAAAGTTTTGTTTTAATTAACGTAGTAAAAGCAGAGAATTCAAAATAACAATCTTTGTTTCAATCTGGAAACCTTTCCATAAACTAACATATGCCTTAAAAATTCCTACATACTTTAGCAAAACAAAATGGAAACAAACAAACAAACAAAAAACCTGGTAATATTATATTCTGAAAGATTTAGAAAAATGTGTATAAACCTGCACTTGCATATTATGTGTTGTAGCTATAACATTTTTACTTTAAAAAGGAATTAAAATTAAGCTGACAGTATTTTGCCTGAAGTACCTCCTTATGACAGTAGATGGCTTCAATTATTTAGAAATTACATACATAATAAAGTCTTTTTTTTAAGTTTCTATATTGATCAGTTTGGAAACTTAAACCTTTTACCATTTAGAAACTAGAAAAGCAATTTTAAAGTTAAAATGGTTTTACCACAATTTTTTACATGACTGATTTACTCTGCATTTTTTTAAATTTCTGTAATTTTATTCTTTCTGTTATCTGACATGTTTTTAAACAAGGGAAATAATTGAATGGTACAATGAAAGAAACTTAGAGATTCTAGTTCAAAATTTCAGCTTATAGAAGGAAAAACAGCCCCTCAGAATATTAAATGCCTTTCCCGTAGTTTCTCTGCAAGTAATTTGTAGAATGAGAACTGGAACCCAAGTTGGTTTATTGCTTTTCCTACTTCAATTCCTAATGTTGAGGGTTATATCTCAATGCTCACTTTTTTTAAAGTTTTTATCTTTTGTTCAGAAATGTAAAATGTACTTTGCTGTCTTCTTCCTTAAATGTGTTAAGGAACTTTTCTGCTATGAACTTATAATAATCCAATTCTAAACACATTTTTACCCATAATTGTTGCTACACTTACACTTTTGAAATATAGTAGACATACAGTATATGGTATGTGACAGAGTAGAACAGTCTCGCTATGCATTACTGTTTGAAAACAGCCAACTATCTTATTGTTCTTTCATTTAGTGGTGATTGAAGAATTGCTATCTGTTACCCATTGTATCATGAAGAAGTCCAACAAAGATGAATATGGCCGTATTGTATTTCAAGGGGGCTCACTGATGACCTAGGTAACAGTGATCAAAATGCAATACAAATATATGAGTCTTTGAAATTATCAAGAGCTTTAAAAATTAATATCACCACCATCAAATTATATTACCAAATGTCTCTGTTTTCAAGTTTTCTCTAGACTCCACAAAAGATGTATTGTGTCTGAAATTCTTAAGGAGATAACATGCAGACATGGTCAAATTTTACAAAACGAAAAGCTACACATTCTTTTGGATAGTAGATTATAAAAAGAGGATGCAGTAAATTTGGAGAGTAACAAGAAGTCACTGAGGAAC
Source organism: Symphalangus syndactylus (assembly GCF_028878055.3). NCBI lineage: Eukaryota > Metazoa > Chordata > Mammalia > Primates > Hylobatidae > Symphalangus > Symphalangus syndactylus. The sequence goes on along the minus strand of NC_072441.2, from coordinate 44,918,359 downwards.
AGATCGACCAGCAGATTGTAGAAGGAGATAAAGAGGCAAGGATAGGAACTGAAAACACTAAGAAATCCTCGCTGGCAAGCTGATGTTAGAACCATCTGCATGCATGTAATGGGTATAGTTGATATTTGCAATTTGGGCTGAAAGGAATTATAAAATCCAGCACTTTTCAATAATACATGATGAAATTCATGTTTTTAACTAGCAGAAAATATTTTACTTGGAAGACTATTTATTTTTGAAAGTCAAAGTATTTTACTTATATGTATTTAAAATATAGTTTTAGATAAAACGAAAAAACAGATATCCCTTCTTATTTTGAGGTATTCTGAGATATTAATCAGTATTTTTGGTTTTGTATATTTTTTCCCTATGACTTTACTCATTGAGGCAGCTAGACTATGAACTGGACATTCCTTTTGGAAGAGTTTTCAAATCTTTGATTTTTAAAAATTTTAAAAGCCAAGATTCAGCCTTGAGATAAAACAATTAGAAAAATACCTGACAGGTCAAAGCCAGTTTTTCCTGTCCCCAAGACTGAAGACTCTCTAGACTTGTGGAAAAGGAGAGAAGTCAGAGGAAAAGAAAGGAGCCTAGATGCTGGGTACCTGAAAAAGGACCTGTGCCCAGCTTTCTCCTGGATTGATTCTGAAGGCGGCGTGGGGTACAAGTTTAAGGCATAGTAGAACATCTCCCTTTGCATAATTTTGGGGAATTCAAGTACAGAAGAATCATCATTTTTTCTATTTAATCTGGAGTTCACCCTATGTTCACCCTATGCTAGAGTTCACCCCCAGAGTTCACCCTATGCTAGCCCAGGAACAGTATAGTAGAGATGGCAATATGGTATGTTAGACTTACAAAGGGAGACTGAAACAGCCTCACAGAGCACCTTTGTGCCCCAGCATAGTGGTCGGAGGAGCAGCAGATCATTTCCCATAAGCCAGAGGCTAGTAGAGGGATGGGGTAGGGACTTTTAGTGTCTCACTAATTTTATCACGCTCCCAAAAGTTACAGTAAGGGAGACCACCCCTCATATTGTCTTATGCCCAATTTCTGCCTCCAAAGAAAGAAGTAAAAACTAAAAGGCAGAAATGAAATCCAGAAGCAGACAGCCCAGCGCCACACCCTGGGCCTGGTAGTTAAAGATCGACCCCTGACCTAATCGGTTAGTTATCTATAGATTACAGACATTGTATAGAAAAGCACTGAAAATCCCTGTCCTGTTCTGTTCCGTTCTAATTACCAGTGCATGCAGCTCGCAGTCATGTACCCCTGCTTGCTCAATCTATCACGACCCTCTCACGCAGACCCCCTTAGAGTTGGGAGCCCTTAAAGGGGACAGGAATTGCTCACTCAGGGAGCTTGGTTGTTGGAGACGTGAGTCTTGCTGAAGCTCCCGGCTGAATAAAGCCCTTCTTAATCTTTAACTCAGTGTCTGAGGGGTTTTGTCTGTGGCTTGTCCTGCTACAACAGAAACTGGTGTCCAATACAAGGAGGACACAACTGTCAACTTTGTGGACTGGCAACTAGAACATAAGTCTCAACAGATAGTAGCATGGTCAGATGTTGACAACTAACAACAGATGATAGCCCCCAGAACATATATGCAATCCCAATGCAACTGGGTTTGGGAGTGGGAACCTTGAGTTGACTGAGATTATTTTTCTAGCATCTGGTGTAATGGGGGCTTGAAATAGAAATTAAAACATTTCTTGTATACTTGAGTTTGTGGACTAAGATTTGTACCCTCTGTTATCAATAGTGATAGATCTGTGCAAGTTTCATATCTTAATATTAGTAAATAAAGTCTTTAGATTTAATATATCAAAACATTATAATGTAACAATTTTAATTGGTATATAAATTCAGATATCAGTCTCAGGCAGATAGATGCTCAAATGGTAATTCTACCAGCACTAGCTAACATTTACTGAATACATGCTATGTGCCAGAACTTGTCCTAAGCTGTTTAGAAGACCTATTTTGTTTAATCCTTTTAGTAATCCTATGAGGTGAATTCTCTTACTATGTATATATTCTATAGATGAGGAAGCTACATAAACTGCCAAAGGTTACAAAGTTTGAACTTTGTGAGACTGAAGATTATGAATCTACAACCATTATGCCATTCTGCCTAAAAATGAATGAAATGCTGACTGCATCTTTAAAGTTACATCAACTCATAAGTAAATTCAAGAGACCTCTTACTCAAGGCACATCCTACAGTCTTGGTTTCTGGTTTAACTCGAGTTTCCAGAGAAAGCAAGACTGCTGTGACCTTCTCCCTAGACAATGTGGTCATCGTGTGGGGCCTTTCCCCTCAGTCCTTCTTCCCATTTGGCCCTGGACTCCCAAATCACTATTTTGTGGGTGTTTTGTTTGTTTTCACACTTAAGCTTCTGTACTTTAATTTGTTTTTCTGACCTGGCTCTGGTCCCTGAAAACTATTTGTTTATTTTTCCTAGGTCAATGACTTCATTCTGAAACCCAATATTCGGGAGAGGGGTAGAAAAAGGAGGCCCTGTTTTCAACAAAATACTCTTAGTAAGGGCAACTTGGTGTTGTCTTCCAATGCTGTGTTATAAACCTTCTCCACTGTTATCAGTAAAAACTAGCCAAAATAAGAAACAGAAGAAAGCTTTTTGTGACCTTTACTTGACTTACAATACTTCAGTAACATCTGCTTTGAAATATGACTCTCATCTTGCCATTTCCTTTCACAGTATATAGTCAAATGTGATTTTCTTTCATACCTCTCACCTAGGAATATGATATTGTTTTGAAGAAAAGTTTGAAAGTTAAACACAAATCTTTACTGAGAGTATTTGATATCTATGTTATAAAAATATGACTGAATAAAGTTACTCTTGAAGTTCTATTTTTATCCTTAAATTAAAGTTTAAAGAAAGGAAAGGGATTAGCAGTTATTATTAGATTTTTATGTTAAAAATTATGAACTTTCAACATATAAATTTCAGTTTTTCCCAATAGGCTTTATTGCTTCCTCTGTCTTTTCATATTCCTGTGCTGTCCATCAAATGTTTCCTATCCTTTTGGGATTTTCCTTAATTTCTGTTTGCATTACAATATCATATTTCTTTTATTTTCAATGATTTTAATTTCATTTTTAATATATAGTGAGAACACACTCTAATAATTTCTTTCACTTCTTTTAACTTTCAAAATAACTTTGTCTTTTGAAATTTTTGCCTTCTAAAATAAGTCAAGCATTTTAGAGTCTACATAGAAATACTCTCTTTTCTCTGAATTTTATTTATTTATAGAAAAGAGTTCCATGTATCTAAATACTTTCTAAATGTAGAGATGCTTGGTAAAACAGAATCTCCACTGTAATAAATATTTCTTCATTTGGATAATTCCATTGACAAAATTATGTGCAATAATTTGCAACTTTATGTGTGCTTTTAGGTTTGAAGAAGGGTAGTTTTCTTTATTTTTTCCACAATAAAAATAGCTTTATTGACCAGGTGCAGTGGCTAACACCTGTAATCCCGGCACTTTGGGAGGCCAAGGTGGGCGGATCACCTGAGGTCGGGGTTTGAGACCAGCCTGAACAACATGGAGAAACCCTGTCTCTACTAAAAATACAAAATTAGCTGGGCTTGGTGGCGCAAGCCTGTAATCCCAGCTACTTGGGAGGCTGAGGCAGAAGACTTGCTTCAACCCAGGAGGCAGAGGTGGCGGTGAGCCAAGATCATGCCATTGCACTCCAGCCTGGGCAATAAGAGTGAAACTCTGTCTCAAAAAAAAAAAAAAAAAAAAAAAAAAAGCTTTATTGTGTATCCAATTATGAAGGTAGCACATGCTTAGAATTCGTAATGCCTTTATTATAAAACAATTCAGCAGTTCTATGCATAGACTAGGTATACACATAGCAACATAGATCTGAAAATCATAGTACTATGTAAAAATGTAAGGAACAGGATGTCATACTATCTAAGTAAATCTAAATACCTACATACAAATACCTACATATAAATACCTAAACTACAAAAATGCGTTTTGTAGAAATACATGCAAACTGAAAGATTTACATAAAATGCATTAGAATAATGGGTGTATGTTTGGGGGGAGGAGGTATTGGGTGATCTTCTTGGGAAATAGAGATAAAAGAGAATAAAAGAAGAAATTTCAGATAATAAAGAAATATACAAAGAAGTTAAAATCATCGTCAATCCCACTACTTGGTGATGATCACAGTCAACATATTTTGGCATACGGCCATCCAGATAACACAAACACACTTTAAAGTAGAATTATAATTTGTTTATTAATCTTCAATTTTTTTTTTTTTTGAGACAGAGTCTCGCTCTGTCACCCAGGCTGGAGTACAGTGGCACGATCTCAGCTCATTGCAACCTCTGCCTCCCGGTTTCAATTATTGAAAGTGATTCTCCTGCCTCAGCCTCCTGAGTAGCTGGGGTTATAGTGCACACCACCATGCCCGGCTAATTTTTGTATTTTTAGTAGAGATGGGGTTTCACCACGTTGATCAGGCTGGTCTCAAACTCCTGACCTTGTGAAGGAACCCCCCCCACCCGCCTCAGCCTCCCAAAGTGTTGGGATTATAGGCGTGAGCCACCGCGCCTGGCTAATACAATATAAATGTATTGATATACATAGTCATTTTTCATGTAGTACATTCATGGATGTGCCCACTTATTTAATGACTACCTTATCGATACACATTTAGATTATTTGCAGTTTTTGGTTATAACCAATGTTGTAATAAGCATTCTTACACCTACAGCTTTGCTTTTTGTTAGAAATTCACATTTAAATTATTGAAACAAGCTGGGCACGGTGGCTCACACCTGTAATCCTGCACTTTGGGAGGCTGAGGCAGGCAGATCTCTTGAGCTTAGGAGTTCAAGACCTGCCTAGGCAACATGGTGCAACCCCATCTCTACAAAAAATACCAAAATTGGCAGGGCGTGGTAGTGCTTGCCTATATTCCTAGCTGCTTGGGAGGCTGAGGTGGGATGATCACCTGAGTCCGGGAGATTGAGACTGTGGTGAGCCATGATTGCTCCACTGCACTCCAGCCTGGGTGACACGATGAGACACTGTCAAAAAAAAATTATTGAAACAAATTATCAAATTGCTCTCCAGAAATGTACCATTTTTATATTTCCAATATGAAGCTTTCTGATCCCTGCACTCTGAAACTTTCAACCTTGAGAAAAACAAAAACAAACAAAAACAAAATTATCTCCATATTCCAGACCATCCAAATGTCCAGCTCTCATCCATAGCCTAAATTTACTCACAGCCTTTTCCGTTCAGTGTTAGGTGAAATGAAAGACTTTGAAACACATTAATGTCAGTGCACAACAGACAATTTAGCATTGCCTTTGTCTGATCTAAGCATCAGGGACTGAGAGAAAGCAGAAGGGATGCACCTAGAACTACCTCTGATTTCATTTATATGTATTCACTTCAGTAGTACATCAACTTTCTTGTGCTAAGTTTTCTATGTGCATCAGAATCCTGAAGTTAAAAAAAAAAAAATTAAAGCTTTTTGCCAGGTGTGGTGGCTTACGCCTGTAATCCCAGCACTTTGAGAGGCCAAGACAGGTGGATCACCTGAGGCCAGGAATTTAAGACCAGCCTGGCCAACATGGTGAAACCCCATCACTACTAAAAATACAAAAATTAGCTGGGCATGGTGGCATGCCTATAATCCCAGCTACTCTGGAGACTGAGGCTTGAACCTGGGAGGTGCAGGTTGCAGTGAGCCAAGATCGTGCCATTGCACTCTAACCCGGGCGACAGAGTGAGACTCCATCTCAAAAAAATTAAAATTAAAATTAAAGCCTTTAATTACTAATAACCTGTGTTCTAAGAAATTGTGAGTTTTCTATTTCTCCTCGACCTCATTTCTAAAGAAAAATTCCTAATTTTTCTTGATAGTTCTGACATCAGTGATAATCCTATGCCCTAAATAGTTGAATGGGTTTTCAAACATCCCAACCAAATCAGACAGCAGTTCCGGTGCCCCAACTGAAGCAGCCTGGTGGGGTGGGCTGAGCCACGCTGTTGAGCCTGACAGATTCTGAGCTTTGCCTGTACCCATGCACTACAGGGCCTTGGGCTAGTCACTTAACTCCTCTAAGTCTCACTTTCTTTAACTGTTACATGAAGATAAGGATATTCACTTGGCTCTCTCTCTAGTAGATAGAGAAAGTAGCTCAACAAATATTTGTTAGTAAGTTAACTATTAGGAATAATAAGGTAACAGGAGCAATGAATGAGAAATGCCTAGAACCTAGCAAATCTCATTAAGTGGTATCTATTGTCATTATTAAGATAAAATAAGGCCGGGCTCGGTGGCTCACGCTTGTAATCCCAGCACTTTGAGAGGCCGAGGCGGGCAGATCACGAGGTCAGGAGATCGAGACCACGGTGAAACCCCATCTCTACTAAAAAAAAAATACAAAAAATTAGCCGGGCGTGGTGGCAGGCGCCTGTAGTCCCAGCTACTAGGAGAGGCTGAGGCAGGAGAATGGCGTGAACCTGGGAGGCGGAGCTTGCAGTGAGCCGAGATTGCGCCACTGCACTCCAGCCTGGGCGACAGAGCGAGACTCCATCTCAAAAAAAAAAAAGATAAAATATAGGGATGTCATTGGAGAGAAGCAGATGGCGAAAAACTTCAAATAGTCCTGATGGCTGGTAGGAGTCCATGGTTAGGTACTGGGACCAGTATGAATCTAAAATGTGGGAATTGATATTGACAGGTTAGAGGAAGAAAGGGAGTTACTCTCAGTAAGGCCTGGCATTCTGGGTTACCAACAGCCTCTCCAAATGGAAAATACCCATGTAGCTTTTAACAGAGTGTAAATGTGAATAATCACCTAATCAATGCAAAGTCCTTAAGCTTTATCTACCCAATATCATTGCTATACCCAAAGCCACATTGCAGAAAGAATTGTGAGGTGAATGTTTTCTTAATGCTACTATGTGGCAGGAATTTAAATTGAAAATCTCTTTTCAAAGAACATGTGCATTAAAGTAATATTATTCAAAGCTATCTGAGTGGTAATTACTATGTAAAGGCTAATTGACCTAATTAATCTAATGTGGGTCAGTGGCTCTATTGTACCCAGAGAAGAGCGTTTTCAAATGACATTTTAAAAAAAGAAACTCCAAAAGGAATTTCTTTAAGTGAACATCCTTAAATTTAGTGACTCTGGTTTATTTCTTGCACACAGATATTATATTGCTGGATATTATATTGCTGGAGTGCCTGAGCAGGGATAAAAAGAGATAGAGAGACTAACTCTCTAAGGATACTAAGGAATATTCTGTTCATCACTCAGGGGAAGGCACTATATAAATTACATTATAACAATACTGCCTCTCTCTGATAACATAGCACTGAAAGAAGAATTCAACACGACAAGAAGTCAAATTTACTATCATACTGTTTTGATTCTCTTGGTGATGTGATAAAGTGCATGCTGATACCTGCTTTTTATTTTATTAACTTCAGCTTCTCTCAATGCCAACTTGTCCCATTAGAAGTCTTGACTGCAAAATATAAACCGGGTCTGATAATATCTGTGCCCTATAAGAGCTATCTATGACAGACCCACAGCCAATATCATACTGAATGGGCAAAAACTGGAAGCATTCCCTTTGAAAACTGGCACAAGACAGGGATGCCCTCTCTCACCACTCCTATTCAACATAGTGTTGGAAGTTCTGGCCAGGGCAATCAGGCAGGAGAAGGAAATAAAGGGTATTCAATTAGGAAAAGAGGAAGTCAAATCATCCCTGTTTGCAGATGACATGACTGTATATCTAGAAAACCCCATCGTCTCAGCCCAAAATCTCCTTAAGCTGATAAGCAACTTCAGCAAAGTCTCAGGATACAAAATCAATGTGCAAAAATCACAAACATTCTTGTACACCAATAACAGACAGAGAGCCAAATCATGAGTGACCTCCCATTCACAACTGCTACAAAGAGAATAAAATACCTAGGAATCCAACTTACAAGGGATATGAAGGACCTCTTCAAGGAGAACTACAAACCACTGCTCAATGAAATAAAAGAGGATACAAACAAATGGAAGAACATTCCATGCTCATGGGTTGAAAGAATCAATATTGTGAAAATGGCCATACTGCCCAAGGTAATTTATAGATTCAATGACATCCCCATCAAGCTACCAATGACTTTCTTCACAGAATTGGAAAAAACTACTTTAAAGTTCATATGGAACCAAAAAAGAGACCGCATCACCAAGTCAATCCTAAGCCAAAAGAACAAAGCTGGAGGCATCACGCTACCTGAATTCAAACTATACTACAAGGCTACAGTAACCAAAACAGTATGATACTGGTACCACAACAGAGACATAGATCAATGGAACAGAACAGAGCCCTCAGAAATGATGCCACATATCTACAACCATCTGATCTTTGACAAACCTGACAAAAACAAGCAATGGGAAAAGGATTCCCTATTTAATAAATGGTGCTGGGAAAACTGGCTAGCCATATGTAGAAAGCTGAAACTGGATCCCTTCCTTACACCTTATACAAAAATTAATTCAAGATAGATTAAAGACTTACATGTTAGACCTAAAACCATAAAAACCCTAGAAGAAAACCTAGGCAATACCATTCAGGACATAGGCATGGGCAAGGACTTCATGTCTAAAACACCAAAAGCAATGGAAACAAAAGCCAAAATTGACAAATGGGATCTAATCAAACTAAAGAGCTTCTGCACAGCAAAAGAATTACCATCAGAGTGAACAGGCAACCTACAAAATGGGAGAAAATTTTTGCAATCTACTCATCTGACAAAGGGCTAATATCCAGAATCTACAATGAACTCAAACAAATTTACAAGAAAAAAACAAACAACCCCATCAAAAATTGGGCGAAGGACATGAACAGACGCTCCTCAAAAGAAGATATTTATGCAGCCAAAAAACACATGAAAAAATGGTCATCATCACTGGCCATCAGAGAAATGCAAATCAAAACCACAATGAGATACCACCTCACACCAGTTGGAATGGTGATCACTAAAAAGTCAGGAAACAACAGGTGCTGGAGAGGATGTGGAGAAATAGGAACACTTTTATACTGTTGGTGGGACTGTAAACTAGTGGAAGTCAGTGTGGCGATTCCTCAGGAATCTAGAACTAGAAATACCATTTGACCCAGCCATCCCATTACTGGGTATATACCCAAAGGACTAGAAATCATGCTGCTATAAAGACAAATGCACACGTATGTTTATTGCGGCACTATTCACAATAGCAAAGAGTTGGAACCAACCCAAATGTCCAATAACAATAGACTGGATTAAGAAAATGTGGCACATATACACCATGGAATACTATGCAGCCATAAAAAATGATGAGTTCATGTCCTTTGTAGGGACGTGGTTGAAACTGGAAACCATCATTCTCGGTAAACTATTGCAAGGACAAAAAACCAAACGCCACATGCTCTTGCTCATAGGTGGGAATTGAACAATGAGAACACATGGACACAGGAAGGGGAACATCACACTCCGGGGACCGTTGTGGGGTGGGGGGAGGGGGGAGGGACAGCATTAGGAGATATACTTAATGTTAAATGATGAGTTAATGGGTACAGCACACCAACATGGCACATGGATACATATGTAACAAACCTGCATATTGTGCACATGTACCCTAAAACTTAAAGTATAATAATAATAAAAAATAAATAAAATAAATCATACCACACACACAAAAAAGCTTAATCTTCATGCCTTGGGTACATATCATTTCTGCTACTTGTCACATGCTGGGGAGATGTTCAGCTTGGAGGGGCAGGTGCCCCTCCAAGCTAAGGAAAAAAAAAATATCTGTGCACTATGACTATGGAAAGAATGTATAATCCACACCTGTGGTAGACAAAATAATGGCTCCTGAAGATGTCCACATTCTAATCCCAGAAATTTCATAAATATGGTACCTTACAATGGCAAAAGGGACTTTGCACATGTGAAATTAAGTATCTTGAGATGAGATTATCCTGGGTTATCTGGATGGGCTCAGTGTAATCGCAAGGGTCCTTATAAGTGAAGGAGGGAGGCAGGAGAGTCAGAGTCAGAGAAAGAGACGTGACCATGGAGCAGAGGTCAGAGAGAATGAGAGAAGGAGCTAGATTTGAAGATGCTACATTGCTGGCCTTGAAAATGGAAGAAGGGCCACAAATTACAGAAAGAATGCAGGTCTGGATTTTGAAATCAAGCAACAGCCTTCATTTTTCACTCAGGGACACTGATTTTTGGACTTCTGGCCACCAGAACATAAATTTGTGTTGTAAGGTAATCAATGTGTGCTGTTTAAAGCTGCTACATTTGTGGTAATTAGCTTGTTACAGCAGTAACAGAAACTAATACAATGTTTTTGGATTCATGGCACAGAGCTATATTCATATCATTTTCATTGGATTGAACTGACTTTCCCAAATTGTGTGATAATCCAAAACAGAACTATGACCACAACCCAGGGAGACCCTACAGCAGAAGATCTGGCTTTGCCTTTTTATTTGCAGCACAAGCTCACTTCACTTCTTTGTTCCTATATATTTTCAGGCTTTTTGAGAAATGGAGTGCTAGTGGAAGTTTGTAAGTGTGGGAAGAAACCAGTCCTTTTGTGAGTTAATTCCTCTCTCCCAGGTTTTAAAACCCAAAGACACTATCGGAAAAGATATTTACAACTATAAACAATGTCTTTTAATCACTTAGCTTCTGTTTTGTGCTCAAAAGTAAACAAGAGTGAAACACTTGGAAGATGAGAAAGTTCACAAAGCCTTAAGAAGGTGGGTAAGTATCTTCACCAAGAGTCACAAGCTGTGGATATGCCGTTGGGCAGCTGATCAAAATTTCACATGGGTCTAAGGAGTTGGATAATATTAACATCTACGGTGCTAAGGAGCACTTGAATTACAGTAAGGAACATATGCATTATCCCATTGTCCCATACTTATCCCAGTTTTCATTTGAGGAAATTAAAACTTAAGAAATGGCACTATTTGCACCGTTACCTATGGTGGACTCAGTGTACATCTAACTCACTCTATACTTGAGTTGTTTACCACTATTCTATGTCCTTTCCCTTCTCCACATCAGAACCATAACAACTTGTAAAGTTTTCTATGTGACGTAGTCATGGCAGGTTCATTTCCTTGAGTTTCTAAGTGTGCTGCCTACCCAGGAAAATTCCTGAGAATGCAGGAAGAGTTTACTAGAGGAAACACATTATCACCAAGCAAAGTCCTACTGCCAAATGCAGGTAGCAGAGAATGGCTAGACAATGCAGGACAAGCTTGGCTTTTTCTGAAGTGCACTAGTTCTTATTGGCCCAATGGAAAAGCTTGCTAACTGATGCCATGATGGTGACTTCATTAGAAGTAAGGCAGACAATGAAAATGAATATTTTGCACATTTTGATTCCAATCATTGCAATCGTCGTACTGAGGAAGAAAAGCTGAAGGAATTCATTGAGAAAAATTAGGATAAATAACAAGCTTTCTGATGAGCATGGATAAAAAGTAGACAGGATGACACTATACCCAAGGTATTGGAGTAACTCAGCAAAACGCACTGGGAATGAAGACTAATGCTCAGAACAAGATAAACATGCTAAAGAATGGCTGGGCATGGTGGTTCATGCCAGCAATCCCAGGAGCTTTGGGAAGCCAAGGTGGAAAGACTGTTTGAGGAAGGAGTTTGAGACGAGCCTAGGCAACATAACAAGACCCTATCTCTACAAAAAACAAACAAACAAACAAAATTAAAAATTAGTCAGGCATGGTGGTAGGTACCTATAGTCCTAGCTGCGTGGGAGGCTTAGGTGGGAGGATTACCTAAGCCTAGGAGGTCGAAGCTGCAGTGAGCTACAATTGAGCCACTGCACTCCAGCTTAGGCAACAGAATGAGACTATCTCCTTAAAAAAATGCTAAAGAAAACATTACATTCAGATCAGAAAGAGTTCTGGGGAGAGGAAGGCCCCACCTTGAAAATAATGATGGTAGGTTAACATATAGCAACAATGAAGAAGTAGAACTTCTGTACTCCTATTTTACTAACTTTCTTCCCCCCTGGGGAAAGACATGGCCCATCAGAGTTGAGTGGAAAGGGTAGAAATAATAAGAAATTGGAGGCCTAACTTGTTTAAGATTCCACATCTAAGTCACTGTATCCCAAGGGATGGTAATATCATATTGATTGAGGAAACAGGTTTTGGAATCAGATAAATCTACTATGTTCTCCTGGCAAATGGTTTAACAGCAATAAATTTCAGTTGTAAATACCTCATAGGGCTAGGGTGATAATTCAGCTAAAGCACTTTAACGTAGTATCTGGGACATAATAAATACATGCTAGCTATTCATTTTATCATTTGGTATTTTCATTGACTAGCTGAAATGACATCAGTAATCTTTAAAAAATGGTGCAAAAAGAATAAATATCATGAATAGTCTGTAAGACTAGAACTAATAATTTTAAAGATAGTTTTTTCAGTTCACAAAGTAAGTAATGATGCTAGGAATAGTCTGAGTTCAGTACGAAGAGGCCATACCAATGTAAGTAAATTTTCCTCTTTTCCAAAGGGCTACTTAGTGGAAATCAATAGAATTTTATGTACAGAGAGTATTCAGATTTCAGCATGACCAAGAATCTCATGAAAGAGTCTTGTGAAAGAACTGTGGGCTGCTTGTCACAGAGAGACAGATTTTTTTAACTTGCTGAATAACCCAAATGGTGCTAGTTAAGAAATATTCTAAATCAAGAAAAAATTTATTAGGAGGAATAACTTAGAGGGTGGTCCCTCAGCCCTAAATTTTTCAACAGTTTCACCAATGACTGTTATGCTGACATCTGCAGCATGCTGATCAATGAAATGATTGAGGCAAAATTCAAATTCAAAATATTCTGAAATGGCTGAAACAGTAGATCAAGTCTAACACTATGAAGTTTTTCCACAAAAAAGCCTAGTCTTTTACTTTTTTCCAGCATCAAACTGTATAAGCAGAGGATGGGGTACATGACTTAGAAGCTTGTATTCTTTAAAAGTTTTACAAAAATAACATTGGGCGGTGATTGATTATACATTGATAAATTATAGGTGTATGTTATTTTATAGCTATTTGGCATCAACATGATCTAGGGCCCACATAACAAGTGTCTTCAAGAGGTAGTTATTTAGCTCAAGGCGGAGTGAGAGAGGACTGGTGCTACATTTTAAATGCCTTTCTGGGCCTGATAATTTAAAGGGTCTCATATTCCTCAGATAAAAGGGTTTTTTTCTTTTTATTTCCCCCCTTTTGATGAAAATCTTTCTTGAAAGCACTTATGATCAAAATCTAACTGTCAAAGTGTCCCTTGTCACTGGGAAGGCTCATTTCCAGATAGTCCTGTCCCATGTCAAAGGGGGAAAGGGAGACAGTCTCAGTGAAGATTTTTTTTAAGAGTCCCCCAGAGCTCATTTGGGATGGCATCACAGAGTGGCAAAAGTGAGAACTCTGTCAAGCCATTGATTTATGTAGCTGCTGTTGCCTGTTGAAACATAAACACCATGATTTTAGTTTTCTCAGGAGTAACACATATGGATTATAACCAAAAAGAAAATTGGTATGCCAGAATGGAAAAACAAAAACACCCAAATCTGTTCCTTTAGGGAGCCAATTAAAAACATTATGAAGAGAATTAAACCCAGGTTCTTCTTTAGAAACTTGTTGTAGCAATGAAACAATTCACGATTTAGTCCAAATGATAGGAAAATAAAAAAACTCAAAAACAATGATAAGGGCTAGAATCTAATAACAGGTGTGCTATAGTTTTTATCTGAAACTTAATTTCTCTCTCCAGTTTCCCATTTCTACCAAAGATAAATCGCAGTAGGACCAATTTACTTGTAAAGTAAGTTTTAGTATTATGTTTGGCCTGATTATTTGCATAAAGTATAACGAGAATAGTGATTGGCCATTTAGGCTTCTTTTTTCATTTTTCATTTTTATTTTTTTTCTGTCCTTACAGTCTATTCACAAGGCTTTGTGAATAGACTAAGTTGGCTTTGCTGGAACTCTTTCATAAGGAATTTCAGATTAGACTTTTAAAAGCCTCTTGAAGTTATAAAGCCAAGCCAAGGATTCACCATCAGACTGTGCCCTTAATACCTGTATGAATTGGGTGAATTCCTTTCTTTTTGAGGTCCCCAAATATCTTGAGGTTCCTGGCCCTATCAAAAAACAACATTTTTCACTTACCACAAGGTCAGGAACTTTGTAAGAGAACCATGTAGACAAACAGGCCAGTTCTTTAAGTCAACTTGAATTCCTCAAACCCGTCTGGTCATATCTGAAAAGATGTCATTCCAGTCAAAGCCTTGGGAGAGTTACCAGTGTCTTCAATATGTCCTGTTACAAAAGAAAACAGATTTTTATTGAACTTATGTAAATTCCTATATCGTTATAAAATAAGAATACTTGCAAATAGTTTCTGAATTCTGGAGGAATCAGGTAGAGAGAAAGGCAAATATTTCCATTTTTGTTCACAAAAGTATACTTTGCTGGGCATTGTGGCTCATGCCCATAAACCCAGCACTTTGGTAGGCTGAAGCAGATGGATCACTTGAAGCCAGGAGTTTGAAATTAGCCTGGCCAACATGGCAAAACCCCATATCTACTAAAAATATAAAATTAGCTGGGTGTGGTGGCACACACATGTAATCCCAGCTACTACGGAGGGAGAGGCATGAGAATCACTTGAACCCAGGAGCCAGGAGGTGGAGATTGCAGTGAGCTGAGATCACACCACTGCACTCTAGCCTGAGTGACAGAGTGAGACCCTGTCTTAAAAAAACACACAAAAAAGTGTACTTTGCCCAAATTGCTATAAGCTATAAATAGCTCAAACAAAAAAAAGTTTGTGGAAGACAAAACACATTACTACTTCAGGTGGAGCCCTTTAATGATAGAGCAAAGAAAGTATTTGCAGTTTCCAGGGCCAAATATTTTAACACGTAAAAAGCAGGCACAATTAGAGGGCAACACATCTAAATCTTTAAAAATCAAGGATCCCACTTTTATATTGAATCCTGGCTCCCCCAAAAAGAAGGAAACACCATGACACCAGGCCATGACACAGGCTTCCACAGTGTACCTCACTACAAAGACATTCTCCTGGCTGGTAGGTAACCCAATGTCTTTTTTTTTCTTTTTTTTTTCTTTTCTTTTTTTTTTTTTGAGATGGAGTCTTGCTCTGTCGCCCAGGCTGGAGTGCAGTGGCGCAATCTTGGCTCACTGCACGCTCCGCCTCCCGGGTTCACGCCATTCTCCTGCCTCAGCCTCTCCGAGTAGCTGGGACTACAGGCGCCCGCCACCACGCCCGGCTAATTTTTTGTATTTTTAGTAGAGACGGGGTTTCACCGTGGTCTCGATCTCCTGACCTCGTGATCCGCCCGCCTCGGCCTCCCAAAGTGCTGGGATTACAAGCGTGAGCCACCGCGCCCGGCCTGGTAACCCAATGTCAATCAGCCCACTCTGTGAACAGCCCATCCCTCATAGGAGTTTTATCCCTCGGTGGTGAGTTCATACCTGCACCTTTACTTAAATGCACAAGGACTTTTTTTTCTTTTTTTTGAGATGGAGTCTTGCTCTGTCACCCAGGCTGGAGTGCAGTGGCATGATCTCGGCTCACTACAACCTCTGCCTCCGAGGTTCAACTGATTTTCCTGCCTCAGCCTACTAGGTTCAGCTGATTTTCCTGCCTCAGCCTACTGAGTAGCTGGGACTACAGGCATGCACCACCATGCCTGGCTAATTTTTTTGTATTTTTAGTAGAGACAGGGTTTCACCATGTTGGTCAGACTGGTCTTGAACTCCTGACCTAGAATGATCCACCTGCCTTGGCCTCCCAAAGTGCTGGGATTATAGGCATGAGCCATTGCACCTGGGTTCCAAGGATTTTTATAGTTTTGAGTTTAACATTGAAGTCTTTAATCCATCTTGAGCTAATTTTTGTATAAGGTGTAAGGAAGGGGTCTGGCTTCCATTTTCTGCATATGGCTAACCAGTTTTCCCATCACCATATATTAAATAGGGAATACTTTCCCTGTTGCTTGTTTTTGTCAGGTTTGATAAGGATCAGATGGTTGTAGAGGTGTGGTCTTATTTCTGAGATCTCTATTCTGTTCCATTGGTCTGTGTGTCTGTTTTTGTAACAGTACCATGCTGTTTTGGTTATTGTAGTCTTGTAGTATAGTTTGAAGTCAGGCAGCATTATACCTCCAGCTTTGTTCTTTTTGCTTAGAATTGTCTTGGCTATATGGTCTCTTTTTTGGTTCCATATGAATTTTAAATTAGTTTTTTTCTAAATCTGCGAAGAATGTCAATAGTTGTTTAATGGAAATAGCATTGAATCTATAAGGGTGTACATAGTGGCTCACACCTGTAATCCCAGCACTTTGGGAGGCCAAGGTGGGTGGATCACCTGAGGTCGGGAGTTCAAAACCAGCCTGACCAACATGGTGAAATCCTGTCTCTACTAAAAATACAAAATTAGCTGGGCATGGTGGCACATGCTTGTAATTCCAGCTACTTAGGAGGTTGAGGCAGGAGAATTGCTTGAACCCAGGAGGCAGAGATTGCAGTGAGCCAAGATTGCGCCATTACACTCCAGCCTGGGCAACAACAGTAAAACTCTGTCTCAAAAAAAAAAAAAAAAAAAGCACTGAATCTATACATTATTTTGGGCAGTATGGCCATCTAGGCAATACCATGTAGGACATAGGCACTGGCAAAGATTTCATGATGAAAACATCAAAAGCAATTGTAACAAAAGCAAAAATTGACAAATGGAATTAAATTAAACTAAAGAACTCTGCACAGCAAAAGATACTGTCATCAGAGTGAACAATCTAGAGAATGGGAGAAAATTTTTGCAATCTATCCATCCGACAAAGATCTAATACCCAGAATCTACAAGGAACTGAAACAAATCTACAAGAAAAATAAAAATACGATTAAAAAGTGGGCAAAGGACATGAACAGACACTTCTCAAAAGAAGACATACATGTGGCCAACAAACATAAAAAAAGCTCAACATCACTGATCATTAGAGAAATACAAATCAAAACCACAATGAGATACTATCTCATGCCAGTCAGAATGGTGGTTATTAAAAAGTCAAGAAGCAACAGATGCTGGTGAGGTTGTGGAGAAATAGGAATGCTTTTACACTGTTGGTGGGAATGTAAATTAGTTCGACCATTGCGGAAGACAGTGTGGTGATTCCTCAAAGACCTAGAGGCAGAAATACCATTTGACTCAGCAATCCCATTACTGGGTATATACCCAAAGGAATATAAATCATTCTATTATAAAGATACCTGCACACATATGTTCATTGCATCACTATTCACAACAGCAAAGACATGGAATCAACCCAGAGGCCTATCAGTGATAGACTGGATAAAGAAAATGTGGTAATGTGGTACATATACACCATGAAATACTATGCAACCATAAAAGGAAATGAGATAACGTCCCTTGCAGGGACATGGATGGAGCTGGAAGCCATTATCCTCAGTAAATTAACACAGGAACAGGAAACCAAACACCGCGTGTTCTCATTGATAAGCGAGGCTGAACAATGAGAGCACATGGACACACTGTGGTCTGTTGGGAGTGGGTGAAGGGAGGGAGAGCATCAGGATAAATACCTAATGCACACGGGGCTTAATATTTTTTGATAGGTGCAGCAAACTAAAACCGCCTTTGCAAAAGTATAACTGATGAAATTATGACAGTGAAAGAAATCAGACCTGACTCTATCTTGCTTCTAACCTTTAAGCTATCCTTGTTCATTCCTCAGCATAGGCCAAACTAACCTTGAGAAGGAATTCAGTTCATGGTTTGACTCTGAAACAAAATTAATAACAGCTCTTTCCTGAAAAACACCCCCTTCTTGCCTAGAAACTAGTCTGCCTTTGCAGAACTAGCAAATTAGCTACAAGATTAGAAATTACAGTTTAGGGGTCATGCAGCCTCTGGCTCCAAGAGTCTGAACCTCCCCAAATTGCTTCTGGGGATAACATCACTATTGCAAAACCTAAGATCAGTGCTTGAGATATTTTGCAGACCCTGTACTTGATGGATCAGCTGATACCACACAGACTGGTAATCTGGCTCAACCAGTTATGCCATCTCACCCAGGAACAGAAGACAGCAAGAAAAACTCACTTGAAACCCTTATGACTCCATCTCCAACCTGACCAATCAGCACTCCCCACTGCCCAAGCCCCTACCCGCCAAATCTCTGATCCCTGAATGCTCAGGTAGAGTGATTTGATTAATAATAAAACTGTGGGGCCAGGCGCAGTGGCTCATGCCTGTAATCCCAGCACTTTGGGGGGCCAAGGAGGGTGAATCACCTGAGATCAGGAGTTCGAGACCAGCCTGGCCAACATGGTGAAACCTCGTCTCTACTAAAAATATAAAAAATGTTAGCCAGGTGTGGTGGTGCACACCTGTAATCCGAGCTACTTGGGAGGCTGAGGCAGGAGAATTGCTTGAACCCGGGAGGCAGAGGTTGCAGTGAGCCGAGATCGCGCCATTGCACTCCAGCCTGGGCTACAAGGGTGAAACTCCATCTCAAAAAAACAAAAACAAAAAACAAAAATCAAACCAAGCCAAAAAAATACTCCAGTCTCCCGCACAGCGATCTCTGCGTGAATTACTCTTTCTCCATTGCAGTTCCCCTGTCTTGATAAATTGGTTCTGTCTAGGCAGCAGGCAAGGTGAACACCTTGGGTGGTTACATAACCAGTATGGCACACATTTACCTTTGTAACAAACCTGCACATCCTGCACATATATCCAGGAATTTAAAATTAAATTGAAATTTTAAAAAGACTAAATAATAAATGCACAAGGAAACGAGTATTCCCTTGCGGTAACTACCATTCATTGCAACTGTAACCGCCCAATGGGTTCACATTGCCGGCTGCCTAGAAAGAACCAGTTTATCATGACTGGGGAATTGCAATGGTGAAAGAGTAATTGACACAGATCCGGGTGTGCGGGGTGACCGGAGTCTTATTATTACTCACATCAGTCCCCTGGAACATTCGGAGATCAGAGTTTTTAAGGATAACTTGGAGGGTATGAGCTCGGAAAGTGGGGAGTGCTGATTGGTCGGGTTGAAGATAAAATCACAGGGAGTAGAAGTGAGTCCTTGCTGACTTCCATTCCTGGGTGGGATCGCAAAATTGGTTGAGCCAGATAATCAGTCTGGATAATGTCATCTGCTGCATCAGAATGTAGGGCCTGCGAAATATTTCAAGCACTGATCTTAGGTTTCACAACAGTGATGTTATTCCCAGGAACAATTTGGGGAGGTTCAGACTCTTGCAGCCAGAGGCTGCATGGCCCCTAAACTGTGATATCTAATTTTGTAACAAATTTGTTAGTCCTACAAAGGCAGACTGGTCCCCAGGCAAGAAGGGTTTTTTTGAGAAAGAGCTATTAATCCATTTTGCTTCAGAGTTTAAACTATAAACTAAATTCCTTCCCAAGGCTAGTTCGGCCTACACCCAGGAATGAACAAAGGCAGTTTAGAGGTTAGAAGGAAGATGGGGTCAGTTAGGTCTGATCTCTTTCATGACATAATTTCCTCAATTATGATTTTTGCAAAGGTGATTTCACAACCACAGTCAGCCACCTCCCAGACTGTAGCCCTCACCAGTGATCCACCAGTCATCATACATACAAAAGTGTATTGTCTCACAGTCTCACCAGTAATCCCTGGTACCCCTAAAAATGAAAGAGATTGGGTAATTGATGTAATAAAAGACAGTAGAGTTTAGACTTGAGAGGAACGTGTCCATGACTCTTTGGACTCCACAGGAAGGCAGAATACCTTAAAAAGGGGATGAGTGGTGACTCTTTCTGTGTCCCTTAAGGGGTCTGAGTCATTAGAGGTTCACTCAGATTTGTTTTCTTTTCTTTTTTTTTCTTTTTTAGATGGAGTTTTGCTCTTGTTGCTCAGGCTGGAGTGCAATGGCTCAATCTCAGCTCACTGCAACCTCTGCCTCCCGAGTTCAAGTGATTCTCCTGCCTCAGCCTTTTGAGTAGCTGGGATTACAGGTGCACGCCACCATGCCCAGCTAATTTTTGTATTTTTAGTAGAGATGGGGTTTCATCATTTTGGTCAGGCTGGTCTTGAACTTCTGACCTCAAGTGATCCACCCGCCTCAGCCTCCCAAAGTGCTGGGATTACAGGTGTGAGCCACCACGCCAGGCCTAGATTTCTTCATGTAGCACTGAAGACAGCAAAGAGGAAGGAGGATCTTGAATATCAGCTTTTAACTAAGCTGACTTCTGACCATAGAATGCCTTTTTAAAAATCCTTTTAAATATCTTATTATCAGATTTTAGCTAGGATAAACAGCTGAAATTCCTGGATTTTGAACTTTTTTTTTTTAACTGAAGGTACCCTCCCAAGTGACTCACTAAGCCAATAAGACTTAAATAAGGTTATACCTTCACCAAGGACACATGAGGCATTTCCAAAGAGGTGCAAAGCAGTCCTTATAAAATCCAGAACCACCCCAAAAATGGTTCAAAGAAAGGAAGGTTTTGCTAGCCACAAAAGGGGGACAGCCCACATTGATCTGGCCATATCTTTCAGGATCTCAGCTTCTCAGTTGACCATTGATACACAAGGCCCAAAAGCTCTGTTTGACTCCACAGATGGAAGAAGACGGGAAATCAAAAGTCGTTCATAGAAGGGGAAGGGATCAATAACAAATGGGTGCTCCAAAAGGTCAAAAGTCACGCAAATATCAAACCAAAGGA
Organism: Symphalangus syndactylus; assembly: GCF_028878055.3. NCBI lineage: Eukaryota > Metazoa > Chordata > Mammalia > Primates > Hylobatidae > Symphalangus > Symphalangus syndactylus. The sequence goes on along the minus strand of NC_072441.2, from coordinate 44,897,477 downwards.
ACTGGTTCCCTGACTGGGAATTGAACCAGGCCATGGCAGTGAAAGCACAGAATTTTAACTACCAGACTACATGGTGGAGGAGCTCCAAAGCAGGCTGTTTGAACTTATGAAGGACTTTAGCTTTGTTTTAGGTCAGATTCTGGCTCTTCAATTTTGCCGAATTTCTGAGGCTGGCCATGACACTATTATTTATCTTTAAAAAAAACATTTTTTGATCTCCCATAAATACAAATAAGGCAATTGCTTGGAATGAGAGATATCTTTTTAAAATTTAGGAGTCATTCTAATTTAAAGGATCCATCTTTTGGCCACCAATGATTAGACTTTCCAGTGGTGTACTTATTCCAATAGCAACTCAATCCAATTATCATAGCAAAAATTATACCAGAGTCCCTATACCCAAGACTAGTCACACAAATCCTTTTCTCCCATTAATCAACATTTTGCAGAGGAAACAGAAGCAAACAGTGATTTTGGATGGTAACATCCACTCAATCTGTTAACAGTGGAGGGTGTCCAGGTTCTTGGTGTCTTGAACAAAGAATTGGACAAAATGCACAAACAAAGCAAGGCAGGAATGAAAGGATTTATGGAAAATGAAAGTATACTCCACAGTGTGGGAGCAGGCTTGAGCATAGGGGCTCAAAGACCCCATTACAGAGATTTTGGGGGTGTAAATACCCCCTAGAGGATTCCATTGGTTACTTGGGATATGGCTTATGTAAATGGAGAGGATGAAGTAAAGTTATAAAGTCATTTACTTGGCCTACGTCCTATGGAGAGGATATTTCCTGTCATAGCTAAAGTGTGAATCGGCCTTATGTTCCCTGCCTCCAGACCCTATTTTCTTGCCTCATCTTCCCCCTGAGAGATGTGATCCCCATAAATATTTATGGGAGGCAGAGGGACCAATGGTCTTTTTTTCTGTAACTGCTTCATGCTGGCTTGGGGCATAGTCCCTAACTATTGTGGATCATGGATCTCTTGCCTTGCTCAGTCTGGTGGAGGCAGGGTAGGTAGCTCTCTCATGGTCAGGGGTGGTGTCTTCACCTTGAACTGGCTAGAACCTTTGTTGCATGATCATCTGAAGCTTGATGGTCTCTAGGTGAGAAGAAATGAATTTGGTTAAAAAATTTAATGGGAACTTCAGGAAGTGGATGCCTATGCTGTCAGAAATGTTTGTTATAGAGATTTGCAGGAGAAAAAACAAAGCCTGGTCTGTTCTAGAATCTATGTGTTTCTTTAAAGTCTTAGCATGAGCAACTCCATTTTAGTTTGGCTTGGTTTGTTGGGGCCTAGTGCATGAACTTAGCCCAAAACAATGGACTCCTGTAATTTTGTTTAAAAAAATTTCCCCATTTTGGTAATGCTCTCACTTAGGTGAGAGTGTAATCAAAACTTAGGGCCTTAGTGCCACTCTCAGTTACCAACATTTTGAGTTTCTGGTCTCAGCACGTTATTTATAGGTGTCCTCACGGTTGCACATTTCTTTCAGCTCCTGTTATTCCAGTTGAAGAGAGACCATAAACTGAACCTCCTAAAATCAAACTGATCAAAGAATGAGCTAAAGAGTTTACTCACTTAACTAAGCAATTTCTTTGTCAATCCCTTACCACTGAATTTCTATAATCTTCATTTGATGTATTTCTGAATAGGCCACAAGTGCCAGCAGCTACACAGGTACTTTTCTGTTTAGCTAATTCTATTGTTTAGCATAACTTTCACAAGACAATTTAAAGTCTGTTGTGTAACTGTACCCTTTACAGTATAATTTGCTGTAGAGTGTATCATGCAGGACACATTTCTAATAATTGCTTCTTTTACTTTAAACCATGGAAAAAGGACCTAACAAATGATCCCCTTTTAGAAGAGTGAAGGCCTTCTGGCATTGTTCTCTTTAACCCATGATGTGGGTTAAGAGGAGTGAACCAATGTTTTTTTTTTGACTGATTATGAGGGAACATATGTACCATTAAAGTTTCTTACCTACATTGGGCCTTCATTCTTTATCTATCAAAGTATAAAGTAATCCATGTGTAAGGCTGGCTACAAACTCCTTCACAAATAAAAGTACACCCCATTAATGCCCATAACAGACCCCTTTTCCACTTCCACTGTCCATAGAGTCATAAGCAAGGAACAACATTCAAAGATAAGAGTTTCATGATAGTAGAAGTCTTAATCTGTGAACTTGAGAAAAGCTGTTCACATCAAGGATGCCATCTTCTTCTTGGGAGAAAGTTCCCTGGTTAGCTTTACCTCAAGGGTTTCAATGAGTGCATAGTTCCGAAAGTGTGGAGAGACCCTTCTTGGTTGCGAGACCATGAACCTAAAGCCCAAAGTCCCGAAGTTTGGTTGTAGTGTGGATGGCAAGGAGAGTCTTTCTCTGATATTTCCAGAAGATTCGAACTGTAAAAAGCTAGTTTTTACCTGGTGAAAAATACACTGTAGCATAATAATCTACTGTTATAACATCAGCCCTCTTACATGGGAAAGCTTTTATACAACCAGAAAAATTACATTAAAAATAACAATTGAATGAAATCCCTTCATAAAATGTTTAAATGGCCCACCAGGTGACTAAATGTACCTGAAGCTTTAATTGTTTCCCCAGGAATATGGGATCAAGCATTAGTTATAAACTATTTTAAACAATTTCAGTATTAGCTGGTTTAGCATGAAAGTATTTTATTGATATTTAATTTTTTGTTTTACTTAGGTTAGTATCTTTATTCAAGGAAATTCGGTTATTTCTGTGGTTTATAATAACTATAATTGTGATTAGCAGCATATACTTAGACATTAGAATTTTAGAAATCCCATCTAATTTTGGAATATATATTAGTATTATTCATAAAAATATAACCTAAAGGAAATCCCATCTAATTTTGGAATATATATTAGTATTATTCATAAAAATATAACCTAAAGAAGATTGAACATCATTTTGGCAATCCCATGTACCTAAACACATCAGATAATCCTTTTTACCTCTTTTCTGGATGTTTTCAGGGGACTTTTGATCCATCCAGAAAGCCAGGCATTAGGAAAGACAATTTTGAAACTGAAGTTTGATTTTGGAATTCCAGATTACAGTTAATTATTTAAAATTTCTGTCATCATTTTGGTAAAATAAAGAAGCAAAAACCTTTTATAAGCTTAAAAGACATATACACACACACGCATTCTACTGTTCTTACAAACCTTGCATGTAAAACTGTTTCTAATAGTATTAATTCCATGTTACAATGGCGACTCTTAGAAATTTTAACTTGAATGTAATAAAACCTGGTAAGTTACGTTCTGATAAGGTTTGACTGTTTCCAGCATAGCCAGGGCATGGCCAACTCCACATGCATGTCCCCAGGTCTTACCTAGCTGGAAAGCAGTCAAGTTAAACTATTTTCAAAAGCCACAGAAGCAGTTTATGACCTTAAAGCATTTAGCAAACCTAATGTTTGAACATAATTTAGAACACATGTTTACATTTTGAAGGCAATTGTATTTTACCGATAATCTTTAAAAGCATCTTTATTTCCCAAAGATAGCTAAATTCAAGTGAACTAAAAAGCATTACACTTTCTACTTTTCTGACAAAATATTTAAGTTCTTATTATTAAACCAATTAATTTAAAACTTCACAGAGGAGATTAACCAGTTTACACAGAGCAAAAGAGGCCAGAGACTGACCGGTAAGATATTCTTACCCTGCTGGGCCTATCCCGCAGACCCTGGCCAACAGACGAAATGAGAAGTCAGACACAGGTAAGCAGTGTAAGAGCACCTAGGTGACTGTCTCACTCTAGTGACCAGAGAGCAGCTCTGGAGCTGCTTGCTTTTATTCAGTGTAGGGACAATGCCAAAAACCTGGAGCCAACACAACCTGCAGGTAATTAACATTTGTTGTTCCCCTTTCAGGGAACGCATGGATGATCAAAGATCAGTTCCTCATCAACATAAGTAAACAAACCTGTTTAAGATAAATTTCTCCACACTCCCTTGTACCTACTCCTTGCCCTCTGCCTCAGGGTTATAGAACAGCTGCCTTCACCTATTCTCCCCAAGGGCTCTACAGAAACTTCCAACCATTCAGAGGTTTGGGTCCTTTCCCTATAGTTTTTCTACCACTGTGACTGATCTCCTACATCTCTCCCTTTTCTGTTTTTTGCATCAGGTTTTGTTGATTGGGGTGTACAGATGTGCACAGTGACAACCTTGACAGGTGCAGCAGTTACAGCTCGTGTTCCAGCTTTGCATCCTAGAACCAGTAAATAACATAAGACAAACATCAGTATAATCAGTATTATTCTTTTCCAATCAAGGAGTGATATGTAGTGTTACTTGGCACCTCAGTCCAATGTGTGCCATTACTGAGGGACCCCAATGGGGTATGTCAATCCTTCCCAGCCAATCAGTCACATTGTTAAGAGGCTGGGAAGGGGGTGTCTGCCCAAGTAACAGGGTGGAAAAAAGGCGGATCTAAAAGATGGGCCCAATAGGATATAGCAGGTACAGGTAGTAGGCAAAGTGAGATAATAAAAAAGGTTAATACCCTATGAGAGTTGCCATATGCAACAGAAAGCATAGCAAGGAACAAATTATCTGGAGTGAATGGTGTCTGTATCTGGCACAGGATTTGTTTGGCCTTCTGAGTTGTCTTCTTCAGCATCCCCCAGGTAATATCTGGGGCCTACGTCATCCAAGGAAGCCGCACCGTCCGGGGTCGTGCATCCTGCAGGGTCATTTTATTCATTTCTGGTACCAGGTTGGGTGCCAGTCATGCCATGGTAAGGTTTGATGCATCGTGCTGGAATCCAAAGAGGACCTCATGGGGTGTGGACACAAGCATATCCTCTTCCCCATGTTAGCAAATCAGTTGGACCACAACATACATTTCATTTACATTTCACCACTAATTGTATTTCCATAAAACTGAAGGTTTTATATCTTGAATGTTTTTTTGCAAAGTGCTTTTCTATAGCTGATTGAAATGTATCATCTAAATGCTTTTCTATAGCTGATTGAAAAGTATCATCTAAATTTAAGAAATTAAGGCTAAATAAGGCTTTTGTCAATTGTGTTGCAGGATCCTTATTCATATTCCCCCTTTTTTGTTTTCTGAGCATGTTTTTAAGGGTAGAATGGGCACGTTCAACTATGGCCTGTCCTTGGGGGTTATATGAGATGCTCGTGGAATGTTGGACCTTCCATGTGTGACAAAATTGTTGAAACTGTGAGCTGGTGTAAGCCAGACCACTATCAGTTTTAATCTTTGTGGGCCTCCCCATAAACACACAGGTTAAGAGAAGATGTTTAATGAGATCTCAGGCTGACTATCTAGGAAGAGCATGAGTGTTAATTAGGTGGAAATCAGTATCAATGTATACATGTACATATCTTAGTTTTCCAAATTCAGGGATGTGTGTAACATGATTTACCATAACTGATTAGGTCCTAGTCCTCTAGGATTAACACCTTTTGAAGGAGGGGACATGCCTGTGAGCTGGCAATCTGGGCACTGTAAAATAATTTGTTTCACTAGTCTTTGGCTAAGTTGAAATTGTTTAGATAAATTTCTCCAATTCTGATGAAGAAACAGATATGATTGTGTGGCTTGGTCAAGTAGCGATGTCATGACCTGCAAGTCTGCTTGATCATTGCCATGAGCTGGTGGGCCAGGCAGTGAGCTGTGGGCCTGAATGTGTGTGGTAAAAACAAGATGTGTTCATTGAATCAGCAACTGCTGGAGTCAAAGAAAAAGGGGACACAGCGTGGGCTCAAGAGTGGACTTAATGAAGGCTGTTTCAAGGTTTTGCAAAAAATAAATGAAGTAAGCAGAGTCACTAACAATATTGATGGGCTGAGCGGAAAAGGTTTCCAGGGCTGATATTAGGGCTCCAACCTTAGCTCTCTGAGTGCTAGTAAATCCAGATCGAGTAAGGGAGTTATGTGGTTCCCACTAGATAGCTGCTTTTCCATTTTTACCAGAGCCATCAGTGAAAAGCATTAAAGTGTTAGGTATAGGGGAGTGAACTACCTTTGTAGGCAAAACTACAGGAGTATAAGATAAGAACTGGAGTAATTTATCAGCAGGAAGAGCATGTTCTATATGGCCCGCATAATCAGAGAATATGATCTGAAGGTCTAGAGATAGGGGCAGGACTGCTTCAAATTGTTTTTTACTTAAGGGTATTCTTATGACATCAGGGTCATAACGTTGCAACTGATTGAAAATTTTCTTCTATGGCCTCAATTAATCCTTTCATAAATGGGCTAGTGGCTCTGGTTTTTCTAATGCTTTTTCTTTTTTGCTTTATAAGTGTTGAAAGTATGGATTCATGTACCCAATTGCCTTGTTGATCTTGTATCACCAGGCAGGCCAAGAGCTCCCCTTCTAATGCCACTTGCTTAAGACAGGATCCCATAACTGTAGTGTATCCCTTGTCTTTTTTCCAATTTATTGGGTAAGGGGGTTGAGTAAAATCTCGTCTCCTCTGTGACACCTTTACCCGGTAATGGCAGGGCTGAGGGAGAAGAAGGAGGCAGTAAGGTATATGATGCTTCCTCTTCTCTTCTGTTTTAGGCTCTTCTGTGTAGAGTGGGGCCAAAGAAGCCCTAATTAAGGTCCATAGCATTAAATATGTTACTGGGACCCGTTGCCCTTGTACATGATGTCATTTAAGATTTCTTCCCACTTGTTCCCAGAGCTCTAGGTCTAGCATGCCTTCTTCTGGCCTCTGAGACCAAGGCTCCACTAGCTTTAAGCAGCTGTTTTAATACTTTTATATACTTTTGCTGTTGAGCTGGTAACTGTTGTCCCACGATGAAACCCTAGCTTGCAAATCCCCTCAAACTTGGAAATCCCCAATGGGCACCAATTACCCACTGCGCAGTCACTTCACTTTCATTTTCGAGGGTTCCATTGTGGTCCGTTGCAGCGTTCCTCACACAGGATACCACCTGCTGGGCCTGTGCTGCAGACCCTGGCTGACGGATGAAATGAATACTCAGGCACAGGTATGCAGTGTAAGAGCAGCTAGATGGCTGCCTGGCTCTAGTGGCCAGAGAGCAGCCCTGAGGAGCTGGAGCTGCTTGCTTTTACTCCGTGCAGGTACAATGCCAAAAACCTGGAGCCAACACAACCTGCAGGTAATTAACATTTATTGTTCCACTTTCAGGGAACATCACGCGCATGGATGATCAAAGATCAGCTCCTGGTCAACATATGTAAACAAGCCTATTTAAGATAAATTCCCCCACGTTCCTTTGTACCTACTCCTTGCCCTCTGCTTCAGGGTTATAGACAGCTGCCTCCAGCTATTCTCCCCTGAAGCCATGCAGAACCATCCAACCTTTCAGAAAGTTTGCATCCTTTCCCTATAGTTTTTCCACCACTCTGACTGATCTCCTACATTACCCTTTTGCCGGCATGCCAGTTTTCTGGGTTCTTTCTCCCTGAGTGGCCCTGGCAACCCTGTTTGACTGTATGCAAACAAATACATTACCATGAATTAAGAATATTCATAGTTTACAAATTTTGGAGAAACTAGGCAGAGAGAGAAATATGACTCAAATTCTATTTGTAAGTGTATACGCAACACACTTAAAGTATCAGGAAGCCTAAAATCTGAAAAGTTAGTTTAAGGATAAAAAGCTGGTGTGCTCCATTAATTCCTGCAGCCCGACAAAGGTAGCTCAGGAATTCCAGACAAAAGGAATGAATGAGGACTTGCTAGAAATGCATAGGAAACAAAATAACTATTCACAGAACCAAATAAAAGCCTTCCACTAGCATAGTTTTATATGTATGGATACACAAGCAAAGCCAGAGGAGAATAAACAGCCAACAAATTAACACTAGAAGCAAAAATAAATAAACAAAAACCAAACCTAAATTTTCATACTCAATTTGCCCTGAAGGCTACAGTGTTACCTAGGGCCCCCAAAACCCCACATATTGAATATTTTATTTCTAATATGCAATTCAATATCCTTAAGTTTACCAGTATCATTATACATTCTGTGCAATCAAGAAATTCACTTTAGGCACATGACCAATAAGTACTCTAGCACTATCCACGCAAAACAGTAAACATAGTGTGAAGCAATGCAAGCAAGTATGTGAAATTTGGCTCCACGCTAAATCCAGCTTCATGCTTAACTATGTTAAAAAAGAATTGCCAAACTGCCAATGCATTTTTACAATATTTCTTACTTTAATCAAGACTAAGAGTTTTAACTATGAAAACATTAATTAGCCAGATGTTTCCAATTCTTTATCATGTTTTAAAGAATATTTTATTATTTAAACTTTTTCCACTCCTTTCCCACCATTCCTATTTGATGATTCCTTACTATATCGTTTCATAAACAACATTTACAAATCTGTAATTTGAACTAACTTTTAGATAACTTCTGAATTAGACAAAATTATTCTTTTTCCGCTAATAACAGAACCCTTTCTGGCACATTTTGTATACAGAATTATGTGTTAACTAGAATTTTATCCTTAGTAACTTACAACTTTAGTGAAACCCTAAAACCCAAGAAATCCTGAACTATTAGATATGGGCATTTATAGATAAGAACAATTCCACAATTTTAGAAATATTCCTTCATATTACAACCCTTTTTAAATTGGAAATGATCCAGATATCAAATGAGCATTAAAAATAACTTTAAGATTTTAATTTACACAAAAAGTTTACCTAAAACAATTGTCCTATTCACCGTACTTAATTTTTTATTTTTAACAAGGGAGACATGAGACATCAATCAACATATGTAAAACAAACATTGGTTTGGTCCAGAAAGGCAGGATGACTCTAGGCCAGGAGGGGGCTTGGGGGCTTTGACACCACAGGTGGGAGACAAACGGTTGCATTCTTTTGAGTTTCTGATTAGCCTTTCCAAAGGAAGCAATCAGATATGCATTTATTTCAGTGAGACTTTGAACAGAATGGGAGGCAGGCTCACACCAAGCAGCTTCCAGCTTGAATGAACACTGATGTTTAAAAATATCACCCAGCTGCTGTGGCTCATGCCTGTAGCACTTTGGGAAGCCGAGGCAGGCAGATCACGAGGTCAGGAGTTTGAGACCAGCCTGGCCACTATGGTGAAACCCCATCTCTACTAAAAATATAAAAATTAGACAAGCATGGTGGCACACATCTGTAGCCCCAGCTACTCAGGAGGCTAAGGCAGAAGAATTGCTTGAACCCAGGAGGCAGACATTGCCGTGAGCTGAGGTCGCACCACTGCACTCCAGCCTGGGCAACAGAGTGAGACTACATCTAAAAAAAAAAAAAATCTAGCAGGCTGGGCGTGGTGGCTCATGCCTGTAATCCTAGCACCCTGGGAGGCCAAGGCAGGTGGATCACTTGAGGTCAGGAGTTTGAAACCAGCAGGGCCAACATGGTGCAACACTGTCTCTACTAAAAATACAAAAAAATAGCTGGGCATGGTGGTGGGTGCCTATAATTCCAGCTACTTGGGAGACTGAGGCAGTAGAATTGTTTAATCCTGGGAGGCGGAAGTTGCAGTGAGCCAAGATTGCGCCACTGCATTCCAGCCTGGGCAACAGAGCAAGACTCCATCTCAAAAAAAAAAAAAAAAAATCTAGCAAAGACAAACATAAAATTCAGGCAAAATGTATGCTGACAATTCTGAAGGCCTTTCTATTTTTATTCCACCAATAATTTTAAAGCAAGCTTGTTTAATAAAATTATACTTAAGTCACATGAACTTAAAAATTGGTTAGGCTTATTTACTTAATTTATGAGTGTTCTTTTACTTATAAGCCAATTTGGTAGACACAACGTATAATAATAAGTGTACATACAAATAAACATATCTAGACATGTATACACACACATAAACGAAGATCCAATAGCTTGGAACCTTAGCCATGAGATAGCAATACAAGCCTGCCAGTTTTACTTTGCCTCAGTAGATAATCCGAGAAAACCTGTGAACCAAAGTTTTGGGTAAAGCAGTCTCCATGGCAGTTTGATTTTTAAAGGCTAAACCTCCCCAGACTCCAAGGAGCACAGGGGCCAAACAGTACCAAAGTAGGGTGTCACATGTTAACCAGGCCCCCTGCTTAGTACAGCAGCACAAAAACCTGGATACATGCAATGCCATCCCACTTTCCCATTAGACAGTAAACTTCAGATGCTAAACAATTTTGGTGCCAAGCAGCATTGTAACTGTGAGAGAAAATTCTAAGAAGGGCTTAATACTAGATCTCAGAACCTCTACCAACAGTGTCCTCTTTGGAGAGTTTGAGGTCCTGAGGATCCCCCAGAGTGTCCTCCTGTGGGGTCCAATCTTAGAGTTCCAGACATCGCTGGCCTTACTTAGGTGGGCACCAGTGCCACTTTGCATGCAGTTCCCCCAGAGCCTACTACGAGCTTTCCTTTGGTACCTAGGTATAATCTCTGACTTTTAGCATCCTTATAAATTGATAAGGCCATACTTTCCCATGCTTTCCATTCCGTGAACTTTAATGATAGGAACTGGAGGCTGGGTGGGTTTCCTTTGCCCTTAGTCAGTTGAATAAGGGAAGGGAAGAATTTAGCATAAGAAAAGAAGGTTTAAGTCACCTGAAACATGTATGCATTTGCTCCAAGCTGTGCCTCACATAGGAATCAAGGACCACGCACAGAAAACATTTAAAAAAAAAAAAAAGTCCTTTCCCCTTCAGGGCAGGGTGATTATTCCCATTCATCCCTAGGCCTTTGGGCAATACCAAGAAGAGGCCTCAGCCAATTGCCCTCAATTTCCAAAGAGCTACTAGGAAACAGCCACTCAAAGACTGAAACAGAAAGAGGAAAAAAAATGAAAAAGACCCAGGTTTCTTAAACAAATTGGTGGTGGCAGTCAGGCTTATCCACATGGAAACCCCTTAGTTTCACTGGCCATGGCCAGAGACCTGCAGTTGCTTCCAGGTTTAGGTGCTACCCACCAAGCATCCTGGGTTGGAAAGGAAAAGTGATTTCTCTATATGGAGCAGAAAGGAGAAGGAGAAAGGAGAATAAATCCACAACTTTGGGCTTACCTCGTCCTCTGGGGTGGCTCACCAGAATATGTTAATGGTGGAGGGTGTCCAGGTTCAGGCATTTTGAACAAAGAATTGGACAAAACACACAAACAAAGCAAGGAAGGAATGAAGGGATTTATTGAAAATGAAAGTACACTCCACAGTGTGGGAGCGGGCCTGAGCATAGGGGCTCGAAGGCCCCATTACAGAATTTTGGGGAGTTTAAATACCCTCTAGAGGATTCCATTGGTTACTTGGGGTATACCCTATTGTTAGATGTGAGTTCTAAATTTCTTTTCAAAGAATTAATATGTCAGTATGTTCAATTGTTTGCCCTCTGCTTTTAAACTTAACTTCCTCGTAAAGCAATCTTTTTCAATTACCTATGCCACCCTGACTCATTCTGATCACCTGCTCCACCCTAATTCATTCCGATTACCTGCTTCACTCTGACTCATTCCGATTACCTGCTACCTGCTCTGCCCTGACTCCCACCAAAGCACTCACTCCGTCATTCTCTTTAAATTAGCCAATCAGAATTAGTTTAGCCTGTGCTGTCTAACCCTAGCCAATAGGGGAATGACACAGCAGCAGGGGACATGTGCGTCAGGGATAAGAACCCCTTCCCCTCCCTTGTCCAAATGTGTGCTCACCATTGCTCCATCTGTAATGGTGCACCTTTCTATAGAAGTAACTTTCTTTGCTGAGAATTCAAAAGAAAATTTTATATTCAAGTGCTATTTCTTTTGCAGCACCAAAACTCTATATATAACAATTTGGGGACTCATCTGGGATTACATTCCCCTCCGGGGATGGTTTCCGGTTCTATCTCATGAGGCATGCCCCGCCCCCTTGTGGTGGCCTCAGGAGTGAGAAATCAAGACCCACCCAGTGCAAAAAATAACTCTAGCTCTCAGCAATGCGGGAAAAATAAAAAAACTGGCCAGCAACCTAGCTTGAAGGATCCTTATACACTGCAGCAATGACTCTGTGCACAGACCAAGGAAGGAGAAGCTGTGGGAGCCAGTAAAGTACATCCTTGGTGGCCAAATTCTGGAGGGCTAAATGTGTGTGTGTGTGAATGATCACAAACAACCCTGCTTGAGGTGTTGTTCGTGTGGATGGTGACAAGTCCTACTGCTGGACGGAGTGAGTGGGTCTTCTCCGTGGTTCCATAGCTACCTTATATGGCTTAGGGCAGGTCCTGCCGTGGGATTTATACCAGCATGCCAACACTAAGAAGGGCCTAATTCTCACTTGGGGGAGCAGCCAGAGAGGACAGCATGAGTGGGAAGTGTGCAAAGAACTTTCAGCGGGGGGGAAAGGGGGAAACAGATCAACCTCCCAGGACAAGTGAGGCAAGACGCCCCCTGGTTTGAGGGGTTGAGCCTTCCAGGGAAGGCAAGGTGAGACATCCCTCGTGTGAGGGGTTGAGCCTTCTGCTAATTTTAAGGGTTGAACCTCACACAAACCCCTTCTTTCCTTTCTTCTGGGGGAAAAGAGTAGCCTCACTCCTGCCAGTCCCTCCCCTAGGGGAAGGAGGGAGAGAGGGAGAGGGAGAGACAGAGAGATGGAGATAAGAGAAAGAGAGAGAGGCAGAGAGACAAAGAGGGAGTCAAAGAGAGAGAAAGAGAGACAGAAAGTCAGAGATAAAGGCCGGGCGCGGTGGCTCACGCTTGTAATCCCCGCACTTTGGGAGGCCGAGGCGGGCGGATCACGAGGTCAGGAGATCGAGACCACAGTGAAACCCCGTCTCTACTAAAAATACTTAGCCGGGCGTGGTGGCGGGAGCCTGTAGTCCCAGCTATTCGGAGAGGCTGAGGCAGGAGAATGGCGTGAACCCGGGAGGCGGAGCTTGCAGTGAGCCGAGATTGTGCCACTGCACTCCAGCCTGGGCGACAGAGCAAGACTCCGTCTCAAAAAAAAAAAAAAAAAAGAAGTAGTAAAGAAAAAACATGTACCCTATTTCTTTAAAAGCCAGGGTAAATTTAAAACATATAATTGATAATTAAAGGTCTTCTCCATAACCCCGTAACACTCCAATACCATCTTGTTGTCAGTGTAAACAAGGGTACAGCCCGAAAGCACTGAGGCCACTAACAAACCATACCCTTCCTATCAAAAATCCTTAACCCAGTAACCCACGGATGGCCCAAATACATTCAATCTGTGGCAACAACTGCTTTGCTAAGAGAAGAAAGTATGAGGCTATTCTGTTAAAAAAAAAAAAAAAAAAAAAAGATTCAACATTAACCACTAAAAATTCCCTTAACCCAGCAGGTTTCCTAACAGGGGATCTAAATCTTAATTTAATTACTATACAAAGGTCGGACCAAACCTAGGAGGAACTCCCTAGGTCAGGATGATAGATGGTTCCTCGCGGGTGACTGAGGGAAAAAGACACAATGGGTATTCAGTAAGTGATAAGGAAACTCTTGTAGAAGCAAAGTTAGGAAAATTGCCTAATAATTGGTCTATTCAAACGTGCCTGCTATTTGCACTCAGCCAAGCCTTAAAGTACTTACAAACCCAGGAAGGAACCATCTATACCAATTCTAAGTTAATTTGGACTAAGCAAGGTTTTATTAATAGCAAAGAATAATTGAAATCCCAAACTTACAAGGTTTTCAACAAAGGTAAAGTTTGCTAAAAGTTAACAGTGTAACCTGTATTATCCTAACTTCTAATCTTGTGGCCTTAGGCAGTCTAGTCCACAGACATGAAGGAAGTTCGTTTTGGAGAAGAATGGTTATCATCTTTAGAAAAAAAAAAAAAAAAGCGGGGGGAAGAATGTATATAAAAAATGTTATATGGTAAATTCTTGTCCTAAAATAAATTACTGGTTGTTTAAAGAAAGGGATGTTTGCAACAAGTCAGAAGGTTGAGGCATGTTGATGATCGTGAAAGCTGTGAAAAAAAAGTTATAAAAGGGAATTTATGAAAGAAATATTGTACAATTTAGAAGTAATTAGGCCTCCTGAATGTAAAACTGTTGAAGAAACAGTTTATGTGCAAGGTGTATAAGGAAGGCAAAATATACTTTTGGTAAAAGGATTATAAAGAGGCATAAGAATGTGGACTTTTACCTACATTAAAAGGTTAAAAAAATTTGTTTTGAAGGTTTAAGCAAGTTTTAAAACATTAATTGTAAAGGAAATTCTGTGTGTAAACATATTGGCTAAAGTTAAAAAGGTATCATCCAGTTTTTCTGTGAACTGGACATTAAAATAAAAGCACAATGGGTTTTTCTTAAAGCACTAACCTGCTCATTAACAAAAATTATAAAAGGTTAAAAAGAGTCCATAAAAATCTTATGGTCAGACATTACAAATTGGATAAATATGTCTACAAGGTTTTATTAAACTTAAGTTTAACATTAATAACACACTAATATAAAGGTGAAATTTAGCTTATCTGGTATAAAAATCATACAGGAAGCATTGTCAAATATAAAATGGTGTTTGGCTTTCTTTGGTCTAAAAACTAATAAAAATTGATGCTAAAAGAAATTTCTCAGTAAAAAGGCACCAAGGACTATAAAGTCCACAGCTGATGTCCCCACTTTAAAACAAAAGATCAGTTTCTTAGAAATTGTATACTTGGTTTATCTTCCACTTTCCTTTCCCTCAAAACTAAAAGTCTTTTAGCACAGGTACCACCCCTAGAATTTCCGGTAAACCAGCACCAGCCTGAGGATCACGTTCTCATCCAAAGGTGGGAAAAAGGAAAACTTGAGACGGCCTGGGAAGGACCCTACCTTTTCTGTTAACCATTGAGACTGCTGTTCATACGGCAGAAAGGGGATGGACTCACACCCAAGTCAAGAAAGTGCCAGCCCCTCCAGAGTCATAGGCCATAGTCCCAGGAGAAAACCCTACCAAACTAAAGCTAAGAAAAATTTGACTCTCTTTCATCTATTCTATTACTTTCTTCTTTCCTTGCTCTACTGCTGACCATCTAGTTATAACATAACCAAGTCAATTTCACCTCAAACTATTGCATTTAATGCTTGCCTTGTTAGATCCTGTGGGGACTTGCCAAGCCAAAGACAGCCCTCTACTTCAGAAAAGTACCTCTGTCCCTCCTGACTCTCCTCAGACTGGGCCTTAGTAAATTAGGACCATTTAATCTGGGGAGATTTTGATAAAGATCCCAGTGTCGACTAGGAGTCTTGCCCTCTGATGGAGAGCTTTTATGCCGTAGTTGGTCCCATGTTCTGTGGACCACTAAAGAGCAAGGATGGACTGCCCCAACCGGTTTTTGTAATTTCCTAAAACCATACATTCATTTTACTAGAGGATCATAGAAGTTAAAGACTTAAACTTTGGCAATTAAGACAGGATACCAACATGCAAATGCCTGGTTAGAATGGATCAAATATTCCGTCCACATGTTTAACAAAAGCTATTGTTATGCTTGTGCACATGGCAGGCCAGAGGCCCAGATTGTCCCCTTTCCACTAAGGTGGTCCTCCAGTCGACTAGGTGTGGGCTGCATGGTAGCTCTTTTCTAGGATTCTACAGCCTGGAATAATAAGTTGTGCCAAGCTCTCTCTCTGCTATATCCTGAAGTCAGACACCCTGCGATCAGCCCCCGAGGGCCATCCAGCTTCCGTCTCCCAACACTAAGTTCACTTTGTGTCTCTCATGACAGGGAGGAAACTTAGTATTCCTTGGAGACCTGAAGGGATGCAGTGAGCTTAAGTATTTTCAAGAGCTTATCAATTAGCCTTTGTTCATCCCCGAGTGGATGTGAGGTGGTATTGTGGTGGACCTTTACTGGACATTCTGCCAAATAACTAGAGTGGCACTTGTGCTTTAGTCCAATTGGCTATCCCTTTTACCCTGGCATTTCATCAACCAGAGGGAAGGAAAAAATAAGACATCGTAAAGTGAGAGAAGCCCCTTATGGGTCTTTCAACTCTCATGTCTATTTAGACACAATTAGAGTCCCACGGGGAATACCAGATCAATTTAAAGCCCAAAATCAAATAGCTGCAGGATTTGAGTCAATATTTTGGTGGGTGACAATTAACAAAAATGTAGATTAGATAAACTACATCTATTACAACCAACAGCGATTTATTAACTACACTAGAGATGCTGTTAAAGGAATAGCTGAACAATTAAGGGCTACTAGCCAGATAGCTTGGGAAAACAGGATAGCCTTAGACATGATATTAGCAGAAAGAGGAGGAGTTTGATTTATGATTAAAACTCAATGCTGCACCTTCATCCCAAACAACACCGCCCTTAATGGAAGTATAACAAAGGCATTGCAAGATCTGACTGCTCTATCCAATGAGTTAGCCAGCAACTCAGGGGTAAATGACCCCTTTACAGGATGGCTAGAAAAGTAGTTCAGTAAATGGAAGAATAATAGCCTCAATTCTTACTTCCTTCGCAGCCATAATAGGTGTACTTATTATTGTCAGGTGCTGTGTCATACCATGCATCTGTAAGTTGATGCAGAGACTCATAAAAATGGCACTTACTAAAACCTCCCTTAAACTCCTCCACCTTATCCAGGGAAGCTTCTTCTTTTGGAAAATCAAGCAAAACAACTAAGCCAAGACATGTTAAAAAGAAAAAAAAAAAGTTTGCAAAGAAAGCTGTAAGGAAATACAAGGGGAGAGGTTGCTAACAACCTGAGTTCTAAGTTTCTTTTCAAAAAATTAATATGTTCGTATGTTCAATTCTTTGCCTTCTACTTTTAAACTTCCTCATAAAGCAACCTTTTTCGATTACCTGCTCCACCCTGACTCATTCCAATTACCTGCTACCTGCTCTGCCCTGACTCCTGCCAAAGCAGGAGTCATTCTCTTTAAATTAGCCAACCAGAATTAGTTTAGCCTGTGTGGTCTAACCCTAGCCAATAGGGGAATGACACAGCAGCAGGGGCCACATGCATCAGGGATAAGAATCCCTTCCCCTCCCTTGTCCAAGTGTGCCCTTACCATTGCTCCATCTGTAAAGGCACACCTTTCTGTAGAAGTATCTTGCCTTGCTGAGAATTAAGAAAATTTTATATTCGAGTGCTATTTCTTTTGTGGCACCAAAACTTTATATATAACACTATGTAAACGGAGAGGATGAAGTAAAGTTACAAGGTCATTTACTTGGCCTATGCCCTATGAAGAGGATATTTCCTGTCATAGCTGAAGTGTGAATCGGTCTTATGTGCCCTGCCTCCAGACCCTATTTTCTTGCCTCAAATCAGATTTCACAGAAAGAGAGACTGTGAGCCTGTCTGGTTAAAAATTCTTCCCTCTTTGCTGGTTCCCTTCGCTGTGGCTTCTAGCAGAGAAGCTTTGGTATCCTGAGCATGGCACCAAAACTGTATAGGCCAAGGGAAAGCTTCCTCTTCAGCCTCTGAAGTTTCACTGAAAAATCAACTCACAAAAGGAGATTAATAGGAGAAATGGCATGCACATTTTCCAATGTGCACATGGAGGGTGAACCACAGAGTGATTACTCCTCTTTTAAGAGAAAGAAATGTGAGTACTATACAATTCTAAAAAGTATCTGCCTATCAGATGGATGCAGGGTGAAGGAAGCAACAGGAAAACCTGTGTTCCTCGTAGGAAACCTAACTGAAAATCAATGCTGGCAGTATTTTTCAATTTAGAAATTGTTTTAGACAATCTTGTTTTCCTCTTGTAAATACGTGATTTTACCAAAACCTTTTTTTAGAAGCTTCTAAGTATGTTGGAAATAGATCTCCCTGGCCAGGTGTGGTGGCTCACATCTGTAATCCTAGCACTTTGGGAGGCCAAGGCAGGTAGTGTGCTTAAACTCAGGGGATCAAGACCAACATGGCGAAATCCTGTCTCTACAAAAAAATACAAAAATTGGCTGAGCGCAGTGGCTCATTCCTGTAATCTTAGCACTTTGGGAGGCCAAGGTGGGTGGATCACCTGAGGTTAGGAGTTCAAAACCAGTCTGGCCAACATGGTGAAACCCTGTCTCTACTAAACATACAAAAAAATTAGTCGCGTGTGGTGGTGGGCACCTGTAATCCCAGCTACTCGGGAGGCTGAGGCAGGAGAATCGCTTGAACTGGGGAGGCAGAGGTTGCAGTGAGCCAAGATCATGCCACTGCACTCCAGCCTGGGCAACAGAGTGAGACTCCATCTCAAAAACAAACAAACAACAACAACAACAACAAAAAACAAAACAAAACAAAATTAGCTGGGCATGGTGGTGCATGCCTGTAGTCAAAGCTACTCAGGAGGCTGAGATGGGAGGATCGCTTGAGCCTGGGAGGTTGGGGTTGCAGTGAGCTGAGATTGCACCACTGCACTCCCGGCCTGGATGACAGAACAAGACCCTATCTCAAAAAAAATTAAAAAAAGAAAAGAAAAAGAAAAAGAAAGAAAGAAAGAAAAAAGAATAGATCTCCCAGTTATTTTGTTTTATTCTCCGGCTGGCTCTTTTCAGATGAGTGTACAGGTAATTAGAGAATTAGAATGTTATTTAAAGAGAGTTTATTCAAGCACAAAGATTGAGGACTCCAGCCCAGGACACACTTCCAAGTTGCCTTGGGGAGTGTTCCAGAGAACAAAAGAGATGCTCAAGATTTTAAAGGAAAAAAAGGACAAATTAGGAGAGGGGGTGATTACCAAAGTTGTTCATCAGGAATTCTCCTTAGTTTACAGAAATAACATCGGTAGTTACTGGCTATATATTATTAAACTACAGGGTGTGATATAGTTTGGATGTTCATGCTCTCCAAATTTCATGTTGAAATGTGATCCCCAGGGTTGGAGGTGGGGTCTGATGGGGGGTGTTTGCATCATGCGGGCAAATCCCGCATGAATGGCTTGGTGCCCTCCTGGTAGTAATGAAGGAGTTCTTGCTCTGAGTTCATACAAGATCTGGTTGTTTAAAAAGAGTCTGGCACCTCCCTCCCGCTTGATCCCTCTCTTGCCGTGTGACATGTCTGTTCCCACTTTACCTTCACTACAACTGGAAGCTTCCTGAGGCCTCACCAGGAGCAGATGCTGGCACCATGCTTTCTCTACAGTCTTCACAACTGTTAGCCAAAATACACTGCTTTTCTTTATCAATTACCCAGTTTCAGGTATTCCTTGATAGCAATGAATATGGACTAAGACAGGGTGGATGGCATTTTTATGGTTACTTGGCATCAGTTATTCTAGAGCTCACATAGCAAGGGGCTTCAAGAGGTAATTATTTAGCTCAAGGACAAGTGAGATGTGACTGGCATTACATTTTATTATTTATTTATGTATTTATTTTTGAGATGGAGTCTTGCTCTGTCACCCAGGCTGGAGTGCAGTGGTGCAATCTCTGCTCACTGCAACCTCGGCCTCCTGAGTTCAAGCAATTCTCCCGCCTTAGCCTCCCAAGCAGCTGGGACTACAGGTGCACACCGCCATGCCTGGCTAATTTTTAAATTTTTAGTAGAAACGGGTTTTCACCATGTTGGCCAGGATGGTCTTGATCTGCTGACCTTGTGATCCACCCGCCTCGGCTTCCCAAAGTGCTGGGATTACGGGCGTGAGCCACCACGCCCGGCCTTGGCGTTACATTTTAAATGCCTTTCTGGGCCTGATCAATTAAAGGGGCTAACATTCCTCAGATAAAAGGGCTTTTTTCTCTCTCATCTAGTATAAGTCATTGCTTTCATCCCTAGAGATGTTCAAGCACAGAGAAAACTACCACCTGACGGGACTTTGTGGAGGGGATCCCACTCGGCAGACAGAAGCCTAGGCTAGATCAACAGTAAGATCCTAGGATCAGTCATTCATTAGATCCTGTGTGTTCTTTGTCCTACAACTGAAACATGGCCCAAGGATCTAAGAGGTGGTTCAGCAGAGTCCCACTGCGATGAAGGGGAGGAACACCATGCATTTTTGAGAGGACTAAAGGTCAGAAGTGGAACTTTCCATGTTGCTGATTCTGGCTGGTGAGGAGACAGGGCTGACTGTCGTAAGCAGCCCAGCTGT
Source organism: Symphalangus syndactylus (assembly GCF_028878055.3). NCBI lineage: Eukaryota > Metazoa > Chordata > Mammalia > Primates > Hylobatidae > Symphalangus > Symphalangus syndactylus. Next base: position 44,877,465 of record NC_072441.2, on the reverse strand, counting down.
AATGCACACTCTCACTGTTCTGCAGCATGGGGGTGCTGGGTGGGTGGACCCACCTGTGCCCAATTTGGAGGCTGATGTTCGATGGATTGGGCAGGAACTGGCCACAGTACTGCCAGCAATGGTGACCACAGGGAAGGTGCAGTCATGGCTATTGAGCTCAGCTGCCATTCCCCGTGGGACAGAACTGAGTTGACTTGAGCTGCCATCCGTTCGCATGAGGGCTGAGATTCACTTTCTCTTCCTTGATTTTCAAAGGGAGGCTGGTTCACATTATTGAGTATTGTGCAGACATTTGAAAAGGAATACTGTGTGGTGACCAATTTCTCTGTCTCTACCGATAAGCTCTTCTCAAATTTTAATGCTCAGATGGATTACCTGGGGATCTCTTTAAAATGCAGATTCTGGCCTGGTGTGGTGGCTCATGCCTGTAATCCCAGCATTTTGGGAGGCCGTGGCGGATGGATCACCTGAGGTCAGGAGTTCAAGACCAGCCTGGACAACATGGTGAAACCCCATCTCTACTAAAAATACGAAAATTAGACAGGCCTGGTGGCGCACACCTGTACTCTCAGCTATCCGGGAGGTTGGGAGGGAGAATCGCTTGAACCTGAGAGGCGGAGGTTGCAGTGAGCCGAGATCACACCAGTGCACTCCAGCCTGGGAGACAGAGTGAAACGCTGTCTCTAAATAAATAAATAAATGCAGATTCTGATTTGGTAGGTCTGCTGTGAAGCCTGATATTCTGAATTTCTAACCTCTCAGGTGATGATGATAATGATGACCCCAAAACCACAGTTTGATAAGCAAGAGACTAAAAGATTTTAAATAGTAATGGATGGATAAAGTTAGGAGGTGCTCACCACACTAGAAGCACCAGAATCACCTGGGGATGCTTAAGAATAATGACGCCTGTGCCTGATTAAGACAAAATGAATTAGAATCTCTGGGAGCACCTGCATGTTTTTAAGCTTTCCAGTGATTCTCATCCTCTAGATTAAGATTGATTCAGCCAGGTATGGTGGCTCATGCCTGTAATCCCAGCACTTTGGGAGGCTAGCACAGGAGGCTCCCTTGAGCCCAGGAGTTGGAGGCTGCAGTGAGCTATGATCACAGCACTGCAATCCAGTGTGGGTGACAGAGTAAGACCCTGTCTCAAAAAAAAAAAAAAAAGAAAGAAAGGGACTGATTGATGTATCTAAGATATTTTGTAACTATACATATAAGTTTGTAATTTATATATAATCTATAAATTACAAAACTTATTAGATATCACTGTACATGTATGTATGAAATATATATATATATATATAAAATTAGGCATATAAATAACTTAGGGGACAGAAATGATTTTTAAAATTAAGGAAACTGATGCTCAGAGAAATGAGACTAGAGCCCAAGATTCCTGACCTATAGGGCCAGATTTCATTCCCCTCCAAATCATCTCTGGCAGCACTTTGCTTCCAGTGTCTGAATTTTGAGGTGGATGTGCGTATGTGTGTATGTCTTCAGTTTTCTACATTAATATTGTGCTTGGAGGTTTTTGCAGTTATTAACATCTCTGATAGGTTGCCATGGCAGAGATGTTTGTCTCTTTACCAAGCTGGTGACAATTTAATGATAGTATTGTCAACCAGTGTCTTCAATGATTATGCACATTTATCAAACAGTATAATCATCTCTACTATGCCAGTTGCTCACACACCAGAAATGAAGCTCCAGAAACAGTCTATTACTCTGACAAGGATAATAGGTCATTATTACCAAATCAGCAGCCAGTGAGCCAGTGCTTTAAAAATAAACGATCCTGCTTCCCATCATTATTTATTTTTCATAAGTGCCCAGGTTTGTCTTGCATCTGACAGCAGGAGACAATTATGCTATAATATTTTTCTGCTTTTAAAAAACATGTCTTAAATGGTAAGTGGAATATTTCTATTGACCCCACAGTAGATGCATGGGTGATTTTTATAGGTGCATTATAAGATAATGGGTAGAATTCATGATATGTGCACACCAAGTACATATAATCTTTTCCTTTTCCATCCAGTTCTTTTGAAAAAGAATGACCAGCTACGAAAATCGGGGTGGGGGGTGGGGATGGGGGCAGAAGGAGAAGTACTATGTGATTATCACGTGACTTACGGTGAATTCTCAATGCTCTCTTATTGCTGTTTGATTGGGCAATCAGAGTGTACAAATAGTCTCCATACACTGTCCCTTCCCTATATAGAGTGTTTTCAAAGAGAATCTTATAACTTGTAAAAGGAAAAATTCTTCTCCACCCGCCAGGAGTTACCCCTCCTCTTCCCCAGACAGGACAGCCTGATGGGAGCTTGGGAGGTCTTTCCCAGTTGAACACCTGCCCTTACCACCTGGCAAGAGACTGTGCTCAGAGGACACCTCTCCTTGTAATGAAGTCTGGATTAAATTCCAACTCAGACTGGAGAGTGTACCATACCTACAGCTGCAGTGGGAAAGAAGGTACCACTGAGGAAAAGGGCATTTTTTTCTAAGGAGGGAAAGGGGAGAGCAGCTGAATGAGGAACCACGTTTCTCTAACAACTGAGAACCATCCTGTTAGAGGTGGCCGCTCTCACTTTCAAAACAAAAAGAAGCTTGTAACTGTAAAAGGCTGCAGTGGGTTTCCTGCTACCCCACCCATTTAGAGGAAAAACCTATTTATGAGGCTTTATTAAGTGCAAATAAGTCCCTGGGCTTCAACGGAGAAGGAGCAGCTGCTGAAGATGTTGTCATTTGCATATAAATGACATGATTTCAGCTCAGAGAAGAATATTGAAAAATATACATGTCGACAATGGAATCCTGATAGATTCGCACATATTAAGGTCAGATACTGTAATTTTTAAGGCTGCTGCATGCTGATGACGGCATCATATCACACATTCGATTCTGTTTGGGTTATATCATATTATCTTCTATGAAATGGAGGATTTTTATTGTGAATTAATTAAACTACTTTTTTTCCCCTAAAGATGAGAACATCCGGGTCAATAAGCTAAATGATCTACAAATGTATAGGCTCTGTGACAAGCAAAGTTACCAGCTACAAACTTGGTTTCCTTCACAGTTAATAAGGAAGATTGTGTGCTCAGGTGTCTCCTGGGGAAGAGACTACAGAGCTTTCTCTCATTTCTCTCTCTCTATGGCAGGGTCAACCTTTTTTTGAAGAGCCAAGGAAGTTTCAGTTTCTATATTCTAAGAAGTTTTCCAAAACTTTGACTTGAAGATTAGGGGGAAATTATTGTAGCCCAGAAATTTGCACAAGTTTGCCACGAACCCACCATTGTTTCCTTCCCCCGGGGCCTGTGCTTTGAGGTTCACAGCTGGCAAAAGACAGCTTCTGGAATCTCCACACTGATCCAAGCACGAGTCCTCTATGCTGGTTGGAGGAAGTAAGTGGGCTCGCCTGAAATCTGCCTGGGATTCTGGCCCTGCGTCACATAGGGTGCTTATTGGCTCCTTCCCCACCTGCAATATAATTTTTTTTTTTTTTGAGGCAGGGTCTCACTCTGTCACCCAGGCTGGAGTGGAGTGACATGATCGTGGCTCACTGCAGCCTCAGCCTCCTGCTGGGCTCAAGTGATCCTCCCACCTCAGCCTCCCGAGTCGCTGGGAACACTGGCATGCACCAACATGCCCAGCTAATTTTTGCTTTTTTGTTGTAGAGACAGGGTTTCGCCATGCTGCCCAGGCTGGTCTGGAATCCCTGGGCTCAAGCAACCTGCCTCGCTTGGGGTCCCAAAGTGCTAGGATTATAGACATGAATGGCCATGTCCAGCCAGAGGATGGCTTGCTGGCTTGCTTGTTTGCTTTCTTTCTTTCTTTCTTTTTCTTTCTTTCTTTCTTTTCTTTCTTCCTTTCTTTCTTTTCTTCCTTTCTTTCTTTTCTTTCTTTCCTTCTTTCTTTCTTTTCTTTCTTTCTTTCTTTCTTTCTTTCTTTCTTTCTTTCTTTCTTTCTTTCTTTCTGTCTGTCTGTCTTTTCAAACTGCCTGTTGTCTATTAGCTGCTAGGAAGGCATGGTAATATATTATGGAATACTATCTTAACTTTGCCAGTCAGTCCACAACTCCCTCAGGGAGAAACTTTCCCCATCAGTGATGATTATTTATGTGATAATTATAGATTTTCACTGTGAAAATCAGCATCTAGTGTTCCTTGAAGTAATGGATTCTATTCATATCAATTCAACATTTATCACTGAATTATTTATTAACTAAGTCAGAGGTCATTAATTTTCAACACATTTTTAAACCCTATGTATTAACATTTACTGGATGAATACAGTCCTTAGTATACACATACTCTTTATAAAAGATAATTAAAGATGGCCAATAAATCATTACATAGCTAGCAGGGAAAAAGGAAAATTTAGAAAGTCACCATAAATATGTGTTTTATAGAAAGCTTTAGAGGCATTTGAAAACTTTATGATGCCAACTTGGAAAAAGATCTGAATGCCAGTTTGCTGATGTGTTCAACATATTCTCTTAAAATGACTTATGGAGATACCTGTGGTGATTTAGGTTTAGCAAAGATTTCAAAACTATAAATTCTAAAAAGATTACTCTTAGTTATTGATCAAATTATACACATAGAAAATGATTACATTATCCAACATTTAACATCCCAGGATAAGAGAAGGGTGATTTAGACCACCCAGGAGTAGATCCAGGTATTGTAAGGCCTAAAGCTTGTAAAATTTGGAAAGCTCTCTTTAAGAAAAAGAAGACAAAATTACTGACACAATATTGGGTACCAAGTTAAATATTTATTTAGAATGAGAAAAACAACAAATTATAAATTTCAAAAAATAAATTCCAACAAATTATAAATCTTGGCCAGGCACGGTGGCTTATGCCTGTAATCCCAAGACTTTGGGAGGCTGAGGTGGGCAGATCACAAGGTCAGGAGTTCAAGACCAGCCTGGCCAAGATGGTGAAACCCTGTCTCTACTAAAAATACAAAAATTAATCAGGCATGGTGGCGGGTGCCTGTAATCCCAGCTACTCAGGAGGCTGAGGCAGAGAATTGCTTAAACCTGGAAGGCAGAGATTGCAGTGAGCTGAGATTGCACCACTGCACTCCAGCCTGGGTGACAGAGTGAGACTCCATCTAAATATATATGTATATTATATATCTCACAGAAATCATTAACTGGTTGACATGCCTCTATAATACTTTTCTCCTTACAACTGATTGTCTCTTCAGTCTGTCTTTTAATACGGTTGATAAAAATTTGGTTTTTAGTATTGGGAGTTTGGAAAAACTTATTTCACCTCCACAACTTGCTATATATTATTTCATGTAAATTTTAGAAATGTAAGATTTGGTAAAACCTTTATTTCTTTCATATGTGAGCTGTAAAATTTGTGGGAATTTTAGATTTTCTTACTTTATGCCTAATCCTAAATAGTGCCATATTTTCCTAGTACCTGGGGCCTTGGGCACATTGTTTTCTATTACAACATGCTCTCATGTACTTTTGTGTTCCTGGATGCAGGAGGTAGTGTGTTTCTGGAAGCTGTCCCTATATCAGGATGGCTACCTTATTATACACAGATGGGACTGTGAAACACAAAATTAAATATATTCCCAAATTAATGTATTCCCAACTCAACTTTGCCACGGGGGCAGGGGGAAAGACTCTAAGAGTGAGCCCTGCTGAAAGATTTCCAGCCCTTTCTGCCTTTTGATAGTCTGATGGCTCTTTATGCCTGATCATTGCTGACTTTCAAGGCACAAGATCTGTGATGAGGGAAGAGAGGTTGTGAAAAGCCGTAAAAGGTAGTTGAACACAGTTCCCCTCTGGCAGCACACAAGCTTCTTAAAGATTTATTTAAGCTCTTCTCTAACTTCATGAAAACAATGCCCTCCAGACTCCCTCCTACCAGCATTCTCTGTACAACAGTTCAGTTTGGCCGTAGTAGAATTAAAACCAGAAAGGCCACGAGAAATAGAAAGATAAGCGCCTCAAGTGAATGCCAGTCTCTCTGGGGTGTGACTGACTGCACACAACCAATTCTCTAGTGGATCAATACCCACCATCCCTGGGAAGAGCTTGGTTAAAAGCAGCACATCCCAGAGCTGCCAGAGATGAAATGGACACTCGGTTCTGTCCTAGAAAGAAGATGAAGCTGGCAGTTTAGATTGCTGAAAAACAGTTTGAGATAAGCTTGTGGTTCCATAGAAATTAATCCGTGCCTCTAGACAGCACGTAAGCCTATTGGAAAGCTTCTTCAATTCAAGCAGTTAATAATATATCAAGTCTTGTAGCTTAAGGGATACAATTTTCAAAATTATTGTACTGAGGGAATCATAAATTCCACCAAGAGGAAGGCTGTAGTCCAGATATTTTATTTTAGATTTCCATCTAGGGTGCATTATGACACTCCACATGAAAGTCAAATAGTCCATGTAAAATGGTTTCCAGGTGATAAGTTTACCCCAAGGGGTCCGGTAAAGTAATACATTCAGAGTTATACCTGACTTTCACCATCTATAAAGACTAGTTATCAATTTTTTGAAAGATTTGATAAGCAGGAACAAAAAAATAGCTTATGGATGCTGACATTTGTCTCATTAATGGGAGCAGCATAAGAAGTACAAGCTCCTTCTGGATTTGGCTGTAAATACACCACTGACATACATTTTGGAAGGTTGCTGTTTTGTGCTGGTGGGAATGTATTTGTCTAACCTTGCACTGACTACAGTAGATGTAAGGAAGCAGTGATACTACTGTCAGCCACGTTCAGCTTTTTAAATCAGGGGCACCCACTCTGCCAATATCTGTCAGATTACAGGACGCTGCATATTAAAAATTATGTCCCGTTAACACTGTCTGGCCTAGTAGAAGTTTTATAAGGAAATAATTCTGTTGTGTTTGGGGAAGGGAAGTAAAAAAACACATTACACAGTAGAATTCAAAGGAATAATTAATGTTTCTTCCTGCCTCGGAATAGGAATGCTGCTGACTTCTCTAGTGTTTCATATGGAACACCACAGCCCATTTGCAGGGGCAAAACTAATAAACATGTTCCAAATATCAAGAGACCAATACTAATTAATCACCAGTTTGAATGTTGCCTATCACTACATCATTCTGTGTATTATAGAGCAATATTTTCCATAAGTTGTTCCTTTATTACCAGGGAAAAAAATTATATCCTCTTTTCAGGAAGATAAGATTGGTAAGTTTGCTGAAGATGTTTTTAACGCAGTGATAGTAAATAACACGGTGCTTACATTTGCTGGGCCCTGGATAAACTTTCTAGTTTAAAGTGCGTTCCTGGGAGGATGCTGACTACTCAAATTGCAGAAGAAATGCTCTGAGCTGCCTCCATCCTCTCTTGGGTTCATGGAGTGGAATACAAGAATGGCTACACTATTCAACTGTCCAGAATTTAACACTAAACCCAATCTTCAAAAAACTCACCACGCACTTCAATAAAAGTGTATTGCAATAATACCTCATTTATCTAACACCATCAGTTAATGAGTTGTTTTCCATAAAAGTGAATCTTCCAAATAACTATATTTTTCTTTTAAAGCTTTCAGTGTGACCATGTTACATTTTAGCCTTTCTAAAACAATTGCATACTTCCGTATCTTTTGATGTTAAGTAAACATAACTTTTTCTTTGTGAAAATGAATGATTGTTACCAGTTACCGCCTAGGCTTCCAGGGCTACTGAGGTGCCTAAGATTCTTTGATGGTGGTGTTCAGGCCCCTTCTTTGCCTTAGCATCTTCCCCTGCTTCTCGTGTGCTTATCTGTAAATCCTACTTACCTCTTCTCAGCAGAGAGAAGTGGAGTATAACAGGCTAGAGCAGGAGTTTGGGACTTTGATACATCTGGAGTGAATTCCAGCTCCACCACTAACTACCTGTATGAATTTAATTAACATCTACTGGGTGCGGTGGCTCACGCCTGTAATCCCAGTGCTTCGGAAGGCAGGGGTGGGAGGATCACTTGAGGCCAGAGGTTCAAGACCAGCCTGGGCAACATAGTGAGACCCTGTCTCTACAAAAGAATTTTAAAATGAGCCGGGCATGGTAGTGCATGCCTGTAGTTCCAGCTACTCAGGGGGCTGAGGCAGGAGGATTGCTTGATTCTAGGAGTTCAAGGTCACAGTGAACTATGATCATGCTATTGCACTCCAGCCTGGGTGATAGAGTGAAACACTGTCTCTAAAAAAATAAAAATATAGCCAGACATGGTGGGTCATGCCTATAATCCCAGCACTCTGGGTGGCCAAAGTGGGCAGATCACCGGAGTTCAGGAGTTGGAAACCAGCCTGGCCAACATGGTGAAACCTTGCCTCCACTAAAAATACAAAAATTAGCCAGGCATGGTAGCACGCACCTGTAATCCCAGCTACTCAGGAGGCTGAGGCAGGAGAATTGCTTGAACCCAGGAGGCAGAGGTTGCAGTGAGTTGAGATTGCCCCACTGCACTCCAGCCTGGGTGACAGAGCAACACTCTGTCTCAAAAAAATAAATAAAAATATAAAATTTAGTGTTGTCAGTTTTCTCGTTTATAAAATGCAGAAGAAATACCTACACCTACCTATAGGGTTGTGAGACAAAGTGATGTTAGCATAGAATCAGGCACACAGACTTCTGAGGTCTGAGGCATCAACTCCTCAGCTTCTATAAAGTACAACTAAAAGTAAATAGATTCTAAGAAAAAACCCTGGAGGTTTGCAAAAGCTGATTTTATGTTTAGGGCCCTTATTGATTTACTTGCATGTCCTTTGCTGGGTGTTGGAGGGCTAACCTTGCCAACACCTCAACCCTGAAGACATGGACAGACCACTGCCGCAATGGTCCAGCACCTAGGGCTATAAAGCAGTACCATCCAGCATCTTCTCAGTGCCTTTCTGTTTGTCTTTGTATATAAGCACAATTAAGTTTTTGAATTGTTCTTCCATCACGTGAAAATGATTGAACAGATTTCACCGTACAGTATATGCAGGCCTGACTTTGTATGTAAGCTATACAGGATGCCCAACAGATCCTCAGTTCTGTGGTTCTCAAATTTGAGCATGCATCAGCATCTCTGTAGGGCTTCTTCAAGCACAGATTCCTGAGCCCCATTCCTAGAGTTTCTGATTCAGTAGGTCTAGGGTAGGATTTGAGAATTTACATATCTAACAAGTTCCCAGGTGCTGCTGATGCCGACCTTGTTGGTCTAGGGACCACACTCTGAGATCCACTGCCTTAGGTGTTCTAGAGCCTCATGCACAGGCTTCTTCCTGGGCTAGGGATTCCCTGGAGGCAGGCTGACAGGCCCGCTAGTTCTAGCTAGTTCTACTAACCTAAGCCTGATCTTAGGGGCAATGGCTATTTGCAACTTGATTCCTAAAAACAGTATGACGGAGGTGAGGTGTGAGGCATACTTTCTTGTAGCCTTAATTTCTTCCCACACCCCATTGCCTAGTAAGTGCAAATAGCTGGAGCCCCCATTCCAGTGCCTGGCATGCTCTTATTTTCTCTCTTAAATCTGCAGTGGCAGATTGAGCTGGGGATCAGTGAGGCTTGTGGTCTGGATTATTATCTGATGGGTAAGGTGAGGCCCATTTTGGTTGTTCTTTTCAATTTCCCACCAAACATCTGGGTTGAGAAGGAAGCAGTTTTCTAATGACTTAAACTGGAAATTGTGTTCATAAAACATTTAATTGAAATAATCCTAAACCATGTTGTCACAATTCAAATCACACTTGATTAGTTGAAATAAAAAAACAGCTTTCTGAGACCTGGACATTAAGACCAGGTCTCGGAAAGCTGTTTTTTTATTTCAACTCCTTTAATTCAATGTCTTTACCTTAATGACACTGCACATAAAGGCATCCCAGGGAACTTCTCACCAGACCCAAAGAGGAGAGCTATAGCTGTGGGCCAGGCCTGTGTCTATGTGTGGCCTGAGGAGAGAAGTGGGCAGTGCGAAATCGTGGGGGGTAGAGGAGGGGTGGCCAAGTGACTTTTAGGAAGAAGGATACCGAATTTTCCACTTAAATGTGTTGACGTCTTGTACTGTGATGAAACCCCTAACTTCAGGATGAGCCTGCTGTGCATGCCACTCTGTACCTATAGGGTACAGTGTCTCCGCAGGATGAGAACAGCACCAAGACCATTCTAACGTGTGTCAGGCACAGAGTCAGCAGGCCTGAGAACTTAGTCAGAGAGGTAGCTCAGAGAACTTAGGCCTCAGGGATTTACTGATATTTGGGAGTGGGTGAGCTGGAACTCCCTGCAGCCTCAAACTCCTGGGTTCAAGCAACCCTTCAGCCTCAGCCTCCTGAGTAGCTGGAACTACAGTCATGCACCCCCAGGGGCAACTCATTTTTTAATTTTTTGTAGAGATGGGGGGTTCTCACTGTATTTCCCAGGCTGGTCTCGAACTCCTGGCCTCAAGTGATCCTCCTGTCTCCGTCTTCCAAAGTGCTAGGATTACAAGGATAAGCCACTGTGCCCAGCAGACATGAATTAAGTTTATACAGGAGTAAATAGTAAATAATAAGGTGACGTAGCAAGGGGACACCCAGGTGATAAACTTTGTGTAACCTCAGGTTATAGGAGGGTTATGAAATCAATAAGAGTGATTAATTTTACCTTCATCCTTGTTCAGGTATCTCCAATCTGAAGAAAACACATTCATCTATTCAATAGATATTTCCAAGTGGCTGCTGGGGGCCCGCTCGTGTGCCAAGTTCTGGGGATATAATGATAACCAGAAAATTAGTCCTGGTCTCAAACAGCCAGGTTTCCTGGCTCTCCGTGTCCCCACTCCCTCTGAAGCCCAGTCCTGTCAAATTTACATGACCCCTCCACCTCCCTCTTCTGCACTTTCACCAATGACCCTCCCGGAGCCTCAGGTATTCATTCATTTATTCAACAACTGTGTGCTAGGCACTATTCAGGGCAATGGGGACTCAGCAGTAAACAGAATAGATTAAAATCCCCGCCTTCTTAGAGTGGAAGGAGAAACAATAACTAGGATAAAATGCAGCCAGGATACAGCATGTAGCAGATACAGCATGCTGGGCAGTGATCAAGAGAAACCACAGAGCAAGGGAGAAGAGAGGAGTCTGGGGTGGGGTTTAGGTGGTCCAGCCAAAGGTTTAAGGTTCAGAAGGTTTAAGACAGGAAGGACTGGAGAGAGGATCCCAGCAGTAGGAAAAGCAAGCGCAAAAGCCAGAGGTGGTTTTCCACTCCTGACCTCACGAGCAAGAGCAGGGGGGCAGCGTGGCTGCAGCGGAGTGCAGGGGAAAAGAGCCGGAGGTGAGCCCAGAGCGGGGTGGGGCTGGAAATCAGACCAGGTAGGTCCTTGCAGGAAGAGGAAGAACCTGGCTCCTCCTCTGAGTGATGTGGGAAGTCATGGGTGTGTTTTGAGCTGTGGGGAAACATGGCATGTCTTAGTTTAGTGGGTGGCTGGCTGCTGTGGGAATAGCATAAAAGAGCAGGAGGCTACTATGGAATCCAGGCAAGAGATTTTGGTAGCCTGGACCAATGTGTGACAGTGGAGTAGGAGATGCGGTCAAATCCAGGATATATTTTAAGGTGGAGCCAATGGGATTTGTTGACAGATTGTGAGATATAAAAAACCTAAAGATGACATCAAGTGTCTTGACCTGAGCAATTACTACAACCAGGGAGACTGCAGGAAGAGCTGATGGGAAAGATCATGAGCTTGACTTTGGACATGCTGAAGTCTGAAAAGCCTATCAGATGTCCAAGTGGAGATGTCAAGTAGGCAATTGGATACCTGGTTCTAGCTCAGGAGAGAATTCCAAGCTTGAGATGTCGATTGGGGAGTAATTATGACTGACCATGGACTTTAGGCTGGGAAAGGAGAAGATGAGGGGCTTAAGGGACAGAAAAGGAGAAAAGGATTATTATATTTGGGGATGGAGGGTGGGGAGAGTCACTACCATACTGAGCCACTGAACGAGCCATTGCTTGTCCTCAGCAGAGCAAGTTTCAGCAAGGGAAAGGGAACATTCAGGGAAGAAGTGGCAGAGATGGGGATTTTGCTGATGACTGGCAGTGAGTTCCAGAGAGCACAGAAGTTTCAAGAGAAGCAGGGGAGCAGAGGAGATGGGGCTGGAAAATGTGACATTCTGAACAGAATGTGCATAAGAGGACAGAAGATGAGGGGTGGTCTCTGAGTTTGGGGCCTGTCATGGGGACGGAGGTAAAGAGAGATAAAGGCATAAGGGGGCTGGAACTCTGGGCACCAAGACCATGGAAGTGAGGAAGGAGTGATTGTGTGGGCGCACGGGGCGAGGGCGGGCCTGGGGCGAAGAGTGCTCCCACTGGGCTTCAGAGGCCACCTTCACATAGTTACCTTTCCAGCCTTGGCCCTGGGCTACCCTGGTTTTCTCCATTCCATCCTAGCCTCCACTCAGGTGCTTTTCCTTCTGACCTGTTGACTGCAGGCTCCCAGGCCTCTGTCCTGAGCCAGGCTCTTCTTCCTTTTGCACTGCTCTGAAAACATCAACACTTACAGAGATTCCTTCTGTTTCATGCAGGTGCTGCACTTGCCTTCTTCAAGGTCCTGAAAATAAAGATGTGTTTGGGACTCATGGGATTGCCCAATGTGTGCCCCAACTGAGCTCATCCTTCATAAGCATCACATTTTCCCAACATCTTAATGTCTATTTCCTTTTCCTCACAGTGACTTCTTTAACCAGCCGTAAATGAAACCAGACTTTTTAAAGCCAATAGTTTGCATTCTTTGTTTTTAATTTTTAAAACAAAAGTCAACTGTCTTCCTCCTTCTGGGGTCTCCCTTAACCATTTTTTTTCTTTTCATATATTAATTAATGAATTTTGAGACAGGGTCTCCTGTTGCCCAGGCTGGAGTGCAGTGGTGTGATCACAGCTCACTGCATTCTTGACCTCCTGGGCTCAAGGGATCCTTCCACCTCAGCCACTGCTGTAGCCAGGACTATAGGCACACACCACCACAACTGGCTAATTTTTTTATTTTTTGTAGAAATGGGGTTTTGCCATGTTGCCCAGGCAGGTCTCAAATTCCTGCCCTCAAGCAATCCACCCACTCTGGCCTCCCAAAGTGCTGGGATTACAGATGTGAGCCATCACACCTGGCCTTTTTTTAAAAAAAATCTATAAGACTGAATAGCCTTCTGTGATGAAAGGATTCCCTTGGGCTCCTCTAGCCCTTTGAAGCATTGGATTTCCAACAGAATTTTTCTGAGGGCCTCTCCTGTTTGGGCACAGTGTCACCCACAGCCTTTCTCCAGCCCGGGGCTTCTGCCCTTTGGCCCACATTCTCTGGGCCCCACTTCCTGACCACCAGCTGGGCACTGGCTCTCCAGGAACCCCATCTGTCTTCAAGCAATACTAAAGGCAAAAACATCACCTGGTAGAAGAGACAAATGGGAAGACGGTGTTTGATTTACTACCTGTCTGATATGGTTTGGCTCTTGTGTCCCCACCCAAATCTCATGTCAAATTGTCATCTCCAGTGCTGGCGGAGGGGCCTGGCGGGAGGTGATTGGATCATGGCGGCAGATTGACCCCTTGCTGTTCTCATGATAGTGAGTGAGTTCTCAGGAGAGCTGATGGCTTAAAAGTGTGTGGCAGTTCCCCTTTCTCTCTCACCTGTCACGCTGTGAAGAAGGTGCTTTATTCCCCTTCGCCCTTCCACCATGATGGTAAGTTTCCTGAGGTCTCTCCAGCCACAGTTCCTGTACAGCCTGTGGAATTGTGAATCAATTAAACCTCTTTTCTTCATAAGTTACCCAGTCTCGGGTAGTTCTTTATAGCAGTGTGAAAACAGACTAACACACCATCCAAGAATGAGCAGGAACAGAAAAGGCACATTGTATCCAACACCATCAGATGGAAAATACAAGGGGCATCAGAAGGACAGAGAGAAGAAACCCCTTCAGTGGCCAGGCCATGCTCTCTAGAGGTGGAGCCCTTTTTAGCTATTGTTCGCAGCTCTGCCAACAGTTTTCCTATCGGAGGTTGCAGGGCAGAACAAACTAATCACCATTAAGTGTTCATGAGCAGCTACCACAGAGTTGGACCAGAGCAAGTGATGGCTGGGTTCTTGGGTTTGCTTTATTTCTTCCAACGCGAGCACATGGCATTCGTTGCTCTGACTTGCAGGCAGCTGGGCCTGCCCCCTGCTCCTGCTGGGCTCGTTGGAACAGATTTTTAAAAACAGGTCAGGGAGGAATCCATCTTGCATGACACACTGCGTATGAACGGCTCCCGTGTGCCTTCTCACCCTGAACATGTCCCCTTCTTAATTACGATGACAATCCCAAGTCTGGGTGCTTTAGAAAGTCATCCATCTGCGTGTGTGTGTGTGTGTGTATGTGTATGTTCTTTGTGCTCTGTGTACATGTGTGTTCTCTTAGACAAGAAAAAACATACTTTTGCTGTTTAAAATATCTTGTCAAGGTGCAGGTGGCTGGCAAGATGGCCAAACAGGAAGAGCTCCAGTCTGCAGCTCCCAGCGAGATCAACACAGCAGCTGGATGATTTCTGCATTTCCAACTGAGATACCCAGCTCATCAGATTGGGACTGGTTTGGAGGGCGAGCCAAAGCAGGGTGGGGCGTCACTTCACCCAGGAAGCGCAAGGTGTCGGGGAACTCCCTCCCCTATCCAAGGGAAGCTGTGAGAGACTTTGCCCTGAGAAACAGTGCACTCCAGCCCAGATACTGTGTTTTTCCCATGATCTTCACAACCAGCAGACCAGGAGTTTCCCTCGGGTGACTACACCACGAGGGCCCTGGGTTTCAAGCACAAAACTGGGCAGCCATTTGGGCAGACACCAAGCTAGCTGCAGGAGTTTTTTTCATATCCCAGTGGTGCCTGGAGTGCCAGCAAGACAGAACCATTTGCTCCCCTAGAAAGGGGGCTGAAGCCAGGGAGCCAAGTGGTCTAGCTCAGTGGATCCCACACTCATGGAGTCCAGCAAGCTGAGATCCACGGGCCTGAAATTGTCACTGCCAGCACAGCAGTCTGAAGTCGACTTGGGTGCTCAAGCTTGGTGGGGGGAGGGGCGTCCACCATTACTAAGGCTTGAGCAGGTGGTTTTCCCTCACAGTGTAAGCAAAGCTGCCGGGAAGTTCGAACTGGGTGGAGCCCACTGCAGTTCAGCAAAGTCATGTATCCAGACTTCCTCTCTAGATTCTTCCTCACTGGGCAGGGCATCTCTGAAAGAAAGGCAGCAGCCCCAGTCATGGGATTATAGACAAAACTCCCATCTCCCTGGGACAGAGCACCTGGGAGAAAGGGCGGCTGTGGGCGCAGCTTCAGCAGACTTAAACGTTCTTGCCTGCTGGCTCAGAAGAGAGCAGTGGATCTCTCAGCACAGCACTCAAGCTCTGCAAAGGGACAGACTGCCTCCTCAAGTGAGTCCCTGGCCCCCGTGCCTCCTAATGGGGATACACCTCCCAGCAGGCGTCAACAGACACTTCATACAGGAGAGCTCTGGCTGGTATCAGGCAGGTGTCCCTCTGGGATGAAAATTCTAGAAGAAGTAACAGGCAGCAATCTTTGCTGTTCTGCAGCCTCCACTGGTGATACCCAGGCAAACAGGGTCTGGAGTGGACATCTAGCAAACTCCAACAGACCTGCAGCAGAGGGTCCTGACTGTTAGAAGGAAAACTAACAAACAGAAAGGAATAGCATCAACATCAACAAAAAGGACATCCACACCAAAATCCCATTAGAAGGTCAACAACATCAAAGACCAAAGGTAGATAACTCCACGAAGATGAGGAAAAACCAGCACAAGAAGGCTGAAAATTCCAAAAACCAGAATGCCTCTTCTCTCCAAAGGATCACAACTCCTCACCAGCAAGGGAACAAAACTAGACAGAGAATGAGTTTGACAAATGGACAAAAGTAGGCTTCAGAAGGTGCGTAATAACTAAGAAAGCTAAGAACCTTGAAAAAAGGTTAGAGGAATTGCTAACTAGAATAACCTCTTTAGAGAAGAATATAAATGACCTGATGGAGATGAAAAACACAGCATGAGAACTTCGTGAAGCAGACACAGAATCAATAGCCAAATTGATCAAGCAGAAGAAAGGATATCAGAGATTGAAGGTCAACTTAATGAAATAAAGTGTGAAGACAAGATTAGAGAAAAAAAAGAATGACAAAGCCTCCAAGAAATATGGGATTATGTCAAAAGAACAAACCTACATTTGATTGGTGTACCTGAAAGTGATGGGGAGAATGGAACCAAGTTGGAAAACACACTTCATGATATTATCCAGGAGAACTTCCCCAACCTAGCAAGGCAGGCCACATTTAAATTCAGGAAATACAGAGAACACCACAAAGATACTCCTCGAGCAGAGCAACCCCAAGACACATAATGGTCAGATTCACCAAGGTTGGAATGAGGAAAAAAATGTTAAGTTCGGCCAGAGAGGAAGGTTGGGTTACCAACAAAGGGAAGCCTATCAGACTAACAGCAGATCGCTCTGCAGAAACTCTACAAGCCAGAAGAGAGTGGGGGCCAACATTGAACATTCTCAAAAAAAAGAATTTTCAACATGAATATCATATCCAGCCAAACTAAGCTTCATAAGCAAAGGAAAAATAAAATTCTATACAGACAAGCAAATGCTGAGAGATTTTGTCACCACCAGGCCTGCCTTACAAGAACTCCTGAAGGAAGCAATAGATATGGAAAGGAAAATCCAGTCCCAGCCACTGCAAAAACATACCAAATTGTAAAGACCACTGACACTGTGAAGAAACTGCATCAACTAATGGGCAAAATAACCAGATAGCATCCTAATGACAGGATCAAATTCACACATAACAATATTAACCTTAGATGTAAATGGGCTAAATGCTCCAATTAAAAGACAAAGACTGGCAAATTGAATAAAGAGTCAAAACCCATTGGTGTGCTGTATTCAGGAGACCCATCTCACATGCAAAGACAAACATAGGCTCAAAATAAAGGGATGGAAGAATATTTACCAAGCAAACGGAAAGCAAAAAAAAAAAAAAAAAAAAAAAAAAAAAGCAGGGATTGCAATCCTAGTCTCTGATAAAAACAGACTTTGAACTAACAAAGATCAAAAGTGACAAAGAAGGGCATTACGTAATGGTAAAGGGATCAATGAATCAAGAAGAGCTAAATATCCTAAATATATATGCACCCAATACAGGAGCACCCAGATTCATAAAGCAAGTCCTTACAGACCTACCAAGAGACTTAGACTCCCACACAATAATAATGGGATACTTTAACATCCCACTCTCAATATTAGACAGATCAACAAGACAGAAAATTAACAAGGACAGTCAGGACTTGAACTCAGCTCTGGACCAAGCAGACCTAATAGACATCTACAGAACTCTCCACCCCAAATCAATGGAATATACATTCTTCTCAGCACCACACTGCACTTATTCTAAAATTGACCACATAATTGGAAGTAAAACACTCCTCAGCAAATGCAGAAGAATGGAAATCATAACAAACAGTCTCTCAGACCACAGTGCAATCAAATTATAACTCAGGATTAAGAAACTCACTCAAAACCACACAAGTACATGGAAACTGAACAACCTCTCCTGAATGACTAGTGGGTAAATAACAAAATGAAGGCAGAAATAAATATGTTCTTTGAAACCAATGAGAACAAAGACACAACATACCAGAATTTCTGGGACACAGCTAAAGCAGTGTTTAGAGGGAAATTTATAGCACTAAATAACTAAAGGAGAAAGCAGGAAAGATCTAAAATCGACAACCTAACATCATAATTAAAAGAATTAGAGAAGCAAGAGCAAACAAATTCAAACAAATTCAGAAGAAGACAAGAAATGACTAAGATCAGTGCAGAACTGAAGGAGATAGAGACACAAAAAACCCTTCAAAAAATCAATAAATCCAGGAGCTGGTTTTTTGAAAAGATTAACAAAATAGATAGACTGCTAGCCAGACTCATAAAGAAGAAAAGAGAGAAGAATCAAATAGACACAATAAAAAATGATAAAGGGGATATCACCACTGATCCCACAGAAATACGAACTACCACCAGAGAACACTATAAACACCTCTATGCAAGTAAACTAGAAAAACTAGAAGAAATTGATAAATTCCTGGACACAGACACCCTCCCAAGACTAAACCAAGGAGAAGTCAAATCCTTGAACAGACCAATAACAACTTCTGACATTAAGGCAGTAATTAATAGCCTACCAACCAAAATACAGCCCAGGACCAGAGAGATTCACAGCCAAATTCTACCAGAGGTACAAAGAGGAGCTGGTGCCATTCCTCCTGAAACTATTCCAAACATTAGAAAAAGAGGGACTCCTCCCTAACTCATTTTATGAGGCCAGCATCATTCTGTTACCAAAACCTGGCAGAGACACAACAGAAAAAGAAAATCTCAGGCCAATAACCCTGATGAACATCGATGTGAAAATCCTCAATAAAATACTGGCAAAGCAAATCCAGTGGGACATCAAAAAGCTTATCCACCATGATCAAGTTGGCTTCATCCCTGGGGTGCAAGCCTGGTTCAACATATGCAAATCAATAAATGTAATCCATCACATAAACAGAACCAATGACAAAAACCACATGATTATTTCAATAGATGCAGAAAAGGCCTTTGATGAAATTCAACACCACTTCATGCTAAAAACTCTCAACAAACTAGGTATTGATGGGACATATCTCAAAATAAGAAGAGCTATTTATGACAAAGCCATAGCCAATATCATACTGAATGGACAAAAGCTGGAAGCATTCCCTTTGAAAACTGGCACAAGACAGGGATGCCCTCTCTCACCACTCCTATTCAACATAGTATTGGAAGTTCTGGCCAGGGTAATCAGTCAAGAGAAAGAAATAAAAGGTATTCATATAGAAAGAGAGGAAGTCAAATTGTTTGCAGATGACATGATTGTATATTTAGAAAACTCTATCATCTCAGCCCAAAATCTCCTTAAGCTGATAAGCAACTTCAGCAAAGTCTCAGGATACAAAATCAATGTGCAAAAATCACAAGCATTCCTATACACCAATAATAGACAAACAGAGAGCCAAATCATGAGTGAACTCCCATTCAGAACTGCTACCAAGAAAATAAAATACCTAGGAATACAACTTACAAGGGATGTGAAGGACCTCTTCAAGGAGAACTACAAACCACTGTTCAACAAAATAAGAGAGAACACAAATAAATGGAAAAACATTCTGTGCTCATAAATAGGAAGAATCAGTGTCGTGAAAATGGCCATACTGCCCAAAGTAATTTATAGATTCAATGCTATCCCCATCAAGCTACCATTGACTTTCTTCACAGAATTAGAAAAAACTACTTTAAATTTCATATGGAACCAAAAAAGATCCTGTATAGCTAAGACAATCCTAAGCAAAAAGAACAAAACTGGAGGCAGCGTGCTACCTGACTTCAAACCATACTACAAGGCTACACTAACCAAAACAGCATGGTACTGGTACCAAAACAGATATATGGACCAATGGAACATAACAGAGCCCTCAGAAATAATGCCACACATCTACAGCCATCTGATCTTTGACAAACCTGACAAAAACAAGCAATGGGAAAAGGATTCCTTATTCAATAAATGGTGTTGCAAAAACTGGCTAGCCATATGCAGAAAACTGAAACTGGACCCCTTCCTTACATCTTATACAAAAATTAAATCAAGATGGATTAAAGACTTAAATGTAATGCCTAAAAACCATAAAAACCCTAGAAGAAAAACTAGGCAATACCATTCATGACATAGGCATGGTCAAAGACTTCATGACTAAAACACCAAAAGCAATGGTATCAAAAGCCAAAATTGACACAGGTGATCTAGTTAAACTAAAGGGCTTCTGCACAGCAAAAGAAACCACCATCAGAGTGAACAGGCAACCTACAGAACGGGAGAAAATTTTTGCAATCTATCCATCTGACAAAGGGCTAATATCCAGAATCTACAAGGAACTTAAACACATTTACAAGAAAAAAACAAACAACCCCATCAAAAAGTGAGTGAAGGATATAAACAGACACTTCTCAAAAGAGGACAATTATGCAGCCCACAAAAATATGAAAAAAAGCTCATCATCACTGGTCATTAGGGAAATGCAAATCAAAACCACAATGAGATACCATCTCACACCAGTTAGAATGGCGATCATTAAAAAGTCAGGAAACAACAGATGCTATTGTTTCCTATTGTGGAGAAATAGGAATGCTTTTACACAGTCGGTGGTGTGTAAATTAGTTCAACAATTGTGGAAGACAGTCTGGCTATCCCTGAAGGATCTAGAACCAGAAATATCATTCGACCCAGCAATCCCATTACTGGGTATATACCCAAAGGATTATAAATCATTCTACTTTAAAGACACATGCACATGTATGTTTATTGTAGCACTGTTCACAATAGCAAAGACTTGGAACCAACCCAAATGCCTATCAATGATAGACTGGATAAAGAAAATGTGGCACATGTACACCATGGAATACTATGCAGCCATAAAAAAGGATGAGTTCATGCTTTTTGCAGGGACATGGATGAAGCTGGAAACCATCATTCTCCACAAACTAACATAGGAACAGAAAACTAAACACCACATGTTCTCACTCATAAATGGGAGTTGAACAATGAGAACACACGGACACAGGGAGGGGAACATCACACACCAGGGCCTGTTGCAGGGTGGGGGGCTAGAGAAGGGATAGCATTAGGAGAAATACCTAATGTAGATGACAGGTTGATGGGTGCAGCATACCACCATGGCACATGTATACCTATGCAACAAACCTGCACATTCTGCACATGTATCCCAGAACTTAAAGCATAATTTAAAAATATGTATATGTATCTTGTCATGCTGTTCTTTTAAGGAAACAGCCTGAGGCAGTGGGCATGGGAGGCGATTATACTTGATGGATTTTTTTAATAAAAAATGATAAATGAATATAAAAATAAAGTTAATAGAATTGACAAAACTGCATTTTAAATAGTTTTACTAGCTATTTATTGGGTATGTTTACTAGATATTCTAGGCATACAAGAACTTGGTTAAGCTCTCTAATAGCCCCAATTGAGTAGGCATTATTAATCCTACTTTATATATAAGGCAAAGTAACTTTTAAAAAATATTCTGTTCAGAAGAGATAAAACAGAGGTTTTTAAGCAACTCTGTCTTACTTTAACACCCATGCTTAGCCCGCTACATCTTGATGACTTTAAAAGCAACCAAAGGGCCCATCTATAAGGTGAAACTGTGTTTTGCCCGGCTACTATGGTTCGAATGATGATGTCTCCACAAAAATTCATGTTAAGACTTAATCCTCAATGCAACAGTATTAGGAAGTGTGGCCTTTGGGAGGCGATTAAGTCATGAGGGCTCTACTCTCATGAATGAGATTAGTGACCTTATAAAAGGGCTCACAGTTGAAGGAAGCTCTCTTGCCCTTCTGCCCCTTCTGCCAGGTGAGAACACAGTGTTCCTCCCTCTGGAAGACGCAGCAATGAGGGCCTATCTTGGAAGCAAAGAGGAGCCCTCAGCAGACACCAATCCTGCTGGAACCTTGAGCTTAGACCTCCTGGCCTCCAGAGCCATGAGAATAAATTTCTATTGTTTATAAGTTACCCAGTTGATGATATTTTGTTATAGCAGCACAAATGGACTAAGATACTCACAAATAACCAAGAAGTGTTTATCAAATATTGACTAGATAGGCAGCATCAAGATTGGGGCTAAGAACTTTTCCCACATTCAGATGAGACAGAAGCTAATTCTTGTGAGTTGTAGTTGGGTAACAACTGGGAGGGTGTCACGTATTTTTACTATGTCAAGCATTGCTTCCCAGGTAGCAAAGGGTGAAACTGCTGATGTCTGAAGGAGGCAGCAAGGGACTAGACATATTCTACACAGTCTTCAGTTGTGCCTCAACTCTGACATAAGTCATAGTGTTACCTGGGACTGCATCTCAGGCTTGGCTCAGAGAGCAAGCCCAGCCTATATTCCAGCTGGAACACACACACACTCCTCCCCACACTTTACCTGCCGCCAGCTGATGCAAGTCCATTTTTTTTTTTTTAAGATGGAGTTTCACTCTTGTTGCTCAGGCTGGAGTGCAATAGTGCAATCTCGGCTCGCTGCAACCTCTGCCTCCCAGGTTCAAGCAATTCTCCTGCCTCGGCCTCCCAAGTAGCTGGGATTACAGGCATGAGCCACCACGCCTGGCTAATTTTTTGTATTTAGTAGAAATGGAGTTTCACCACATTGGTCAGGCTGGTCTCAAACTCCTGACCTCAGGTGATCCACCCACCTCAGCCTCCCAAAGTGTTGGGATTACAGGTGTGAGCCACTGTGCCCAGCTCCTCAGGGAATTTTTTTTTTTTTTTTTTGCATTTGCAAGATTTAATAGAGTGAAAACAGAGCTCCCATACAAAGGGAGGGGACCCAAAGAGGGTAGCAGTTGCCGGCCCGAATGCCTGGGTTTATATCCTGATCATTGTCCCTCCCGCTGTGCTCTCAGGCGATAAATGATTGGCTATTTCTTTACCTCCTGTTTTTGCCTAATTAGCATTCTAGTGAGCTCTCTTTACTACTTAATTGGTCAGGTGTGAGCTAAGTTGTAAGCCCTGTGTTTAAAGGTGGATGCGGTCACCTTCCCAGCTAGGCTTAGGGATTCTTAGTCGGCCTAGGAAATCCAGCTAGTCCTGTCTCTCAGTCCCCCCTCTCAACAGGAAAACCCAAGTGCCATCAGGGAGGTTGGCCAACGACCGCTGTAACTGCTTCCTGCTGAATTGGGGCACGGTAGGGGTCGTGCAGTTGAGATTTCCTCAGGAGGGGTGCCTTTGATGTCATTAACATCAGGGCATGGGCTAGCCAGCTGGTCCAGGGGGCTGTGGTAGATTTTAGTCATGGACTGCATCTGGGGTTCCATCTGAAGAACGATTTGTAGCTTTACAGCTTTGATTCTGGAAGAGACAAACTTAACAAGGAGGTTAAAGATACAGGGATAGAAATGTATGGACTGAAGTGCAAGAGATTATTTCTTTGCCACACTTCACAGGCCCTGACTATCTGCTTGATAGTTTTGAAAAGGCCTGGTCCAGTAAATACAAATTTGGCCACCTGATGGGTGCTATCAATGCCTAAGTGAAAGGTTTGGTGAAGGGTTTTAAGTTATTTCCCTTGGTTGGCTGCAGGCAGAAGTATTTTTCCTTCTTGGTGGCCAGCCATCCTGAGGGGAGGACGCCGTGTCCTCGTGAGGTTCCGCATTCTATTTCTCCTGCTGAGTACTGGGGCTTGGTTTCCTGGAGGGGATTACCCCACACTAAGGGTCCTTCTATAAGCATTTCTAATGGAGGGTCCTGCCTTGCGGCTCTTTTGGCTTCAATATCTGCTTGGTGGTTCCCTTCTATTTCCCTTTCCTTTCCTTTCTGATGACCCCGGCAGTGTTAAGACTGCCACCTTTTTAGGTTTCTGTAACGCCAATAATAATCTCCTAATGGCTTTCTGATGTTTGATAGGTGTTCCCTCAGAAATTAGGAATTCCCTTTCTCTCTGTATTGCTGCATGGGCATGGAGGACTAGGTAAGCATACTTAGAGTCTGTATATATATTTACCCTTTTTCCTTCTCCTAATTTTAGTGCCCAAGTGAGGGCTATTAGTTCTGCCAGCTGAGCGCTAGCTCCTGGAGTGAGGGAATTACTTTCAAGTATTCCATTATCACTGACCACTGCATACCCCGCTTTTCGAAGTCCTTTTTCTACAAAGGAACTTCCATCAGTGTACAAGTTGAGGTCGGGATCAGTCAAGGGAACATCTAGAAGGTCCCCTCGAGTGGCGCAGGTTTGAGCAATTACTTGTTGACAGTTATGTTCTATTTTTTTCTTCATTGTCTGGAAGAAATGTGGCTGGGTTAAGAGTTGCACAAGTACACAGTCACAGCACTGGTCCTTCAAGTAATAGAGCCTGGTATTTAAGCAAACGGTTGTCTGACAGCCACAAGTCTCCTTTAGCAGTGAGTATGCCATTCACATCATGAGACGTCCACACGGTAAGATCTCTTCCCTGTACCATTTTAACTGCTTCAGATACTAAGACTGCTGCTGCTGCCACTACCCGTAAATAATGAGACCAACCCTTTGCCACTACATCAATTTCCTTCCTCAGGTAAGCCACGGGTTGCAAGCTCGTCCCTTGGACATGTGTAAGGACTCCTAGAGCTATTCCTGTTTTTTCTGTGGCATATAAAGAAAAGTCTTGCCCCGTTGGCAAGCTTAACACTGGGGCTTGGGTTCGGGCCTTCTTTAGGGCCTGGAAAGCTGCTTCTGCTTCAGGTGTCCATCTTACTAAATGGGTATTGGCTTTCTGAGTTTCCTTAATTAGTGTATATAATGGCCTCCTCAGGGAATATTTCTTAGAATGTGTTTTTTTTTTCTTGTAGAGCCTACTAGATCTAAAATAGCCTGCAAATACACACATGCATGTATGTCAGCAGCCTCCTATGGGCCTCACTGACAAACACTCTTCCTTCATACACTGACCACGTGAAAGAGAATACCTGGTCCCCATTGTTCTTGACAGGGCTGTGGGGACCCCACACTATTTGGTTGTTCTAAGTATGTTGCCAAGGCCACTACCATGAACAACTTTGGGCAGCAACTCTGAGTCTTGTCCTGGTCTTGTCCAAGGTAACCTGGAGCCAGGAAAATGTATGCCAGGATTTGGGGATTTGTCCCGCTATTGGCCATCTTGCCCTGAAAGAAGCTGCCGGAGCAATTAAAAATCAAACAAAAGAGAAGCCATGCACACGCACCTCCCTACCTCAAGAAAAAGGAACCCCATGGGGAAAATAAAATTTAGGAGGTTTATTGAACCCACTGTAGAGCGGATCCAGAATTTAAATTGATTCCACAATTTATTGCATTTTAATTAGCAATCACAGGAGACCAAGGCTTGTTTACTCTCGTTAGGAGCCCTAGCTGGAAACAAATACCAGTGAGTCTTAATAAGGATGAGTTATATTTACTGTTTTCCATTTTACAGTCTTGTTATAATCATCACAAGAAGAGATTCATTTAGTGCTCATCTGTTCTTGGTATGACATTTGTTAACCACTAGGGTGACATAAAGTCAGAACATACCCCAGAAGCCAGGCAAGACGCCCTCCAGCCCTGTCCCAGCCCATGGTTGCTCCTGCATTGTTTCCAATCATATAATTTAATGTGGAAATATTTCTAGCTTAGGTTAGATAACAGTTCGCATGTGCCATTGTCACCCAAAATGCATCCATATGACTGTTGTTTGTTATTTATTTAAAAAAGAAAAATGCTACAAACAGACAGCTGTATTTATATGCACCACTCCAACTTAGAAGCACCAGCCCCGTCAGGCAGCCAAGACGCTGCCTCTCGGCCACAGAGCACACCCTTCATTTAGCAGCCATCCATCCGACATGCGATGATGTTATTAACAGTTATTATTACTCAAGCAGAAAGAATCCTGCACTTCTATTTGTGGGTTGGGACTCTCTGGAGCAATGCGCTTCCTTGGGAGTATTCTGGGTTCCTATTTCTTGCTAGGAACATTATCAAGTACTTTTTAAGTACCGCTGCATACTGTTCCAGTGATTCCCATCAGTCATCCCAATTCTCCCTCTTGGATTGGGCTCCCAGCAGGTAAGGGAGCTCATTATCTAAAGTCCAAAGGATTTTTCATTGAATGAGGAAGGAGGACTTAATTCCAAAAGGCCATCCTCCCAAAAGGGATGTTTTGCGTAACCTGGATACACATTCTTTTTTGAGACTTTTCATTGAAAATGGACTTTTACCCCCAAAAAGCAGGTGAAGTAGGTGCCATTGTTTATTTACTCCTCTTTTTCTTTTTTAACCTAGTTTTTCTGCTTAGCCACAGAGGTGCCAATCCTATGCTGGAGTTTTAATTAAACCTTGCTCTCTGTTAAAAAGCTCCTATTGTCCTTCTCATTTAAATAGGATTCTTCTTAGATCTTTAACAAGACCACGGAGGAGTAATAAATCTCAGTAATTGTCCTTATTAAGAGGAGATTATTCTCACAAGACTATAACGGTCACCAAAGTAACTAAAGCCATTTCCAGGTAGCACTTAGAGTATTCTCCTCCTACCCAAATACAGAAATGCCTCGTTAGTCACTTTCTTTGGTGCTCAAATTAAATTAGATGGCATTCTGTTTATTTTTCATATCTTTTGCTAACAGAAGGGGATTTGCCTTTTGATGACATTAATCAGGGAACCTCAAGTCCAACTACATTGAGTCCATGGGATGGAGATGACCCCTCCCTCCCTCCTTTCCTTCCTTCTTTCCTTCCTTGCTTTTACAACTGACGCCTGAGTTCCTGCCAGTTCTGCTAGGCATTAGTGGCTCCAAGATAAAAAACCTAGTCCCTTGGATGGTATATTGTATGTTCATCTAATCTTTACTAAACATCTTCCATGTGCAAGGCAGTGTAGTAGGTGCTGAGTTTTCAGAGGGGGAAAAGCCCACCCTCTTGGAACCTAAAATGTAGCAGGAATTTAGACATTAACCCAATAATTACATAATCGACTACAACCATGGTGAAAACTTATGAAAGAGAGGACAGGGTACCACGTGAGCGTGTTCCATGGAGTTAGAAGCAGTCTACCAGAATTATCCACTTAGTTTATTCCATTACAGATGCAGACCTCTGCTTTCCTGCCTTGCAAAACTTCCAGGGAAGCTTTCCCATTTCCCAAGTTCTTATGCAGTCAGTGGCTTCTGATATTTTCAGTTTTAATTTAAAATCCATGTTCTAAACTAGCCTCCCTTAGAGAAAGCCAACCTACCATTTCTAGAATAGAGTTGTCAAACAACAACAACAACAAAAACTGGTAGCAAACTCAAGCATCCCTTAAAGCTTAAGAAATGCCTTACAGAAGTGCCTTCCAAGAAATGGACTCCCTAAGGAGCTTGGGGAGGGAGGCTTAAGCCAAAATGAGAAAGTATTGTTTGTCAATCTTATTGGCTTCAGACTTTGTCTTCAGATCTTGAGGGCATAGTTGGCATCAGCTTAGCTCTTATACACACTTCATGTTGAGTGTTCTGTGATGTTTTGGAATTGCTAGTAAGAACTGACACATTTGTTGCTCCCCAAATTGCCAGTAACATAGAACTTGTGCGTATTACTTGCAAAATTCATTTTCAGGGCACAAAAGAGAAGCAACTTGAAGCTGTGCAGAGATGAAAATTGGAATCTTGCCATTTGAGATGGAAAATTTCTGATTATATGACAATAGTAAAAAATTAGCTCTCTTTTCACACATCCAACAAGTCAGAAAGTTTTCTTGAAGAACAAGACCAGCAGTCCACCTGCTGGGAAGCCTTGACTGGTGGACTTCACTGCCTTTGTGAATTGCCCATGAGCTAGGTTGGACTTTAGCCTTGCAGATTCAGAACTTAGACAACATAGCAAGAGTAGATCCATTTTTCTGAGAGAGACCCATTAGCTAACTAGTGAGACTGAAGGATAAAAGGACTAGGCCAGGGTACTAATTAGCAATGAGAAGTAACTGTCCAAGGGGCTGAATTGCTCCAAAGTCTACATGACCAGCACATTATTTCCCTGAAGCCCACTCCAAGTCATGATCAGAAAACTCCTGGGGAAGTGTATCATCAGAAAAAGAAAAGTTAGATGACTTGAACATTTAGTGAAATAAAACTAATACCACTCAGTCTTTCCATTGAGCAACAGAACTAACTGGGGCTAGAAGACTGGAACTCAATTGGCCTTACTCACCACATTCATTCATCGTCACATTAAGGATACTTTTGCCAATGAGAGAGAGTGACTCAGTTTGTTGAGTTTGACCTCCTTTAACCTCCTTTAAGTGAATCTTCCCCAAATGGCACTTTGCTATTCACAATAATCAAGAAAGCATTCTCAGGAAAACGTTTTTGCAGTCTTAAAAGTAAGGCTACTACCTCTTTACCAAGGGATACTTAAAAACAAAATCCTCATTTTATATTTGAGCATATATGATAACCATCTATAGTTAAGAGTCAGTAATTAAGTAGGGACCTCTATAGGGTGGGATTCTCTTCCCTGATTTCCCATGGCCTCTGGAATCCAGCCGTAATTTCTTTGCACTGGGATTCAAGGCCCTTTGCTTATGCCACTAGCACATGCCCTGGCACATCTCCTTCCTCTAAGCTGCCAAAGCTGACTAGCTTTTCTCCTAATGGGCATGTTCTTCCTTTATCTGTGTTACCTCTTCCCTGGATTGCTAGTGGAGTTTTAGAGGCCCTGGAGCCATTTTGCCTTCATCAAGAAACTTTGCTTCTTTCTGATACTGATCTTGTTGTTTGGCTCTCAAAGGGCAGTCTTATTTCAAGTTCTCAGGGAAGCAAGGTGAGGTGAGGGAGTACCTTACTAAAGCCCCAAGTACACAAATAAGTACCATCATCATAACATACTTGAAACTGCAAAAGGAGTTGGACTTTGACAGTTAACTGTATACACCACAAATGTGAAAACACATGCACACACACTTCCTCTTTGTAGCCTTTGCTTCGAGATCTCTAGTGACAAAATTCTTTTGAATGAAAATGTAATGACCCAAAGTAACAAAGAGAAATATCTGTATTTTCCCTT
This sequence comes from Symphalangus syndactylus, assembly GCF_028878055.3. Lineage (NCBI taxonomy): Eukaryota > Metazoa > Chordata > Mammalia > Primates > Hylobatidae > Symphalangus > Symphalangus syndactylus. The sequence continues at coordinate 44,848,785 of NC_072441.2, read as the reverse complement.
AAGCTTAACAGAGTTGATTATTATGACTTTCTCTCTCCTTTTTTTGAGACAGAGTCTCGCTCTGTTGCTCAGGCTGGGGGACAGTGGCACGACCACAGCTCACTGCAGCCTCAACTTCCCCTACCTCAGGCAATCCTCCCACTTCAAGCCTCCCGAGTAGCTGGGATTACAGGTGCGTGCCACCATGCCCTACTAATTTTTGTAGTTTTTGTGTAAACAGGGTTTCATAATGTTCTCCAGGTTGGTCTTGAACTCCTTGGGCTCAAGAGATTGGCCAGTCTTGGCCTCCCAAACTGTTGGGATTACAGGTGTGAGCCACCACACTTAGCTATTATAACTTTTTCTAAAATGACTTAGTACAACAGATCTTTAGTGACAAATAAATGTAAATAATGATCAGAAAACTTAAGATTAACCCACAACTCAAGTTATGCCATTTCCTCTGGGTTTATTTGTGGGTCCCCACAATAATAGGGTGGTTTTGACTTCCTTACTAGTTAGTTCCCTTTACAGAATTCTTGCTGCCTATGTTGTTGCATTTCTTGCATTATTAGTATTCATTTCTTGACAAATGAAGAAGCTGTCCCCCGTGCACTCCTACCCTACCATACAGGGCTGTCCTGTGGCTTTGGGCAGGATGTGAATCATTCAGGACACCTGTGCTGAAGGGGCTTTGATTTAATGGTGCTGGACATAGAAAACAAAAGACCTGATAAATGGAAGAGAAACTCTCTAGAAAGTATGAAAATCAATCTTTGAGCTTTAAAATTGTCCCCAGCAGAAGTGGCTCCCTACTATGTGCAGCAGAGACTGCTGGTGTTCACTGAGACCACAAGTTCCTCTGTTCCCAGCCTCCTTGCAGTTAGGAGGGGCGGTATGACTGGGTTCTATCCAATGTGGGCACAGCGTGTACACCACTTCAAGGCTTGACCCCTAAAATGCCCTGCAAGCTCTTCTGTGGTCCCTCTCTTTGCCAGCTGTATTCCTGGAGCAAAGGACTCTGAGAAGTCAGAACCACATGCCATGTCAGGAGCTGAACCCCTGAACTCATGACTTAAATTTGCCTGACCTGTGACATTCACATGGGACCTTGTGTGAATGAAGAATAGCTTTTATTGTGTTAAGCCACTAAGGTTTTGCAGTTGTTTCTTGCCATGCTTAGCCCAGCCTCGCCTGACTGAGGGAGGTAGGCAAGCCCAGCGAGTCAGCATGCTGCCAACACTCCATGGAGTCCATCCCCAGGTGCCTCTGTCCTCTTTGTTCTGATGCACGAGCACAGGATGCACGTACCACCCAGGATGTTTTCACTCTGGGAATCCAGCCAGCTCCATACTTTCTAGCACATTTGTAAATGATTTTCTTATTGAATAAATATTCCAGATGGAAAAGCCCATCAGACCTACTATTGTGCCCAGACTTACCTGGGACCTACTCAAAGTGGACTGTTTTAAGGCTGGGTCTAAGCTAAGGTCCTTGAAGTGTAGCCAGATCAAAGCTTGAATCCAAATGTAAGCCAGTGCCTGCCGCATATCAGAATCTCCACAAACATGGGTTGAAGGAAGGAAGGACAATATCCTTCATCCTGATCCAGAGACGAGCAGGAAGCAAAATCAAGGGGTAGGAGCTTGCAGAAACTGCAGCAGAGCAGGAAGGAGGGATCGTTCTGAGCATGCAGTGCTGGCGGTGCCATGGCTGCCTGCATTGGCAGGGAAGGCTTGCATGGTGTATATATTTTTTAAGAGCAGTTTTAGGTTCACAACAAAATTGAGCAGAAAGTACAGAGAGTTCCCATATACCCCTTGCCCCAACCCACATGCATAATAAGCCTCCTCCATTATCAACATCCCTCACCAGAATGATTCGTTTGTTATGATTACAATTTGTGTCCACCAACAGTGGACACAAATAAACAACTTGGTCCACAGCTTTCTCCTAAAAGGCATTTTTCCACAGCCCAAAGACCCCAAGAATTCTTTAGATATCCATGTAGAAAAGGAAAGCCCGTCTAGGATCCTGCTAGACATGAACAGAGTCTGTGGCTCCATTCCCAGCATTCTCTGGAGTTTAGCTTGAGAAAATAATAAGAATCCTATAGGATCAGTGATCTCACTCATTTGGACTACAGTAAATCTCTTCTATATTACTGCTCAGCCTCTGAGAATATTATATTGGGTCTCATTTTATTAAAGAATGTCGTGCATACCCAGAAGTCGCTATTTAATTTTTAGCTGCAAGATACAATTTTGAAAAACCATTATCTAGAAAGTGCAATAATCAAACAATGTAATCATGAATGTTAAACCTCCTTGGAATATTATTTTAAATGCTTGCCAGCTGGAAGCAAAAGTTGACAAGGAAGTATCTGACTTGGTTGGCTTTGTAATTTGTCAAAGCATCTACACTTTCCAACATGATATATTTGTTAAGATATGTTTTTTTTCTCTGCATGATTGTTTTGAAACTGTCAAAGAATACAAAATCCTTAAACAAGGAAGACAGATTTGCATTTTCTATTTGTTCCAGCCTAAGATTTAGGATTAAATCACTTTAAGAAACAGAATTGAATCCTTTCTCAGAGGAGCCAGACGGTCCACATACATCATCAATTGCCTCTGAGCTTTCTGGCTGCTCTGTGAGATCAGACTCGTAAATTCTGTGACATATGGAAAACATCAGAAAGCCATGGCATGCATTTTAAGAGAGCCCAGCAAGCTGGATTTACACTGTCATGAACGATTCCTGGCAATTTCCCCATTTTTCCCATCACTCAACATTGAATCTCCACAGAAAGGGTCGACTGGATATTTGGCCCATGACTGGGAGTCTGGGGAGGGGGGTGATCCAGCTATCTGGCAAATGTGCCACCCTCCCTGCCTAAGGGGGCCCAGCAAGTCTTTGCATCATTGAGCAGTTCCCCAGGGAGGACATCTTTTTTGGGGGTGGTGGGGGGCTCTGAACTATGGTTCAAGCAACTCCTGCCATCTGAAATACCCTTCTTGATCAGTGAACTCCCCATTTCGTTCCCACACACTTCCCACCTACCTCTCTCTCAGCACTATACTATAACTTACATATCTGTCTTCACTATTGGGCATTGAACTTATGAAGTGTGCGTCTCTTAGCACTTTGAATGACTAAATATCAATGTCTGCTCCTTAAAGGGAAGACTGGAAGCAGGATCATCACGCTTCCTTCCTCCCCAATGCCATCTCTAAGGAGTCCTCAATGGACCCCGGAATGGGTGGTGATGTCCGGCCTAGGCCTTATTGTCTTTGTATGACCTGAATTTGGCACTTACCAGGCATCCAGCAGGCACTTGAGATGAATGGGTGAATGTGTCCATCTGCTTGGGGAGCCTGGGGATGGATCAGGGATTGATTTTAGCCTCTGGCTTCTCTTATTCACACTATCTTCTACCTTCAAAACCTTAGGCAAGATAGTGAACCTTTCTTTAAGTTTTTTTTGTCTATGAAATGGGAATGATAGTGTTGCCTACCTCATAGGATGTTATGAATAGTGAATGGTGTATATATCTATTATATAAACTAAAAGCTAAAATGATAGCTTGGGCTAGTAAGAGCTCAGTACGTCTTAGCTAACAAAGTGAGTTCTCAAAAAATATGAGCTGTTCTTACTAGACATAATAATGCCTTTCCAAATGGCCTACTCCATTGAACTTCCTTCTACAGCCTAAGTCTCTGTGTAAAAAAGTGATGGCTATTGGGTTTACTTAGAGGAGCTATTTGCTGGGGCCTCAGGGATTCTGGTAAAGTAAATAGGGATTTTTTTTTTTCCTGGGAGTGTGCTTCCCTTAGCACTTTGAAAGACTGTATTAGTGATCTGCTCCTTAAAAGGAAGACTGGAAGCAGGACCTTCATGCTTCTTTCCACCCCAATGCCACCTCTAAGGAGTCCTTGATGGACCCTGGAAAAGGTGGTGATGTCTGGATCTGGCTTTGGACAGTGCTTCAGGCTCTAATGTCACTGAAAGTCGACAGACCCAAGAAGGACTCTGAAGGGCACAGGGCGCCACGGCCCTTGAAAGCAACAAGCCCTGCCCTGTGCAGATGATGGGGAAAAGACTTGGCCACCAGCCAAGGCCCTCTACTGACTTCGCAGGCGTAAACTATCAAGTTTACACATTTCTAGGCAAAAGGGTAAAGGTCTGTTTGAGAGAATGGACATGGGCATGGGCATGGGCTGGGGAGCAGATAGATGTGCAAAGCTGCCCCAGTCCTGAGGGCAGGTATCTCTATCCTCAGACCTGCCTTGCCCTCTGAGCAGGGGGCTGTGAATTGGGGAAGCAACTATCTGAGTGTTGTCTGGGGGAGATGGGGAATGGAAGAGTAAGTAAGAATGAGACACCCTAGACCCATTTCCCTGGAGACTTCCGAAATCCAGAGGCCCTCGCCCGCAAAGGAAGAGATTGTGTGATGTTGGCCCTGAGTCCATAGGCAGGTGACATAGGAGCAAGTTCTAGCTCTCTGTCCATCTGTTTGGGGCCTTGGGTGGTCACTTAGCCTTGCCTTGGCCTCTCCTCCTGCAAAATAAGGCCAATATAACTATGTCACAGAGCCATTGTCAGTCTCTAATGAAGTAAGGCTTGGGATGTGTTCTGAGATCTATAATGTGATAAATTAATAGCAAGCATTTTACACATAATAATTGTACTTACGATTTAAAGACTCCTGGGATAGAACTGAACTGGGTTTGGTCTTGGGGGCTAGCAGCTGTGGTAGCGATGGTAGAATGAGTCCCATGAGGTTGGATGTCCCTTTCCAAAGTGGCCTCTCTCCCTCATCCTTCCTCCACAGCCTGGATAAGATTGGCAGTAAAGGAGAGTGGTTGAGGGTATGGAAACCAGAAGGCCTGCATTTGAATCCTGTCTCTGTCACTGACTAGCTTCATGGCCTCAGGTAAGAAATTTAAATTTTCTGTATCCATTTCCTTGTTTGTAAAATGGGGATGATATTGGTGCCTACCTTGTAGGATGTTGTAAACACTGAATGATTTAATGCATGTATTATTGTTAAAAATGATAGCTAACAAAGTGAGCGCTCAGAAACTGTGAGCTGTGTTTATCAATCATGGTAATGTCATTCCAAATGCCCAGCTCCATTGACCTCTCTGCTCCCTCAAAGAATACTGGCTCTGCTGGGTTTGGTGGTGCGTGCCTGTAATCCCAGCTGCGCAGAAGACTGACGTGGGAGGACCACTTGAGGCCAGGAGTTCAAGACCAGCCTGGGCAACAGAGAACCTTGTCTCTTGAAAAAAAATACACAACACACACACACACGCACACGTGCACACACACAATATATATATATATATATACACACACACACACACAAAGAACACTGGGTCCTTTCCACCCTGGCAGATCAACCAAGAAGCCAGAAGAAAAAAAAAATTAGAAATCTCTGAAGAATGAAAATGTCTTTTGAGGGGAGAGGTTACACACCATGGATGTTTATATGATTCACTAGGAATCCAGTAGATCCAAAAATTGGAGCTGTTCCCTGATGGTCCAATTTGACTTCCTATGGAGGAAGGCCCTCAGGGAGGCATCACCTTAGATCAGCAGGACCTCCTCTCTCTTTCAGCTTCTCCAATGCTACTGCCAGTGAGAATCATACACTTTAAGACTGGGAAGGACCCTACAACATCACTCAGGCCAATGAATCCTGAGGTCCAGGGGAAAGAGAGTTGACTGAGGGAGTTCTGTTCTTGAGAGGCAAAATCCACTACCTGCCTCCCAGAGCCAAATGCAGACAATGCAGCCCTGTGCTGCATAAGTGAGGACTGGGGGTGTATTCCAGCAGTTCCATGACACTCCTGCAGCATCTACCAACCTACCACAGTCTTGTGCCGCTAAGAACCTCACAGTTTAGTAGAGGGAGGCACACGGTGAACATCATATCAACACAATGTAGATAAAGCCATGCTTTGGGTATTCACAGGGTTGTGGAGGAGCCAAGGGCAAGGGCACCAAGCCAGCCCCGGGGCATGTGCGGAAGGTACTCTCCAGCAGTTGCTGACACTTGAGCTAAGTTTGAAAAGAGGAAGAGAAGTAAATCTAGGAGGGGAAAATGAAAAGACCCTCCAGGTAAGAGTGGAGAGAATGAACGAGTGGATCAATGTGGCCGTAGGCTAAGATGCCAGAGAGAGGGGAGGGTGACAAGGCCAGAGAGGCCAGGAGCCACGGTGCAGGGCTGATGTTCCTGAATGGAACAGGACTTTAGCTTGGATAATGGGAGCCAACAGCAGGGTTTTCAGCAGAGGAACTGTGCAAATGTGCAGTCACTTGGGGGCTGACTGGTAGAGGATGGATTGGAGTACACAGACCTGGAAGACATTCAGCAGGCTTCCCTGAGTGATGCTTGGGTTCACCACTTCCTTAGTGAACAACAGGGCTTCCTAGAGACCGAGGGCAACAAGCTCACATTGACATTCCACATGTGCCACCAAATATCTACCCCTCACTTTGTGGTCACTATCCTTAATTATCCAGGTATTCCCTCACCCCACCACAGCTCATGTACTCACGGGGCACAGTTCACTGCACCCAATGGGCAGGGGCTTAGGCTCAAGTGAATGAGCACAACTGTATCCCTCTGGTCATAGTATATGCTTTAAAAATGGTCAAGTGGCCAGGTACAGTGGCTCACGCCTGTAATCCCAGCACTTTGGGAGGCCTAGGCAGGCGGATCACCTGAGGTCAGGAGTTCGAGATCAGCCTGGCCAACATGGCGAAATCCCGTCTCTACTAAAAATACAAAAATTAGCTGGGCATGATAGTGCGTGCCTATAATCTCAGCTACTCAGGAGGCTGAAGCAGGAGAATCTCTAGAATGCAAGAGGCAGAGGTTGCAGTGAGCTGAGATCGTGCCACTGCACTCCAACTCCAGCCTGAGCGAGAGAGTGAGACTCCGTCTCAAAAAAAACAACACACACAAAAAAACAAAGAATGGTCAAGTGATTCCATTCAGGCCACTGAGACTCATGGCAACATTTTTCTGGGGGCTCTGGAAGGTGAAATGTGCAGATGTGAGGCCGGGAACTGCTGCAGCTATTTTCCATCATGAGGGAGGCAGGCCTACGACAAAGCTGGCCCACGGAAAGCAGAAAACATCAGAAAAATGGTTTGAGGCCCTGATGATGGGGTGAATCAAATGGGATCAAAAGGAATCAAAATGGGATCTCCCTCCCCACAGAACAGACCTCTGGACTTTTCAGTCACAGGAACCAATATACCCCCTTTGTTTTCTAAACCTTTCTTTCTTGCTTGCAAAAGCTCAGAGCTCAGGGGCAATAATGTCTCACCTAGAGCACAGTAGTTGGGACTAACCAGTTCTAAACAGGTAAAAAACAAAATCACAGGGTTTTTCTGACATTGTTTTAGAAAACTTAAAAGTTGTTTTTAATGAAAACGATTTTTCAAAGCTCTCTGCTCTGTGGGACTTGCCTCCCAAATCCACTTCTTTTCTGGGTCCCCCTAAAGCAGTGGAGTGCTGCCACCTGCTGGCTGCAAAGCACAATGTGCTCTAGAAAGTAGATGGAGCGCATTAATGCTGGAAAAGGCTTAAAAGGTCAGCGTGGGGAATACAATTAAGGGGAAATTCGTTCTCTGCTAATGTATATTGTTGAGCTGTTTGAATTTTGATAGGGAGTTTTATTTTTAAAAAAATAAAATAGTGAGTCACTTTCACAAATATAATATTTCATATCTTGTGGCATTTGTTTATTATACTTGGTTAATTCATCAATACCTGACATTTCCTTGAAAAGCAACAACTGCAATCACCACCACAAAAAAAACAGCCCTCCTTTCTCTCTCCGCACAAGCACATTGGGAAGCACGCATGCACATGCTTTGCCTCTACTATCTCTGCCTGAAGCAGCAACCACCTCCCCTTAATTCCGTTTCCGGGGCAGCCGGCCAGCCCATTTCTTACCTGTCCGATTTTCTAGGCAGAAGTCTGACCTTAGTCCAGTGCCTTTTTATTCGGGAAAAACTTACCAAGCTTTCCAGGTATTCTTAGAGTCTCTCTCCAGACTTCATGCAGGGCGCAGCCACAGATCCCCTCCCACCAACCCTGGGAGAGATGGGATTTAACAGCTTCTCACTTTAAAAATTCTCTTTGCAAATCCTCTTTGCCTTTTCCTAATGGTTCAGGAATTTAAAAGGTGTTTACCCTGTTCTTAATACTACTTTGAAATTTATGCACAGTAGCCCCTTTGGAATTTAGCATTTATTGTATTCATGCCTCAACCAAAACTAAAATAGTAAAAATCCCGTCACGAGTGCTGTTCAAATTCCCTCCTGGCCTCCATTTGAGGTGGACCTGCCCAGGGCCAGAGTAACAGTAGCCTCAGCCTACCAGCAGGTGGCGCCCAAACAAGCCTTATCGCCACTGCTCCACCTGGGACTGAGCTCGGTGCTAGATCATCACCCCTCCGCACAAAAGCCTCCCTCCGCTACAACCCCCCTTCAGCCTGCTAAGGTGTGACTTAGATGTTTCCTGGACTTTGGCTTCTGTTACTGGTAAGCCCTGATATACCTGCCCAGTCCAGCGGGTCCCCTCCTCCAGGGATCGTTCCCTGTGTTGCCCCAAACTCAACCCACCAGCTGGGGCTGACCTGGTTGCCCTCTTCCCTCCTGGATGTCCACAGCCACGTTCTGCTCTGCATGACTGTGCTCTCTCGAGCCAGGCTTGAATTTTCCAAGTCTCTCTAGACACAGCATTGTGGACTGACAGCCCACCTCACAGAGTTCACCATATAGCCAGGCCGGCTTTCCATGGCCCCTTTCTACCTAGTCCAGGAGCCTCTTACCCCCTGAGGCAGCGTTGAGGCTGCTGCCCCACGTCCACAGTACATGTGCATTTGTAGCCTGGAGCTGACAAGGCCCAATATGGTCTGGTCCTGTTCTAACACCATCTTGTCTGCCCGTCTCAGCCTTCATCTCTACTGTGCATGTTGGGAGAACCTCCAGTCTCTCATAAAAGCCCACTCTCTCACTGTTTCAATATTCTTCTATTTTAGCCCATTCAGCTGCCATGTGGTAACTGGCAGTTTCCTCCAGTCCAGTTCCCAGTGGAGTGTCTGTGCTAAGGTTTCTGAGGCCCGCCAAGCCCATGAAGGAACCGGGCCCGGCCACAGCTGCTGTCTCCCTCAGAGTTCACCTACATCGTGTGATGTCACCTTCACTGAGCCACAGCTCTGGGCACCGAGGGCTCAATGACATCAGTGGGCCGCTCTTCCCTGTTCCGTGTGGCCAGAATGTCCTTTCCCGTTTTGTCCCTCTGTCATCCTTTAGGAATCAGCACTGATGGCCTTCTCTGTGAACCTGCTCCTGCATTTGGAACAGGAGACTCACCTGGATTGAAGGTGTGGTGCCTTCACCTGGGTCCTGCAGCTCCTCTGGCCCAGCCTCCTCAAGGGCTCCTGTCTCTCAAGCCCACACTGATCCCCTCTGAGCTGGCTACACCAGGGCTCTTTGCATCCCTCTGCCCATGGGGTTTAGAGTAAAGTGTACCTGGGATCAAAACCTGGCTTCTCTACCTATTAACTCTGTGTGACTTTGGGGAAGTTACTAAAGCTCTCTGAGCTTCTGCCCCCTTTGTAAAATGGGGTTGATAATAGCATCTGCCCCATAGGTTTGCTCTGAGGCTCCAGTGAGATTGACGGTGCACGTAAAACACTTACTAAAGGCCTGGCAGAGATTTTGCATTCCATAAAGGGCAGCCCTTGTTAACCGCAAAAACCAAGGCTGCTCCCCACATTGCTCTCATCAGGGTAGGAGGTGCCTTTGAAGACAGGAACGAACTTCCTCAACTTTATGTGCCCACCTAGGATGGTGCTTGATACACAATGGGGACTCAAATGTCTACTGAGCTGAAATATTTGATAGCACTATGTTCTCTCTTCTCATTTAGGTTTTATCTTTCTTGAGGATAAAAATTACATGTGTCTTTTGTAGACTGACTTTTTAATTTTGGTAAAATATACGTAATGTAAAGGTTAACCATTTTCACTGTTTTTAACTGCACAATTCAGTGGCATTAAGTCCGCACACATTGTTGTACAACCATGTGGTATTTTTTAAAACATCCACAGCAGCCAGCACAGGAGCAGGAATAGAAGCTGAATTGATATAGACTGAATGGACATGGATGGAGAAGCCCTGCACCAGCAGGCAGCCTTCATTCAAACAGGGGCTATGCCTGTTCCCCAGCACTCGGCACAGTTCCTGGACATAGCAGGTGCTCAATAAACGTGAAATGTGCCACAGCAGGAGTTGCACACTGGCAGGGAAGCGGGACGGGGCAGTGAGGCATGTTGTTTGGGGCCAAAGTTTTTCTTTTTTAAAGTTTTTAAAAAGAAGTTGTTTTGAATAAATTGCGCTCTCACACAAAAATCTGTATTGCAGTTTCTCTTGAAGAACAGAAGGCTCTAGCAGCTTTGGGCCTGCATTTTTGGACGGCAGCACTCTGCTAGCACTGAGCATGGGCTGCCCCTTTGGACGGGGTGAATGTTCTCCAGGCCGCTGCTATCACTGAAATGACTCCACTGCTCCCCTGAGCACTTGAGTTTCAGACCCCTGCCATAGAGTCAGATGAACAGGACTTGAGACTTACTTCCTCTGCCGAACAGCTCAGAGCTTTTAAGGAGGTCAGCCAGCCTCCGAGCCTCCACATCCTCATTTGTAGAATGGGAAAAATGGCAGCTTCCTTTCTGGGTTTCTGTGGAGAGTGTTATGAGATCATGTATATCAAAGTATGTGAGAGGCTGGGTGCTGTGGCTTATGCCTGTAATCTTAGCACTTTGGGAGGTTGAGGCAGGAGGATCACTTGAGTCCAGGAGTTTGAGACCAGCTTGTGCAACACAAAAAATTTTCTCTACAAAAAATAAAAAAATTAAAAAAAATAGCCGAGTGTGGTGGCATAAGCCTGTTGTCCCAACTCCTTGGGAGGCTGAGGCAGGAAGATCGCTTGAGCCCAGGAAGTGGAGGCTACAGTGAGCCCCAGTGCACTGCAGATGGGGCAACACAGTGAGACCCTGTCTCAAAAACAAAACAAAACAAAACAACAACAACAACAACAACAAAACACCAAGTATGTGAGAAAATATCAGGACCATGATAGAAATGCTGGCCCTTCACCACAGGCCTGCTACCTGCAGTCTTTGTGCCTGCACTGAGGATGTATGGATTCCCCTGCCACTTGGAATCTCCAGGGTTATGTTGCATCCTCACCTGGGAAGACACCAGCACCTGGAAAAGCCAGGGTGCTGGGGCACTATCTGGTCAACACAGGCAGCTACCAGGTACCTCCATCACCTGTCAGTCACCCCAGGGCTTTCACAAAGTCCCTGCCTGGGTATGGCACAGTTGAGAGCAAGTTCCTCGGGCACAGGCCTACTCTCCAGTGCCCTTTCACACCACACAGCAACCCCACAGACGGTGGACTCCACGGCGCACATCAGTGCATAACGCACTGTGTATTTGCCACACCTTAAGCTAACTCCTAAGAGTGGGGTTTTTGGCCTCAGAACACCACCAGTTCCCTCCTCTGCCTCCTTCTCTCACTCTCCCTGCCCTTCCATTCCTTTCCCAGGCTAAGTTTCCATGGTGCCTTTTCAGCCTCTGCTGTTAACACCATCCTTTCAAAATCTAAAGGAAATGAGGGCTCTTTCCCTTTAAGTCCTTTTTACAAACCCCTTTCTCTCGATTCACCTGAAAATTCGGGTCCACTGTGTTTCATTAGTAGCATCTTAATATCAAAAAAGAATTCAAGACGAGAAATAAATAGAAAAGTAAGTTAGGTGATTCTGTTTTGAAATGAAACAAGTTTGTATAGTAACTGGTTCCAGATTGCCTTACAGTCTTGCTTGGCAGGTAGAGATTTATTCCCGATAGCATACCACATGTCACACTTGCTCTTCTAAGACATTTGCTTTTATCTCCAGCAGTTCCTGATGGAATAGATACAAAGAAAAGACTAGAGCCTTGTTTAAGAAGGGACTAACGTGTTTGCATCCTGACACCAGAGAAGATCTGATCATCTGAGAGCTTCGAATCTTGGGCTTAACAGGTTTAAAAAAATCAAACATGTTAAAACAAAACAAAACAATAGAAAACAAAAGCACAGAGAGGCAGTTGCACATATTGCAATATTGCAATCTTTTGTGTAAAAAGCAGTAAGATGCCCATGATACAAGAACCAGCTACCACCTAAAATGAGATGTGCGGTTTGCCTCTTCTAGAAGAAAACTAGGCCTCCAGAAACTGAATATTAGTTTCCGAGGAAAAGCAGAGGGTCCTTTGACAGCATTTCATTGACAATGAACCCAGAAACTCTTCTGAGACTTGTTTTTGCCAGGAGCGGCAGCCTTCTCCCAAGCCAGGCCCTTCGGTAGCAGTGCCTGCCCTGGGCCTTTCCCTCCCTTCTTGTCTCCTTCAGTCCACTGCCACACAGTCTCGGGGGCACTCCCTGGCTTAGCAAATCTAAGTGCTGGAGGCTCTTTAGCCAAGTTGCACAAACCCACTACAAACTGGCTTAAACAAAACAGAACAGCCCTCAGAAACTTAACAGCACTGATGCACAGACCTTCGCTCCAGACCTGTCATTAATAGGAATCAGCTCCCGTCTCCTGATCTCAGTGTCTCTCAGCTCCACATCCCGGGAGGGAGATTCTGTGTGCTCCAACTTGGATCACATGTCTCTCCTGCTGCGGTCAGCTAAGTCCAGGTAGGAGAGTCTCATAGACATGTGGCTCTTGAAATTCATCTTGGGCGAGTTGGGCAGGTGACCAAAGGAGCAGGTCATGGCTGGCCAGACACCCTACGAGGAATCTGCCACTTCATACTACTTGGTTTTGATGAGTGGCTGTGGCAGTGTTACAGTAAGTAGCGAATCAGACATGAACAGGGCAAGAGAGGGCCTCACTACCCCACCAGGAATTCCAGGCGACCATCAGGTGATGGTCAGGCAGTTGTTACACTGTCTCTCTAAAGTAACAGTTGGCGGCAGCTGGCCCCACGGCAAGGCAGTCTCCCTATAGAGAGAAAAAAACCTGAAAATAATCAGCAGCTTCCTGATAAGCTCTCAGGAGTTGAGTGAGCGCAAGTGTGCACATTAAGAGGCAAAATGGTGGAGTTTAACTGGTACACCATCTCAGGGACATTCGGCTGGTAAGGGAAAAACGCCTCAAGTTGAGCATGCGTACAACTCCAGTAAATACACTGCGCATGCTCCCCTCCCAGGCGTTGGCAGGCCACTGCGCATGCGGACAGCCCACCCCAAAGGAAGAGTCAGGTGAGAAGGAAGGCAAGACTCCAGAAGCATGCCAGCATATAAAATCCCAAGTCAAAAGGTCGAATTGAGCACTTGTCTTTCAAGTCGCCCGGTTGGCCCTCTTCCAAGTATACTTTTCTTCCTTTCCTTCCTGCTGTAAAGCTTTTTGTTTTGAGACAGAGTTTCGCTCTTGTTGCCAGGCTGGAGTGCCAATGGTGCGATCTTGGCTCACTGCAACCTCCGCCTCCCGGGTTCAAGAGATTCTCCTGCCTCAGCCTCCTGAGCAGCTGGAATTACAGGCCTGCGCCACCACGCCCGGCCAATTTTGTATTTTTAGTAGAGATGGGGTTTCTCCATGTTGGTCAGGCTGGTCTTGAAGTCCCAACCTCAGGTGATCAACCGCCCGCCTCGGCCTCCCAAAGTGCTGGGACTACAGGTGTGAGCCACTAGTAGTGCCCAGCCTCTAAAGCTTTTTAATAAGCTTTCACTCCTGCTCTAATACTTGCCTCGGTCTCTCCTTCTGCCTCATGCCCCTCGGTCCAATTCTTTCTTCTGTGGAGGCAAGAATTGAGGTTGTTGCAGACCCATAAGGATTCACCGCCAGTAACAGCAGGGGTGGGACTTCTGTAGTGACTTACTCCCAGCATAGAAGCATTATTTACAGGGGGATGAGAGATCACGTGGCAAACTTAGGAGCTGTGGTTGGGGGAGGTTGTATTAGTAGTTTTCTATGGCTGTTATAACAAATTACTACAAACATAGTGGCTTAAAATAACACAAATGTATGATCTTACAACTGTAGTTCAGACATCCAACACAGGCCACTGAACTAGGAACAAGGCGTCTGATTCCCTTCTGGTGGCTCAGGGGAGAACCTACTTCTTTGCCTTTTCCAGCCTCTGAGGCGACCATCATTTCTTGGCTTACGGCACCTTCCTCCATCTTCAAAGCTGGCAATGTTGCATTTCTCTGACCCTTCTGTCGTTACCACTCTCTCCCTGACTGCAGATGGGAAAGATTCTCCACTTTTAAGGACTCAAGTGACTAAATTGGGCCCCCCAGGATAATTCAGAATAATTTTCCCATCTCAAAGCTATTAACTTTAATCTGCAAAGTCCTTTGTTAGGAATTGAATCATGTCCCCCAACAATTCATATATTGGTGTCCTAACCCCCAGAATGGGACTGTATTTGGAAATAGGGTTGCTGCCATTGTAATTAGTTATGTTGAGATCTTACGGTAAGCCCTAATCCAAAATGAGGCATTCTTATAAAAAGGGGAAACGTTGGGTGGGCGTGGTGGCTCACGCCTGTAATCCCAGCACTTTGGGAGGCTGAGGCAGACGGATCACGAAGTCAAGAGATCGAGACCATCCTGGCTAACGCGGTGAAACCCCATCTCTACTAAAAATACAAAAAATTAGCCGGGCGTGGTGGCGGGCGCCTGTAGTCCCAGCTACTCTGGAGGCTGAGGCAAATGAATGGCGTGAACCCGGGAGGCGGAGCTTGCAGTTAGCCGAGATTGCGCCACTGCACTCCAGCCTGGGCGACAGAGCAAGACTCCATCTCAAAAAAAAAAGGGGAGGGGAAACTTGGATCTGCACCCATGCAAAGAGAAAAGATGAGATGAAGAGATAAAGGTTGAAGACACCCATCTCCAAGGCAAGGAGAGAGGTCTGGAACAGATCTTTTATTCACAGCCCTCAGGAGGAACCAATCCTGTGGATGCCTTGATTTCTTACTTCTAGCCTCTAGAATGGTGTCACAATAAATTTCTGTCATTTAAGCCACCTAGTTTGTGGTAGTTTGCTACAGTATCCCTAGCAAACTAATACATCTCTTTTGCCACTTAAGGTAACATATTCACAGATTCTGAGGATTCAGACATGGGAATCTTTGAGGGGACAGGGCCATTATTCTGCCTACCACAGGATTAGACAGCAGATCCTGGCCAAATGACTTTCACTTCACCTTGTCATGGGACTGTGGTCAGTAATCCCCTACCATAAATGAAATAACGTCCTAGACCACAGGCCTGTTGCTCGCAAACACCCTACCAGCATGAGAGGAGACTCAAAACAATTGGTCTTTGCATGGGACACTGTCCGGCTCCACGCTCACTGGTTTTTATATACGACAGTGAAAGGTGTTGGTATTTTCTGCTATTTTTGAGAGGAAAGATTGTGTTCCCAGAATCCACTGAACTGGACGTTGTTGGCTACTTTTGTACAACAAACAAATACATATATTCTGTGTTATCCTCTGTGATGGTTAATACTGTCAACTTGATTGAAGGATACAAAGTATTGATCCTGGGTGTGTCTGTGAAGGTGTTGCCAAAAGAGATTAACATTTGAGTCAGTCGGCTGGGAAAGGCAGACCCAACCTTAATCTGGTGGGCACAATCTAATCAGCTTCCAGTACAAAGCAGGCAGAAAAATGTGAAAAGAGAGACTAGCCTAGCCTCCCTGCCTATATCTTTCTCCCGTGCTGGATGCTTCCTGCCCTTGAACATCAGACTACAAGTTCTTCAGTTTTGGGACTCAAACTTGCAGACAGCCTATAATGGGACCTTGCGATCATGCAAGTTAATACTTAATAAACTCCCCTTTATATATATACATCCTATTAGTTCTGTCCCTTTAAGAGATCCCCGACTAATACACCCTCAAATGTGAGTTCACTGTAAGTTGCTTCCCTTACACTATAGTGAGCAAGCATCGCTCCCAGACCTTCCACCCAGCTCCATCACCCACACAGGGACCACGCCAGCTTGGCATGGACCATCTCCCCTGCCAGTTGGAGTAGCCCAGATGCCAGATAGCAGAAACTGAAGTCGAATCCCAGCTGGTGAGACATGAACAACAACATTGGAAAGTAAATCTGTGACTGATAATAAAATAACAGGTTCATGCTCACTACAAAAAAGTGTTCACCTTGCTCCATGTCCCCCACCACTGTCCTAATCATGTCCTTATTCTCTTTGATTTGGACCACGCAATACTCTTCTAGGTGGTTCCATATCCTCAATCTCTTTCCTTCCATTTTTCATCCTCAATCTGTTCTTGTAATCAGGAAAAGGAAGAGTAAAAAACACACAGAAATCTGAGAGTGTCATTGACCTGCTCAGGCTTAAAAGCATCCAGTGGCTCCCCCTGACGTAAAGTGCAAGTTTCTCACCATGGCATTTGAAGTCCATCCCACGTGGGCCCAGCCTGCTTTTCCAACCTCAGTGTTCACTGCTCCACACATCTGGGAATCTATGACAGTTTTCCCTGAAGTAGGTCCTTGAGCACCAGAATTAGCATCACCTGGGGTGCCTTGTAAAAAAATGCCAGTCCCTCTGAATCAGAATCAGCAAGTGCAGGAAACCATTTCTGTGCTCACTACAGCTGGGGTCACTCACCTAGAGCCACCGTGTTCTTTCCCCCTGTGTCTCCCGAGCCATTCCCCCTTCTCGGCTGCCTCCTTTTGAAGCATTGTTCATGGGGCCTCTTTTCTTTCTCATAAGCCAAATAAGTTGTTCCTCTGCCCCTGTTTCCTTAGCACTTTATGCAGACCCTCATAATACGTTTTGTTTTATAGATGTTTGCTACAGATCTGTCCTTCCTGTTGAGTTTTGAATTCCTTGTCATTAGGAGCCAGGTCTTATTCATACTTTTTCCTGTAAGTAACTCTACAATTTCTCTGTTTCCACAGTGAGAGTGTGTACTGTCCATGTTTCCTTTTCTCTGGCCCCCTAATGTGCTTAGGGTAAAATATCCAACTCAAGTATAACAATTAGGAAGGCCTGCATGGGCTGTGTATCTGTGTCCTCTTTTCCCTCTGGACTTGACCTATTTTAATTCATATTTCCCTTGCCCTGAGTTTTAAAAACCTGCATTTGGACGCTTCATTTTATATGTTTCTGCTACAAGCTGCCTCACATCCTTTCTGGAACAAGGTGGGAGAGAAATAAATTATTCATCTCAGTATTTCTACCAACCTGGACAGCATCTGGCAGATAGAAAATACTCAATAACTGTTTGTTAAATGTAATCAAAGGAATAAAGTTATGTAGATTCTGTGACAGCTATTTGAATTGTCGCTTAGAACACTTTCTGCTGATTTTTATCATAGTGTTCAAGAGCTAAAAATGCTGGAAGGATACCTGGTGGATAAGTGTCTATTTCTGTATTAGGTTGGTGCAAAATTTATTTGATTGCAGCAACTCAATTATTGCAATTTTCCACCTTGATCCAAATGTAACCCATCTGAGAACTCAGACTACTCATCAACTCTGTACTGTGTGATTAATCTTAAAAGATGGTGACTAGGTAGCCAGGAAATGAGACAGGGGACCAGGACAATGCAGCTCCATGAACAGGGAAGAGAGGCGTTCACAGGGGATTGCATGAGGACAGAGCTGAGGATGGGACACAGGATGTTGAGGACAGGACCTCAGAGATGGGGAGGTGTACCAGAAAAGGAAATAGACCAAGGGTGAGGAGCCCACGGGCAGAGTCAAGACTTCTGTTTCCTAAAGACAAACCATCGCTATGCCCCCGTGTGCTGCTGGAAAGATAAGTGTGTTTAAGCACACAGTTAAAGATGTCAGTATCAAATCTCTGCATAATAAAACTATGAAGAGATAAGAGGAAAATCTTCAGAACAAAAACAATCTCACTTTTTATACTCGTTTTTCTTCAATTTACAACTACTGTTTCCTTAAGAAAAGCCATCTTTTCCGTCCCTGTGTATTATGTCTGAAGGAATAACAGCAGCACCCACATCTCTTTAAATTGCAGATTTTTTTCCCTTGCAAACACATGAGCATGTGTAGTCTTGACTTTGAGTTGTCACCTCAACTTTCTAAACAAGCCCCTCGCGCTTCCAGTTAGCTATTTTCAAAGCATCATTCAACTGGAATTTTTTTTTTTCTTTGAAGAAAATAAAGGTATGCTAACCCATTGATTGCTACTCCTAACCAACTACATGTAAAACCACATGTTTAATTTAAATTTGCTCCAGACATATTTGTTTCAATCAAAAACATCAATTCAATGTGTTGATTTTAATCATATTTTTCTTCACAAAAACCTAGAGAATCTGAGTGAATTCTTTTTTTTTTTTTTTTTTTTTTTGAGACAGAGTCTCGCTCTGTCGCCCAGGCTGGACTGCAGTGGTGCGATCTTGGCTCACTGCAAGCTCTGCCTCCCGGGTTCACACCATTCTCCTGCCTCAGCCTCCCGAGTAGCTGGGACTACAGGCGCCGCCACCACGCCCGGCTAATTTTTTTGTATTTTTAGTAGAGATGGGGTTTCACTGTGTTAGCCAGGATGGTCTCGATCTCCTTGTGATCTGCCCGCCTCGGCCTCCCAAAGTGCTGGGATTACAGGTGTGAGCCACTGCGCCTGGCCGAGTGAATTCTTTGAACAACATAAAAGAAAGGTGTTAATATTAAAAATATTAAAATGGAGAGTTTGTAGGAATGAATTTGGTTACATTGTTACCATGTGAAAACATACATATGTGAGATTAAAGGACTGGCCCATCATAATAAAGTATGGCTCTACCCCTCAAAATGATTTGAACAGAGAAACTGTGAGTTAAAGTTTGGGATACATGGTTTTTTAATGTTGTCTTGGTCCAATGAGCTACTTGTTCTGCCTGAGAGTTTGGTCTGGGCCTCAAAGGATTAAGTGTTAATGACAAGGCAGTCACCTCATCAGCCTAGACAAGGAGGCCTAGTTAACCTATGATCTGAGGGTCCAGTGCCTGGATATGTCAGACCAGGGCTGGGGTCAGGGTTCATGTGCCAGTCCCTCTATGGCAGGGGCCTCCTGCTCAGCTGAAGCTAAGCTGAGAGTCAGGCAAGTCTCTCATTTGTCACCCCCCAGCCCTAACTGATGGCACCAATACCCTCAACTTGCAGGCTTAGCCCTCCCACATTCTGAGCCTGGGAATCACACCATGTATATGGCTGAAACAGTAAACTCAAGGGGACTCGATGCTTGGCATGAGATTAGTCAGGCTGCTGTAAGCCTGGGAATAGGCTTAGGGACAGCCTGGAAGCATCTCTGCACCCATCAGGCTGTCTGGGCACTTCCTTGAACCCTTCTGAAGTCCCCCAATTCCCAGAATATGTAACTGCTCATAACTGCTGCTGTTTCCTCAGTAGCCTTCCAGTTTCCCTTCTGAGACCTAGCACCCTTAATGGAAGTCTTGATACCTCATCAAACTCTCTGCACCCATCAGGCTGCCTGGGCACTTCCTTGAACCCTTCTGCCATCCCCCAATTCCCAGAATATGTAACTGCTCATAGCTGCTGCTGTTTCTTCTGTAGCATCCCAGTTTCCCTTCTGAGACCTCAGCACCCGTCATGGAAGTCTTGATACCTCATCAAACTTTGGCCAGTTCCATCCCAGAAGCTGTATCCTGACTTGTTAAACAGAGGCACAATCCCCACCTCACATTCCTATTGGGGGCCTACCTGGTTCATCCTCCCTCCAGTCCTAGTCCCTAATAGCCCCCTTTCTATGCTCCTTTATGCCTCATGACTACTGCTGTTGTGATGTCAAATCACAATAATACAAGCTGACATGACTTCAGCCCTTGCCATGCACCAGGCTAGGTGCTAAGAACTTAACATACAGTATCTCAGGTCATTCTCACTACAACAGGATGAGATAGATATACTGTCTTATTTTACAAAGTAAACTAAGGCTCAAAGAAGTTAAGTCGCTTACTTACGAGAACAACACTCATAAATGATAGAGCCAGGATTCAAACCTAGGACTGAAGAAGGCCAAAGTCACCCTATTTCTCCCTTACAATGAATGAGAAACAAAGAGATCATAGGAGTCATCTAGAATCTTAAGAATATTTCATTGCAATTGGTTGGTTTATTGACATGTTGTGAGTACCACTCCAAATCCCTTCAGCCCTACCTCTTCCTCCAGCCATGGAAAACGCAACCAGTTCTGTGCAGGCTTCAGTTTGCCTCATGCATAAGTAAGCAGGCAGTGCCTTGCCTCATCCTGTGTCTCCCATCCTCTCAATTCCTGCTCTATGACTTCTCTGATGTCACACCATGGGACACCACGGCACAACATTTCTACAGGACAATTCAAAACATAGGGAGTTAACCTCCTGGGGCCGCTCTTGACCAGTGGCAGATGAGAGCTGATAAATAGATGTTTTACTCTTCCATTCCCACAATGGATATTCTGAAACACATCTAATCTGGCTCTGCAGAAAGTTCCACTGAGTTGAGCTCTAGTTGCCTATGGCTGTGGCCAACCCGACAATACATCCTTATATTGGCTTTCATTGCTCAACCCTGACCCCCTGGGACCACATCTCAAGTTACCTATCTGTACATAATCCTTTGTCTCAGGCTCTGCTTTTGGGGGAGCCCAGGCAGGTGAACAGAGAAATGCCCATTTCTCAAGAAAACTGGTCCATTCACGTACATATTGCTTTCTACTAGTGACCATGGAGACTTTTCTCTCTGTTTCCATTCAATATTTTTCATCATGGGATCCCAGGCCCCCTTCCTCTTTCCAAAGTCACTACTGATTAAAATGTCCTGAAGAAGATCTGACTGTGGCAGAGAGGACAGCCAACATCTCCAAGTCAAAGGCTTAGTGAGGGCAGGGCTTCCATAACACAGATGAAGATGTGAATTTAAACAGAAGATAAAAGCTTTTCCTGCTACAAATACAGAGTAATTATTTTTGGAAAGAAGCCTCTCTCAGGACTGACAAAACACACAAAGAATATCGCTCATCACCTAAATGCAGGCATCTGGTCTGGGGCTGCAAGTTTGTTTCTAACCTGCTCCCACCAGGCTTCCCAGCATTTCTTTCCCTGTGGCAGGCAGAGTTCCAGCCTCTTTGTTTCCTTAAACCATTGCTACTTTTAATCAACATAGTTGCTTCTTCTTTCCACATATATTCTCAATGGGGAGGTCAGTGTCATCACTCTCAGCCTGAAGATGGGCCTATGGAAATTAGGAAGATGAAATGGATCAAGAGAATCCCCATTGCAGCCATACTTTCCATCTTACCTCAGCAGCTGAGGTGCGCACTGAACATTCCTGAGTGCCCTACTTGAATTCCTCCATCTACTTGAGCACAGGCAAAACCAAGGAGTGTGTCAGCCTCTTTTCCAGCGCTGAAATGAAATTTATTCATTTTTTTCCAGATATTTATTTATTCTTATTTATTTTGAGACAGAGTCTTGCTCCGTCACCCAAGCTGGAGTGCGGTGGCACGATCTCGGCTCACTGCAACCTCTGCCCACCAGATTCGAGCAATTTTCCTGCCTCAGCCTCCTGAGTAGCTGAGATTACAGGTAACCACCACCATGCCCAGCTAATTTTTATATTTTTAGTAGAGATGGAGTTTCACCATGTTGGCCAGGCTGGTCTCAAACTCCTGACCTCAGGTGATCCACACACCTTGGCCTCCCAAAGTACTGGGATTACAGGCAGATATTTATTTAGAGTTAATTTTACATGGAGACTTTCTGCTAAAATAGGCCTTTTACCCTTTTAGTTATTTTCGTCCAAAACTGGTGACCCATTTTTTGCTTTTGGATGCAACAGTTTCTTTTCTAAGAAACCTAGAATTTAATAAAATCATAGCACCCATGTCACATAATACATTACACTAAGAAGTGGCAGTTCCTCTTTTTGTGACTCTAGTAATGATCAAATGATTGCCTACAAGTACCCTAAACCATTGTAGCCACAGTCATCTCAATGGCCACTACATTGCAGGGATGTGTCCCAAGGCTTCAGACCTCTGGGGCATTTGGAGCTATTATGAGAGAACCCAAATCCAAGCATAATTTGTAGTCTTAAATACCTAATACCTATTGTATACATATGTATGACTATTTAAAAGTGTTTGTAGAAGCTGTTGTGAACAATACAATGCAAACCCATGGATTTATGTTTTAGCTCACTAGAAACTACAGTGGTGGTAGGAGGTAGTATAAGCATAGTTTAACTATTAAAATGAGGTCCTAGTGCCCCCAGAAGATTAGGGTAATTGGCGTCATGGAGAGCTTACTCAAGACAAGAGTCAGAAGACTTAGGCCCATATTCTAAACTCAGTTGTTGATGGGCTCTGAAACCTTAGGCAAGACATTGGTCTTGGTAAACCTCAGTTTCTTCATCCACAAGAAGATAATCAAACCCACATCACAGAACTTTTATAAGAAATATAATCTGGGCCAGGTACAGTGGCCCATGCCTGTAATCCCAGCACTTTGGGAGGCCAAGGCAGGAGGATCACTTGAGGCCAGGAGTTTGAGGCCAGTGTGGACAACATAGTAAGACCACACCTCTACACACAAAGTTTCTAAAAGTTAGCCAGATGTGGTGGAACTGAAGGGAAAAATAGACAGAAATACAATAATAGAGGACTGCAACATCCCACTTTCCACAATGGATAGATTATCTAGATAGAAAATCAATAAGGAAACAGTGGACATCCAATGGACCTCAGACATATGGAACATTCCATCAAACAGCAGCACAATACACATTCTTAACAAATATACAAACATTTTCCAGGATACATCAAATGTTAGGCCACAAAACAAGTTTTATCAAGTTTAAGAAGACTGAAATCATATCAAGCATCTTTGCTGATCGCAATGGTATGAAATAAGAAAATATGAGAAGAAAAACTGGAAAATTCACAAATATATGGAAATTAAACAAACACTCCTTAACAATCAAGTCAAACAAAAACTTAAAAGAAAAATAAAAAATAATCTTGAAGCAAATGGAAATGGAAACACAAAATACCAAAATGTATGGAATGCAGCAAAAGTAATTCTAAGAGGGAAGTTGATACTGATAAACACCCACACTGTAAAACAAGAAAAAACTCAAATAAACAACCTAATGTTATACCTCAAGGAAACAGAACAAGAAGAACAAACTAGGCGCAAAGTTAGCAGAAGGAATGAAATAATAAAGGTCAGAAGAAAAGTGAAATAGACTAGAAATACAATTTTAAAAACCAATGAAACTAAACATTTTTAGGAAAGATAAACAAAATAGACAAACCTTAAACTAGAATAAACAAATACAAAAATCAAATAAAATTACAAACAAAAGAGGAGACATAAAACTGATACCAAAGAAATATAAAGATTTATGGGAGACCATTATGAAAATTTAATATGCCAACAAATTGGATAACCTAGAAAAAATAGATAAACTCCTAGAAACATATAGGCATACTTCATTATACTTCGCTTGAAGGTTTGTGGCAATTCCATGTTGAAGAAGTCTATTGTTGCCATTTTTTCAATAACGTGTGTTCACTATGTGTCTCTGTGTCACGTGTTGGTAATTATAACCGTATTTCAAACTTTTCATTAATGTTATCTTTATTATGGTGATCTGTGATCAGTGATCTCTGATGTTACTATTGTCACTGTTTTGGGTTGCCACAAACGGTACCTATATTTAATTTGATTAAGATGGCAAATTTAATCAATCAATGTTGTGTATATGTGACTGCTCCACAGACCAGTTGTTCCTTCATCTGTCTCTGTCTCTCTTTGGGCCTCTCTATTCCCTGAGACACAATTATATTGGAGTTAGGCCAATTTAAAAACCTACAATGGCCTCTAAGTGTTCAATTGAAAGAGTCATATGTCTCTCATTTTATATCAAAAGCCAGAAATGATTAAACTCAGTGAGAAGGCATGCCAAAAGCCAAGATAGGCTGAAAGATAGGCTGAAAGATAGGCCTCTTGCACAGAACAGTTAGCCAAGTTGTGAATGCAAAAAAAAAGGGAAAGTTATTCAAGGAAATTAGAACAATGACCTTGTTCCTGATCCTAGAGGAAAAGCTTTCAGTGTTCATCATTGAGTATCATAATGGCTGTGGGTTTCTCATATATGAATAGGAGGGGGTTGGAGCAAGATGGCTAAATAGAAGCCTTTATCAATCATCCCACACACAGCAACACCAAATTTAACAACAGTCTATACAAAAAAAACACCTCATAAGAACCAAAAATCAAGTGAGCAATTACAGTACCTGGTTTTAACCTTCTTTCATATCTCTGAAAGAAGCTCTGAAGAGAGTGGGAAAGACAGTCTTGTCCAGGCACAGTGGCTGACACCTGTAATCCTAGCACTTTGGGAGGCTGAGGCGGGTGGACCACTTGAGGTCTGGAGTTCGAAACCAGCCTGGCCAACACGGTGAAACCCCATCTCTACTAAAAATACAAAAAAATCAGCCAGGCGTGGTGGCGGGCACCTGTAATCCCAGCAACTTGGGAGGCTGAGGCAGGAGAATTGCTTGAACTTGGGAGGTGGAGGTTGCAGTGAGCTGAGATCGCACCATTGCACTCCAGCCTGGACGATAGAGTGAAACTCTGTCTCAAAAAAAAAAAAAAAAAAAAAGACAGTCTAATTGCCACAACTGCCCCACCTCCCTAGTAGTGGCCGGGTGACATGGAGAATCTCTGAGTTTGGGAAAGGGGGAGCACAGTGATTGTGGGACACTGCACTGAACTCACTGCTGCCCTGTCAGAGTGAAAACCAAAACCAGGCTTAACACAGCTGACACCCATGCACAGAGGGAGCATTTAGAACAGCCCTAACCAGAGGGAAATCGCCCATCCCAGCAGTCAGAACTAGAGTTTTGGCGAGCCTCACCACCATGGGCTAAACAAACTTGTATACATTTCACGATCCTAAATAAACTTGAAAAGCTGTCCAGGCGACAAAAACTGCAATTTCTAGGCAATTCCTAGTGCTGTACTGGTCTTAAAGCCAGTAGACTGAGGGGCACATGACCTAGTGAGACACCAGCTGGGCAGCTAAGGAAGTGCTTGTGCCACCCTTCTCCCAACCACAGGGAGCACAGCTTGCAACAAGAAAAATGACTCCTTCCTTCTGCTTGAGGAGAGAGGAGAGGTGAGAAAACCAAGAGAAATTCAAGATAATGCAGAGGAGGAATTCAGAATTTTATCAAATAAATTTAACAAACAGATTGAAATGATTAAAAGAATCAAGCAGAAATTCTGAAGTTGAAAAATGATGCATACTGAAGAATGCATCAGTCTCTTTATAGCAGAATTGATCAAGCAGAAGAAAGAATTAGTGAGCTTTCAAACAAGATATTTGAAAATACACAGTCACAGCAGACAAAAGAAAAAATAATAAAAGAGAATGAATCATGCCTTCAAGATCTACAAAATAGCCTTAAAAGGGCAAATCTAAGAGTTACTGGCCTTAAAGAGGAGGTAGAGAAACAGAGACAGGTAAAAAGTGTGTCCAAATGGATAATAAGAGAGAACTTCGCAAACCAAGAGAAAGATACCAAATTCAAGTAAAAGAAGGTTGTAAAACACCAAGCAAATTTAACCAAAAGAAAACTACCTCAAGGCATTAAATAATCAAACTCCCAAAGGTAAAGGATAAAGAAAAGATCCTAAAAGCCACAAGAAAAAAGAAACAACGGTACAATGGAGCTCCAAAACATCCGGCAGCAGGCTTTTCAGTGGAAACTGTACAGGCCAGGAGAGAGTGACATGATCAAGTGTTGAAGAAAAAGAACTTTCACCCTAGAATATCAGGTGAAAACATCCTTCAAACATGAAGGGGAAAAAAAAGACTTTCCCAGACAAACAAAAGCTGAGGGATTTCATCAACACCAGACCTGTCCTGCAAGAAATGCTAAAGGGAGTTCTTCAATCCGAAAGAAAAAAAATGTTAATGAGCAATAAGTCATCTGAAGGTATAAAACTCACCAGTAATAGTAAGTACCCAGGAAAACAAGAATATTTTAACACTATACTATTGGTGTTTAAACTACTCTTAAGTAGAAAGACTAAAAGATAAACCAATCAAAATAATAATAACAACAACTTTTCAAGACATAGACAGTACAATAAAAGTAGAAACCACAAAAAGTTAAAAAGCAAGAGGACAAAGTTAAAGTGTAGAGTTTTTATTCGTTTTCTTTTTGCTTGCTTGTTTATGCAATCTGTGTTGTCAGCAGATTAAAATAATGGGTTATACCATATTTGGAAGCCTCATAGTAACCTCAAATCAAAAAATATATGACAAGCCAGGTGTGGTGGCTCATGCCTGTAATCCCAGCACTTTGGGAGGCCAAGGCAGGCAGATCATTTGAGGTCAGCAGTGCAAGACCAGCCTGGCAAACGTGGTGAAACCCCGTCTCTACTAAAAATACAAAAATTGGCCAGGCATGGTGGTGGGCACCTGTAATCCCATCTACTCAGAATGCTGAGGCAAGAGAATTGCTTGAACCTGGGAGGCAAAGGGTGCAGTGGGCCGAGATTGTGCCACTGCACTCCAGGCTGGGTGACAGAGTAAGAATTCATCTCCGAAAAAAAAAAAAAAACAAAAAACATATGACAGATACACAAAAAATAAAAAGCAAAAATTAAATCATACCACCAGAGAAAATCACCTTCAACTAAAGGAAGACAGAAAGGAAGAGAAAAAGGAAGAGAAGACCAGAAAACAAATAAGAAAATGGCAGGAATAAGTCCTTATTTACCAATAATAATATTGATGTAAATGGACTTTTATCCATTCAGAGTAGCTGAACGGGTAACAACAAAAGAAGGCCCAGTGATCTCCTGCCTACAAGAAACACACTTCACCTATAAAGACACACACAGACTGAAAATAAAGGGCTGGAGAAAGGTATTTCATGCAAATGGAAACCAAAAAAAAAAAAAAAAAAGGCAGCAGAAGTAGTTATACTTATGTCAGACAAAATCTATTTCAAGACAACTATAAAAAGAAACAAAGAAGGTTATTACATAATTATAAAAGGGTTAATCCAGCAAAAGGATATAACAATTTAAAATATATATCCACCCAGTACTGGAGCACCCAGATATATAAGCTAAATGTTATTAGAGCTAAAGAGAGAGATAGACCCCAATATAATAATAGCTAGAGAATTTAACACCCCACTTTCAGCATTGAACAGATCTTCCAGACAGAAAATCATCAAAGAAACATTGGGCTTAACCTGCACTATAGACCGAATGGACCTAATAGATATTTACAGAACATTTCATCTAATGGCTGCAGAATATACATTCTTCCCCTCAGCACATGGATCATTCTTAAGGATAGATCATGTGGTAGGTCACAAAACAAATCTTAAAACATTCAAAAAATTTTAAATAATATCAAACATCTTCTCTGACCACAATGGAATAAAACTAGAAATCAATAGCAAGAGGAATTTTGGAAACTATACAAATGTGGAAATTAATACGCTCAGGAATGACCAGTGGGTCAATGAAGAAATCAGAAGGAAATTAAAAATTTTATTGTAACAAATGATAATGGAAACATGACATATCAAACCTATGGGATATAGCAAAAGCAGTACTAAAGGGAAAATTTATAGCAATAAGTGCCTACATCAAAAAAAAGAAGAAAATCTTCAAATAAATAAACTACCAATACATCTTAACTAACTAGAAAAGCAAGAGCAAACCAAATTCAAAATTAGTAGAAGAAAAGAAATAATAAAGATCACAGCAGAAATAAATTAAATGAAGAAAGCAGGCTGGGTGCTGTGGCTCATGCTTATAATCCCAGTACTTGGGAGGCTGAGGCGGGTGGATAATGAGGTCAGGAGTTCGAGACCAACCTGGCCAATATGGTGAAACCTCGTCCCTACTAAAAATACAAAAATTAGCTGGGCATGGTGGCGCATACCTGTAGTCCCAGCAACTAGGGCAGCTGAGGCAGAAGAATTGCTTGAACCTGGGAGGTGGAGGTTGCAGTGAGCTGAGATTGCACCACTGCACTCCAGCCAGGGTGACAGAGTGAGACTCCATCTCAAAAAAAAAAGCAAAAAACAAAAAACAAAACAAAAAACAACAAAAACACATAATGGTCTTAGGTTTAAAAAAGATTTCTTAAGTATGACTCAAACAGCATAACATATAAAGAAAAATTGGCCAGGCATGGTGGCTCATGCTGGTAATCCCCACACTTTGGGAGGCTGAGGCGGGCAGATCATGAGGTCAAGAGATCGAGACCATTCAGGCCAACATGATGAAACCCCAACTCTACTAAAAATACAAAAATTAGCTGGACGTGGTGTGGGGTGCCTGTAGTCCCGGCTACTCGGGAGGCTGAGGCAGGAGAATCCCTTGAACCTGGGAGGCAGAGGTTGCAGTGAGCTGAGATCATGCCACTGCGCTCCAGCCTGGCAACAGAGTGAGACTCCATTTCAAAAAAAAAAAAGAAAGAAAAAAGAAAAATTTAAAAATTGGACTTCACCAAAATTAAACACATTAGCTCTTTTAAGGCACTATTAAGAAAATAAAAAGGCAAGTCATAGACTGGGAGAAAATATTTTGAAACATACATCCAACAAGACATATCTATTAGGTGAGTGCAAAAGTAATTGTGGTTTTTGCATTGTTGGAATTTGCCATTTGATGTTGGAATACATTCTTAAATAAATGTGGTTATGTTATACATCATTTTAATGTGCATTTTTCACTTTATGTTTTTTGCTAATAACTTATTACTTGCTGTTTATTTTATGTTTATTTTAGACTATGGAAATGATATTATTCGAGTTCAAAATGGGTTGTAAAGCAGCAGAGACAATTTGCAACATGAACAATGCATTTGGTCCGGGAGCTGCTCAACAACATACAGTGCAGTGGTGGCTCGAGAAGCTTTGCAAAGGAGAGGGGAGCCTTGAAGATGAGGAGCACAGTGACCAGCTATCAGAAGCTGACAACGACCAACTGAGACCAATCATCTAAGCTGACCCCCTTACAACTACACAAGAGGTTGCTCAAGAACTCAGTGTGGATCATTCTATGGTCATTCAGCATTTGAAGCAAACTGAAAAGGTGAAAAAGCTCCATAAGTGGGTGCCTCAAGAGCTGAGTGAAAATCAAAAAAATCGTCGTTTTCAAGTATCGTCTTGTCTTATTCTATGCAACAACAATGAACCATTTCTTGATCAGATTGTGATGTGTGACAAAAAGTGGATTTTATATGACAACTGGTGATGACCAGATCAATGACTGGACTGAGAATGGCTCTAATGCACTTCCCAAAGCCAAACTTGCACAAAAAAAGGTCATGATCACTGTGGTCTGCTGCCAGTCTGATCCACTACAGCTCTCTGAATCCCAACAAAACCATTATATCTGAGAAGTATGCTCAGCAAATCAATGAGAAGCACCGAAAACTGCAACACTCACACGGGCATTGCTCAACAGAAAGGGCCCAGTTCTTCTCCACAACAACCCCTACCACAACGCTTCAAAAGTTGAGTGAATTGGGCTACGAAGTTTTGCCTCATCCGCCATATCCACTTGACCTGTCGCCAACTGACTGCCACTTCTTCAAGCATCTTGACAACTTTTCACAGGGAAAACACTTCCACAACCAGCAGGATGCAGAAAATGCTTTCCAAGAGTTCATCAAATTCCGAAGCATGGATTTTTACGCTACAGGAACAAACAAACTTATTTCTCGTTGGCAAAAATGTGTTGATTGGAATGGTTCCTATTTTGATTAATAAAGATGTGTTTGAGTCTAGTTACAGTGATTTAAAATTCATGGCCCAAAACTGCAATTACTTTTGCACCAACCTAATATGATACATAAAGAATTTCTATAACTCAGACAAACAACACAATTAAAAAATGGGGTCTGAACAGTGACTCCACCAAAGAAGATATACAGATGGCAAACAGGCACATGAAAAGCTGCTGTACATCATTAGACATTAGGAAATGCATATTAAAATTGCAATAAGACACCACCACATAGCCACTAAAATGGCTGTTATAAAAAAGAGTGAAAATACCAAGTTCTGGGGAAAATGTGGAGAAATCAGAGCCATCATAAGCCACTGGTGGGAATGTAAAATAGTATAGCCAATCTGGAAAACAAATTGGAAATTTCTTTAAAATTAATGAACTTACCATACAGTTCAGCAATTCCACTCTTAGATATTTACCAAAAAGAAAGGTGACCAGGAGCAGTGGTGCACACCTATAATCTCAGCACTTTGAGAAGCCAAGGCAGAAGGATCACTTAAGGTCAGCAGTTCAAGACCAGTCTGGCCAACATGGTGAAACCCTGTGTCTACTAAGAATGCAAAAATTAGCTGGGCATGGTGGTATATGCCTGTTGTCCCAGCTACTTGGTAGCTGAGGCAGGAGAATCACTTGAACCCAGGAGGCGGAGGTTGCAGTGAGCTTAGATCATGCCACTGCACTCCAGCCTGGGCAACAGAGTGAGACTCTGTCTCAAAAAAAAAAAAGAAAAAAGAAAAGAAATGAAATCATTTTTTCACCCAAAAACTTGTACACAGATGTTCATAGAAGCTTTATTTGCAATAGCAAAAAACTAGAAAAAATGCAAATGTACACGAACTTGTGAATGAATAAACGAATATTGGCATATTCATATAAGGTAGTACCACTAAAAATTAGAAAGGAACAAACTGATACATGCAAAAAGAGAAATGAATCTCAAAGCATTATGTTAAGTGAAAGAAACCAGACACAACAGGCAACATACGTATGACTCTAATTACATGAAAGAAGGTAGATGCGAGGGCCTAGAAGGTGATAACAGGGCATCAATTGCAAAGAAGCACAAGGAAAGTTTTCGGAGTGTTGAAACTGTTCTATACCATGACTGTGATGATTATGAGACTTTATAAGCACTTGTCAAATTTTACACTTAAAATTGATGAATTTTATTATATGTAAATTATACATCAATAAATCTAATAGAAGAAGGTGAAGGAGGAAGAAGAAAAAGAAAAGGAGGAGGAGAGCAGGAACAACAACATCTAGAAGAGTTTCTCTACCTGAGTTTGGTAAAACTAATCAAGGTGGTGTGATATAGGTGGGAAAAAAGATCGGTGGAACAGACTGCCTGGATTCCAGGAATTCACTTTTATCAGATGTGCCAAGGATAGTGGTCCATGTTATGGACCACTACGTGTTCATTTCTTTTATTTTTTTTAAATTGGGGCAAGGGAGCAGGTGACCTAACTTAGTCACACCATCAACAAAAATAAAAGCCAACCAAATCTTCCTTACTAAAAGAATACATAATCAGAGCAGAACTGAAGGAAATAGAGACACAAAAAACCCTTCAAAAAATTAATGAATCCAGGAGCTGGTTTTTTGAAAAGATCAACAAAATTGATAGACCGCTAGCAAGACTAATAAAGAAGAAAACAGAGAAGAATCAAATAGATGCAATAAAAAATGAAAAAGGGGATATCACCACCGATCCCACAGAAATACAATCTACCATCAGAGAATACTACAAACACCTCTCTGCAAATAAACTAGAAAATCTAGAAGAAATGGATAAATTCCTCGACAAATACACCCTCCCAAGACTAAATCAGGAAGAAGTTGAATCTCTGAATAGACCAATAACAGGTTCTGAAATTGTGGCAATAATCAATAGCTTACCAACCAAAAAGAGTCCAGGACCTGATGGATTCACAGCTGAATTCTACCAGAGGTACAAGGAGGAACTGGTACCATTCCTTCTGAAACTATTCCAATCGATAGAAAAAGAGGGAATCCTCCCTAACACATTTTATGAGCCCAGCATCATCCTGATACCAAAGCCTGGCAGAGACATAACCAAAAAAGAGAATTTCAGACCAATATCCTTGATGAACATTGATGCAAAAATCCTCAATAAAATACTGGCAAACCGAATCCAGCAGCACATCAAAAAGCTTATCCACCATAATCAAGTGGGCTTCATCCCTGGGATGCAAGGCTGGTTCAACATACGCAAATCAATAAATGTAATCCAGCATATAAACAGAACCAAAGACAAAAACCACATGATTATCTCAATAGATGCAGAAAAGGCCTTTGACAAAATTCAACAACCCTTCATGCTAAAAACTCTCAATAAATTAGGTATTGATGGGACGTATCTCAAAATAATAAGAGCTATCTACGACAAACCCACAGCCAATATCATACTGAATGGGCAAAAACTGGAAGCATTCCCTCTGAAAACTGGCACAAGACAGGGATGCCCTCTCTCACCACTCCTATTCAACATAGTGCTGGAAGTTCTGGCCAGAGCAATCAGGCAGGAGAAGGAAATAAAGGGTATTCAATTAGGAAAAGAGGAAGTCAAATTGTCCCTGTTTGCAGATGACATGATTGTATATCTAGAAAACCCCATTGTCTCAGCCCAAAATCTCCTTAAGCTGATTAGCAACTTCAGCAAAGTCTCAGGATACAAAATCAATGTACAAAAATCACAAGCATTCTTGTACACCAATAACAGACAAACAGAGAGCCAAATCATGAGTGAACTCCCATTCACAATTGCTTCAAAGAGAATAAAATACTTAGGAATCCAACTTACAAGGGATGTGAAGGACCTCTTCAAGGAGAACTACAAACCACTGCTCAATGAAATAAAAGAGGATACAAACAAATGGAAGAACATTCCATGCTCATGGGTTGGAAGAATCAATATCGTGAAAATGGCCATACTGCCCAAGGTAATTTATAGATTTAATGCCATCCCCATCAAGCTACCAATGACTTTCTTCACAGAATTGGAAAAAACTACTTTCAAGTTCATATGGAACCAAAAAAGAGCCCGCATCGCCAAGTCAATCTTAAGCCAAAAGAACAAAGCTGGAGGCATCATGCTACCTGACTTCAAACTATACTACAAGGCTACAGTAACCAAAACAGCATGGTACTGGTACCACAACAGAGACATAGATCAATGGAACAGAACAGAGCCCTCAGAAATGATGCCGCATATCTACAACTATCTGATCTTTGACAAACCTGACAAAAACAAGAAATGGGGAAAGGATTCCCTATTTTATAAATGGTGCTGGGAAAACTGGCTAGCCATATGTAGAAAGGTGAAACTGGATCCCTTCCTTACACCTTATACAAAAATTAATTCAAGATGGATTAAAGACTTAAATGTTAGACCTAAAACCATTAAAATCCTACAAGAAAACCTAGGCAATACCATTCAGGACATAGGCGTGGGCAAGGACTTCATGTCTAAAACACAAAAAGCAATGGCAACAAAAGCCAAAATTGACAAATGGGATCTAATTAAACTAAAGAGCTTCTGCACAGCAAAAGAAACTACCATCAGAGTGAACAGGCAACCTACAGAATGGGAGAAAATTTTTGCAACCTACTCATCTGACAAAGGGCTAATATCCAGAATCTACAATGAACTCAAACAAATTTACAAGAAAAAAACAAACAACCCCATCAAAAAGTGGGCAAAGGACATGAACAGACACTTCTCAAAAGAAGACATTTATGCAGCCAAAAAACACATGAAGAAATGCTCATCATCACTGGCCATCAGAGAAATGCAAATCAAAACCACAATGAGATACCATCTCACACCAGTTAGAATGGCCATCATTAAAAAAGCAGGAAACAACAGGTGCTGGAGAGGATGTGGAGAAATAGGAACACTTTTACACTGTTGGTGGGACTGTAAACTAGTTCAACCATTGTGGAAGTCAGTGTGGCGATTCCTCAGGGATCTAGAACTAGAAATACCATTTGACCCAGCCATCCCATTACTGGGTATATACCCAAAGGGCTAGAAATCATGCTGCTATAAAGACACATGCACACGTATGTTTATTGCGGCACTATTCACAATAGCAAAGACTTGGAACCAACCCAAATGTCCAACAACGATAGACTGGATTAAGAAAATGTGGCACATATACACCATGGAATACTATGCAGCCATAAAAAATGATGAGTTCGTGTCCTTTGTAGGGACATGGATGAAATTGGAAAACATCATTCTCAGTAAACTATCGCAAGGACAAAAAACCAAACACCGCATGTTCTCACTCATAGGTGGGAATTGAACAATGAGAACTCATGGACACAGTAAGGGGAACATCACACTCCGGGGACTGTTGTGGGGTGGGGGGAGGGGGGAGGGACAGCATTAGGAGATATACCTAATGCTAAATGACGAGTTAATGGGTGCAGGAAATCAACATGGCACATGGATACATATGTAACAAACCTGCACATTGTGCACATGTACCCTAAAACCTAAGGTATAAAAAAAAAAAAAAAAAAAAAAAAGAATACATAGATGATAGTGACTATTCAGTTCCCCATTCAGGGATCCTGTACATCTAGAGCTGTTCTGGTATAGGTGTATGGTGTTGAGAACCCATCTGAGAATGAAGTCAGTTCATAGGGAGGCAGAGCTAACAAATGGTAGGAAGAACAGAACCTCTTGTATTAATATTGGGCTCATGGAGCTAGTTATACCTGACTCAGATTGTCCTTGAACTGCCTAGTTATTTGAACTAATAAATTCCTTTTTCTGTCTAAGCAAATTTGAGTTGGGTTTCTGTTTCTTACAACAAAAGGAGTTCTGAATAATATATATGTGTACTATGAAGTAGTATTAGAAAAGCACTGGCTTATGCACATACTAAATGGGTGCCCGGGGGGAGATTCTTTTAAAGCTCTGGGCCCAGGTTTCTCATCTCTAAGTAGAAGTGATTGGAGTGGGACAATAGTTTCCCAGAAGAGTTGCACAAAACGAAGGCACCACAGTGACCTCAATAGGAAATGAGAAAGAAGCACAGTCTCTATCTAAGCTAGACTGGAAGTAAATCCTCCTTTAAAAAGTTTTAGATGTTGGAATTACACAGAGTGTGATGTGAAAAAAAACTCCTTTGCTTAAAACAATGGCTGGATGCGGTGGTTCACACCTGTAATCCCGGCACTTTGGGAGGCCAAGGAAGGTGGATCATCTGAGGTCAGGAGTTCGAGACCAGCCTGGCCAACATGGCAAAACCCTGTCTCTACTAAAAATACAAAAAATTAGCCAGGTGTGGTGTTGGGTTCCTGTAATCCCAGCTACCCAGGAGGCTGAGGCAGGAGAATTGCTTGAACCCAGGAGGTGGAGGTTGCAGTGAGCTGAGATCACGCCATTGCACTCCAGCCTGGGCGACAGAGAAAGACTCTGTCTCAAAAAACCCCCAAAAACAAAACTTTTGTGGTCTTAATTCCAAAATTCCAATATTCTATGTTGCTTTCTCAGAGGCATGTAGCACTGGGCATTATATTCCAACAAGTCAGGTTATGCCTGGGGTCTGAATCCAGCTCCACCCCTTACTAACTGTGTGATCTTGAACAAGTTTCTCTATTCCTTGGCTTCTTCATCAGTAAAATAGGAAAAATAATACTATCTATTTCAAAGGGCTGTTACGAGGGTTGAGTGGCAATATATCCAAAACCTTTCCAACCATGCCTGGCACCTGGTACAAGCTTGTTAACTGTTAGCAATGATGATGACAAAGAGAAGGCCTTGAATATTTCAGTGAAACTGACTTTGGGTTTGCCTTTGTCACCTCTCCCAAGGAGTAAGCTGGAAAAAGAACAGAAATGCAAATCAGGTCACCTGCTTGTTCCCTGTAATTGTGTCAATAGGTTGAGAGTAAGGAAAACCTCTGTCTCTGTTCTTTGTTTTCTGAATATAATTATCCTTTCAACTAAAGACTAACCTAAATAATATTTTTTGTAGGCCGGGCATGGTGGCTCACGCCTGTAATCTCCAGCACTTGAGGAGGCCAAAGCAGGCAGATCACTTGAGATCACGAGTTAAAGACTAGCCTGGCCAACATGGTGAAACTCCGTCCCTACTAAAAATACAAAAATTGGCAAGTGCCTATAATCCCAGCTATACAGGAGGCTGAGGTAGGAGTGAGCTGAGATTGTGCCACTGCACTCCAGCCTGGGCGACAGAGCAAGACTCCATCTAAAAAAAATATATATATATATGTGTGTGTGTGTGTGTGTATGTGTGTGTGTGTGTGTGTATTTATATATATATGTGTGTGTTTTTATATATATATATATGGTATGTGGCTTAAATAGCTTTTTTTCTGATTATTAATAGCATATAATACATTGCTAAGTATTTGGAAATTTAAAAAGAAATATTAAAACACATAATCCTACTATGAACAGATAAATGCTCTTAACATTTTGATTATTTCCTATTTCAACTTGGTGTTATTTTCTTCCACATTTTCTTTTAAAGCATTTTTAAAAATATATAAATGCATATTAAAAACTTTATTATGTATGTATATATATGCATATGCATTGTTTTATGTCCTTCTTTTCTCAAAGTTGTGTTGTAATTTTCCATGACATTAAATATTCTTTGAAACAACATTTTTATGACTTCTTAACATTCATCGTATCACTCTGTCATCATTTATTTGACAAGTTCCCTATATTTGGACCTTTTTGTTGTTTTTAGTTGGCTCTAGCATAAATAATGCTGTTATAAACATCCTTGGATAACAATCTTGAAACTTCTCTGATTAGGATCCCTAGGACACTATTTCTAGAGGTAGAATGTCTAAGTTAAAGTATGTGATCATTTATAAGGTCTCTGGTACACATCATCAAATAGTCCTTCAGAAAGTGTGCACCAATTTACAACACTGACCAGCACTGTGGGAGTGTTTGCAAACAGTGATTTTTAAGAAGTTATAAACAATTTTCATTATAGAAACTACAGTGGGAAAGCAACCTGCTGTATGTATTGCCCTTGTTTGAGATATTAGATCAAATTATTTTTTAGAGTGTTTTCCTTTAAAGCTTATGAAACTAAGCTTTTAGGGCCCAATACAGATCACATATTTTTTTCTCTAGCCCTTAAAGTTTACTATGTTTTTAAAATCATTCCTGTAGGATCATAAAAATGAGAAGTCCATCACATCACAGAGTGATTCAGTCTTTATAAGCCACGGTGCTTACTAACTAGAAAATGAAGAAAACATTTTTATGATTATTTTAATTACCACATATTACCCAGGCCTTTCTTGCCATGCTTCATGAAGGACAAACATCCTGTAATTTAAATAGTGTGGTCAAATGAATTCCCTGCCTCACACTAATGCTGACTTCACACTGGCCCTAGAACAATTAATGCTCTCTGGTTTAGATCAGTGGTCTGTGGTTCATTAAACATGAGCATTTGAATTTAAGTGTGAAAGACAATTCGAAAATATTCCTTACACGTCTTTTATTCAAGCCCTGGAAACTTTAAGTACGAAAACGGTGCAAGAGGGCAATTCTGTGATTGGAATGCCAAGTTGTGAAAAGCAAAATGGCATCATTTAGAATTTAAAATACTGTTTTTAAAGCCTCAATTTAAATTCCCTAGAGCTATAACTGTGTCCTGACTGACATTCTGTTTCTCCATGAGACCTGCATTTGCAGCTGATGTGATACATTCTTGGCCTTCTTCTCAGTGTGTGTCTTTACCAACATTAACTGCTCTTTGTAACCTGAAGGGAACGAGCAGAGGTGAATCTGATCATGTACCCATCCTCCCTGCAGCTTAAGGGTCTTGTGCAAGCATCAGCATGACAAGCAGACCCCCGACAATCTGGATCCTGCTATTCCACCCTCAGTCTGTCATCCTCCTTCATCCTTCCCTCTGGTCACACTGATTTTCCCACCACTCTCTGGACTCACCTTGGCCTTCTGTGTCTTTATTCCTGCATCAGCTGTGTCCCCTGGAAGAGACTTTCTCCTCTGTGTGGTTTGGCAAATTACATGTTCCCACATGGTTCCAGTTCATATGCACTAAGACCAAGATTGACATTTGTTATGTTCTTTTGGTTGAAAGGGATAGAAATTCCTTCAAACCACTTAAGTAATGGAGTTTGTTATTAACATAACTATGGGGGTAAGAGACAGGTGAAGAATCTCATAGAAACCAAGGGCAGCCTGCCCCCTCCCCTTCAAGATCCAAGACAGGCCTCGGATCTGAGTAGTTTTGTCACCCTCCTCAGTTACAAGATGTCAAGATCTCCATTCTTGTGCTCTCTTGCTAGGGTGCCTCCTACTCTGGCCCTGTGTATCTTTGTGTGTGACATCACTTTCTTCTCCCTACCGACAGCTGGCTCTTCCTCTGGCTCCCCATTCAAACTTGCTTGAAGTAGTCTCCCGGGCAGAGCTCCTTAGACAGGACCATCTCATACACATTTGTCCAATCCCAGGATTGGCTGCCTTTGCTGGCTGCCCCAAACTGGTCCGGTCCAGTGGCCACCCTTGTTTCAATCCCAACCTAAGACCTTGCTTTCTATAACAGAATTGTGTGGAAGGGCAGATGCCCTTCATAAGGGGATAAAGGGCCGGGGGGAATC
Source organism: Symphalangus syndactylus (assembly GCF_028878055.3). Lineage (NCBI taxonomy): Eukaryota > Metazoa > Chordata > Mammalia > Primates > Hylobatidae > Symphalangus > Symphalangus syndactylus. The sequence goes on along the minus strand of NC_072441.2, from coordinate 44,810,242 downwards.
TTGCCAGATATCTCTAATGCTCCAAGTTTCTAAGTTTGGCCCTGTGAGTATTACTTTTGTGGATAGAAGATGGAAGACCGTAGTTCTTATGTGCTTCATACGTTGTAAGGGAGAGGATTCATAGTGATCTTGCTTTTTTTTTCTTTTTGAGACAGAGTTTTGCTGTTGTTGCCCAGGTTGGAGTGTAGTGGCGCAATCTCAGCTCACTGCAACCTCTGCCTCGCGGGTTCACGCGATTCTCCTGCCTCAGCCTCCCGAGTAGCTGGGATTACAGGCATGCACACCACCAGCATGCGGGCTAATTTTGTATTTTTAGTAGAGATGGGGTTTCGCCATGTTGGTCAGGCTGGTCTCAAACTCCTAACCTCAGGTGATTCGCCTGCCTCAGCCTCCCAAAGTGCTGGGATTACAGGTGTGAGCCACCGCACTCGGCCTTATAGTGATCTTTCAAGCACTATCCTGGAATGATATCAGAGATTTTTAAAAACTTGTTTTACCTATTCCTACATCAACAAGCTGCTGCCCAGTGTCCACTCCATCCCTAGCCCTTTAAATGGGGCAGGCCTACTTATATAGGAAGTACCTAAAAAGCAGCCTTGGTCCACAGCTCCAATAACAGCTCTCCACCTACACTGACTTCCAGCTGGCCTTCCGTAATCCCTTGGCTTCATTCTCCAGTTCCCACCACCTGCCCCAGGCCATCTTCCCCTTTCCCATGACCCACTCTGCTGTGGCTCAGCAGCTGCTGCTCAGACGAAGAGGTGCCTTCTCTGCTGGCTGTAATCACCAGCACCCCTTGCTCCACCCACTGAATACTTCATCCCTTACCTCAACCCTCAAGAGAGGAGATTCATGATGGAGGGCAAAGTGGAGGATTGCCTGTAATGAGCTTTTGGTTTGGACTATGGCTAAGGAACCAATATACTCTACTTATCTGAGAGATTTGTTGTGAGGACTAAATAATACATGTAAAGTGCTCTGAATAGCTTATTTATTTATTTATTTGAGACGGGGTCTTGCTCTGTCATGCAGGCTAGAGTGCAGTGGCATGATCACAGCTCACTGTAGCCTCCAACTCCTAAGCTCAAGAGATTCTCCCTCCTCAGCTTTCTGAGTAGCTAGGACTATAGGCATATGCCACTATACCCAGCCAATGTTTTTACTTTTTGAAGAGACGGGATCTTACTAGTTGCCCAGGCTGGTCTTGAACTCCTGGCCCCAAGGGATCCTCCTGCCTCAGCCTCCCAAAGCACTGGGATTACAAGCATGAGCCACTGTGTCCAGTCTAAAAAATAATGTATATATTATTATATTTCACCATTTGAAATCCTCTTGGCAATCTCCTGAGCTGCTTATCCTTTTAGAGCAGGATCTGCTCTGTGCTGTAGTCCAATTTATGCAGAACAATTATATTACCAAGCGATGAGCACAAAACATTACATTTAGAAAGAGCATAGACTGTTACTAATAATAGCTAGCATTTGAGTTTTTAAAATATCAGACTCTATGCTAAGTGCTTTGTAAATTTTATCTAATTTAGCCCTCATGAAGCATGTTTCCCCATTATCCCCACTTAATTAATGAAGAAACTAAGGCACAGAGAAATTAAGTAATTTACCCAAGATCCCTTGGTCAGCAAGTATCAGAGTCAGTATTCAAACCAGGTTGTCTCTTCTACAGCCTCAGATTTCTGCCATTAACACTAACTAGACTAACCGCCAACCAATGGTCTTGAAGATCAACTTGCCCCCACTGGCTAGTTTTACAGATGGAGAAACTGAAGCCCAGGCAAGTGAAATGATTTTACCCAGATTGCAAATACTGTTAGAGCACAACAAGGACTAGAACCAGGACACTGCTTTCATTTCAGGGGTTTTCTACTATACTTTATAAGTGTATTAGGGTTCTCCAGAGACAGACCAATAGAAAACAGGTGATAGAAGATAGATAGATAGATGATAGATAGTTAGATAGATAGATAGATAGATAGGGATGCAGATAGTTATAGATATGAGTTTATTAGGAAGAACTGGCTCACACAATTACAATGTGAAGTCCCAAGATAGCCGTCTGCAAGCTGAGGAAACAGAGAAGCCTCAAAACCAGGAAGCCGACAGTGCGGTCTGCGGTCAGTGGTGAACCCCCCCGCAAGCCACAGGTGCAGTCCCAGAGTCTAAGAACCTGGAGTCTAGATGTCCACGGGCAGGAGGAGAGCAAGCAAGCGTCCAGCCTCGGGAAGACAGCGATCCAGAAGACGCAGCAAGCAGGCTGATCCCCCTTCTTCCCCGGCTTTGTTCCAACCGCGCTTGCAGCCGATTGGATAGCGCCCACCCACATTGAGGGTGGGTCTTCCTCTCCCAGTGCACCATTCAAATGTCAATCTTCTCCGGAAATTCCTGCCGAGACACACCCAGATACAAGACTTTACCAGCTATCTAGGCATCCCTCAATCCAGTCAAGTTGACACCTAATGTTAACCATCACAATACGTTTATATGTTTATATCTTTTAGACCACTTTTATTAGCATCTGCAGAAATGCTATCTTCAGATAACAGTGAAAACCAGGTTCATTTTGCTTGAGGGAGTTGTTTCTTCTTTTCATTTGTCAAAGCCAACTTCCATATTCAGATATATGCTCAAAACTTGGAGAAATTACGTAACTTTTCAGGAATTAATTTCTTTTTTTTCTTTTTTTTTTGAGATGGAGTCTCTCTGCTGCCCAGGCTGGAGTGTGATGGCGTGATCTCGGCTCAATTGCAACCTCTGCCTCCTGGATTCAAGTGATTCTCCTGCCTCAGCCTCCTGAGTAGCTGGGATTATGGGTGCCCGCCACCACACCTGACTAATTTTTGTATTTTTAGTAGAGACAGGGGTTTCACTACGTTGGCCAGGCTGGTCTCGAACTCCTGACCTCATGATCCACCCGCCTCGGCCTCCCAAAGTGCTGGGATTACAGGCGTGAGCCACCGCGCCCGGCCTTAGGAATTAATTTCTTAACCTTTCCCCGTTTAGGAAAAAGAAAGTGCAGCTCGCTGCCAGCACTCATTTAATTTTTACATAAACACACTCTTTGAGACTGAAGCAAGTTCGACTAATTTTCAACGTGAAAATAAAATATAATAGCTTGTATTAGAGTTATTTCTAAACAGAACTAACATCAAAATCGTCTATTTTGGAAAAATCAGATTCATAAAATGAATCTTCTATCAACAACCGTTCAAGAACAACGTTAACATCACGTGTAGAAATGCTATGTTTTCTAGGATTTGACATTTTTAGCGATCGAGAATCACTGTATTTTGTAAATGGAAATACTATTGCTAAAAACAGAATGCTATAAATAGAACGATGTCTTTTGTTTCCGAAGTCATATACTAGCAGCCTCAAGTGTCACAGCGAGAATTTTCAGGGAAAACGAGATAAGGGTTAGTATATTATACATGGTGGTTGAGTTTGATGAGTCGTTTCTAGATTTTGAATTTCAGCAAATAATAAAATTTCAAAAAACTTGGAGATGATATAGAATTGCCAACTTTTTGTTTTTAAAGGTAGAGATTTTTAAAAATCCATGTACAAAAAATAAAAAATAAAAACAAACTACCATCTAAGATACTATCATCATTCTATAATACAAGGAATATTTCAACACCAAAAAACTAGGATGACCATAATATTAGAATAAAAGATAAATCATTTAAAATGAATAAAACGTATTGCATGGAAAGACAAAAAATTGTTAATTGTTTTCATCGTGGACCAGTGGAAATTTCATCATGGATTGGCATTTGAGAATCTGCATTAGATGACCTTCGAGGGTCTCTCCAGCTCTTAAACTCTGTGATTTTGAGTATCATTTCTTCCTTTACAATGATTTTAGAGGTTTCTAGTTGTTGGGTCTTTGTAAATTAATCCTTCTTAAGCTTGTCCTTAAAGGCTTTGCTGTGTTGTGTGTGGAATGACTATTGGAGATTTTACAATCAGAATAGCAACACATGTGTGGACATATAATTAATTATCTGTGCCCCTTCTTAACACTTTGTAAGATTTCAGCTTCCCTCATCTCCACTCAAGAGAAGCAGAGCAATGAATCTGAACTCTGACCTCTCCCGTCTCCCCAGACTCCTTCAGACCATGGGAGTCAGGCAGAAGCTGCAACTGAACATGCGCTTCTCTCCTGAGAGAACTCTGAGATTTGACTTCTCCTGTCCAGGGTCTAACTAGAGAATTTTGCCAACCCTTGGACTTAGAGGGAGAAATTCCTTAAGGAAGGACTACCTGATCTCATGTAACAATCTAGAGGAAGAGAAGAAATCTGGCCCCAGGCCCCTTTTGCATTTGTCCCTTCCAAAATTCACTTCTTTGTTTTCCACTTCATATTGCCATGTCGTGCCTATGTGTGTATTTGGGGTGAGAGGTGGGGATGGCAAGAGGAGGTCAGAGGATGCCAGGACTAGAGCCTAAATGCATTGAGGGCAGAGGTTTGTCCACTCTGCCTGTGTAACTTGCAATTTGCCTGGCCATAGCAAGAGCTCTGCAAATGTTTGCGAAATAAATCAAGTATTAAGCACATGAATTTAATAGCAACAACCCTTATTGCGTGACTACTAGTGCCAGGCACTGTGATCGACGCTTTACAGAAACTATTTCTACTTCTCACTAGAACTCTATTTGTTAGGTACATCATTGTTCCTCTTATGTGGACAAGGAAACTGACACACAAAGTGGTTAAGGAACTTTGGCCAAAGTAATAAAACTAGTTTAAAACACAACCAAATCATATAACATTTTCAGTGTGCTGAGCTGCAGAGCCTGCACATAAGTTCCAGGAGAAAAAGGAGGGGAAAGGTGGCTGGCATGTCCCTCCAAGGGCTTAGCAAATCTCCTTTCTTGGCCAAGTCTCTGCATAGGCAGAGAGGCAATTATGTCATCATCGGAGAGGACGGAATCATTGACCTTCTTTTTTTTCTTTCCTTTCTTTTTTTTTTTTTTAATTATACTTTAAGTTCTGGGATACATGTGCAGAACCTGCAGGTTTGTTACATAGGTATACATGTGCCATGATGGTTTGCTGCACCCATCAACCCGTCATCTACATTAGGTATTTCTCCTAATGCTATCCCTCCCATAACCCCCCAGCCCCCAACAGGCCCCGGAGTGTGATGTTCCCCTCCCTGTGTCCATGTGTTCTCATTGTTCAACTCCCACGTGTGAGTGAGAACATGCAGTGTTTGGTTTTCTGTTCTTGTGTTAGTTTGCTGAGAATGATGGTTTCCAACCTGACCTTTCTCTCTGGCTGCCCTTAACATTTTTTCCTTCATTTCAACCTTGGTGAACCTGACAGTTATGTGTCTTGGGGTTGCTCTTCTCGAGGAGTATCTTTGTGGTGTTCTCTGTATTTCCTTTTTTTTTTTTTTTGAGACGGAGTCTTTCTCTGTCCCCCAGGCTGGAGTGCAGTGGCGCAATCTCGGCTCACTGCAAGCTCCGCCTCCCAGGTTCACGCCATTCTCCTGCCTCAGCCTCCCGAGTAGCTGGGACTACAGGCGCCCGCCAACACGCCCGGCTAATTTTTTGTATTTTTAGTAGAGACGGGGTTTCACTGTGTTAGCCAGGATGGTCTCGATCTCCTGACCTCGTGATCCGCCTGCCTCGGCCTCCCAAAGTGCTGGGATTACAGGCTTGAGCCACCGCGCCCGGCCTGTATTTCCTGAATTTAAATGTTGGCCTGTCTTGCTAGTTTGGGGAAGTTCTCCTGGATAATATCCTGAAGAGTGTTTTCCAACTTGGTTCCATTCTCCCTGTTACTTTCAGGTACACCAGTCAAATGTAGGTTTGGTCTTTTCTCATAGTCCCATATTTCTTGGAGGCTTTGTTCGTTCCTTTTCATTCTATTTCCTCTAGTCTTCTCTTCACGCTTTGTTTCGTTAAGTTGCTCTTCAATCTCTGATATCCTTTCTGCTGCTTGATCGATTCAGCTATTGATACTTGCGTATGCTTCAGAAAATTCTCATGCTGTGTTTTTCATCTCCATCAGGTCATTTATGTTCTACTCTAAAGTTGTTATTCTAGTTAGTTAGCAATTCCTCTAACCATTTTTCAAGGTTTTTAGCTTCCTTGCATTGGGTTAGAATATGCTCCTTTAGCTCGGAGGAGTTTGTTTTTACCCACCTTCTGAAGCCTACTTCTGTCACTTTGCCAAACTCATTCTCTGTTCAGTTTTGTTCCCTTGCTGGCGAGGAGTTGTGATCCTCTGGAGGAGAAGCAGCATTCTGCTTTTTGGAATTTTCAGCCTTTTTGCACTGGTTTTTCCTTATCTTTGTGGATTTCTCTACCTTTGGTCTTAGAGGTTGGTGACCTTCTGATGAGGTTTTTGTGTGGACATCCTTTTTGTTGATGTTGATGCTATTCCTTTCTGTTTGTTAGTTTTCCTTCTAACAGTCAGGCCCCTCTGCTACAGGTCTGCTGGAGTTTGCTGGAGGTCCACTCCAGACCCTGTTTCCTGAGTATCACCAGTGGAGGCTGCAGAACAGCAAAGATTGCTGCCTATTCCTTCCTCTGGAAGCTTTGTCCCAGAGGGTCACCTGCCAGATGCCAGCTGGAGCCCTCCTGTATGAGGTGTCTGTCGACCCCTGCTGGGAGGTGTCTCCCAATCAGGAGGCATAGCGGCCAGGGACCCACTTGAGGAGGCAGTCTGTCCCTTAGCAGAGCTCCAGCGCTGTGCTGGGAGATCCAGTGATTTCTTCAGAGCTGGCAGGCAGGAACATTCAAGTTTGCTGAAGCTGCACTCACAGCTGCCCCTTCCCCCAGGTACTCTGTCTCACGAGATGGGAGTTTTATCTATAAGCCCCTGATTGGGGCCATTGCCTTTCTTTCAGAGATTCCCTGCCCAGAGAGGAGGAATCTAGAGAGGCAGTCTGGCTACAGTGGCTTTGCGGAGCTGCAGTGGGCTCTGCCTAGGTCGAATTTCCCGGGCTTTGTTTACACAAAAGGGAAAAATCGCCTACTCAAGCCTCAGTAATGGCAGATGCCCCTCCCTGCACCAAGCTCAAGCATCCCAGGCTGACTTCAGACTGCTGTGCTGACAGCAAGAATTTCAAGCCAGTGGATCTTAGCTTGCTGGGCTTCATGGGAGTGGGGTCCGCTGAGCTGGACCACTTGGCTCCCTGGCTTCAGCCCCCTTTCCAGGGGAGTGAACAGTTCTGTCTCGCTGGCCTTCCAGGCTCCACTGGAGTATGAGAACAAACTCCTGCAGCCCAAATGGCCGCCCATTTTTGTGCTTGAAACCCAGGGCCCTGGTGGTGTAGGCACCCAAGGGAATCTCCTGGTCTGCGGGTTGCAAAGACCATGAGAAAAGCGTAGTATCTGGGCTAGAGTGCACCATTCCTCATGGCACAGTCTCTCATGGCTAGGGGAGGGAGTTCCCCGACCCCTTGCACTTCCCAGGTGAGGTGATGCCCCACCCTGCTTTGGCTCGCCCTCCATGGGCTGCACCCGCTGTCTAACCAGTCCCAGTGAGATGAGCCGGGTACCTCAGTTGGAAATGCAGAAATCACCCGCCTTCTGTGTTGATCTCGCTGGGAGCTGCAGACCTGAGCTGTTCCTATTTGGTCATCTTGCCAGCCACCCTTTTTTTAATTTTCTATTTTTGTAGAGACAGGGTCTTGCTGTTTTGCCCAGGCTGGTCTTGACTCTTGGCCTCAAGCAATCCTCTTGCCTTGGCCTCCTAAAGTCCTGAAATTATAGGTGTGAGCTCAGCATGACTTTCTTAGGCTCTCTAAATGCTCTTCACATTTCTAAGGGTATTTAGATCCATCAGAAAGAGACAGGTAGAGCCCAGACTATGACCAGCTTTCCTGACAGCCTTTCTGGTGCTTTAGTCAACCTTCGGAGACCAGCAAAACCTGGAAAAGCTCATTGTACCTGTTAGACTAGGCAAGCTGCTACAACCACCACCACAACTATTTAATTAAAATATCAGTAGCTTAACACAATAAGAATTTATTTCTCATTTACATCACAGTCTTACGTAGGGAAGAGGGAAAGAGGCAAACCTCTTCTCTTCCCTCTGGGCTGGCCCTCTCTCAGGCTGTTAGTGTCCTTGGTGTTCTATTTCACCAGGAAATGAAAAAGAGAGAGCCAGCATTGTACCAGGAGGGTTTTACAGGCCAGGCCTGAAAGTGGCACACCTCACTCCCACCCAAGTTCCATTGTCCAGAACTCATTCTGGTGGCTACATCTAATTGCACGGGAGGTTGAGAGAAGTTGTCATACTGTGTAGTCAGGAAGAATAGCCCTCATAGACATTTGTCAGTTCTAGAAGTTTGTTCCGGGACAAGTTCTAGAAGTCTATTCTGGGACAAGTTCTAGAAGTCTATTCCGGGACAAGTTCTAGAAGTCTATTCTGGGACCAATTCCCAGATTGCAATTTTGTCCTGAGCATACTATGAGCACTTGATCTTTAAGTCTCTATAACATATTTATTTAAATATAACTTTCTTTGACGTTCACTGTAATTAGCATGCTTGCAGACAAGGGTGAAAAGGAAAGGGGCAGCGGCAGTGTCAAGCAGCTAAACAACTTTACGTGGCTCTTCAGGGCTTCTTGTCCTGCTTTTGTTGTTTTGTTTCATTTTTGTTTTGCTAATATTTATTGTATACTTACTACTTGCCAAGTACTACACTAAGCATTTGGCACGTGTTATCTGTGCTAATTCTCATAGCAACTCTGAGAGGCAGGTACTATTATCATCTCCATTTCCCAGATGTGAAAATGGTAGCTTAAAGGCATTAAGAGACTGACCTAGGTCACAAAGCCAGGAAATGTGAGAGCTGAGATTTTAACCTGGGTCTCTCCCATACCAGATCCTATGCTGTCCACTCCATTATCCTCTGACTGGCAACATTCTGGCCAGAGCTGAAACCCAATTACAGCGTGGGACAGTTCTCTGAAGTTTACACACCTCTGAAGTTTAACCTCCATTTGTTGACATGTTGAGGCAAAGGTCACAAAGTGTGCTCCTCTACTAATAGAAGCTGCAGGGGATACTGACTCCCACCAGCATTCTGACCAAGTGAAGACATCAGCATTGCCTCAACTCTTCCTTGAGTGTAAAACAAGTTCTTTTATGTACATACATCACATACATCTTTGGCCTAAGTTTAGAGACTAATTTCACCCAAAATGAAATAATTTATGTTCAGTCAAATATCTTCTAAATAATTTTTAATTCACTGGGATATTTCAAAGGGAATACTGTAGCAGGTCTCTTAACCACCATGGTTACAGGCTAGTCAGGTCTTTCATTACATGCTTTTAAATACTTAGAATGCTCTGGGATTGAAGCATGGGATCAATTAGGGCAAACTGACTAAAGGTTAATTTCACAGAGCCCTGAACTGATGCTCTGCTGTCCTGGCAGCTCGATGGTCTAACAAGCTGCGCTGCTTTGACTGTGTAAACACCATTAAAGTATAACTGGTTGTGTACCCACCCCACCATTAGAGAGTAGCTTAAAGAACCTTATTAGAGGAAGCCATTGGGTAGGAGGCTGGGGAGCAGAAGGGGGACATAGGGGTCTGTAAGCTATTGAACTCTGATTGAACTATAAACAAGGGCTTATTATAAGCACCACTCCCAGTACTCTCAGCATGTGATCTCCTTTGGGAGTTTCACTGTAAGCAGAATGTAATCACACACCTGTCTTTCTAGGGCATCATGCCACTCCACTTGCCTCTTATTCAAATAACCGAAAGGTGTGAACACTGATTTTGAGATCCTGGTGCTTTAAAAGTAGATTATGCAAAGAGCCCCCAAGCAGCACAAGGCTGAGACCACTCTGGGATGGTCCCAGGGCTCAGGACGAAGACTGGGAGCTGGTTCCAATCCCATGCACTCTTCTCTAGCAGTGACGGCCATCATGGCCATAGGCTGCCATATGTTAATTTTCTAGGGACTCATCACCTAGTTTTTAACTTGTCCCCATAGAGGAAGGGGGAGCCCCATGAATACCTCAGTGTCCCGCTCCTTGTCTAGCCCAGTAGTTCTGTTTCCTGGCTGCATTTCAGAATAACCTAGGAAACTCTTAAAATACTGATTCTTGGGCCCCTCCCTCAAGAGATGGTACTTTTCACAAGCTCCTTGAGAGGACCTAATGTGCAGCCCATGTTGAGAACCATGGGTGTGGCCCCCCTCCTTTTCTGGTTGGGTGATTCTGTAGCAGATGGAGTGATTTGGTCCTGCTGGACATCTTGGATATGGAAAACGGGACAGAAGGAGGTGAGTCTGAGAACTGCTAACTGTGACCAAGAGCAACCATTCGGTAGTCCAACATGCCCAATTTTATTAAGGAACGGGGAACATGGTGGTGGTGATAATCCTGGGTTTTCAGCTCCCAACACAAGGCCTTTGCTTTTCCTTCTTCCTGTCACATTGCCTTACTTCTTGTCACATGACAATTTAATGAACATTTATTGAATGTCTTCTATATGCCAGGCACTGGGCTGGGCACCGTTAGGAAAAAGAAAGGAAGAGAAAGACATGATACTTATCCTCAAAGAACTTACTAACCTTGGCTAGGGAAAGCAAATGCAGTGGTATGGAAATCAGTTTCCTACTTATTTACAGCTCTTATTAAAGTTTCCATAGGGTGAGATAAAAATGTCAAATTTTACAACATTTTGAAGGATTATTGGTGCTTTGCCCCATTATAGAAGTAATAAAGAGTTATCAATATCCCTTCTCCAGATCCATTCACATATGTGGCACACATACACACACACCTTCCAAAACAGGAAAGAGCTAAACATAGATATTTTACACACCAGTCACAGGCCTGCTATCTTTTTTTATACAGACCTGTTTGTAGAAACACCTGGGTGAGCTAAGTTTAAGCAAGGCCCCAGAGTCCCTCTAGTTAGTCCCAAATTAACAAGAGCTTCCCGCTGAGCTCATTAGGCCTTTTCACAGGACCGCTCCAGACCCCTACATTTATTCAAGATTTGAGTCCTATTATGCACCAGACACCATCCTAGACACTGGAAATGGAATAGTAAGCCAAAAAACAATCACCACTCTAGTGGTGCTTAAAATCTAGCAAGGAAGATAGATATCAATTTAAAATTACTGTTGCAGTAAGAAGATGTACATAAGGCATGTGAGAATGTTAAAGGGGGAACATAGGAAGTCATGGAAGGACCCCTGAGAAGTTGATCACGAACCCAGGCTCTAGGGCACAGAGTGTGATGGCCTGGTGAAGAGGATGGGAGTGGGGCACATTCTAGCCAGAGGGAATGGTGTGAGTGAATTAGTGAGAATGGGTCGAATTGGTGATTCTCAAAGTGATCTCAGACCACTGGGAGTTCCAGAGATGCCTTCAGAGGTTTTGTACGGTCAAAATTGTTTTTATAATGACACTAAGATGTTATTACCCTTTTCATTTGATTGACATTTGCACTGATGATATAAAAGCACTGGTAGGTAAAACTTCTAATGTCTGAGCACAAAGCAAACTGTACTAATTGTCATTGTATTTGTATTCTTTACCCCATGCACTTGCAGGAGAAAAACAAAAAAACAAAACCTGTTTTACTTTAAAATGCCTTTGATTAAGTGTAAAAGTTATTTCTCTTATTAAATCACTACCCAGGAGTATAAAAGTTATTTCTCTTATTAAATCACTATCCAGGAATACACATGTGTTTAATATTCTGTGTGACAAATGAGAAGTATGCATAAAACCCTTCTACTGCATACCAAACTCTGATGGTTGTCTTGAGGAAAAGCATTTGTTTGATTTTTTCAGTTGCAAATGGAACGAGCTGCTTTTATCATGGAATGACATTTTTACTTGAAAAAACTGACAAACTATAGTTATTCAAACTTGGGTAGTTGGCAGACGTTTTCTTGAAAATGAATAAAGTGAGCCTGTCACTTCAAGAAAAATGAATGACACTGTTTGTTGCTAAAGATAAAATGCAAGCTTTCAAACAAAAACTGGAATGTTAGAAAACTTGTAGCCACTGCTATCAGCTAGACAGCTACCAGTACTTAAAGACTCCAATAAGATTGATGGTGATATTAATTAATGTGATTTTTTAAAATATTGTATAAGGAAATATGTTAACATTTGGAAGATCTGTGTAACTCAGTGAAGTAATCTTTTCCAAATAACCCATCATGAGGTTATAAGACCATGTATGGGTAAAGGATCCTTTCAAAGTGCAAGAGAGCCTAACAAATTTTAATGTAGCAGAGTATCAAAAGTTCATTGACATGATTTCAGATTCTACATTGTAACTAACTTTTAAGAAACTACCACTTGGGCCAGGCATGGTGGCTCACACTTGTAATCGCAGCACTTTGGGAGGCCGAGGCAGGAGGATCACCTGAGGACAGGAGTTTTAGAGCAGCCTGGCCAACATGGCGAAACCTGTCTCTATTAAAAATACAAAAAAATTAGCTGGGCATGGTGGTGGGTGCCATGGTGGGCATGGAGGTGAGGCATGAAAATCGATGGAACCTGAGCGGCAGAGGTTGCAGAGAGCCGAGATTCCAGCCTGGGCAACAGAGCGAGACTCTGTCTCAATTAAAAAAAAAAAAAAGAAAGAAAAGAAAAAAGAAACTACCACTTAAAGAGTTTTGATGTAGTGTCCAAAAAGAATATCCACGATTATCAGAAGAGGCTACTAAAACACACTTCTTTTCAACTACGTTGTCTGTGTGAGGCCAGATTTTCTTCATATATCTCAACAACAAAAACAACAACAAAACAGACTGCAACCGATTAAATGCAGAAGCAGCTATCAGAATTCAGCTGTCTTCAATTAATCCAGAGATTTGCAAAAATATAACACTGCCATGAGTTTGTTTTGGCAGCTAGCTGTTTTTCATAAAAATATTTAGGTTAGACTGTAATTGTTTTACTATTGTTATTTTAAAATTAATATATACACATCTTAAAATTTTTTCCGTTTTGGTTTCTGATATGGAAATATTGATGGATGTAACCCACATAAATCAAAGCTCTTTGGGATCATCAATAATTTTTAAGAGTTTAAAGGGATCCTGAGACCAAAATGTTTGAGAACTACTGGGATAAATTATTTTGCAGTAACAAAGTTGTCTTGAATTTCAGTGGCTTAACACCACAAATGTTTATTTCCCACTCATGCACCATCAAGCAAGTTTCTACAGACAGCTGTCCTCCACGTGCTGACTCAGCAATCCAGGTTACTCCATTGTGCGGTTCTGCTGTCTCAACACATGGCCTCCACGATTGCAGCTGGAAGATGGCACACCACTCTTCAATATTCTTCTGTGTGTCACTGCCACTCACTGTTCACTTGGCAGAAGTGGTCACATGGCCCCACCCGACTGCAAGTGGGCTAGAAAATGTGAGATAGTTTGTGAATATTTGGTGAGCCACAAATGGCTGGAAACACTATGTGCAAAGAACTTGTGGTGAGAAACTGTAGTTCCATTGAATGAACTGATGGAGCACATACAGTGAGGTAAGATGTAATGCAGAAAAAGGCTGAGGAGACCTCTAGGGCCAGATCATGTAGGCTGGTCTTATAAGCTGTGGTAAAGACTGTGGGCATTTTCAGAGCAATGGGAAGACAATGAATGGTTTAAACAATTGGTGACAATGATCAGCTTTATCTTTGGATAGATCACTGCAGCTGTGGAGTAAAATGTAGGGGGACGGGAGTGCACATAGTGAAGTGCTGTGCTGACAAATCAGATCTTCAGGGAAAACCCAAACACCTTGACTCATGGTGCTTGCCAACTTCTGTAGTGTAAATATTTCCACCATGGCTAATTTCAGGCTTGCAGATTTGATGTCACTGAACACAGTTATGAAGAGACATGCACAATTAGCTGTTCTGAGCCATTAAAGCAGGCTTCAGTGCCCCGGAGGCAAGAAAACTATTTGGGAGGCTACTCCAGACATAAGACATTTGTAGCTTAAACTTTCCTCTCCTTTGAGCATACAGCTGGAGCTAACTCCAGCATTTAGTCACAAACTGCATTTCAGTGACTAAAACCCCTTGCCTACACCACAAATACAACCACCACCAACACTGCATATCATCAGGATTTTTCCTGCTGTTGCTATAATACATGAGGGTGAGAGGTGCGGCTATCTCCCCACTTGCATCTACAGTCTTGCTTCCAGTCCAAAAAACATGGGCCTATTTCCCGTAAGGATAGGCAAAGAGATTCTCTTCCACAATTAGCTCATCTCCTAGTGCCACGTTTGCAAACACCTCAGATATTCTGGCATAATATTTCTCCTCAACTCTTCCAAGAAGCGGGCAGCACAGAAAGCTGCTAGAAAGGCCCTGTTTGGGTTTTCAACCACTCCTGATTTACATGAAAAAATTCACAAGAATCAAAATGGTTACAGGCTCTACAACTACAGGTTATATTAATGACTTTGCAAACTTATGAAGGGGTGAACCTCGGCTTTTGCTAGCTGGCTCAAAATGGAACCAGATGACTGTCTGGCAGGGATGAGAGATTGAGTGAGAGTGCCTACTCAGGGCGCTTTTGCTGAAGTTACCAGGTATCCGGGGCTTGCAGCAGCAGACAGCCATGACCTTTGTCTACCTGACCTCAGATTTAGCTAGTTTACCCAGGCTCTTTTTCCTTCTTCCTCCCCATGGCTCAAGTTTCCAGTGCAAAAGAACAGCTTATATATACCTGAAGTGGTGCCTGGGGTGCTGCTATTTAAATAATTCTGCCTCTAAATACAACAGTTGTCCCTCACAATGTAGCTCCCAAATTTTAACTGTTTTGTATTTTTCTCCAGAGAGCCATAGGGATTTTTTTTTTAAATGGCTTGTCTGGCTCAGATAATAATCCCTTCTTTTTTCTCTCCTTCCCTCCTTTCCTTCCCTTCCTTCCCTCCTCTCACTTTCTCTTTTCTTTTTGCTTTTCTCTTTATATAAAGCCACAGACTGTAGTCTTTCTCAGCTGCCTCTCCTGTCCCTCCTGCTGATTCTGGAAGTCACTGACCCTTGGGCAGAGTGGGACATTGATGTGCTGGCTCCAAAGTTCCCTTCTCCTGGCTCTGCCTGTTGGACAAATCTCTGAACAGAAAAAAAAGGACTCTAACCAGGTTCAATTGCTGTATCTGCATCCTCAATCAAAGATCTCCCATAACCCATGTCACCAGACACCCAAGTAATCAAAGGGCAACAAAGGTAGGTGTGGTAGGCAGATGAGGAAGGAAATCCACAAAAACCTGGATGCCATCAAATGCTAATGTTCCTCTTGAAACAAATTACAAAAACAAGATTGAATAGCATGGACTTTAATATTCTGTTTTACACATTTCAATTCTTATTCCTAAATTAACTGAAACCACAAACCAAATAGAATATCTGAAAATCAAAGAGAATACACCTCTTATTTTGCTGGAGTCACCTAATCCAAATATTCCTGGCTATGCTGGCAGAAATCTCGAGTGAATGGATTAAGAGGCCAACTTCTTATATTACAAGGTAAAGATACTTTTTAAAAACTGTATTTTTATCACTATCATATAATGAAATAAAGGATATTTAAACATCAAATATTTTAATGAATTCGCATGATGAAAACTCTCTACATTGTCTTTTTTCACCTGGCAAAGGAATGGTGAAAATTATGGTCCATTTCGCGCATTTGAGAATCCAAATCTCAGTGCATTCAACCACATCTAAGGGAGACACAGTATATTTGGCAGGTATTCTCATTAGATCTATGGAAAAATAAAGTACCAGAGGGATTAAACAACTTGCCCAATGTCACATAGCTAAAAATGTCAGAGTTAGAATTCAACCCCATGGAAAGATGCAACTCTTTCCATGGGGAAATAAAAATGGTAACAGCAGATTTTCCCAGCCTCAATATTGAGTATATTGTACTAGGCCTATTCTTCCTGTTGTATAATTCTCTGCCCATCGGGTAATCTTCCAATCATGTTTTTGATTTCACAAGGACACCTACTACTAGGTAAAGAGATTCCGAAATAGACTGCATCTGGTTGTAAATTATTAGCTTTGTTGTTTACAAATCAATCTCAACAGAGTTCAGGTGTCAGAAGCCTATTTCCTGAGGCAGGGCTGGGGAAAAGAAGAATAGATTGTGGGGTTTTTAGACTTGAGAAACCTGACTTTCCAGCCCTAGAATTCAAAGGCAACAAACATGCTGATAAGCACTGACAGGGCTGTAGAGAACATTCTGTCAGGCTGTGACCAAGGATGGACCCTCCACCTGCCAAGCAAATGGTTCTCCAGCAGGTATTCTCTGCAGGTGACGCCAGTAGCTGCCTGTGAGCTTGGGTACGTCACTACACTCTCCACCCAAGTTACACTTTCTTCATCCATGCATGGGAAGAATTTGGATAAAATAGTCTCAAGAACTTCTCCTAGATTGACAAGCAAAAGTAATAATAATAACCAGTGAAATCCTAAGGACGTTTTCTGCTGCTAAATGTAGAAATCAGGCATTTTTCTTTTTTTTTTTTTAATTCTAATTTGGTTTATATGGCATTTCTTGTTTTTTAGCCACGCACAATCTGGGAACCAAGCAAGACTCATTTCCTTCATTTTCTTCCCCCAGTGTCAACCACTTGCACCAGCTCCCAGCAAAACACACACTGTGCCAGCCAAAGCTGCTTGCTTTTGAGGAGTTCTTATTCATAGGTGAAATGAGAAAATGGCTGCAATTCATGTAGGGCATGGTACCATACAGCAAGCAGTCACTAAATGGTAATTATAATTATCATAGGTCTACATCTACTGCTTGATTGCCTCCATTTTTTTAATAGTATGACCTGAGTCCACACCCCCAAGTGTCCCCAGAGGGGACACATTTTACACCCAGTTGGTCAGCTGCTGTCACCACAATGCCTGCTCTACTGTGGCTCCTGCTGCCATGTGTCTGGCCCCGCAGGCCCATGGGCTTTGGCCTTCAGCTGACTCAGAGACGAACCAATGTCAAAGTTCACCAAAGGAGTGAACCCTGGACACTCCCAAAGCTCCCAGACCCAGCATCAGAACAAAGCTGGATGAGCTCTTAGGCAACAGAGAGGAGGAAGGAGAAAAATGTGTTGAAAGTCAATAAAGGTTGCCTCTTATCAGAGTCATCCCTGCCCTGCCTGCTTTAGCACCTATTGGGTCCCAGTCCAACCACAAGCTACAGAGATATCAACTGACCATGCCATTGTTCATTGATAGAGGTTGAACACATTTGCTCCCCTGGCGCAGCCCATTTGCTTTGATGGGCTTCCTCCACCTCTGCGCCACCTTCCAATGAATCAAGTAATACTAGCCTAAAAGGTCATCCCTACAAGCTAATCCTTACTTAGCGAGACCCAGAAGTGACTTCATAGTTCTCTAGCTGGGCTCCCTTAACCCTTTCTTCAGAACTTGCTTCCGGCAATGATCTCTGCAGCACATTCGTTTGCTTCTCTGTCTCACCCACTAGATGGTGAGCATTTTTTAAATTCCCCTCCCAACACTCCGGGGACTGTTGTGGGGTGGGGGGAGGGGGGAGGGACAGCATTAGGAGATATACCTAATGCTAAATGACGAGTTAATGGGTGCAGGAAATCAACATGGCACATGGATACATATGTAACAAACCTGCACATTGTGCACATGTACCCTAAAACCTAAAGTATAATAAAAAAATAAAAATAAAAAAAGCAAAAAAATAAAAAATAAAAAAAAAATAGATTCCCCTCCCAGCCCAGTGCTGAGCTCAGCCCTGGAAACAGAGGAGAACTCAGTAAATGTTTACAAAATGAATAAATAATGAAAAAAATAGAGCATGAGTGCAGTTATTTTGAGAGCCAATGAGCAAAAGTAGCTGAAACTCTTATAGCAAATGAAAAGGGTAGGGTCAAAAATTTCTTAACAGAGGGAAAAGTGGAATGTTCATTCAACATTATTGAATAGATAAGTCATTTGGTGAGCATGCTCAAGGAAAACTGGGTTTTCCAAACCCCAACCCAGTGTTTTCTCATCATGCCTTTATTACCTCTGTCACATTACTTTTGTTTGTGATTTGCAGCCTTTCGAGAATTACAACATCATCCTTCATTGTTTACTGGGTTTCACAATTTTCCCTTCCACAAAGCATATACAGTAACTGCTTTTTACATATCTAAGAATTTAAATTGTATTTTGTTTTGCAAACTTCACGACACCCCTTTGAGATAACTGGAAACACCTGGGGATGTTGCGCAAGCAGGCCTAGGAATGGCCTCTTCACAATGTGCTCAGCCGGGCTCCACAGTGGAGAAAGAACATGCAGTTCCTTGTTTGTAGTTTTCTTCTTTATATGTGTATCTGCGCCTATGCTCAGAACTCTCCATGTTCAACTCAGCTGGAACCCAGGAGAAAGTGGCAGGATAGTACAAATTATTGAGAAGCCAAAAATCTAAGCAGCAATAAGCACTTTCCTCCAAAATAAGCTATTAATTTAGGCACAGATTTTTATTTTTATTTTATTTTTTTAGAGATGTGGTCTCGCTCTGTCACTTAGGCTGGATGTAGGGGCACAATCACGGCTCACTGCAGCCCGGACCTCCTGGGCTCAAGTGATTCTCCCACCCTAGCCCCCCAAGTAGCTAGAACTACAGGTGTGGCCTCCATACCCAGCTACGTTTTGTATTTGTTGCAGAGATGGAGTTCCGCCATGTTGCCCAGGCTCATCTCCAACTCCTGAGCTCAGGCAACCTACCCACCTTGGCCTCTCGAAGTGCTGCGGTTATAGACATGGGCCACCACGCCCCCACTTAGGCATAGATTTTTGACTTGAACTATCATACTGTTTCTATTCTTTTACTTATTTATTTAGTTATTTTAGAGACAAGATCTTGCTCTGTCACCTAGGCTGGTGTCCAGTGGCAGCATGATCAGAGCTCCCTGCAGCCTTACACTCCTGGCCTCAAGCAATCTTCCCACCTTGGCCTCCTGAGTTGCTAGGACTGCAGGTGCACGCCACCGTGACTGGCTAATTTTTACATTTTTTGTAGAGACGGTGGTCTCACTATGTTGCCCAGGCTAGTCTCAAACTCCTGGCCTCAAGTGATTCTCCTGCCTCGGCCTCCCAAAGTGCTGGGATTACAGGCATGAGCCACCATGCCGAGTGTGTTTCTATTCTTTTTTTTTTGCCAGGGGTGGGGAGGGGGGTTGTGGGGGAGGGGGGATGGAGTCTCGCTCTGTCGCCAGGCTGGAGTGCAGTGGCACGATCTCAGCTCACTGCAACCTCCACCTCCTGAGTTCAAGCGATTCTCCTGCCTCAGCCTCCCGAGTAGCTGGGATTACAGGCTACAGGCACACGCCACCATGCCCAGCTAATTTTTGTATTTTTAGTAGAGTCGGGGTTTCACCGTGTTGGCCAGGATGGTCTCGATCTCTTGACCTCCTGATCCACCCGCCTCTGCCTCCCAAAGTGCTGGGATTACAGGCGTGAGCCATTGCGCCTGGCCTTTCTTTGTTTGTTTGTTTGTTTGTTTGAGACCGAGTCTCACTCTGTTGCCCAGGCTGGAGTGCACTGGCGCGATCTCGGCTCACTGCAAGCTCCACCTCTCGGGTTGACGCCATTCTCCTGCCTCAGCCTCCTGAGTAGCTGGGACTACAGGTGCCTGCCACCACGCCCAGCTAATTTTTTGTATTTTTAGTAGAGATGGGGTTTCACCGTGTTAGCCAGGATGGTCGCGATCTCCTGACCTCGTGATCCGCCAGCCTTGGCCTTCCAAAGTGCTGCTGATTACAGAAGTGAGGCACCGTCCCCAGCCATGTTTCTATTCTTTACTTGGCTTTATGTAGGTGTGTGTGGTCCAGTATGGTAACCACTGGTCATTTACCACTACTGGGTACTTGAAATGTGGCTTGTCTGAATTTTGAAGACTTACTACAAAAACAAAATGTAAAATATCTCAGTAATTTTTAGCATTGATCACATATTAAAATACAATATTTCAGGCCAGGCATGGTGGCTCATGCCTATAATCCCAGCACTTTGGGAGGCCGAGGCAGGCGGATCACCTGAGGTCAGGAGTTTGAGACCAGCCTGACCAACATGAAGAAACTCCGTCTCTACTAAAGATACAAAATCAGCCGGGTGTGGCTGGGCGCGGTAGCGGGCGCCTGTAGTATTTTGTACCTTTTTTTTAGTAAAAAATACAAAAATTAGCCAGGCGTGGTGGCGGGAGCCTATAGTCCCAGCTACTCTGGAGGCTGAGGCAGGAGAATCACTTGAATCCAGGAGGCAGAGGTTGCAGTGAGCTGAGATCGCACCACTGCACTCCAGCCCAGGTGATGGTGTGAGATTGTCTCAAAAAAAAAAAAAAAAAAAAAAATTAGCCAGGCATGGTGGTGGCACACGCCTGTAATCCCATCTACTCGGGAGGCTGAGGCAGGAGAATCTCTTGAACCTGGTAGGCAGAGGTTGCAGTGAGCTGAGATTGCGCCATTGCACTCCAGCCTGGGCAACAAGAGCAAAACTCTGTCTCAAAAAAAAAAAAAAGAAGAAGAAGATTTCAACATATTGGTTAAACATACTATTAAAATTAATTTCACCTGTTTCTGTTTATTTTTTTTAATGGGGCTGCTAGGAAATTTCTTATTGCATATGTGGCTTTCATTAAATTTCTATTAGACAGTACTGGTGCACACAATGCCTATTCATACTCAGACTATTGATGCAAAAAATCATAAAGACTGGGTCACTAACAGAGTGAAGGCAGAAATTATCCCGGGGGAAAAATAGCTTATTTTAGATGAAGAGGAAAAGAAAATATCTTTTATACCCATTTTAAGTTCATGGCTGAGGCATCTCTAACAAAAGACAGATTAACAAGAGAAAAGCATACGAACACATTTAATATAAGTTTTATGTGACATAGTAGTAGCCTTTGGAAACAGAGACCCAAAGAAATGGGGAAACCTATGTACTTCTATGCTAAGTTTGATGAAGGTGTGGGTATTTGTCGAGTGTGTATGGTTAGACAAGGGTGGTATGATCTAATGATAATAAACTGGGGTTGGGGGGAACTTAGCTACACCTGTTCAGATTTTTCTGAATCTCAGTGTGACATTTCTTTTCCCCAGGTATACAGAATGTATCTCTGGAAGGTCTTATGATCTATTTCAGAGAAAGGTGAAAGAATTCTTTTCTGGCATGCTCAGGGGAGAAGGATGAGAGGAAGGTAAGAGCGACCCTTCTGCTTCTGCTGTTTTCTCAAATGCCAAGATGTCATATTTTGGTGTAGCATATCCTGAACCCCAATATAGGCTTATTCTAAAGAATAAATGAGCTTGTTGGGGCTCAGAACACAGTACCCCAAAGTATGACACCTTGATGTGCTGAATACTTTGAACTGAAGATTGGAAAGGCCTCAGGAGAAAAGTCTCTCCCACCTTCTCCTGCCCTTCTTTCTCTCCTGAACGGAGTCATAGAAACCAGAATTTCTCCGTCACGAGCTGGGTCATAGAAACTAGAACTCCTCTCCCCAAAGCAAGCTGTAAAACCTAAAAATGCCACACTCTGTTTTGCCCTTAAAGAACCTCAATTCAGAGGGCCCCTGACCCACGGGAGGCGGGGAATGCTTTACAGAGAGACCAAGAAGCATCTGAACAGACAGGCCTCACTGGCTTTCCCCCATGTCCATTACCATTCGATCACACCCTTTTGTCCAATCACATTTCCACATGGCTGTCTATCCCTAAGTACAAAAATAGACGGTTTTCCCTGGATCTTTGGGTCTTCATTTCTGCAGGCTCCCATGTCACACAGAACTTTGATTAAATAAATTTGCTACTCTTTTATGTTGTTAACCTGTCTTGTGTTATAGGAATGCCAGTTGTGACCCTGATGATGGGTGAGGAAAGGTCTCACACCTTTCTGCCACTATGAGCTGATGTATGTGAAGCGCTTCATGCATTCGCAGTTCCTGGCATACAGGAAGTGTTAGATGTAAAGCGGCCATGATAATCATTTATCCTGTTAGTCAAGGTCAAGGGAGAAAGGTGGTACAAAAAAGAACATGTGGGCTGGGCGTGGTGGCTCATGCCTATAATCCCAGCATTTCAGGAGGCTGAGGCAGGTGGATCACCTGAGGTCAGGAGTTCAAGACCAGCCTGACCAACATGGTGAAACCCCGTTTCTACTAAATAAAAAATAAATAAAATAAATAAATAAAAAATTAGCCAGGCGTGGTGGCACAGGCCTGTAATCCCAGCTACTTGGGAGGCTGAGTGAGTCAGGACAATCGCTTGAACCCGACAAGCGGAGGTTGCGGTGAGCGGAGATTGCTCCATTGCACTCCAGCATGGACAACAAGAGAGAAACTCTGTGTCAAAAAAAAGAAAAAAAAGAGAGAGAGAACATGTGCTTTGGTGTCAGATCTGGAAATATGTTGGCTCAAATCTATATATTTGTGGTCTCAGAAAAGTAACTTAATCTTTCTGTGCTTCAGTTTACGCATTGGCAAGGTAGAATTCCACCTTGTAGGCTTGTTATGAAAATTAAAGGGGACATACTAAATATGCACATGGTGGTCAGCTATGATTATTGCTATTAAGATCTCTCCAATTTTAGCCTGAGAGACCCACCAGATTTACTACCTCCCAGCACCCAGTGCACCCCACACACCAAGCTTCTGTGGCTAGGTTCCTGCTCTCTCACCTGTAAAAACTGACCGTGATACATTAAAATCCCCCTACCATTCAAAATCCTGCTCAAACCTACTTCCTTAAATGTCCTTTCCTCTCCCCAGACAGAGAAGGTAGCTCTCCTTTGCTAATTATTCCCTCATTTAATCAATTCCAATGAGCCAGGTTGTGTTGCCCTTGGATACATTCAGCCTTCTACACCAGTAGTTCTTTAAAAAAGGCAACATAGAGGCCAGGTGTGGTGGCTCACGCCTGTAATCCCAGCACTTTGGGAGGCCAAGGAGGGCAGATCATTTGAGGTCAGGAGTTCGAGACCAGCTTGACCTACATAGTGAAACCCCGTCTCTACTAAAATACAAAAATTACAGAAATTAGCCGACAGTGGTGGCGGGCGCCTGTGATCCCAGTTACTCGTGAGGCTGAGGCAGGGGAATCACTTGAACTCAGGAGGTGGAGGTCGCAGTGAGCCGAGATTGCGCCACTGCACTCCAGCCTGGGCGACAGAGCAAGACTCCCTCTCAAATAAGAAAAAAAACAAAAACAAAACAAAACAAAAAAAAACGCAACATAGAGAAAAATTATAATGACATAGTGAGTTTTATAAACCAATTCACATATCTTTCTCCTTTTTAAAATCAGTGCTAGAATCCTCTTTATTTTATATAATCATGGTAATGATAGATGATAGCTACTTTTTTTTTAGTGGCCTTCATCTTTTGTTTTATTTTTTATTTTTATGGGTACATAGTATTGTGTAGTTTGGCACTGTATCCCCACCAAATCTCATCTTGAATTGTAATCCCCATGTATCAAGAGGGGGACCTATAATCCCCACATGTTGAGGGAGGGAGGTGACTGGATCATGGTGGTGGTTTCCCCCATGCTGTTCTCGTGATAGTGAGTAAGTTCTCTCGAGATCTGATGGTTTTATAAGTGTTTGGAAGTTCCTCCACACACTCACGCTGTCTCCTGCACCTTGTGAAGAAGATGCCTGCTTCCACTTCTGCCATGATTGTGAATTTCCTGAGGCCTCCCCAGCCATGTGGAACTGTGACACAACTGAATTTCCTTTGTTTATAAATTACCCTGTCTCTGGTAGTATCTTTTTTTTCTTTTTTTTGAGATGGAGTTTCACTCTTGTTGCCCAGGCTGGAGTCCAATGGCGCCATCTCAGCTCACTGCAACCTCCACCTCCTGGGTTCAAGCGATTCTCCTGTCTCAAGCCTCCCAAGCAGCTGGGATTATAGGTGCCCAACACTATGCCCAGCTAATTTTTTGTATTTTTAGTAGTGATGGGGTTTCACTATGTTAGCCAGGCGGGTCTCAAACTCCTGACCTCAGGTGATCTACCTGCCTTGGCCTCCCAAAGTGCTGGGATTACGGGCGTGAGCTGCCATGCCCAGCCTCTGGTAGTATCATTATAGCAATGTGAGAACAGACTAATACATAGCAGGGGTATATATTTATGAGATACATGAGATACTTTAATACAGGCATACAATGGGTAATAATCACATCGAGGTAAATGGGGTATGCATCACCTCAAGCTTTTATTATTTCTTTGTGTTGCAAACATTCCAATTAGACTCTTTTAGTTATTTTTAAAAGTACTATAAATTATTGTTGACTGTAGTCACATTTGTGCTATCAAATACTAGATCTTGTTCATTCTATCTAACTACATCTTTGTACCTATTAACCATCTCCACTCCCCGCCGCCAACCCCACTACTCATCTCAGCCTCTGTTAACCATCATTCTACTCTCTAGCTCTATGAGTTCGATTGTTTTAATTTTCAGCTCCCACAACTGAGTGAGAACATGTGAGGTTTATCTTTCGGTGCCTGACTTATTTCACTTAACGTAATGTCCTCCAGTTCTGTTCATGCTCTTGCAAATGACTGGATCTCCTTTTTATGGCTGAATAGTACTCCACTGTGCATATGTATCACATTTTCTTCATCCATTCATCTGTTGATGGACACTTAGGTTAATTCCAAATATTGGCTATCATAAATAGTGCTGCAATAAACATGGGAGTGCAGGTATCTCTTTGATATACTGATTTCCTTTTTTTTGGGTATATAACCAGCAGTGGGATTGCTGGATCACACGGTAGTTTTATTTTGAGTTTCTTGAGGAACCTCCATACTGTTCTCCATAGTGCCTGTACTAATTTACATTCTCACCAACAGTGTATGAGAGTTCCCTTTTCTCTACATCCTCACCAGCATTTGTTATTGCCTGTTGTTTGGATAAAAGCCAATTAACTGGGGTGAGATGACATCTCATTGTAGTTTTGATTTTCATTTCTCTGATGGTCAATGATGTTTAGCCCTTTTTTTGTTTCTGGTTGAGATGGAATCTCGCTCTGTTGCCCAGGCTGGAGTGGAGTGGCAAGATCCTGGCTCACTGCAACCTCCATCTCCCTGGCTGAAGCAATTCTCCTGCCTCAGTCTCCCTTGTAGCTGGGATTACAGGCATGTGCCATCACACTTGGCTAGTTTTGTATTTTTAGTAGAGACGGGGTTTAGCCATGTTGGCCAGGCTGGTCTTGAACTCCCGATCTCAGGTGATCTGCCCACCTCGGCCTCCCAAAGTGCTGAGATTACAGGTGTGAGCCACTGTTTCCAGCCTTTGGGCACCTTTTTATATGCTTGTTTGCCATTTGTATGTCTTCTTTTGAGAAATGTCTAGCTGGGACTACATGCATATGCCACCACACCTGGCTAATTTTTTTTTTTTTTTGGTAGAGATGGGGTTTCACCATATTGCCCAGGCTGGTCTCAAACTCCTGAGCTCAAGAAATCCACCTAATTCAGCCTCCCAAAGTGCTGGAACTAAAAGCCTGAGCCGCCACATCCAATATATTCTGCCTATTTTGCCTATTTTAAAATCAGATTATTCGATTTTTTTTCACATTGAGTTGTTTGAGCTCTAATACTATAATAATAATAATAATTAGTAATCCCCTGTCAGATAGTTTGCAAATATTTTCTCCAATTCTGCCTGTTGTCTCTTTACTTTATTATTTCCTTTGCTGTGCAGATGGTTTTTAACTTTTTGTGATCCCATTTGTACATTTTACCTTTGGTTGCCTGTGCTTTTGGGGTATGATGCAAGAAATCTTTGCCCAGACCAATGTCTTGGAGAGTTTCTCCAATATTTTCTTTTCGTAGTTTTATAATTTTTGGCCTTAGATTTTAAGATTTAATCCATTTAGATTTGATTTTTGTATATGGCGAGAGAGAGAGGGGTCTAGTTTCATTCTCCTCCATATGGATTTACAGTTTTCCCAGTACCGTTTATTGATGAAAGTATTCTTTCCCCAGTGTATGTCCTTGGCACCTTTGTCGAAAATTAGTTCATTGTAGATGTATGGATTTATTTCTGGGCTTTCTATTGTGTTCCATTGGTTTATGTGTCTGTTTTTATGCCAGTACCATGCTGGCATTACTATAACTCTGTGGTATAATGTGAAGTTAGGTAATGTGATTCCTCCAGTTTTCTTCTTTTTACTCAAGATGACTTTGGCTATTCTGGGTCTTTTGTGGTTCCATATAAACTTTAGAACTATTTTGTCTATTTCTGTGAAGAATGCCATTGGTATTTTGATAGAGATTGCATAAATCTATAGACTGCTCTGGGTAGTATGGACATTTTAACAATATTGATACTTCTAATCCATGAATATGGAATATATTCCCATTTTTTGTATATTCTCTTCAATTTATTGCATCAATTTTTTTAGTTTTTATTGGAGAGATCTTTTGCTTGTAAATGAGATTATTTTCTTGATTTCTTTTTCAGATTCTTGTTGGCATAGAAATGTACTAGTTTTCATATGTAAATGTTGTATCCTGCAACTTTACTGAATTTGTTTACTAGTTCTAATAATTTTTTGGTGTGTCCTTAGGTTTTTCCAAATATAAGGCCATATCATCTGTAAACAAAGATAATTTGAATTCTTACTTGTTTTTCCCTTATCTGATTGCTTTAGCTAGGACTTCAAGTACTATGTTGAATAAAAGTGGTAGAAGTGGACATCCTTGTCATGTTTCAGCTCTTAGACGAAAGGCTTTTAGTTCTTCTCCATTCAGTACTGGCTGTGGATCTGTCATATATGGCTTTTATTGTGTTGAGATATGTTCCTTCTATACCCTGCTTTTTTTTAGGGTTTTTATCATAAAGGGATGTTGGATTTTATCAAATGCTTTTTCAGAATCAATTGAAATGGTCATAGGGCTTTTGTCCTTCATTCTGTTGATATGTTGTATCATATTGATTTGTTTATGTTATACCATCTTTGCATCCCTGGGATAAACTTGGTCATGATGAATGACCTTTTAATGTGTTGTTGAATTTGGGTTGTTGGTATTTTGTTGAGAACATCTGCATCAATGTTCATGAGAGATACTGGCTTACAGTTTTCTTTCTTTTTACTTTTTTGATGTATCTTTGTCTGGTTTTGGTATCAGAGTAATACTAGTCTTGTAGAATGAGTTTGGAAGTATTCTGTCCTCCTCTTTTTTTTAGAATAGTTTGAGTAGGATTGATATTAGTTCTTTAAATGTTTGGTAAAATTCAGCAGTGAAGCCATTAGGTCTTAGGCTTTTTTTTTTTTTCCCCTGGGAGACATTTAATGATGGCTTCACTCTATCCGCTCGTTATTTGTCTATTCAGGTTTCCAGTGTCTTAATGGTTTGATCTGGGTAGGTTATATGTGTCTCAGAATTTATTCATTTCTTCTAGGTTTTTCGATTTATTGGCATATGGTTGCTCACAGTAGTCCCCAATGATCCTTTGAATTTCTGTGGTATAAGTTGTCATGTCTCCTTTCTCATCTCTGATTTTATTTGGGTCTTCTCTCTTTTTTTTCTTCGGCTGGCTAAACGTTTCTTCATTTTGCTTATCTTTTTAAAAAACCAACTTTTCATTTTGTTGATTTTTGTGATATGATATATCCCATTGATTGTTTTTGTTTCAATTTCATTTGTTTCTGCTCTGATCTTTATTTCTTTTCTTCTAATAATTTTGCACTTGTTTTGCTCTTGCTTTTCCAGTTCTTTAAGATGCATCATTAGGTTGTTTATTTGAAGTTTTCTACTTTTTTAATGTAGGCACTTATTGCTATAAACTTTCCTCTTAGTAGTGTTTTTGCTGTATCCCATAGGTTTTTGTATGTATTTCCATTTTCATTTGTTTTAAGAAATTTTTCAATTTTTTTCTTAATTTCTTCATTGCCTCACTGGTCATTCAGGAGCATATCATTTAATTTCCATGTGCTTGTATAATTTCAAAAGTTTCTCTTGTGATTGATTTCCAGTTTTATTCCATTGTACTCAGATGAGATTCTTGATGTGATTTCAACATTTTCAAAATTTTTAGGACTTGTTTTGTGGCCTCATGGTCTATCCATGATAATAATCTATGTGCTGAGGAGAAGAATGTGTATTCTGCAGCCATTGGATGAAATGTTCTATAGGTGTCTATTCAGTTCATTGGGTCTATAGTGCAAATTAAGTCCAATGTTTCTTTGTTGATTTTCTGTCTGAAAGACCTGTTGAATGCTGACAGTGGGATGTTCAAGTCCCTATCTATTATTGTATTGGGGTCTGTCTATCTCCTTAGCTCTAATAATATTTGCTTTATATATCTGGGTGCTCCAGTGTTGGGTGCACATATATATTTACAATTGTTATAGCCTCTTTCTGAATTAACCTTTTTATCACTATATAATGACCTTCTTTGTCTTGAAATCTATTTTATCTGATAGAAGTAAAGCTACTTCTGTTCTTTTTTGGTTTCCATTTGCATGGAATATTTTTTTCCATCTCTTTATTTTCAGTCTGTGTATGTCTTTATAGTTGAAGTGTGTTTCTTAAAGGCAGCAGATCCTTAGATATAGTTTTTTATCCAATCAGCCACTCTATGCCTTTTTATAGGAGAGTTTAGTGCATTTACTTTTACTGTTTTATTCATAAGTAAGAACTTACTGTTGCTATGTGATAGTTATTATTTTTCAATATTACTTGGAAAAAGAAAAGTAAGTGGCCCTAAGATGATCACCAAAATGTTTTTGGTTTTTATTTATTTTGCTCTTTTACTGATTTACAAAACAACAAAACAGTCTGGAAACTACTCCTTTACAGTGTACAGTATAGAAAAAGGAGATAAAAGGATGGAGGAGTTGAGATTAATAGGAGCTGGTCAGACAAAATTCAACAGTGCTCCATGCTAAAAACTCTCAATAAATTAGGTATTGATGGGACATATCTCAAAATAATAAGAGCTATTTATGACAAACCCACAGCCAATATCATATTGAATGGGCAAAAACTGGAAGCATTCTCTTTGAAAACTGGCACAAGATAGGGATGCCCTCTCTCACCACTCCTATTCAACATAGTGTTGGAAGTTCTGGCCAGGGCAATCAGGCAGGAGAAAGAAATAAAAGGTATTCAATTAGGAAAAGAGGAAGTCAAATTGTCCCTGTTTGCAGATGACATGATTGTATATTTAGAAAACCCCATCGTCTCAGCCCAAAATCTCCTTAAGCTGATAGGCAACTTCATCAAAGTATCAGGATACAAAATCAATGTGCAAAAATCACAAGCATTCTTATACACCAATAACAGACAAACAGTGAGCCAAATCATGAGTGAACTCCCATTCACAATTGCTTCAAAGAGAATAAAATATCTAGGAATCCAACTTACAAGGGATGTGAAGGACCTCTTCAAGGAGAACTACAAACCACTGCTCAATGAAATAAAAGAGGACATAAGCAAATGGAAGAACATTCCATGCTCATGGATAAGAAGAATCAATATCAGGAAAATGGCCATACTGCCCAAGGTAATTTATAGATTCAATGCCATCCCCATCAAGCTACCAATGACTTTCTTCACAGAATTGGAAAAAACTACTTTAAAGTTCATATGGAACCAAAAAAGAGCCCACATTGCCAAGACAATCCTAAGCTAAAAGAACAAAGATGGAGGCATCACGCTACCTGACTTCAAACTATACTACAAGGCTACAGTAACCAAAACAGCATGGTACCAGTACCAAAACAGAGATATAGATCAACGGAACAGAACAGAGCCCTCAGAAATAATACCACACATCTACAACCATCTGATCTTTGACAAACCTGAGAAAAATAAGAAATGGGGAAAGGATTCCCTATTTAATAAATGGTGCTGGGAAAACTGGCTAGCCAAATATAGAAAGCTGAAATTGGATCCCTTCCTTAAACCTTATACAAAAATTAATTCAAGATGGATTGAAGACTTGAATGTTAGACCTAAAACCATAAAAACCCTGGAAGAAAGCCTAGGCAATACCATTCAGGACATAGGCATGGGCAAGGACTTCATGTCAAAACACCAAAAGCAATGGCAACAAAAGCCAAAATAGACAAATGGGATCTAATTAAACTAAAGAGCTTCTGCACAGCAAAAGAAACTACCATCAGACTGAACAGGCAACATACAGAATGGGAGAAGATTTTTGCAATCTATTCATCTGACAAAGGGCTAATATCCAGAATCTACAATGAACTCAAACAAATTTACAAGAAAAAATTGAACAACCCCATCAAAAAATGGGCGAAGGATATGAACAGACACTTCTCAAAAGAAGACATTTATGCAGCCAACAGACACATGAAAAAATGCTCATCATCACTGGCCATCAGAGAAATGCAAATCAAAACCACAATGAGATACCATCTCACACCAGTTAGAATGGCAATCATTAAAAATTCAGGAAACAACAGGTGCTGGAGAGGATGTGGAGAAATAGGAACACTTTTACACTGTTGGTGGGACTGTAAAGTAGTTCAACCATTGTGGAAGACAGTGTGGCGATTCCTCAAGGATCTAGAACTAGAAATACCATTTGACCCAGCCATCCCATTACTGGGTCTATACCCAAAAGGTTATAAATCATGCTGCTATAAAGACACATGCGCACGTATGTTTATTGTGGCATTATTCACAATAGCAAAGGCTTGGAAACAACCCAAATGTCCATCGATGATAGACTGGATTAAGAAAATGTGGCACATATACACCATGGAATACTATGCAGCCATAAAAAAGGATGAGTTCATGTCCTTTGTAGGGACATGGATGAAGCTGGAAACCATCATTCTGAGTAAACTATCACAAGGACAAAAAACCAAACATTGCATGCTCTCACTCATAGGTGGGAATTGAACAATGAGAACAATGAGAACACTTGGACACAGGAAGGGGAACATCACACACCGGGGCCTGTTGTGGGGTGGGGGGCTGGGGGGAGGGATAGCATTAGGAGATATACCTAATGTAAATGATGAGTTAATGGGTGCAGCACACCAACATGGCACATGTATACATATGTAACAAACCTGCACGTTGTGCACATCTACCCTAGAACTCAAAGTATCAAGTCTCACTGTTGTGACTTTCTGCAGGCAGAATGGGGCCCCAAAGGTTCTGTTCAGGTGCTAATCAGGCACCCACATAAAACAGGCCACAGTTAAAAGTACATTTATTTTCTAGAACCAATGAATAATCATGTAAACCAAAAATAAAAATTGAAGCCCCCAAACGACTGAATAGACCCTTCTCTCAGCCAAGGAGACCCAAAGAAACCTAAGTAAGTGGTTCAGGCCATAATGAGAAGAGAGGGTCAGACATGCCTCATTATACTCTCCACCCTTTGGAGTTCAGGCATAACTGAGTAGCATTAACATTAAAACAGAGATCTTAAGACTGAAAACACAGACTTTCTAGCAATAAGATACTAAATTTTAACCTGACTGTAGTGTAGCTTCATATGACGAATAACAGACCCTAAAAGAAATAAAAGTGTTTTACTCCAAAATATATTTCTTTGACATATTTTGGAATGGCCCTGCACAGCTGTCTCTTATGGGAGAAAATTGCATTCTGTTGGAAACATTGGCCATCTATTGTCTCTAAGAGTAGCCACTTATGAGACTTCATTTATCTGATAAGAACCTTGGTCTTCACAACTACTTATCTTTTTTTTTTTTTTTTTTTTTTTTTGACAGAGGAGTCTCACTCTGTAGTCTAGGCTGGAGTGCAGATGTGTGATCTCGGCTCACTGCAACCTCCGGCTCCCGGTTTCAAGCAATTCTCCTGCCTCAGCCTCCCAAATAGCTGGGATTACAGGTGCCCACCACCACGCCCGACAACTTTAGTATTTTTAGTAGAGACAGGGATTCACCATATTGGTCAGGCTGGTCTTGAACTCCTGACCTCAAGTGATCTGCCTGCCTTGGCCTCCCAAAGTGCTGGAATTACAGGCATGAGCCACTACGCCCAACCCACAACTACTTATCTTAATCCAGACACTCCTTTCTATTGATTCCAGATTTTTAGATAATAACTCTTTCAACCAATTGCCATCAGAAAATCTTTGAATCTGCCTATGATCTGTATGCCCTCCCTTTGAGTTGTCTTGCCTTTTTGGGCTGAACCAATGTATACCTCACATGTATTGATTGATGTCTTATGTCTCCCTAAAACGTATAAAACCAAGCTGTAACCCAACTGCCTTGGGCACGTTCTCAAGACCTCTTTAGACTGTGCCTCAGGCCATCGTCACTCATATTTGGCTCAGAATAAATCTCCTCAAATATTTTACTGAGTTTGGCATTTTTGTCAATGATCATCTCTTTCTAACTCCAAGTTGCAATAGGTAAGCCTGGCTACACCAATTTTAAAACAATGCTTTTTAAACTCCAACATGCAGAAGAAGCATCTGAAAAGTTAATTAAACTCTAGAGTCCAGAGCCCACCCACAGAGATTCTGATTTAATAGATCTGGGGCATCTGCATTTTAAACAATCCTCCTGGGAATTGCTGATGTAGGTGGTCCCCAGGCCAGCCAGACATTGAAAACACTGTGCTGAAAGACAAATACTGACCAATTGGCTCTCTCCTACGTATCCAAAAGTTCACTCACTCCGAGCCTCCACCCTTACCAGCTTCTGTCTGATGTTGCATCTGCTTTCACAGATGTGCAACCCTAAGGTATCCATAAAACTTTTTTGTTGGGGGGGCCTTAGTAATCAAAAGACTCTGGAAGGCTAACTTCTGGATCAAAATGAAGTCCATGTCAGTTTTTGGCAGCTTATTTAAAAGTCACAAGTATTGTGAATATCTGGGGGTTCTAAGACAAAGCAGCACACCTTCTACCTCCCCATCACTGCAGCCAATCCATCTCTAGCAAGAGGCAAATGTTTTTCTTTTGCATGACTATATTGTAAAAGAAGCAACAGCATTCTGTTTCTTAGAGCAGATGCTTAGGTGTTTGTTCATGATCAACTATCTGAGTTTAGTACCACAGTTTTCAGATGCCACAGGAGAAAAAACATAGCTTAAAAAGTTACCTACTCTAAGTTGGCTGGGTGTGGTGGTGGGTGTCTGTAGTCCCAGCTACTCAGGAGGCTGAGGCAGGAGAATTGCTTGAACCTAGGCCAAGGCTATGGTAGGCCGAGATAGTACCACTGCACTCCAACCTGGGCAACAGAGCGAGACTCCATCTGAAAGAAAGAGAGAAAGAGAGAGAGAAAGAAAGACAGAGAAAGAAGGGAAGGGAAGGGAAGGGAAGGGAAGGGAAGGGAAGGGAAGGGAGCTATTCTGAATGTGGCTGATTTAGAAATAGCAAAGATAGATCTTAATGTGGAAAACGGCTCTTTTGTTTTACCAAAATCACTTAATTTCACTGACTTCACCTTCAGCCTATGCTCATGACATTTGTCCATTTTCTTGTTCTAATCACCACTTAGTGTTGCTGTCATATTTTAATCATTTCTTTGTGAAAATCTTGACCAAGATTCGCGCAAATAGCCCAAAAGAAAGGAAAAACAACGTTTCCTGAGACTCCCCCTATTGGAGTTTGCATCCTGGTGTTTATCCAGAATCATAAAGACTTTGAAAAGACTTCACAGGTGGGTAAAGCTCTCAAAGAGATTGATTTACAAAACGCCAGCTAGGGGCCAACCATACTCCTCAAAGACTTGAGTTTCTGGTGGAGTGAATTTTAGGGGCCTAGGAACAAAGCCTAGATTTGGTAAGCTTAGGAGGATAGCTGAACCGAGGAATTTCTTTGCTTTACATACAAAATAATTGAAAAAGGAGGTGTATCAGTGAGAAGTGTGGGGGAAGGGCACTCATTCCTGTGTTAAAAGAACAGAAAAGGACCATATTTTGCTTTTTAATTTTTTTTATGCAAGGCAGATGGGCTGTTGATCGATACTAAATAAATCCTTGAATAAACGAATCTCTCTAGCACTGGGGAGGGTGGTGATGGAGAGAGTCAGGGGAGGATGGGAAGTGCCTTGTACATATGGAACAGATAACTTTTTAAGAAAAGGGGGATTAAAAGCAAGAACCTCAGGGCATTTAATAACTGTGGTGTTTTATTCTTACTTTATGTGGATTATTGGGGATTACCTGCTAAAAGCAAGAGCCCAGTCTAGTGTTACTTTTTGACTCACCCTTCCTTTTCTCTCATTTAAAATCTCGTGTCTCTTCCATGATTTTCATTTGGCTAATGGCTGACAAACCCGAAATGCAAAAAAAGGTTTCTTGATAAATAGAAGGCACTACACAATCAACCTTCACTATGGGTTTTACTATCAAATTCCACCTTTATAAAATCAAAAACCCCAATTAAATGCATTAAACAGCAGATCCATAAAAAGCTTTTCAACCAACTGCTTTGGCTTAAAGCATTGAGCTGCTGAAACTCAGTAAAGCCAGTTAGTGGCAGAATGTGGGCTGAAACCCAGGCATCAGTAGCAAAGTGCTAGCTTTTCATTCCACCATGTGATCTCTGCAGGTTTTAGGTCACACATGTTTATTAATACACTTTGCCTCTCAAACATCACAAATTGCCTGCATTTCAAAAGGAAGAGTCTTTCCTTGGGCTTTGTGGAGACAGAAGAAAAAGAAATTTTAAGCTGAAACCCGGCATAGGTAAGATTTAGCCTCTATAAATTCAGTTTGGGGATTCTAGACATATGGGACAGTCTAGATATATGGTGTAGGGCTTCCCCTTTGCCCTTGGAAGGTTTGCTGAAAAAATCAACTTATAAAAGCAGACTAATTTGAGAAAAGGCACACAAATTTATTAATGTGTACTCAAAGGAGAATCACAGAGTGATTACCCAATATACCAATGGTGTCAAAATACTTACATAACTTTATTTCACAGAGGGGTAGGGGGAGATGGGAAAATATGGATAATTTCAGGGGAATAGTAAATAATTCTTAGAATTTTTTTTTTTTGAGACAGGGCACTCTGTGAGGTGCAACCTCAGCTCATTGCAACCTCCACCTCCTGGGTTCAAGCCATTCTTGTGTCCCAGCCACTCTGAAACCACCTTTGCAAAATTATGACTGAAACAGTGAAAGAGATCTAACTTAACCGACTCCATCTTGCTTCTAACCTCCAAGCTGTCCTTGTTCATTCCTGGGCCTAGGCTAAACTAACTTTGGGAGAAACTTAGTTTATAGTTTAAACAAAGATGGTAACAGCCCTTTCCCAAAGCAGACTTCCTTCTTGCCTGGGGACTAGATTGCCTTTGTAGGACTAACATTAGCCACAGGATTAGAAATTATGGTTTAGGAATCATGCAGCTGGAGGATACAAGATTCTGACCCTCTCTAAACTGCTCCTAAGATCAGTGCTTGAGATATTTTGCAGACCCTGCACTTGATGGATCAGCTGGCACCACCCAGATCAATAAACTGGCTCAGCTGATCTTGTGGCCCCCACCCAGGAACTGACTGAGCACAAGAAGGCAGCTCTGACTCCCTGTGGTTTCATCTCTGACCAATCAGCACTCCTGGCTCACTGGCTTCCCCCCATCCACCAAGTTATCCTCAAAAACACTGCTCCCCGAAAGCTCAGAGAGTAATAATAAAACTCCAGTGTCCCTCACAGCCGGCTCTGCATGAATTACTCTTTCTCTGTTGAAATTCCCCTGTCTTGATGAATCAGCTCTGTCTAGGCTGCAGCTAAGGTGAACCCCTTGGGCGGTTACAACCCAAGTAGCTGGGAGTATAGGCAAGTGCCACCATGCCCAGCTCAGCTAATGTTTGTATTTTTAGTAGAGACAGGGTTTTGCCATGTTGGCCAGGCTGGTCTCGAACTCCCAACCTCAGGAGATCAGACAATTTAGTGGGCTTGAGGAACATAAAAATGGCCTGGCAGAAGCTGGTTGGGCCTGCAGAGTGAATAGTGGTTTGTGACAAGTCTGTCCAGGTGTGTTGACCGACTTCAGTCGTTCTTCCTGCAATATGAGTTCAGTTAATGGAAACTCAGGGAAGGGACCAGAGATAATTGTTTTCCTTTTGGGGAGTGTGACAGTTAATACTGAATGTCAACTTGATTGGGTTAAAGGATGCAAAGTATTGTTCCTGGGTGTGTCTGTGACGGTGTTGCCAAAGGAGATTAACATTTCAGTCAGTGGACTGGGAAAGGCAGACCCACCTTCAATCTGGGTGGGCACAATCTAATTAGCTGCCAGCGAGGCCAGAATAAAAGCAGGCAGAAGAACGTGGAAAGATTAGACTGGCTTGGCGTTTGAGCCTACATCTTTCTCCCATGCTGGATGCTTCCTGCCGTTGAACATCAGACTCCAAGTTTTCCAGCTTTGGGACTTGGACTGGCTTCCTTGCTCCTCAGCTTGCAGATGGCCTATTGTGGGACCTCACCTTGTGATCATGTGAGTTAATACCCCTTAATAAACTCCTCTTTAAATGTACATCTATCCTATTAATTCTGTCCTTCTACAGAACCCTAATACAGGGAGGTCTGAATTTTGGCAGATAAGGAAATTCCAGAGAACAACTTCAACCTGTCTTTGGGAGAAGTAGAGGACTGAAAGACAGGAAGGGAGGAGAAAAAAACAATTTTGCTCCTTGTTGGATCTGTCAGGGCTTTATGTAGGTAGGAGAAAAGTCTCTTCCAGGATCTATTGTTCTCTAAGGGCCTTTAATTGAAAATACTCATTATACTAGGGGGCCATATTTTGGGTTCCCTGCCTTCCTTTAGTGGAATAATCTGAGAAGGTCATAGTACTATCAGGAATTATGGGAAGAGCAATGGGTTTTGCAGCCAACTCCAAAGTGTGGATTCTACTCCCAGTCCTGTTACTTATTTATGTTTTGTCCTGGGACAAAGTTTTTATGTTCTCTAAATCTAAGTATCTTTATTTATGTAATAGAAATAACAACATCTCTCTCGGCGGGTTGTTGTGAATATTTATAATGGAATACACAGAAAGCTCCTTCCTTCAATATGCAAATACTCAGTAAATATTACTTTCATTTTCCTCCTCTCTGTCTTCCTCCCACCTATCCCCACACTCCTTAGTCCAACCAAAACTCCTCAGTGCTGTTGTGCCAACATGCCTCAGTCGTGCTTCAGCCATCTGGCTCTTCGAGTCTCCTATTTGCAGGACTCGCATGTTTAATAAATTCCACATTAATAAATTCTTACACTTTTTTTCTATTAATCTATCTAT
This sequence comes from Symphalangus syndactylus, assembly GCF_028878055.3. NCBI lineage: Eukaryota > Metazoa > Chordata > Mammalia > Primates > Hylobatidae > Symphalangus > Symphalangus syndactylus. Next base: position 44,773,014 of record NC_072441.2, on the reverse strand, counting down.
TGTCAGTTCATTTCAATAGACTTAGACGTGAACATTCACAGAGGAAGAAAAATATCTCCTGGTTCCTACATTATCCATGTCACCTCTAAACAGAAGCTATAGAGCAGGATGATATTAACAGGAAGCCAAGAGTCAGGCAGAATAGAGACCAAATGCTTAAACTCTTCCTCCTATATAATGAGGATAATAATAGTGTCCTTCTCATATATATTTTTAATTCCTCACTTGACATTGTTGGGAATAAATGTGACATATTTAAAGTACTCTACAAGGGCCCTGTATGTAGTATGCCAGTATGTTATAAACGATGTTGTTACTGATAAGGAAGATGATGATAATAACATGATGATGAAAATATACATTTTCCGTGTGATATACATTGAAGAGCTCTCAGTAGGCTAAGCACATATGGTTGAGTATTCTCTATAAAATACAATGGCATGTTAGTCCAAAGCCAAATGGTAACTCTCCATAAATAGACATCCACCTTTATGTCCTGTTATGGCTGACGAGGATGTGGCATGGTGCCTCAAAGTGTACCACGAACTTTCACATCCATAATCTTTTTTACCCCTCGCAGCTGGCCTTCAAGATAGAGAGTGAGGGCATAGCAATGTAGTATAGACCACTGGACATGAGTCGGGCTGGAGTTCCACACTCGCCCTGTGACTTTGAACAAGTCCTTTCACCATTTTAGTCTCCATTTGCTCACTTGTGAACTGAGATAGAATTCCTGTTTTGTGGAATCCACAGTCTTATGGGAATCAAACGGGAGACCATATGTGAAAGTGCTAAACCACCCTGCCCACATACAAAGATCTGATCTGCCCTTATTTTGAAACATAAGGAAACTAAAGTTGACAGAAGTGACCTGACACGTGCAAAAGCTCTCAGCTTACAAGAGGGAGAGGCAGAATAGGAAATTGGGTCAGTGTGCCTTCCTTCACACAGCACTGATCCTGAACCGCTGACATTCCCTGCAGGCCCTTCACTGCAGTGGCAAAGTAAGAGAAAGACACAGGTCACATAGACCCCTGCGGTCAGAGTTTTACAAAGCAGACCTGGCCAGTAGATCACTGCACCATGTCCCCAGAGGTCAGGCCACCAACTCTCTGTGGGAAGCACAGCTTCCTGTATCAGGCTCTATGCCAAACCGAAGCCCTTTGCAGGTATTTAACTCTTTGCTACGTCCCAATGTATACTAGGGTCATGAGAGGCAGAGTGAAAGTGAGGGGGTGCTGGGTTTAAGTTATCTGCTGATGAACTTGGAGCCATCATGAATTTGTCAGAGGCATGTGAACCAGAGTAACTCCATCTTAAATAGGATCTGGGTAAAATGAGGCTGAAACCTACTGGGCTGCATTCCCAGACAGTTAAGGCACTCTGAGTCACAAGATGAGATAGGAGGTCAACACAAAATACAGGTCATAAAGACCTTGTTGATAAAACAGGCTGCAGTAAAGGAGCTGGCCAAACCCACCAAAACCAAAATAGCGATGACAGTGACCTCTGGTCGTCCTCACTGCTATACTTTCACCATTGCCACAACAGTTTACAAAAATGCCATGGCAACATCAGAAGTTACCCTATATGGTCTAAAAAGGGGAGGCATGAATAATCCACCCCTTGCTTAGCATATCATCAAGAAATAACCATAAAAATGGGCAACCAGCAGCCCATGGGGCTGCTCTATGGAGTAGCCATTCTTTTATTCCTTTATTTTCTTAATTAAACTTGCTTTCACTTTGCACTGTGGACTTGCCCTGAATTCTTTTATGTGCTAGATCCAAGAACCCTCTCTTGGGGTCTGGATTGGGACCCCTTTCCTGTAACAAATTGATAATTTAACTCGCTCTTTTTTTTTCCTCTTTCTGTCATCCAGGCTGGAGTACAGTGGCACAATTTTGGCTCGCTTCAACCTCAGCCTCCCGGGTTCAAGCAATTCTCCTGCCTCACCTCCTGAGTAGCTGGGATTACAGGCACGCGCCACTGTTGGTCTCGAACTCCTGACCTCGTGATCCACCCGCCTCTGCCTCCCAAAGTGCTGGGATTACAGGCGTGAGCCACTGCACCCAACATTTTTTTTTTTTCAGACGGAGTCTCACTCTGTCACCAGTGGTGCAATCTTGTCTCACTGCAACCTCTACCTCCCAGATCCAAGTGATTCTCCTCCCTCAGCCTCGTGAGTAGCTGGGACTACTGGCATGCACCAACACACCTGGTTAATTTTTGTATTTTTAGTAGAGACAGGGTTTCACTATGTTGCCCGGGCTGGTCTCGAACTCCTGACCTCAAGAGATCTGCCCTCCTCGGCCTCCCAAAGTGCTGACTACAGGCATGAGCCACCGTGCTCAGCCTATCTCTCTTTTAATTCAAGGTAACAATAGTTGCCATTTCTTGAGTGCTTCATATGTGTACTTTACTCATGTTATCTCATTTAATCCTCACTACAGCCCTCTAAGAATGTAGGTGTTATTATCACTATCCCTCAAGTGAGAAACTTTAGACCCTCACAGATCAGGTTATACTTCCAAGGTCATGCAACTATGTAGGCTGCCTCAGAAGTTCGTGCTCTTAGTCACTCCAGTGTTTCTTTCCTTTTTCTTTTTTCTTTTCTTTTTTTTCTTTTTTCTTTTTTTGAGATGGAGTCTCACTCTGTTGCCCAGACTGGAGTGCAATGGCATGATTTCAGCTCACTGCAACCTCCGCCTCCCCGGGTTCAAGTGATTCTCCTGCCTCAGCCTCCCGAGTAGCTGAGATTACAGGTACGTGCCACCACGCCCAGATAATTTTTGTATTTTTAGCAGAGACAGGGTTTCACTATGTTGGCCAGCCTGGTCTCAAACTCCTGACCTCGTGATCCACCCACCTCAGCCTCCCAAAGTGCTGGGATTACAGGTGTGAGCCACTGCACCGGCCCAGTGTTTCTCAAGGAATGGCCTGCAGGCTACACATATCAAAATCACCTGATGCACACTCCCTCCCCTAACCCACCCTCACCTATGGAATCAGACAAGGAGTGGGAGCAAGAATGGGAGCCCATAAATCTGCATTTCACAAGGCTACATACAGCTCAGTCCCATAGACATCCAAGTTTGAGAATCACAGCCACACTCCCCAGCCTCCCAGAAGCATTCAATCCAAAGACAGACAAGGAAGGGAACAGTGTGACCTTCAATACTGAATGCTTCTTTGGCATCACTGTGGACAACAAAAGCCAAGTCCCTTTCCCCTTACTATTTGCTGAATAACCTGCACAGCTCTTCTTTAGCAGGTCTGAGTGGGACAAGGTTGTTTCTGTTGATTGACAGGGATTTTAGCATGAATATTTAATGGGCAGGGCAGCTGGTACACTTGGCTAATGTAATATTTCAAGCTCTGCTTTCACACTGAAGGGATTTGCCCTCCCTTAATGCATGTCTACATCCTGTCCCAGTCCTTCCAACGGCATTTCCCACACAGATAATGCCAGTTCAGGGGCCCTCTATTTTCCCAGTCCTCAGAGTAAGTTAGCACTTACTCTTATTTTGAGATAAGGTCCTTCATGCTGATGGAAAGCTACTGGGCATTCTCTTGATTTTTACCATTTCCTGTCCGGGCCCTCCAAGCCATCTCGGTTACAACCCATTGATAGAATCCACTTGGCTGATGTCATTTAGATGAGTCACTCATGCCTTTACCATTCTGTCTCTGTATCATCTCTATATCTTTCTCTATCTCTATCTCTGTCTCTGTCTGTCTTCTCCTTCCAGCCTCTGATATTTCCCAGCTTGCAAAATATTTGGTTCCAGTATTGTAGTTGTGGTTTATCTGAGCCAATTAAGGGGACAAAGAACACTGTCGTCAAGATGAACAGTCTCACTTGCTGTGTTTCTGAAAATTCTTGGAGAGTAATTTCATGCAACTAACATTATACTTAATAATGAAGAACTAAATGCTTTTCCCTTAAGTCGGGAACAAGGCAAGGATGTTTACTCTTACCCTTCTATAAGGTAAATAAATAAATAAATGCTTTCTGATTCAAAAGGAATATGTAAAACTGTCTTTATTCACTAATAACACAATATTGTATGTAGAAAATCCCAAGGAATCCACAAAAAACTAATGGAATTAATGAGGTTATTCCATTATCCTCACGGTTGTGAGGTTATAAGATACAAGAACAATACACAAAAAACCAATTATACTTCTATATATTAACAGCAAACAATCCAAAAATAAAATTAGGAAAACAATTTCATTTGTAGTAGCACCAAAAATATATGTAGCAATAAATTTAATAAAAAAGTAGAAAATGTACACTAAAAACTACAAAACATAAATGAGACACATTAAAGAAGATCTAAATAAGTGAAAAGATTCCATGTTCACATTCAAAGACTCAATATTGTTGAGATGGCAATTTTTCCCAAATCGATTTATAAATTTAACACATCCCTATCAAAATCACTAGAATAGCTAAAATGGAAAAGATGCAATAACATGGGTTGGCAAGGGATGGAGAGCAACAAGAATATTCATGCGTTGCTGGTGTGAATACGAAATGGGGCAACCCCTCCAGAAAACCATTTGGCAGTTTCTTGAAAAGTTAACATACATCAACCCTACGAGCCAGCAATTCAGCTTCCTAGGTATTTACACACAAGAAGAGAAATGAAAACATCTGTCTGTCCATGAAAGGGCTGTTCTTCAATGTTTGTGACAGCTTCATTTATAATTACTCTAATTTGCAAATTACCCAAATGTTCTTGAACAGGTAAAGTGATAACCAAATTGTGATATATTCATACAATGAAATACTCTTGGCCAAAAAAATGTTATTGATATATGAAGTAACATAGATGAATCTCACAGATATTATGCTGAGCAAAAGAAACCAGATACAAAGGAGTACATAACATGATTGTTTATATAAAGTTCTAGAGCAGGTAAAATTGATCTAGAGTAATAGAAATCAAATTAATGGTTATTAGGCACGATAAGGGAAAGAAGGGCCACATGGGAACTTTCTGGGGACTGGCAAACACACACACACACACATTTCTTTTTCAGAGACAGCATCTCACTGTGTTGCCCAGGCTGGAGTGCAGTGACTATTCACCAGCACAATCATACAAACACACTGTGGCCTTGAACTGCTGGTCTCAAGGGATTCTTCTGCCTCAGCCTTCCAAGTACATGGGACTACAGGCGCATGCCACCATGCCCAGCTAATTTTGTATCTTGGTTTTAAGGTGGTGGGTACACAATACATACCTTTGCCAAAAGGCATCAACCAGTTTCATCAATCTGCTTACCCTGTGTAAATGTTATTGTACATAAATTACCTTATTTGAGTTCAAATTAAATAAGTTTATTATCTTCTCTCCAAATCACCACTATCATGGACGATAACACCCTCCAAGTTAACCAGGTCAAAAACTTCAAAGGTTTGGCTGATTTTTCCTTCTTTATCTTTCAAATCCTATTAGCTATAGGTCCAGTGGATTTTCCCTTTGAAATCTATGCATTCATTCCTACCTTAGCCCCAGTACTGAAGTCTATTGTTTCCATTAGTCTTGCACAGGCAAAAGCAGAGGCAGAGTGGAGAAAAAAAGAGAGAGGAGGAAGGGGCGGGGGAGGAAAACTGACAACCATGAATTCCTTGTTTGTTATTTTTTTTTGTGGGGGATGGGATTTAAGCTTAACCTTTGTGTTTTGTTTCTATTATTGGCAACAAATGCTGAGGCAGAGTGATGTGGTGATTAGAAGCTTGACTCTGGAGCTAGAATGACTAAGTTTCAATGAATCTTGGCTCTATTAACTGTGTGGCTTTGAGCAATTTACTTATCCCTTTGAGCCTCAGTTTCCCCCTCATTACTGCCCTGCCACTACAACGAAAAGCACGTTAGATGCTGTGATAGAGATGGTGACCAAGTGCTGTGGGAGAGCCGAAGAGGAGCACTACTCCATCAGCCAGACTTCAAAGGCTGAGGGCTAATCCTCAAGACGGCCCTCACCAACTCCAAGTTCAGGAGTTTCCCAAACTACCCTCAGATGCTAGGATTCTATAAAGACACAGAACTAACAGAAAGCTATTATTCTCCCAGTGACAGTTTAATTACAGTGAAAGGATACAGATAAAAATCAGCCAAAGGAAGAGGCACACAGAGCAGAATCTGAGAGGTTTTCAATTGTGAAGTGTCCATCGTCCCATCCCCCTGAAGTCAGGAAGTGTTACCCTCTCAGCATCCATGTGAGACAATGTGCATGGAATATTGCCAACCAGGAAGCTCATTTGAGCTTCAGTGTCCAGAGTTTTGTTGTGGTTTCATTTATTTATTTACTTATTTAAGATGGAGTCTCACTCTGTCACCCAGGCGGGAGTGCAGTGGCACGATGTTAGCTCACTGCAACCCCTGCCTCCCAGGTTCAAGCAATTCTCCTGTCTCAGCCTCCCAAGTAGCTGGGACTACAGGCGTGATCCACCACCCCTGGCTATGTTTTTGTATTTTTAGTAGAGATGGGGTTTCGCCATGTTGACTATGCTAGTCTCAAACTCCTGACCTCAGGTGATCCACCCGCCTTGGCCTCCCAAAGTGCTGGGATTATAGGTGTGAGCCATCTTGCCTGACCTGTGGGGTTTTTAATTTTTAAAAAAAAATTTTGTTTCTTAGACAGGGTCTTGGTATGTTGCTCAGGCTGGTCTTGAACGCCTTGGCTCAAGTGATCCCCCTGCCTCAGCCTCCTGAGTAGCTGGGACTTTAGGCGTGTGTCACTGCACCCATCTCAGTGTCCAGAATTTTTATTGGGGATTCATTACATGAGCAGGATTAATTTATTGATTGACTGATTGATTGCCATGTGGTTGAATTCAGACTTCAGTTTTTATGATACTGCAAGACTCAAAGCCCTGACCCTAGGTCACATCATTGGCCTTTCTGGTATGGCTTGTTCCCACCCTAAGACTGTTAGGTGTGATAAACCCCACCCTGAAATCTGGTGTGGCCATCCGCCATCCTAAACAAAGACTCTCCTCTCAGGTATGACAGAGTACCTCCTAGAAGTCTAGAGTAAAACCCAGATATTTTCTTTGGGTAAGGCCAAATTCTTTACTACAAAGAATTTGGGAGCCAAGCTTTATGGTTAGGGTTGAGATAAGTTGGAGTCTAATTGAAGTCAGCAGAAAAATCTGACAAAAGCCATGATGGATTGATTTGTTACTGATATTTTTATGTAAAAAAAGAATCAGGGCTGGGAGCAGTGGCTCATTCCTGTAATCCTGTAACCGCCCAAGATGTTCACCTTGCCTGCTGCGTACACAGGGCCACTTCATCAAGACAGGGGAATTGCAATAGATAAAGAGTAATTCATGCAGAGACAGCTGTGTGGGAGACCAGAGTTTTATTATTACTCAAATCAGTCTCTCCAAGCATTCAGGGAGCAGAGTTTTTAAGGATAACTTGGTGGGTTGGGGGAAGCCAGTGAGCCAGGAGTGCTGACTGGTCAGAGATGAAATCACAGGGAGTCAGAGCTGTCTTCTCGTGCTCAGTCAGTTCCTGGGTGGGGGCCACAAGATCAGCTGAGCCAGTTTATTGATCTGGGTGGTGCCAGCTGATCCGTCAAGTGCAGGGTCTGCAAAATATCTCAAGCACTGATCTCAGGAGCAGTTTAGAAAGGGTCAGAATCTTGTATCCTCCAGCTGCATGATTCCTAAATCATAATTTCTAATCTTGTGGCTAATGTTAGTCCTACAAAGGCAATCTAGTCCCCAGGCAAGAAGGAGGTCTGCTTTGGGAAAGGGCTATTACCATCTTTGTTTAAACTATAAACTATAAACTAAGTTTCTCCCAAAGTTAGTTCAGCCTAGGCCCAGGAACGAACAAGGACAGCTTGGAGGTTGGAAGCAAGATGGAGTAGGTTAAGTTACATCTCTTTCACTGTCTCTGTCATAATTTTGCAAAGGCGGTTTCAATCCCTCCCTTTGGGTTTTATAACACCTTAACCTTGAGGTGTAGGGTATGAAGATGGGAAAAGACCATTGATCGCTCTGGCTTCTTCTTGCTGATAGGGAACGTAGTAGGAATGGGAGTGAACCACAAGGTGAGAAGAGTGGAACTGCTTTGCAACTGTCTCAGCAACTCACGCAGGCCTGGCTGGGCTTTCATGCCTTGCATGGCAAAAACATTAGTACTTTCATCTATAGTTTTAGTACATTGTTTAAGTGAACAGCCTACTATAAGGTAAATAATGAGTCCTAGGATAAGGAGTACAATTCCCAATTTTTGTTTTTTTTGAGACCGAGTCTCGCTCTGTCGCCCAGCCTGGAGTGCAGTGGTGCGATCTTGGCTCACTGCAAGCTCTGCCTCCTGGGTTCATGCCATTCTCCTGCCTCGGCCTCTGGAGTAGCTGGGACTACAGGCACGTGCCACCACGCCTGGCTAATTTTTTTGTATCTTTAGTAGAGACCGGGTCTCACCGTGTTAGCCAGGATGGTCTCGATCCCCTGACCTCATGATCCGCCTGCCTCAGCTTCCCAAAGTGCTGGGATTAGAGGTGTAAGTCACCGCGCCCAGCTTTTTTTTTTTTTTGAGACCGAGTCTTGCTCTGTCGCCCAAGCTGGAGTGCAGTAGCGCGATCTTGGCTCACTGCAACCTCTGCCTCCTGGGTTCAAGAGATTCTCCTGTCTCGCCCTCCCAAGGAGCTGGGATTACAGGCGTGTGCCACCACACCTGGCTGATTTTTTTTATTTTTAGTAGAGACGGGGTTTCACCATGTTAGCCAGGATGGTCTCGCTCTCCTGACCTTGTGATCCGCCCACCTTGGCCTCCCAAAGTGCTGTGATTACATGCGTGAGCCACTGTGCCCGACTACAATTTCCAATTTTAAAAGCAAAGATTTGAAAGCATTAATTTGAGGACTTCTAACCCACAAAGAATTTAGAATTTAGTCTAAACTGCAGAAAAAAAACCTCAAGAACAGCTATGGTTTTTCTGTGAAAGCATAATTTTTCTCTCTCCAGTCCTCATTTTTATTAAAAACAAATCATGACAGAACTTATTTGTTTACAAAATAAACTTTAGTCTTACTATATGTGGCCTGATTACTTGCATAAAATGCAGCAAGAATAATTATTTTTCACTTAGGCTTTTAAAATTGGCTTTGATAGAACTTTGTTCTGTGAAGAATCTCAGATAAGACTTTTGTTTTTTTTTTTGAGACACAGTCTCACTCTGCCACCCAGGCTGCAGTGCAATGGTGTGATCTTGGCTCACTGCAGCCTCTGCCTCCTGGGTTCCTGCGACTCTCCTGCCTCAGCCTCCTGGGTAGCTGGGATTACAGGCGCATGCCACGATGCCCAGCTAATTTTTGTATTTTTAGTAGAGATGGGGTTTCACCATCTTGGCCAGGCTGGTCTCGAACTCCTGACCTCAGTTGATCTGCCTGCCTCAGCATCCCAAAGTGCTGGGATTACAGGTGTGAACCACTGTGCCCAGCCTAAATAAGGCTTTTTAAAAGCCAAGCCCAGCCATGGGTTTGTACCCTCAAATACCCCTAAGTTGGACAAATTCCTCTCCTCTTGAGGTCCCAAGATAACCTGGGATTCCTGGGCCTGTTAGAAAGTGACATTCTTTACTTACCACAGGTCAGGAACCTTGTACAGGGACTCTGTGTGGATAAGGTATGAGGCCAGATTCCCCAACAGGCTTTAATTGGCTATACAAGTCACCTTTGATTCTTTAAAGGAAGCATGCCATTCCAGTCAAAGCCTTGGCAAAATAACCAATTTCTCCAATTGTGTCCTGTTACAAAAGAAAATGGATTCTTACTGCACTTATGCAATTAGCTATACTGCCATAAATTAAGAATATTCATAAATAGTTTCCAAATTCTGGAGCAATCAGGTAGAGAGGAACAAATATGCTCCAAATTTTGTTCACAGGAGTATATTTTACTCACTTGTTAAAAGTTGCAAATAGCCCAGTAATCCCAGCACTTTGGGAGGTCGAGGTGGGTGGATCATGAGGTCAGGAGATTGAGACCATCCCGGCTAACATGGTGAAACCCTGTCTCTACTAAAAATAAAAAAAAAAACGAGCTGGGCATGGTGGTGGGTGCCTGTAGTCCCAGCTACTCTGGAGGCTGAGGCAGGAGAATCACTCCGACCCGGGAGGTGGAGCTTGCAGTGAGCCGAGATCACGCCACTGCACTCCAGCCTGGGTGACAGAACGAGACTCTGTCTCAAAGAAAAAAAAAACATGTTGCAAATAGCTCTAAAGAAATAAATTCTCTTGTCTCTGGAAACAAAAGGTTTTGCAATATTTAATACATTAGCTCCCCATGAGAATCCTAGAAGTTTGGACTAGCACAGTTTTTAAAGTTTTATCTGAGACCTGCACTTAGAGTCCTATATCTGATTATAAACTGCCTTTTGAAAAGGACCAAATCAAGCCAAAATGTCTGTGGATGACAAAAGTCTACAGACACTATTAAAACTACAATTGATCAGGAATTTTGGTTACTTCTGTGACATACAAAATTTTTTTTTTTTTTTTTTTTGAGACGGAGTCTCGCTCTGTCGCCCAGGCTGGAGTGCAGTGGTGCAATCTCGGCTCACTGCAAGCTCTGCCTCCCGGGTTCACGCCATTGTCCTGCCTCAGCCTCTCCGAGTAGCTGGGGCTACAGGCGTCCGCCACCACGCCCGGCTAATTTTTTTTTTTGTATTTTTAGTAGAGACGGGGTTTCACTGTGGTCTCGATCTCCTGACCTCGTGATCCACCCGCCTTGGCCTCCCAAAGTGCTGGGATTACAAGCATGAGCCACTGCGCCTGGCCTCAAAAATTTTACATAACAATTGTAGTTACTAATAATGTACACTAAATTATAGCAACATTATAGAAGTTTCTCATAATTTTAGAACACATACTAATAACATATTTATACAAATACAGTCCAAAGTAGACCAAACACCATTCACTCTTGTACTCGAAAGTTTTTCCTCTATTCTAACGTAACAATCTCCAGTGTTATTAATCAGAATACTGCATTAACAGCATCTATCAAATTTTATAGCTGATTATAAAACCATCTTTTAAACAGGAACAAAACAAGACAATTGTCTGTGGATGACAAAACCATTTTAGGGCAGCCACAATTAAAGACACGATTGACAAGGAAATTTGTTACCTCTGCAGCACATAGCCTGTTAACATAATAATTATAATTATTACTGATAACATATATTAAGTAATATTAGAATTATAGGAGTTTTACATAATTTTGGAACATATACCAATAACACATTTACACAAATATAGATGAAAGAAAGCCAAACATCATTTCATATCTGACAATGCTTCCTGTATGATTTTTGTACCAAATAAGCCAAATGTCACTTTTGGGCTTTAGAGGACCTAATATCTAAAATATTAGATAAGAAAAAGACATAATTTATAATTTGATTTTGGAAAGTTTGTCAAATATCAAAGTTTTAAAACACTGGATATCACAAAATAGAATCCAAGGTCACTATAAGTCATTCATTTGGGCAAAATGATAACTTCAAAAATTTTTTTAAAAAAGAAAAACCTTTACTCTGATAGAGGAAACAGCTTTCCAAACAAGACCCAATGAAGATAGGATGAGGCCAGCTGAATCTGTCTCTTCCCTCTCTCCTCCTTTTTTTTTCCTGCCATTTACCCAAAGGAGAAAACAAAACCCTTTCATTATCTTTTAACATTACATAAAAATCATCTTCAAAAGAGAAAACCAAATCTCATGTTTACATTAGTGCATCTTTAATGTTAAAGCTAGTTTTTTAAATAAAATTTTATAGCTCTATCCAGCTTTAATTAATTTGACCATAAGGCAAGATTTTCATCAACTTTTTAGAACCCTTTACAATTTTACATCAAACAGTAGATCAATTTTCTAAGAAAACCGTGTTATTTGGACACATGGGCCCAAATTCTGGCCCTACATCATATGATTTTAATGTTTTAACCTAAGGAAAAAGCTAAATAATTTCTTTTAAATCTTAGCCAACTTGTTTATATCCACATAATTTTTATAAGATCAACCCTCTGCAAACCCTTTTCACTTTGCTTAAACCTTCAGTTTTGTTCCTTTACTCTTTTAGGTTAAGACAATCTTTAAAACCCTCTGAACTAGACAAAATTACATTCCCATTAAAAGCCATATTCCCATGCCTTTTTATAATCTTTTACCGAAAACACACTCAATAAATGGCAAAGTTACACAAATAACAGATGGAATAATTCCAGAAGCCAACAATTGAACCCAGGCCATCACTGTCAAAAGATAAAGCCTTAGCTACTGAGCTATATAGCATTGAGCAGTTTCTATTGCTTTTCCCAGAAGGAGCCTAGAGAAGCCAATTCCAAGCTTGCAGGGCTTTTAACTGCTCAAGAAAAATTTTTAGGACTAACTATGACATGAACCCCAAAATTCTTGTCCTTTGGATGGTGGAAACCAAAAGAAACTATCCCCACATGGTCACACGGTTAAGCTCTTAAGGACACAAAAAAAGACTGAGAAATTTCATACAGCATTGGTTTCAGGGACCCATAGCAAAGCTTGCAGCTGACCAGTCTGCCAAGCTGGCTTGAAAAGCAGGCTTATAGTGGTCCTAAACCCACGTTCTATCCTGTGATTCCCCTCTCTCAATCACAGAACACAGACAAATTCTTAGCTCAAAGTACACCAGATTTGCTACAGCCTAAGACTAGTCTCACAAATCCTTTTTTCCATTACCCACACAGAGAAAGAGAAAGAGAGAGACCAGAAACTTGGCTGGTAAGAATTTCTTACCCTTTTAACTAGCATACCAGGTTTCTGGGTTCCCTTTCTCTGCAGCTTCCAGAAGAACGGAGTGGCTTCTGATGACCCTGCTCGCTTGTGCTATAGCTGTGGGGTTCAAGTCACTTTACAAGAGAAAATCACCCTTTACTGTTTTACGGAAACATAGGTAAGATTCTTAATGTGCAAGATGCTGCCCAATGGGCTGCATGGGGAACTGAATTAACATTTTCCATCCCAGCAAAATACACACAACAAAACAAGCATTAGTCACCTCGTTCAGCATCCAATATCAAGCTGGCAAAGCTCAACTGTTTCCCGTTGGTCCCTGTTGCCTTTGATCCACTCCAGGTGGGGATGGATGACCTCTGAACAGTAATTCACAATGGGATCTCTGGGCAAGGGGAAGAGTCACCCCGAGAGATAGTCCTCTTGAGCCTTCTTTAGGGCTCATCTAATGTGACCAAACAAATAAGAAGTGTTCTCTGAGTTAGGCCTGCTGGACTTCCATTAGCAACCCCTCTGAGATCCCTTCCACATATACGGACACACACAAAGATGAGATGGACAGAAGGCCTTCCAAATCAGATCCCTAACCAAGAACTCCAAGAGTATCCTTTCCAAACTACCCTCCTATTTGTGGTCTGAGAAACCACCTCGAAATTTTCCTGATTGAGGAGAAGTCTCCCAAACCAAGACCCTTCCTACCAGTTACAAAGAGCCAATCAAGACTTCCAGGAGCCAGATATCCACAATGAGGCTACAGACACAGACACCCTATGGTAGAGATACAGACACCTTGCAATGGGGCCACAGACACCCCACCATAGGGCTACAGAACCAGTTAGGAGAAGGAAGGAGGCGTTGGCAGTGCTTAGGATACTCACCAGTCCAGACACCCCATAGTGGGGCTACGGACAGACACCCTGTGATCGGGCTATAGTTAAAAGACGTCTCTCCAGGACTATTTCTCCATTGCAGTTAAATCCATGCACATTGGGTCAGCAGCGCCCTGCTAGAGAGAGAGTACCAGAGTCAGCCCCCAGTCCAAGACAACTAGGCAGCCACTTGGGCTGGCTTCCGGATCCATCGCTGAGGGAGGAGGAGAGACTGAACCATAGGGAGGTAGCTACAAGGGCAAACCAAATTTATAACCACCCAAGGGGTTCACCTTGCCTGCTGCGTAGACAGAGCCACTTCATCAAGACGGGAATTGCAATAGAGAAAGGGTAATTCATGCAGAGCCAGCTGTGTGGGAGACCAGAGTTTTATTATTACTCAAATCAGTCTCTCCAGGCATTCAGGGAGCAGAGTTTTTAAGGATAACTTGGTGGGTAGGGGGAAGCCAATGAGCTAGGAGTGCTGATTGGTCAGAGATGAAATCACAGAGAGTCGGAGCTGTTTTCTCGTGCTCAGTTCCTGGGTGGGGGCCACAAGATCAGCTGAGCCAGTTTATTGATCTGGGCGTTGCCAGCTGATCCATCAAGTGCAGGGTCTGCAAAAAATCTCAAGCACTGATCTTAGGAGCAGTTTAGAAAGGGTCAGAATCTTGTATCCTCCAGCTGCATGATTCCTAAACCATAATTTCTAATCTTGTGGCTAATGTTAGTCCTACAAAGGCAATCTAGTCCCCAGGCAAGAAGGAGGTCTGCTTTGGGAAAGGGCTATTACCATCTTTGTTTAAACTATAAACTAAGTTTCTCCCAAAGTTAGTTCAGCCTAGGCCCAGGAATGAACAAAGACAGCTTGGAGGTTCCAAGCAAGATGGAGTTAGTTAAGTTAGATCTCTTTCACTGTCTCAGTCATAATTTTGCAAAGGTGATTTCAATCCCAGCACTGTGGGAGGCCAAGGTGGGCGGATTGCTTGCACTCAGGAGTTCAAGACCAGCCTGACCAACATGGGTAAACTGTCTCTACAAAAAAATACAAAATTTAGCTGGGTTTGTTTTGTGCCTGTAGTCCCAGCTACTTGGGGGGCTGAGGTGAGAGGATTGCTTGAGCCCCAGAGGTCTAGGCTGCAGTGAGCCAAGATCATGCCACTGCACTCCAGCCTGGGTGACAGTAAGACCCTGTCTCAAAAAAATTTCTTAAAAATTATATTCCTTTTATACTTAAATATTAATAGCAATAATTCTTACCCCTAGATTTTAGTTTTATCCTGGCTATTCTTTTTTTTTCTTGTTACTGCTTTATGAAAAGCTCATGTTTTCCTAAAATTAGAAAGCTTTTAAAGATGGTTAAAAAAACTGAACTGAACATTAAACACACACATTTTGCCTTTCAAAGAAGAAGGTAAAAGAATGACCACAATCAGGCTCGGGAGTTTATCTGTTTTCAGTAATCTATGCATTGTTCTACATTCCTCTAGATAACTGGGAGTTGTCTGAGATTGGTTTTTGTAAATGTTTAATTTTGCCTGCTTTTACAAGATAGTCATTTAGCAAAAGAAATTTCCAAATAATTCCTCATTTCAGCACTAATAGGCAAGAAAAGAAGATCAAATCCTTGAACTATTTACTTAGATGAACAGAAATATCCTTTTTTGAAATAATGGATATGCAAGATTTAGCCATTAAAGGGTTAGGGTAAGATGAAAATCCTCTCAGTAATAGTTGAAATCTGAGAAAATCTTTCAAGGAAATTAAACACTTGATCAAAAAGAGGAAAGGGTTATTGGTGAGAGCTGAGATTAAACAGCAGAGTTGTCTGAGAAGAGGCCTCAATTATAAGAAGCGTGCAGTTAATAATATCCTCTCAGGGATCTGCCTTTCCTCAAGACATTGCTTTGGGGAAAAATGCAATAGGGTTTCATTTTTTTTAACTAAGATAGGACATGCAAAGAAAATTTTAAAATGGAAAGTTAGTAAAAAATTAGAAACAAGAAGGAAGAATTTAGAAGTATACTTTTAGAATAATCTAAGAGATAGGAAACTGTTACCCCAAATTGGAGTCAAAGACATTTTAAAAGTACACATCCATTAAATTTTATTTTGTAAACTGAAATATAGAAACAAACCAAAAGCAAGATACTATTCACACTCACTGCCATGAAATTAACTAAGCACTTACATCATTTAAGTCCTTCGGCTCCTAAGAACACAGAAATCTCCAGAATGAGTCTGTTATTTGAGTCTCATCTTTGTCAGTGACTCATCACATGGTCCTGAAGAAGAAGAACCACTTTCCCCTGTTGCATTTCTCCACTGGGAAGTATGAGAATGCTTTACAGTCAAAATGTCCACCATCATTATCATCACCAACTACCACATCATCACTACAACTGCCATGTATTAGCTGCCACCTTGTATGGGCGTTGTACCGGGTACTTTCCATAGTTTGTTTGTTTGTTTGTTTATTGAGACAGATTCTCACTCTGTCGCCCAGGCTGGAGTGCAGTGGTGCAACCTCGGCTCACTGCAACCTCCGCCTCCTGGATTCATGTGATTCTCCTAACTCAGCCTCCCGACTAGCTGGGATTACATGTGCTGGCCACCACACCTGGCTAATTTTTTGTATTTTTAGTAGAGATGGGGTTTCACCATGTTGCCCAGGCTGGTCTTGAACTCCTAATCTCAGGCAATCCGCCCACCTCAGCCTCCCGAAGTGCTAGGATTACAGGCGTGAGCTACTGTGCCCAGCTCACAGTTACTTAAATTAATTCGTATAAAAGCACCAAAGATTAAAGTATTATTATTTCTACTTTACAGATGAAAAATCTGGTGCTCAGAGAATTCACAGAGTTAGTAAGCAAAATAGTTAAGTTAAAACCTAGTTCTGGGCTGGGCATGGTGGCTCACGCCTGTAATCCCAGCACTTTGGGAGGCCGAGGTGGGTGGATCACCTGAGGTCAGGAGTTTGAGACCAGCATGGCCAACATGGTGAAACCCCATCTCTACTAAAAATACAAAAATTAGCCAGGCATGGTGGCATGCGCCTGCAATCCCAGCTACTCGGAGGCTGAGGCAAGAGAATTGTTTGAACCTGGGAGGCGGAAGTTGCAGTGAGCAGAGTTCATGCCTGCACTCCAGCCCGGGCCACACAGCGAGACTCCATCTCAAAATAAATAAATAAATAAATTCCCTCACTTTTATCCCCGCTTCTGTGGTTCAATAGTTTAGCATTTCTTGTGAGTAATTGTATTTGTAACTAGCCAGTGCTCAGGTTGTCTTCATCACACTTGGCCTTAGGGTTAGCTCAGTCTTTGGAAGGACAGTAAGGACTCTTCCTTCTCTGTGGGCCTAAGGTTAACAGAGGGTGGAGCCCTACAACTCGATGGGCAATAGGCAGCTTGAGGCAGTCATTGTACCTAGGCTGTGAAGAGAACTGTGATAGGTCCCAGCAGCAGACAGAGCAATCTTGAGTTGGGCAAATTCTCTTTTACACTCTACGCCAATACCATACAGTGCCTCATAACATTCAAAGTTCTTTTTGATAGCATTTCAAGTCTATATGCCTTCTCTTACAGCATACTCCCTTTTGAGTAAATACACAAAGAAAAAAGGTTTCATTGAAGCAGTTTGTTATAATTCTGGCTGGATGAGACAAAGCCTCAACTTTTGCCTAAACAAAATAGATAAATCTATCGACTTACATAGCTAAATTGTGAGAAGGCAGGAATAGAGCTGGCCTGAGAAAAGACGGAATGCAGAGGACTGAGTACCATCAGGCTTATCTCTCTCCCTTTTCATGGGAGCACTGGTGGTTCCAGGCTCATACTCTCAGAGGGTGGCAACTTGAAAGGAGAAAATGTGCCTGTGAATCTGAACAGCTCCACTTTGGAAAATTCTGGGAAAGAGTTGTGTCGTTCCAACTTGGGTTATGTGCCAATCTCTTCAACCGATCACTAAGGCCAGGGAAGCAGTCATATGAGAGAATGTCCATTTGCATTCTGACTACAGGGTTAGACTGCAGGAAAGATGGGTGGTTTCCCCAAAGAAGGAAATGGCTCTGACTTGGGGCATTACTGTGGCAGCCTCCCTAGCCCCAGCCAACCAAAGGTCATATCTGAAATAGGGATTAGGTTCTAGGGTCAGTCTGAAGGAGAAACATTACATATTTAAAACCATCCTCAAAAATCTCTAAATTGGTTACACATCCCTAATTCTTAGTCACACTAAGGACTGAAAAACACCAAGCTTGATTAAAGAAAAGAACAACATACAAGTCTCTAAAGTGATGTTTGGGCATTGAAATAAATTTGCTTTTTTTTTTTTTTTTTTTTTTTTTTTGAGATGGAGTCTCCCTCTGTTGCCCAGGCTGGAGTGCAGTGGCACTATCTCAGAAATGAGCTTGCTTTTAAGACAGAAATCATGTCCCTTCCCAAGAGTAGGGGATGCAGAGAAATTTCCAAAACTGTGTCTTTTTGTTTGTTTGTTTTTTGAGTCGGAGTTTCGCACTTGTTGCCCAGGCTGGAATGCAGCAGTGCAGTCTCGGCTCACTGCAACCTCCACCTCCTAGGTTCAAGCAATTCTCCTGCCTCAGCCTCCCAAGTAGCTGGGATTACAGGTGCCCACCACCACGCCCGGCTAGTTTTCGTATTTTTAGTAGAGACGTGGTTTCACCATGTTGGCTAGGCTGGTCTCAAACTCCTGACCTCAGGTGATCCACCCGCCTTGGCCTCCCAAAGTGCTGGGATTACAGGTGTGAGCCATGGGGCCTGGCCAAAACTGTCTCTTCTTAACCACAGGGTGCACTCCTTTTTTTTTTTTTTTTTGACATCAAGTTTCTGTTACCTTAAAACAAAACAAGAAAATCATTTATTGAGATGATTTTAAAACATATGTATAAATACATAGCATAGGATCTGGTCATAGAAGGTATTCAATAAATAATTGCTGGATTTAAATCCAAATCTTCCTTGAATCTGAAAGAGAAGTTTCTATTTAGGTTGACATTTTATGTTGTGGCTCCTTCAATCAGCAATCGTCTCTTGATCATCCGGGCTTGGTCTCTGACCTTCAATGGAATCACATGTTAGAGGAGTTTCTTACAGCATGAGTTTGTGCTAGGAGAGGCAGCTGGAGGAAAATGAAATGTGCTTGGATGGCTTGAAGAGCCTGGGTTCTAACCCTGGCTCTGACAAAATTAGTCATGAAACTTAAGGCAAACCCTTTCAGTTTGCTGGGTTTCAGTTTTCTCACTGGCAAAATTGGGATGTTAATGCCTCTCTACCAATAAAGCTGTTGGAGGGAGATTAAACTAGATAGCATATAACTGACTAGCTGGCTCATATTAAACACTGAAATGATGTCAGTTTCTTTCCTTCCTGAGAAGGAATTACATTATGGCAGCCTCGGGATACTGACAACCAAAGAGAGTCTGTAACGTCCACTGACACATCTGGCATAAATAGTTAAAGAAGCAAATTTTGACTCAGAAATATGGTATGCAGTTCTTTATTACCATTTTCTCAGGTGGACAGAACTCTTCTCTGTTTCTATCAAGTTGCCAAAAAATTATTTTTTTAAAAAAATATATACATACATATATATATATATATATATATTTTTTTTTTTTTTTTTTGAGACAGAGTTTCGCTCTTGTCGCCCAGGCTGGAGTGCAATGGCATGATCTCGGCTCACTGCAGTCTTCACCTCCCTGGTTCAAGGGATTCTCCCACCTTAGCCTCCGGAGTAGCTGGGATTACTGGCTTGCACCAGCATGTCCAGCTAATTATTATTTTTTTTTTTTGAGACGGAATCTCGCTCTGTCGCCCAGGCTGGAGTGCAGTGGCGCGATCTCGGCTCACTGCAAGCTCCGCCTCCCGGGTTCACGCCATTCTCCTGCCTCAGCCTCTCCGAGTAGCTGGGACTACAGGCACCTGCCACCACGCCTGGCTAATTTTTTTGTATTTTTAGTAGAGATGGGGTTTCACCGTGGTCTCGATCTCCTGACCTCGTGATCCACCCGCTTCGGCCTCCCAAAGTGCTGGGATTACAAGCGTGAGCCACCGCGCCCGGCCTGTCCAGCTAATTTTTGTATTATTAGTAGAGGCGGGGTTTTACCCTGTTAGCCAGGCTGGTCTTGAACTCCTGACCTCAGGTGATGCACCTGCCTCAGCCTCCCAAAGTGCTGGGATTACAGGTGTGAGCCACCGCACCCGCCATTTTAAATATATTAAATTGTGCCTAATGAGAAGAAAATTTTTTTTTGATTTGGATTTATATGTATACATGTGATAGGATGTTGGTAAAGATACACAGCTATTGAGTTATTGAGCTTTGAAAGTCATTCTGGACACAGTGCTGACCGTTACAAATATTCATTTATAGTGTACAAGTTGTTCTAGAAATAAGGGTTTTTTTTACTGTTTCATTGCTGGCAGTTGAATTTTTTCCTTTCTCAATATAGCCATTAGCCTCTGTAACCTTTCCTAATTGATTGTTCCAAAATGGTTTACTACTGTTCATTATAGTAGAGCTCTTATGTATGTGTGTAATACATGTCATGATTATGAGTAGGCCTTTTGGCTCACAGAAACCCAGACATGGCACAAATATTCATCACACATGGCCCCCGGAAATACCTGGCCTGGAAATCTAAGCCAACATGGGATTAATTTGATGTAATTCAATCTCTTGGAAAGATTGTCTGATATAATTGCCTTACATTATATTTACTGATTGGTTAATTTGGATAGAAATGAATTCTTTTTTGATAAGTGTGAATTAGAATCATATGCTAATTTTACAGAGGAGATTAAGTTATTTATTTAATTTTAATGTCCTTTCAGCACTCTGGTTCAATTGTTGGTGAAATATAGTACTGCACAGTAAGTTGACACCCAGATTTAATTAGTTTCTTGGGGGAATTATTACAAGATGGCATAGACTTTAGCAGCAACCCCAATTTTTAAAAACGTATATTGTGATATTTCTTTTCTTGGAGCATGCATTCCCTATTATTGTATCTTATCTCTGGGATACACATTTCTCTAGAACAAATAGAATATTCATGACCATTACATAGGTTAAAACACTTACACACTAGAGAGGGTCCAGCATGGGCCTCCAAACTATACCTAGAAGATGGCTTCGCACACATTCATGAAATTAGTTATCCTGAGGATCATGGATCCGGTGAGAACATATGCCAGAATGCAGGACAAGAACATACAGATAGATCACTAGCTTTTGTAAATAAGAAACATGAAGTTTGACTAAAGCCAAGACTGAACCATTCAATATTCTAGATCTTACCACCTCTTGCCTTGTTCATGTTGGCAATCATAGCAGCACCAAGTGATTCCTAGTTTATTTGTTAGTCAGGGTGAGATTGAGACTGTAAAGCATTGCAGGAAGAGAGAGCAGCATGCCTAGAGATGAGAGAGAGCCTGGGATGCTCATGGAAATAAGTCCAGGAGTGCTGGGGTATGCAGACCAAGGGGAAGAGTGATGAGGAGGCATAACGGCCAAAGTCTGCAGGAGTCTTGGGCTCATTCTAAGGACAGTGGGAAGCCACTGAAGAGTGCTAAACAAGGAAGTCACATGATCCGATCTGCATTTTTATAAGTTTTTGTCTAGCTGCAGGATTGAGACCAGAGGTCAGGAGAGTAGGTAGGAAGTAGAAGGAGGCAAGGAAGACTCCCAGGCTTTCGACTTGAGCAGCTGAGAGTCTGGGCTATTTATGAAGCAGGGCAACACTGGAGGAAAGGCAGGGTTTTTTGTTTGTTTTGCTGTTATTGTTTGTTTTAAAAGATAGGGGAAAGTATGATAAATTCAGTTTTGGACCCACTGAATTTGGGGTGCCTATGACAACATTGTATTAGTCAGCTTGGGTTGCCTTAACAAAATACCACAGACTTGGTGGCTCAGACAGCAGAAACTTATTTCTTATAGCTCTGGGGACTGGAAAGGCCATGATCAAGGTGCTGACCAGGTACGTTTCATTCTGAGGCCTCTTCTCTTGATTTGTTGGGGGCCACCATCTTGCTATGTGCTCACATGATTTCTTTGTGCCCTTGGAGAGGGCAGAGAGAGAGAGAAAGAGCACCTTGGTGTCCTCTTTTTGTAGAGACACTAATTCTGTTCGATCAGGACCCTACCCTTATGACCTCATTAGCCTTAATTACTTCCTTGGAAGCCCCATTTCCAAATACAGCCACGCAGAGGTTAGGGGCTCAGTAGAGGAATCTGGAGGGAGAGGGGAACAAACAGTCCATAACACTCACCCAAGCAGAGAGGTTAAGGTGTCATCAGGAATGGGAGTGGGAGGGGCTTTGGAACTCAGAGAGGAGGCCTGGGCTGGAGCTCCTGATTTGATAGCTATTGGTATAAAATTGCCAACTTGAAGCTTCAGGAGTGGGCTGAAATCATCAAGGGAGAGAGAACCCCAAAGAAAGGAGGATCTCTCTAGGATCTAAACTTAGGGTAGAGGAAGAAAAGCTGGCAAAGGGGATTAAGATGGAACAGCCAGAGAGCTGGGAAGAAACCAGAGGAGTGTAGTAACTTGAGAACTAAAGGAAAAAGATCTCAAGAGTGTTATCCCATTTCCCTTCTCATGGCCTGGCAAGCAGGAAGTTCCCCTGAACGTCAGACTTCTGGACCTGGCTCTGGTTCCATCCTTCCCCAAAGCCACAACTGTGATTATTGAACAGATGTTGGTTGAGCGGTTAGTGTGTCCCAGCTCTAGTATGGCCTCCGTGGAGGACAGGAAGCAGCTGAAGAAGCAAGTCCTATTTAAGGAACTTACGGAAGAGCCGGGAAATATTTTGAAAGAGAAATAACTCTCAGGGCAGGGCCATGAATATTAACTGACATAACTTGTATACAGTGACCATTGTAAGAGTTTAGAGGAGGCAGAGACTGCTCAGGCCTGAGGGAGTCAGAGGAGAAGTGGATTTGAGTGAGAAGGGTTGCGTTCTTGTGGTGTGAGTGAGCAGGCATTTCAGGCAGAGGGCGTTGCATGAGCGCAGGACACGGAGATGACAAATCTGACCTTGCCATTGGTTCCCCAAGAGCTCCTGGTTGCTGGTACAGGGATTCTGGAGTCTTTAATGCTCTGGCCTCTGCCTGCAGCCCACACTCACCTCCCACTCCTACCCTACAGCCCACACTCACCTTCCTACCCCTCCCCTTCTAGAAGGTGTTTTGTATTCCAGCGGATCAGAACTCTTTGTAGCTTTTCACACATGAACACACACACACACACACACACACACACACCAAGCTTCTAGCGTCCCTGCCTTTATTCATACCATTCCTCTGCTTTGAATGCCACCTGCCCCTCCATCTGGTTTACCCTTACTCGGCCCCTAGGGCTGAGTCTAAGCCTGGGTCCTCACTGAGAAGCTCATCACACTCCATCATTGCCCCCTCAGCCTGCTCACACAGCAGTGTGAGCAATACATCCCCATGAAGACCCCTACCGACACTCTTTGCTAAATGTCTAATTGTTTATGTGGCTGTCACCTGCACTAGATTGTCAGATTCATGAGGGCAGGAACTGTGGTTCTTTTTTGTTTTTTTTTGGTTTTTTTTTTTTTTTTTTTTTGAGATAGAGTCTCACTTTCTTGCCCAGGCTGGAGTGCAGTGGCAGGATCTTGGCTCACTGCAACCTCTGCCTCCTGGGTTCAAGCAATTCTCCTGCCTCAGCCTCCCAAGTAGCTGGGATTACAGGTGCATGCCACCACACCCAGCTAATTTTTTGTATTTTTGTAGAGGCGGGGTTTCACCATGTTGACCAGCCTGGTCTCGAACTTTTGACCTCAAGTGATCCGCCCACCTCGGCCTCCTAAAGTGCTGGCTGGGATTACAGGCAGAAGCCATCGCACCCAGCCTTGTTTTGTTTTTTTAGCACAACCCCAGCATCTAACCCACACAATACGTTGCTGTGGACAATGTTAATGCAACAAATAAAGCACCTTCTTCACTCCACTGTGCTAAATGTGACTTAACTGACATTCAACCTTATACTCCTTCCATAGTAGAATAAAATACAATAAAACGTTAGAGGCATGGAAACACAAAGTAGCCATGGGCAGACTTGGCCACCATGTGACGGGAAGCATTAGCTAAGCAGCCAGGACCACTCTGGGTTCTTGCCTGTTTTGTCACCTTGAGCAGCATGCTTAGTAACTCAGTGGTTTACGCGGATCAAATTTGGAAAATGCCACGATTAATGAGAGTGCAAAACCAATTAATAAGCATGAGAAATTTATTTTGAAACATATAAGGAAAATACTAAACTATGCAAAACCATAATAGCTGACCTTTAGTGGGGACTTACTGTGTGCTAGAGGCTTACTACTATATCCTCTTTACAAATATTAACACGTTTAATTTTCACAATAGCTCCATAAAATTATTCTTAAGTGAGTTAACATTTAAGGAGTGAGTAAAGTAGATAAGCATATAGTAAGCACTATGTACATGTTATTTCTTTCTTTTTTTTTTTTTTTTTTGAGACAGAGACTCACTCAGTTGCCCAGGCTGGAGTACAGTGGCACGATCTCAGTTCACTGCAATCTCCACTTCCCAGGTTCAAGCTATTCTCCTGCCTCAGCCTCCAGAGTAGTTGGGACTAGAGGCGTGAACCACCACACTGAGCTAACTTTTTGTATTTTTAGTAGAGACGGGGTTTCACCATGTTGGCCAGGCTGGTCTCGAACTCCTGACCTCAGGTGATCTACCTGCCTTGGCCTCCCAAAGTGCTGGGATTACGGGTGTGAGCCACCGCACCTGGTCCATGTTAGCTATTTCTATTCTTATGATCATTTTATGGAGAAACCAAGTGGCAATGGGATGAATATAAATAAATTGCCTTAGTAACTTGGTAGGTGGTAAAATTGAGATGTGAAGCCAAGTCATCCAATTCTAGAGTCCAGACTCTTAACCGTTACATTAGAAGGTGACCAAATCCCCTATTCCACTGTAGGTAAAGTCAGTTTAGCTATTTCATTTGAAACAAGATGACTGTGTTTACACAAGAGAACCTGTGACCATTTGGTACCTGTAAAATCCACAGCCATAGGAAAGTAATGTTGTTAACCAAAGCAAAAAGTGCGGGTTGTAGGACAGAGGAAATGAAACTGTGGTTTAAAATATTCACCTGTGGGAAGTCTGTGCTAGTGCAGCAGTTTCCAAACCAGAAACCTTGGCATGGGTAGTAAAGGGTGTATGTGTCTAAAGGGAGCAGAGTCACCAAACATAAAGTCAAGTTCAGGACATTAAAAAGAAATGATTGCCAGTTTCTGTCATTGTCATTTTTAAAAGAAAGACACGGAGAAGAGAAAAGGTGAGAGAAATTGCTGAATGCTAGGCACTCTACTGGGTTCTTAACATATTTTAGCTCATAAAATCATGTGGCCACCTGGAAAGTCCTATCATTATCCTACTTTTGAAGAGAAGAAAACTGAGGTTCAATGACTTGCCCATAGTTTCCTAGTTTGTAAGTGGCAGGACTGAGATTTGAACCTAGGCCAGCCCAGTTCTGAGAACTACATTCTCTCTCTGATGCCAGACTGCAGGTAACCAAACTTTCCTCCCAGTCACATGCTTCTTCTTCCTATCAGAGCAATGGGAAACCCCTGTAGTTCTTACTTTTCAGAGAATATTACATTGCTCCTTTTCTTCCCTTTTTTTTTTTTTTTGGTAGCAGAATATTAAGGACTTATAAAAAGGGTAAAAGAACAAAATCACTAAATTTAAAAAACCCCACTGGGCACAGTGGCTCAGGCCAGGCACTGTGGCTCATGCTTGTAATCCCAGCACTGTGGGAGGCTGAGGCAGGCAGATCACCTGAGGTCGGGAGTTCGAGACCAGCCTGACCAACATGGAGAAACCCCCGTCTCTACTAATAATACAAAAAAAAAAAAAAAATTAGCTGGGCATGGTGGTGCATGCCTGTAATCCCAGCTACTTGGGAGGCTGAGGCAGGAGAATCACTTGAACCTGGGAGATGGAGGTTGCAGTGAGCCGAGATCATGCCATTGCACTCCAGTCTGGGCAACAAGACTGAAACTCTGTCTCAAAAACAAACAAACAAATAGCATTGTCTCGCAATGGTTAATAAGGATACTTTCACCACTTAGTCTTAAATGAGAAAAATAAAAACAATGTGTTTTTTTGTCCCATAAATTAATGTATTCTTTAAAAATGAATTTTTTAAAAAAATAATTTCAACTTTTATTTTACATTTGGGGGTACATGTGCAGGTTTGTTACTTGGGTATACTATGTGATGCTGAGGTTTGGGGTACGATTGATCCCATCAACCAGATAGTGAACATAGTTCCAATAGTTAGTTTTTCAGCCCTTGCCCCCTCCCTCCTACCTCTGTCTAGTAGTCCCCAGTGTCTATTGTTGCCATCTTCATGTCCATGTGTACCTAAAGTTTAGCTCCCATTTATAAGTGAGGACATGAGGTATTTGGTTTTCTGTTCCTGTGTGAATTTACTTAGGATAATGGCCTCCAGCTGCATCCATGTTGCTGCGAAGAACATGATTTCATTCTTTTTTATGGGTCTGTAGTATTCCATGGTGCATATGTACCAAATTTTCTTTAGCCAATTTACTTTTGATGGGCACTAGGTTGATTCTATGTCTTTGCTATTGTGAATAGTGCTGAAGTGAACATACAAGTTCATGTATCTTTTTGGTAGAATGAATTATTTTCTTTTGGATATATACCCAGTAATGGGATTATTGGGTCGAATAGTAGTTTTGTTTTAAGTTGTTTGAGAAATCTCCAATCTGCTTTGCACAGTGACTGAACTAATTTACATTCCCACCAGCAGTGTATAAGCATTCCCTTTTCTCCCGAGCCTCACCAGCATCTGTTGTTTTTTGACTTTTTAATAATCATAAAAGGACTTTTATTCTAAGATTTTTTTTCTCCTACCTACCTGGTGTTAAAATACCTTTATTTTATGAAATGATGACAGCAACCAGTAATTTCTTTTTAATGTCTTAACCTGGCAATTATGTGTTTGCCCTGCCCCCTCCAAAGCCTCCCCCTGTCAACCTTCCTACCTCCTGCAAAATGTTATTGTTATCTCTCTAGGAAGTGCTGCACGAATGCATGTTAGTGTGTGTGTGGGTGTGTGTGTGTGTGTGTGTACAAAGTTTGCCTATTTTTGCCCTAGATTCTCCTCCTCATTTTGTTATTGTTTCTAATATCTGATGAAATATAAAGAAATTTCTCAATGTCTTTGTGATTGCAACTGTATCCTGAACAGGCACGATTTTTGCAAACAGAGAGATATTGACAACACAGTTACTCTCTGAAATATTTTCTCTGAAAAGAGTGACAATGCTGCCTGCTGAGGTCTCTTACACCAAACATGATTCCGAATTACACACAGTCATGATTATAAAAGTGAAACTGATTCCATAACATATTAGCTCTTTTGTGGAAAGTGACTTTCTGATATCAGAAGAGTGTATTGAATAGAATTGAGGCAAAATTATTCTTGTGCCATATATAGAGAACTTTAAGTAAAAAATAATTTTTTTCTAAGTTTAGTTAGCAAGCTTCTTAAAATGAGATCCTCATGTATAGTCATTCATTCCTACAGTGCAATTTTAAAACCAAAAAGAGCTTCCATCCTCTAAATATCTTTCTGTCAACCTATAACAAAACACAGCCAAGGGAAACTGCCAACAGCAGGATTCCCAGGTTGTTTTGCCTTTGCAGGGGTGACTTGCCTCTGACATTATCTGGGGTCCAGGTTCTCTGCCCCTGGGCTCACAATCCCTTTCCCTGCCTTTCTCCTTTAAGTACCCCTCCCTCTCTCCATCGTGCCTCCTGCTCCACTTCATAAGACTTTTATAAACTGTTTTTAATACAGTGAGCGAAACTCAGGATCACACAATAAATACAATAAATACAAACTTGGAAACTATCCCAGTACTGAATTGTTTGACACTTGATCCACATCCCGCCTTACACCCCTCTTCCTGCCACAAACTCAGGCTTTTTTTTCAATCCTTTGTCACTCTCTTTCATAGTGAACTCAAGCTTCCTCCACTGGAAAGCAATCTTGCCATTTATGTTTCAGCTCCCTCCCACACCCTCTATCTCTTAGTGCAGGCCACTTCAACCTGGCTTTATACAACGGGTGGAATGCTGGAGCCAGCTCATGCTGTCTCAAGAGAGCTGATTATAAAATTTTTAGGAATTTTGCAAGCTGGATGTTAAAACAGTTATTATTAAAAAAAAATAATATAAACTTAAAATCAAGAAAAGTATATAAAAACAAAGATTATAAATAGTCCAAACTCACCACTGCCTAATTATTTTACTACATATTATTACTTTTTATGCATTGAAAGTTATTTATGTCCATTATATCTGTGTGATGGAAATGGTATATAATAGTGTGGGCATCTCTTTCCCAGCCTGAGTTCAGTGGCATCATATCGGTAGCTTGAAATCTGTCATGGTTTACACCACTGATGCAAATCAGGGTTCTGGCCGGGTACAGTGGTTCACACCTGTAATCCCAGCACTTTGGGAGGCTGAGGTGGGCAGATGGCTTGGGCCCAAGATTTCAAGACTAGCCTGGACAACATGGCAAAACCATGTCTACAAAAAAAAATACAAAAAATTAGCTGGGTTATGGTGGTGCATGCCTGTAGTCCCAGCTACTTGAAAGGCTGAAGGTGGGAGGATCATCTGAGCCTGGGGAGGTCGAGGCTGCAGTGAGCTGTGATCTTGTCACTGCACTCCAGCGTAGGTGACAGAATGAGACCCTGTCTCAAGACAAACAAATCAGGCTTCCTGCCATCACACTGCCTGAAGCCAGTTGTGAAGTATTTACCAGCACATCTTCATGCAACACAATGGGAAGGCCCAGCTATTTAGTCTGCAGAGCCAAGGAAAGCAGAGCCCTAATGATGTGGTTAGGCTTTGTGTCCGCACCCAAATCTCATCTTGAATTGTAATCCTCAGGTGTTTAGGGAGAGAGCTGGTGGGAAATAATGGGATTATGGGGGCGGTTCCTTCATTCTGTTATCATGATAGTGAGTGAATTCTCGTGAGATCTGGTGGTTTTATAAATGGTAGTTTTTCCTGTGCTCTCACACACTCTTGCCTGCCACCATGTAAGACGTGTCTCTTCCCCTTCCACCATGATTGTAAGTTTCCTGAGGCCTCCCCAGCCATGTGGAACTGTGAGTCAATTAAACCTCTTTTCTTTATAAATAACCCAGTCTCAGGTCTGTCTTTTTTTTTTTTTTTTTTTTTTTTTTTTTGAGACGGAGTCTTGCTCTTTCGCCCAGGCTGGAGTGCAGTGGCGCAATCTCGGCTCACTGCAAGCTCCGCGTCCCGGGTTCACGCCATTCTCCTGCCTCAGCCTCTCCGAGTAGCTGGGACTACAGGCGCCCGCCACCACGCCCGGCTAATTTTTTTTGTATTTTTTAGTAGAGACGGGGTTTCACCGTGGTCTTGATCTCCTGACCTTGTGATCCGCCCGCCTCGGCCTCCCAAAGTGCTGGGATTACAAGCGTGAGCCACCGCGCCCGGCCAGGTCTGTCTTTATAGCAGGATGAGAATGGACTAATACACTGACATATCAACACCGGTAGGAATCCCATCAGCTTCAGCTGGGCCCTCAGCACTGCTCTGCAGTCTTTTATGCTGCTCTGGTCAGTTTTCTCTTCCTGCTCCAGATGCTATTTTTTTTTCTGATTTTCTTCACTTCCCTCCACCATCTAGCCATCTTTCTCTTTCCTCCTTACTCTCAGAAAACAAACTAAATTTCTATTTCACAGAGAAAACAGAAGCCATTCAAGAAGTGCTCCCTTAACTTTCTGGCTCCAAATCTATCAATGGACATGTGTGTGCATCCTGCCTTTTCCTGCTTCAGTGAAGGAGGTGTCCCTGCTTCTAAGGCTTGTCTTTCCACCTCAGCCCTGGTCCTAGCCTCTTCTGCCTCTTCAAGAACTTCCCTTTCTCCATTATCCTCTGTCTTCTCTCTTGTCACCTCCTTATCCAGTATTTTAACTTGTATTGTGCCCTCGTATTTAAACAAATGAGCTTTCTCAATTCAGTGTCCTCCTATAGCGACTGACCTACCTCTTCCCTTCTCTTCATAGCCACACTTGAGAACGCTTGTCCAAACTCTTCAGGTCTACTTTCTTTTCTCCCACTTTCTCTTCACACTGGTTTCCTGCCCAGTTCCACTAAAACACTCTTGCTAATGCCATCAGTGGCCTCCATGTTACTAACTCCAATGGACAGTTCTCAGTGTTTATTTTAGTTGATTTCTCTCCAATATTTGAGCTGATTTGACCTTCTACAAGATTTCCATCACCCTCTCTCTGAAATTCTTTCTTCTTTGGCCTCTGGGATATTGCTCTCGGCTGCTTTTCCTCATACTTTTGTGACCTCTGCTTCTCAATCTTCTATGCAGTTTCCTTTTCTCCTTCCTTAGGAGTATGGGAGGAATGTAGAAAACCAAATGTTCTTGACAAAAGCTGGCACTGATTTTTCTGTACTGCTGCTGTCTTTACTGCAGTTATCATTAGCAACATTCTGACCACAAGCCCCTCAGACACAAACCTGATAGGATGAGGGGGGAAAATTCTAAAATGTGTCTGCATTATTATAAAGTAGAGGCCAGGTGTAGTGGCTCATGCCTGTAATCCCAGCACTTTGGGAGGCTGAGTTGGGCAGATCACCTGAGGTCAGGAGTTCAAGACCAGCCTGGCCAACATGGTGAAACCCCGTCTCTACTAAAAATACAAAAATTAGCCAGGCGTGGTGGCAGGTGCCTGTAGTTTCAGCTACTTGGGAGGCTGAGGTAGGAGAATCACTTGAACCCGAAAGTGGAGGTTGCAGTGAGCTGAGATCGTGCCATTGCACTCCAGCCTGGGTGAGAAGAGCAAAACTCTGTCTCAAAAAATATATATAAATGAAATAAAATAAGGTAGTGGAAGCAAGGAAGAAAACTAACATTTATTATTAAATGTCAGACATATTCATATATGTTATTCCATTTAATCTTCATGATTATATCATGAGTTAAATATTATCAACCCTATTTTACGGATGATGAAATTGTCTAAACAGCACACAACCATCAAGCTATCAAGTAGCAGAGGTGGAATTTAAACCTACCCCTCGGACTCCTAGGATAATGCTGTTTTCAGTGACAACATACCTGATCTGCTTCTGGTTTATAAGGGTTTTGTGGAAAACATTAAATGCTTCTGTTGAGTGTGCTGAGTTGGGAAAGAAATGTCCTATAGTTGTTCAGAAGTAATGGGTTGTTGGCCTGGCTGGCGGGCCTCCAGGCAAGACTTCCAAGCACAGCAATATGTTATGGAAGATGTTACAGACCAGGGTGTGGTTTTTAGCTCTGCAGACTGAGAAACTTCATTCTTGCCAGAACACCCAGAAGCAGTGTCTAGGGGACAGACACATCTGAATTCAAAAGACTGGTATATAAAGCAGAATGCCAATTTATACAACTATCAAAATTCTAGTATTCACTCACTGATATATTCTGAGCCTATGGAAGTATCTCTGTGAGATATTTCTTAATCAGCAGGCAACTAGGCAATACATTAAACAAGGAAAGAAAAACCAGGGAGTTACAATGGTGGTGTTTCTTGTTGGAGCAATTAAACTATCATCTTTGGTAACAAAAAGAGGAGTGGGGAGCAAAGTGTCATGTACCCTTAACTCTGGATTAGGCTGGAGACCCCCTGGCAAGTTCCTACTCTATGAGCCTCCAGGTTGGCCATGCACCCCCATTCTGCTTATATGATGTGTTAGTTGGGGCACATGCCAAGCTGCTATAGCAAAGAGAGCATAGAATACTGTGATTCAAATATAATGGGGGTGGAGGGGCAGACTGAAGTGAATGGGGAGCTCTGCACCTCAAGTCCTCCAGGAGCTCAGATTTCTTCAATCTTGCTGATCAACTGTCCCCTAAGACTGCAAAGTGCACTGTTAGGAACAACAACATGAGCAGTACCTGGGAACTTGTTAGAACTGCAGAATCTCAATCAGCTCCACAACTACTGAATCAGAGTCTGCATTTTAGCAGATCCCCAGGTGGTTCTTGTGCACCAGTGTTTGAGAAGCACTGCCCTGGGGTGTTGCTCTTGACAGCATGGTTGAAACTGGTTTAACACCACATTTGCATCCAGTGTATGAGAAAGGAGAAGAAAGGAAGTAGAGGGAAACCTATTCTTTTTTCAAGATGGTGACACAGGCATCACACAAATCATTGCCATTCACATTTCATTGGTGAGAGATTAATCACAAGGCCACATACTTAGCTGCAAAAGAGGCTGAGAAATGTGGCTGCTAGCTGGGTGTTTATATGCTTTGCTAAAACTCACGGGGATTCTATTACCAAAAGGAAAAAAGAGGAAATGCATCCCAGAGACAGTAATAATCTCTGTTATATATGTTTTTCTTCAAGACAAAAAAAAAAAAAAGGTCAGGCCGGGTGCGGTGGCTTATGCCTGTAATCCCAGCACTTTGGGAGGCCAAGGGAGATAGATCACTTGAGGTCAGGAGTTCGAGACCAGCCTGGCCAACATGGTGAAACCCTGTCTCTACTAAAAATACAAAAATTAGCCCAGCGTGGTGGCAGGTGCCTGTAATCCCAGCTAC
Source organism: Symphalangus syndactylus (assembly GCF_028878055.3). Taxonomy (NCBI): domain Eukaryota; kingdom Metazoa; phylum Chordata; class Mammalia; order Primates; family Hylobatidae; genus Symphalangus; species Symphalangus syndactylus. The sequence goes on along the minus strand of NC_072441.2, from coordinate 44,740,648 downwards.
TTGGGAGGCTGAGGCAGGAGAATTGCTTGAACCCAGGAGGTGGAGGTCCAGTGAGCTGAGATCATGCCACTGTGTGCCAACATGGGCAATAGAGAGAGACTCTGACTAAAAAAAAAAAAAAAAAAAGTGCTATTTTGGGAGTCAGGGAACAAATAAATATTTGACTTATGTCTCAAAGGTTTCAGTGAAGACACTGAACCTTGTTGTCTTTGATATTAAAAATCACTTCTTTACAGTGTGGGTTCCTTTGCAGATTTTAATGTCTTTAATACCATATCATAGTCTCTTGATGTCAAATATCTTCTACCACTCTGGGTATTGCCCAACCTGGGAGGAGGTTTTCTGTTACTGGGTGAGACACAGAGCTTTAGGTACTTAGGAGGCCTCCGTTTCTCATGTTTGGAGAGAAGTCTTTTAAAAGAAACTTATTTCACATTTAACAACTTGAAAAAACATGTGTGTCAACAAAAAGGGGGTGGTTTCTACAGAGGAGAATCAAAATTACAATGAGCATTAGTTGTTCACACATCTGGGGTCAACTGCAGATCAGCTAGGTGGCTCCACTGAATGCAGCAAGGCTCATTCACACGTTTGGGAGTCAGCAGGCTGTGTGCTGAAATAGGCTCACCTTGGCTGCGTGGGACTCTGCTCCCTTTTTTTCTCATAATCTCATTCCTGGGACTATCAGATGAGTCTGGGCATTTTCTCACAATAATGGCTGAGGCACAAGAAAGCAAGTCAATTTTAAGCCTCTGCTTTTATCATGCCTGCCAACATGCTGGCCAAAGTTCATCTGGCCAGGATGTTGGCCAAAGTACATCTCATAGTCAGACTTCTTTTGGCGAATGAGGCAGTTCTCTCTTCTTGTGGTGGGAAGGCATCATAAAATTACTTGACAAAAAGTATGGATACAAGGAGAAGTAAAAAAATTAGGACTATTTCTTCAATCTGCCAGAGGCTGCCCTCATAATCAAAATTATTCATGTTCCTCTCAGTGAAAAATATGCTCACACCCATTCCAGACCCCTTAAAGTCTTATCCAGGGCCCGTGGCTCACGCCTGTAGTCCCAGCATTTTGGGAGGCTGAGGCGGGTGGATCACCTGAGGTCAGGAGTTCGAGACCAGCCTGGCCAACATGGTGAAACCCTGTCTCTATTAAAAATACAAAAATTAGCCAGGCGTGGTGGTCCATGCCTGTAATCCCAGCTACTCGGGAGGCTGAGGCAGGCAAATCACTTGAACCTGGGAGGTGGAAGTTTCAGTGAGCCGAGATTGCACCACTGCACTCCAGCCTAGGTGACAGCGAGACTCTGTCTCTAAAAAAAAAAAAAAAAAAAAGTCTTATCCAGTCACAGCCACAGGCTCAAAGTCCAAGATCTTATGATCTACATCAGATCCAGATCAGATGCAGCTCCTCTGAAGCTGGAGTCCCATGAGCTAACAACGTTATCTGTCTCCTACCCACCCAACAATTGTTGAACAGGTACAGGGTAACTACAACAAAGACTCCCATTCAAAAAATGGGAAAGAACAGGAGGTATACAACAGTCCCTGGTCCATAATAATTCTGAAATCCTGCTAGGCAAATGTTCCCTACTCTGGGGTGGAGAGTGCTCCTTGATTAGGCCCTGGTTGGGCTTCCTGAGTCTCCATGCTTCTTGGCTCTCCCTCTGAGATGTCTCCTTTTCCTTCATTCTCCTTGGCCATTTCTATGGAGAGCTTTGGAAAATAGCTTTCGGCAACTTTCTCACCCTACTTCTTTCCCAAAGAAGGTTGAGGGCCCATAAGCCTTTCCCCTGCCCTCATCATTTTGAACAGTTTCAGTCCAGGCCAACAGTGCTTTTGTCAATACAAGTCTCTCAAAAACTCTGTGGGATTTTTGTGTTTTCAATTCCAAATCCCTCCACTTACCAAAAAACACACCTCTAGTGTTTTCTTGAGACAAGCCTCTGTCTTTAGACTTAATCATTATTACTTTGAGCATGTCAAGTTAACTGTGGGACAAATGCCCCTTAAGACTCTTGAAAGTCTTTTTTGTCCAGTTACAAAGATCCATTTAGGTCTACCTTAATTTTTTTCAGACCTGGTGGCAAGTTCGCCCGGGCATATTCTCATGGCTTTGGCAAAGGTGCAAAAAGCAAATTCTAAGGGGCCCATTTCAAGCCTCTGCTTGTGTCTTATCTAAAAAACTCCCTTTGCAAAGGCAAATCACATGATTAAAGCATGTCAAGGGGAGGAATAGGAGTGCACTGCAAAGTTACATGGTGAAAGGCATGGCTCTGAAGAGGAGTAAAGACTTGGGGCCATTGTTGCAATCTATCACACTCATTTCCTTTGGAAAATTATTTATAGGACATCTCTGAGGCCTAGGATGAAGTGATAGTCCACCAGAAAGGACTTAATGTTGTCTTTGCCAGGTAACTAAAGGATGTGCTAGTCCAGGACTATTCTAAACTAAATTCATGCCTTGAGATTTCTGGTACTACTCAGATGTATTAGTTCATTTTCACGCTGCTGACAAAGACATACCTGAAACTGGAAACAAAAAGAGGTTTAATTGGACTTACAGTTCCACATGGCTAGGGAGGCCTCAGAATCACAGCAGGAAGTGAAAGGCACTTCTTACGTGGTGGTGGCAAGAGAAAAATGAGGAAGAAGCAAAAGAAGAAATCCCCGATAAACCCATCAGATCTCCTGAGACTTATTCACTATCACAAGAATGGCATGGGAGAAACCAGCCCTCATGATTCAATTAACCTCCCCCTGGGTCCCTCCTACAGCACATGGGAATTCTGGGAGATACAATTCAAGTTGAGATTTGGCGGGGGACACAGCCAAACCATATCACCAGGTAAGATAGATTTGGGCTGAAAAACAGCACAAATATCAGTTGTGGTTGCAGCTTCTCATAGAATGGTCCTCTTTTCCTCCTTAGCGCCAGAACCAAGGCAGTTTTCCTTATTTACTTTGGGGATGAGGGTTGGTTGGGGAGAGGACTTAGTTCTGAATTATTCTATCCTGGGGTCTAGGCCTTTATAGAGTCTCAGTTTTCTTCAGAGAGGGTTTCCTATTATGGGTGTCCCATAAGCCAAAACTATGAAAACTGTGCTACAATTTTCTCACTTTCAGCAAACAACCTCAGGGCAAAAGTAGCTTTGGTTCTCAGCTACCCTCAGGACTTCTGCCTTCGCTTAGATTTTGGCCTGATAATTTATTATCTAAATGTAAGATGCTTTTAAGAAGATATTTTAAATATATTTGTGTCCAGCGTTTTTTCGTTGTTTTTAGCAAGAGGATTAGTTCAAATAACCTGACCCCATAGTACTAAAATTAATATATTATAAATCCTCAATAAAAGGTCACTTATATCTTGCACAAATGACCAGACAGATCAACTAATATGTACTCAGAATGAGGACTTGGGGAGGCTTAGGCAGGAGAATTGCTTGAACCTGGGAGGCAGAGGTTGCAGTGAGCCAAGATCGCTCCACTGCATTCCAGCCTGAGCAACAGAGCAAGACTCCATCTCAAAAAAATAAAATAAAATAAAATAAAGAACAGGGAATTGCTCAGTAGTGTCTCTAAAAGTGTGCTCTTGCCTTGTCTTTATCCTTTGGTAGATTCTGGAGCCCCACCCTAGGCCTGCTGATTAGAATTTTGGAATCAATCCAGATCCACATTGGTAAGCTCTGTAGATAACTCATTAGCACCAAAATTTGGAACAACTGAACTAAGACATGGTTTCAAATTAGATCTCACACATTCCCAGAAATGCCACTTTTTCTAAATCCTTCTCACCTGGAATATGCATTAGCAAAGCACTCATTTATGAGTGAGATTATTGCTCAGCACATCTTTTCATTTTCATATCTATAATAAGTATTCATAGCAGATTCTTACTAGCATACTTAAATTACCATAAAAAGTGTATAAAACTTTAAAAATCCCAAGAATGCTTGACAGCATAGCCTTCATAAAAATCTAGAAACTGGAAATCCAGTTATCACTTGAATGGAGGAATTTAGACTGCTGACTGTAATTTAAATCACAAACCTAGTACTGTATTCCTAATCAGCATAAACCCTTTTACAGTTGCCAAAACAAAAATGAAACAAACAAAAATACCTTCTCGATGGATTAAGGCATTTTGTAGTCTATGGATTATATTTTTCCATAATAGTATTTTCTTTTATTTAAAACCCTTAACTTCTTTATTTGAGGTTTTATAAAAATTCTATATTCATATGACCTCTAATTCTAGTGGAAGTCCAACTTTGAAAATAGCCACAAAAAAGTGATAATTTGTGACAGCCTAAAAGTATCCTTAATAACACATAATCTGTTTCTTTTTTTAATATTTGAAAATTTGGATAGATATGTAATAAAATAGCATAGAAATATTAATGGTAAGATCCAGGAAGCCGTGTATGGGTATTCACCAAAATATTCTTTCAGCTTTGTGTATGTGTGAACATTTTCATGGATCAACAGCTACAGATGGTGAATCCCTGCATATTAAACAGCACAGCTCAACAACACGCCTTGCAGTGCCACAGTGCACCCTCAGCCTCAGACACGCCTTCATGCCCTTGACCACCTAAGGTTTGCACTTCCTTTGAGACACCATTAGAAAATCAGATCTTTTCTGATGCCCCACCCCAACACAGATATAATCAGGGCCTTTTTCTTCTGTACTGTGCCTTGCATACTCCACCTTTGTAGTTTTTATCACGTCGTGTTGAGGGTGTTAGTTGATACAGCTTAGATTCCTACTAAACTGTAAGCTTCCTGAGGACAGGGGCTGTCATTTCATCCCTGTATTCTTAGGTCTCAAATCAGACCTCAACTCAATTATGATCTCCCTTGAGAGGCCTTCCCTCCCTGTCCCAAGCTAAGTGAGTTGCCCACTATACATGTTCATAATATCCTGTACTTCTCCAAATCATAACATGGCTTATACTTTATGATAATCATTGGTTTAACTGTCTTTCTTCCCTGCTAGACTATAAGCTCCATGAGGGCATGGACCATGCCTGCCATTCATCCATAGTATCCCAACATGAAGCACACCACATACTTGATATTCCATAAATATTTGTTAATTGAATGCTTAGCACAGAATAAGTGTTTAGTATGCATTTTTTGAATACATCAATGAATGAGTGTTGTCATCAAAAGGAGATTAGACAAGAAAATGTATGGTAAAGTCTGCACACAACTAATGCTTCAGATACAAACAAAAAGCTTTATAAAACAAAGGACATAATATTAAATTTTCCCAAAAGAAAAGCTATCCTGTATTAAAAGAAAGGAAACTATGTATCATTATCCGTTTTTGTCTTTATTTAAAAAAAAAAATGGAGTCTTGCTCTGTCACCCAGGCTGGAGTGCAGTGGCATACTCTTGGCTTACTGCAACTTCTGCCTCCTGGGTTCAAGTGATTCTCTTGCCTCAGCCTCCTGAGTATCAGGGATTACAGGTGCTTGCCACCATGCCCGGTTAATTTTTGTATTTTTAGTAGAGACGGGGTTTCACCATATTGGCCAGGCTGGTCTCAAACTCCTGACCTCAAGTGATCCACCTGCCTGGGCCTCTCTTATAATTCTTGAGGTCAGAAGTCCAAAATCAGTTTCACTGGACCTAAATCAAGGTATTGGCAGTGCTGATTCCTTCTGGAGCCTCCAACACAAAATCCATTTCCTTGACATGTTTAGCTTCTAGTGGCTCCCATGTTCCTTGGCTTGTGACCCCTTCCTCCTCTCCCAGGTGCATCACTCCGATTGTTGCTGCCAGCATCACATGGCCTGCTCCTCTGTGTAGTATAATCTCTTGCTCTCTCCTTCTTGTAAGAACACTTATGATTATGACATTTAGGTGCTACACAGATAATCCTGGATAATCGTCCCATGCTCAGCTCCTTAATTTGGTCACACCTGCGAAGTTCCATATAAGGCATCATTCACAGGTTTGGGGGATTAAGATGTGGGTATCTTTGGAAGCCATTGTTTAGCCTACCACATTGACTTGTTGGAAAAACAAAAAATTCAGGCCAGGCGTGGTGGCTCACACCTGTAGTCCCAGCATTTTGGGAGGCTGAGGGAGGAGGACCACTTGAACCCAGTAGTTCAAGACCAACATGCGCAAACATGGCAAAAGCCTCTCTCTACAAAATACACAAAAATTAGCTGAGTGTGGGGGCATGTGATTGTAATCCCAGCTACTTGGGAGGCTGAGGGGTGACAGAGTGAGACCTTGTCTGAAAGAAAAAAAAAGCAGATAATTTGTTATAAAATTTACAGCATTCCTAGTTTTCAATGCTAACTTTTTTTGGTGAATATATTTGTAATATGGACAAGTAATACAAATATTACAAATCTGGACTGGATTAAGGGCACATACACTTATTTCAGAATATTTTGTAGATGTGACTATTGTCAGCCTGAAAGTGCAGACAGAATTTTAGGATAAGGGTATGTATTAGGGAGTTTAGGGAGTGTTTCCCCAGCCCACAACTCCCTTCTTCACCCACACACATCTATATCTTACCCTCCCACTCACGGGAGCAGACATATTTTAGTCTATGGGATTTCATCCACATTGACTGGATGAGGAATAAATACATCAAGCTACACTAATTGGATTAGTTCTTGCTAGGAATTTGGAATTTTACATTCAGAGATGTGAATGCTAATCAGTCTTACTTAGCACCTAAAGTCAGGTAATAATCTCTTGCCATACTTATGAAAAAACAGAGAAAAGTGGTCTGCAGAAAGAAAACAATGAATGTGCAAAGAAAGAGATGAGAGAGCGTGTTCTCCTGAAGAGAAACAAGTGGGTAAGCACACGGCTTTGAGCGGTTCCCGTTCATCATGAAGTTCAAGGGTACATTTGACTCACCAGCTTCCTGAGATAGCCCTACAGTGTTAGAAAACCTCCCTTTACCTTTTCTCCTCCTTCCTCCCTCCTTTCTTCATCCCTTCTCCCTTTCATTCTTTCTCTTTTTCTTTTCCTATTGTTTTAGCTATTTTGAATATATATCTATTATTTGCGATTAAAAATATCTTCTATTAAGATAGGATAGAGTCTTCGGTGATGACATTATTCTGATATTATGACAAGGACAACAGTTGTGGATTTGTGCTTCGAGATATAGAAATTTCTTGTACATGGGGTCTTAGCTTTAATTAAACGAACTAATCTGTTTTTGAAGTTTTTCTCTTTTTTGAGGGTTTTACTATTTAACATTGAATTTTACTATTTAACAATGAGTTTCTAGGTGGAATTGCATATTTTGAGGAATAAATTAAGGATCCCAATTTATAGAAAAATTCTTTTCTCTACTTTTATTTTATTTCATTATTGTTTCATATTTTTCACTCTGAACCAGTTATCTATAGGTTATGCTGTTGAGACTTAATCCATTTGTGGACAGCTAAGTAAGTTTTTGTTTTCCTTTGCTTTTAAAAAATGGATTTAGATTTAGAATAATCTGCGCTGTGATGATTTCCCTTTGTCTAGAGATTGTTTCAAATTTAGCTGTCAGTGGAAAAGTTTTCTCTAAATTTTATCTCTTCACTGTTTGAACACCAATATTTCATGAAAGATAAATTTTTGAGTTGTTTTCTTTTCTGCTTTGAACACTAATTAGGCACAAAGAAGATCTAAATGACCCTATGAAATATTAATCTTCATACTTGTAATTTATTAAGAAAAAAATGAGTTTTCCTGTCTGAAAAATAAAGTGGGGGTCTCAGATTTATCTCATAAAGCTTTGTGGGATGTAAAACAGTAATAACAAACAAAACTTGAGCTTTATTTTTTTACTTTTGCTATTTTCTCAAAAAGGCTTATACAATGTAGAAACTCTCCTATATTTTTGGTTGAACCATATAAAACTACTGACTTTCCCGTATTTTTGACTTAGAAAATTGGCAGCAATTTCATGTGTTCACTCTAAAAGGTTTCTCATTTTAATCACATATAATGTTGATCTATCTGAGAGATGCTGTCCATTATTTTGCTTCCTTTATCTTTTCTTGGGCACTTTCTATTTGGCAAAATGTTCATAGCTATCAAATGTGTTTTTTGTTTATAGTGGTTAAATGAACAAGTTATTTCTGTTTCTTTACATTTATAAAATTATTTTTTAAAAAACCAGTGGCAGCCATATGTACTTGTGTAGATTAGACTCTAAGAGATGACTTGTTTTAAACCTTCTTACACAGTTCTCCTTTTTTCACTTCCTTCTCTATGCTTGAATAAGGGACATCTGTTTCTGCTTTCCGTGTTCCTTTGTTACATGAAGTGGAATATCAAAGTTTTCCTCCTTTGACAAGGAAAGAATGCTTCGGTTTTATTTTTTATTTCCTTTTATTTATTTTCATTGGTTTAAAAAATTATAAATGTTGTACAAAAAAAGACGAACTGCTTTCTGAAAAAATTTAAACAATAGAAAGTACAAAGTGAACCTCTCTCATCCAACTGCCCCTACTCCCCAGGGGCAACCATTGATGAGAGTTGGTGTATGCCTTCTAGATGTTTTTATATGCATATATGAAGTATATATGTGCACATGTGTGTATGTACATATACACACATGCACACATATATATATGGTTAGAAATAGGATCATACTTCACAATCTAAGGCATTGGAACTTCTGAACATACGCTGGCTGCCATTGTCGTTATTTTTCAACAATTATTTACTGAGCATTACCATAGAACAGGCACTGGATATAAATCAGGGAGGATAAATACACAACACAATTCTTGCCTCAAAGGCTTACAAATCTAGTGGGAAGTTAGTCATGCAAGGTTCAATTATGAGACAGTATGATAATACTGAATTGAAGGTCTCTACAAAGTACAGTTAGAACATGAAAAGAGGCCGGCGCAGTGGCTCGTGCCTTTAATCCCAGCACTTTGCGAGGCGAAGGCGGGTGGATCACCTGAGGTCAGGAGTTTGAGACCAGCCTGGCCAAAGTAGTGAAACCCCGTATCTACTAAAAATACAAAAATTAGCTGGGTGTGGTGGCACGCACCTGTAATCCCAGCTACTCGGGAGGCTGAAGCAGGAGAATCCCTTGAACACAGGAGGCAGAGGTTGCAGTGAGCCAAGATTGTGCCATTGCACTCCAGCCTGGGCAACAGAGCAAGACTCATTTCAAAAAAAAAAAACTTAAAAAGAGCATTTATGTCTAATACCACTTACGTGCTGATGAGGTTTCACATTTCTAACCTTGACCCCCTATTCCACACAACATTGCCTCTGACCAAGGCACTCACTTTATGGCTAAAGAAGTATAGTAGTGGGCTCATGCTCATGGAATTCACTGGTCTTACCATGTTGCCCATTATCCTGAAGCAGCTGGGTTGATAGAGGGGTGGAATGGCCTTTTGAAGTCACAATTACAATGGCAACTAGGTGACAATACTTTGCAGGGCTGGGGCAAAGTTCTCCAGAAGGACATGTATGCTCTGAATCAGCATCTAATATATGGTACTGTTTCTCCCATAGCCAGGATTCATGGGTCCAGGAATCAAGGTATGGAAGTGGAAGTGGCACCACTCACCATCACCCCTAGTGATGGTGACCCACTGGCAAAATTGTGACCCACTAGCAAAATTCTAGTGACCCACCAGCAAAATTCTTGCTTCCTGTTCCTGCGACATTATGTTCTGCTGGCCTAGAGGTCTTAGTTCCAGAGGGAGGAACGCTGCCACCAGGACACACAACAATTCCATTAAACTGGAAGTTAAGATTGCCAGATTGCCACCTGGCAACTTTGGGCTCCTCCTACCTTTGGGTCAGCAGTCTAAGAAGGGAGTTACAAGCTGGGGTGATTGACCCGGACTACCAAGATGAAACAAGTCTACTACTCCACAATGGAGGTAAGAAAGAGTATACATGGAATACAGGAGATCCTTTAGGGCATCCATTAGTATTACCATGCCCTGTGATTAAGGTCAATGGGAAACTACAACAGCCCAATCCAGGCAGGACTACAAATGACTTAGACCCTTCAGGAATGAAGGTTTGAGTCACTCCACTAGGAAAAAAAACACAACCTGCTGAGGTGCTTGCTGAAGGCAAAGGGAATACAGAATGGATAGTAGAAGAAAGTAGTCATCAATACCAGCTATGACCATGTGACCAGCTGCAGAATCGAGAACTGTAATCGTGATGAGTGTTTCCTCCCTATTTTGTTAAGAACATGTCTGTGCATGTATACACTTGTACTAAGAAAATATCTTCATTTTATTTCCTCTTTCCTTTATCATGTGGCATGAGATTTACAGACTTCGTATCAGCATTTAAGCATTGTTAACTTTATGTAATAGTATTTGGGTTAGGGATTGGTGCATTTCTGGTTATACAAAGGACAGTTGTATTATGTTAAGTGTAATTATGACCTTGTTATTGTCCTTATTTGAAGATTATGTATGATCTCAGGAGTTGTGTTTGGGTTCAAGTTGACAAGGGGTGGACTTGTGATGGTTAATACTGCATGTCAACTTGATTGGATTGAAGGATGCAAAGTATTGATCCTGGGTGTGTCTGTGGGGGTGTTGCCAAAGATTAACTGAGTCAGTGGACTGGGGAAGGCAGATCCACCCTCAGTCTGGGTGGGCACAATCTAATCAGTTGCCAGCACAGCCAAAATAAAAGCAGGCAGAAGAACATGGAAAGATTAGACTGGCTTAGCCTCTGAGCCTACATCTTTCTTTCATGCTGGATGCTTCCTGCCCTCAAACATCAGACTCCCAAGTTCTCCAGCTTTGGGACTCAGACTCGCTTCCTGGCTCCTCAGCTTGCAGATGGTCTATTGTGGGACCTCACCTTGTGATCATGTGAATCAATACTTCTTAATAAACTCCCCTTTATATATACATCTATCCTATTAGTTCTGTCCCTCTAGAGAACCCTGACTAATACAACCCCTCTCCTACTCCAGACACATACAGAAAACTGTCTGACACTTTCCCATTGATGTCTAACAGGCATAAACTTAACACAATATAAACAGAGCTCTTGATTTTTTCACCCTAAACCTGCTCCTCCCTCTGACTTCCCTCACTTTATAAATGGCACCATCCACCCAGTAGCTTGAGCTAAAACCTTGCAGTCAGCCCGAGGAAAGGAAGGAATCAAGAAATCAAGAAAAAAAGCTGAAAGTAAGGAATATCTAATGGATTTTATCTCCTGGCTTACCTTTTATTTAGCAGGAAATGCTCTTGGTTTCACTTCCAGTTTGTCTGCTTGGCTTCATCTTGGCTACTACCACTCTCAGCCCACCTCTGCCTTCTCGCTCTGAACTGCTGGAGTAGCCTTCTCGCAATCCTTCCTGCTCCTGTGCTAATTCTTCTATAGTCCACTTTCCACAGAGCAGCTAGAGTGAGACCCTTCCATGCCAATCAAGTCATCTTCCTATCTTGCTCACAACCTTATTTTTGCACTTAGCATAAAATCCTAACTTTTTTCCACAACCTGCAAGGCCCTGCATCATCTGGCTGCTGCCTGTAGGGCTCAGCTTGGTCTACAAGTCCCCTCTGCACTGCTGTCCTGCTATTCCAACATCTTTTCTTGACTTGGAGCATTCTAAGCTCCAGGACCCTTTTATGGAGATTCCTGCACCTGAAGTCCCCTTCCACAGCTCTTCTATGTGGCCAGCTCATTCCCATCCTACAGATCTGCCTTCAAAGCTTTTTCACCCTACCTAAAGTAGCTTCTCCTGCATCAAAACTCTCTCTATCGTGTCACCCTGTTCATTTCCTTCACAGCACTTATCACAATGCAAAGTGATCCTAATTATGTATATTAAATGCTTATTTATTTAATGTCACTATTCTCCCCTTACCTTCCAACCCCCAGACTGGAATGGAAGCTCCCTGAGAGGTTGGACTTTTATTTTCTTGTTCACAGCACCTAGAAGAGAACCTGGCACCTAGTAGGTGCTCAATAAATATTTACGGAGGAAATGAAAGAAAAACTGTCTGGGAGAGTTAATGAAGTCTTCACAGGGAAGGTATCTTTTGGGTGAGGGCATGAATAATGAGCTAAAATTGGCCAGGTTGACATTCAGGTGAGAGAATACTACATATTCTGAGAATTGGGATATGAAGAGAACACGAGTGGAGAGGGGTGGGAGGGAGGTGATATCAGAGAGCAAGATAGATAAGTAAGTTGGGAACAGAGAATGATAAGAGTTTTATACTGTGCTAAGGAGTTCAGATTTTATCCTGGAGTGACTGGAGCCAGTGGTTAATTTTGAGCTGTGAGGCCTTCTGTGTTAGCTTTCTATTGTTGCCATAACAAATTACCACCACTTAAAGCAACACCTGCAGATTAGAAGCCTGATGTGGGTCTCAGTGGGCTAAAATAAACGTGTCAGCAGGGCTGTGTTTCTCACTGGAGCTCTAGGGCAGAACCTGCTCCCAAGCCTATTCAGGTTGTGAGCAGAATGCAGTTTCCTGTGATTACAGGACTGAGGCCTGGTTTTCTCCCTGACTGCCAACAGGGTGCTGCTCTTAGCTCCTAGAGCCTGTTTCAGTACTTGGACTCCAACTCCTCCATCTCAGACCAGGAACAGCATATTGCCCTTCCCTCACTTGGTATCTCTCTGACTTCTCCTTCTGCTGCATCCCTCTTCCTCCTCTTCATCTCTGTCCGACTTCAGCTAGAGACAGTCCTCTGTTTTTAAGGACTCATGTGATTACACTGGGCCCATTTCGATATCCCAGAATAATTTCCGTATCTTAAAATTAAACACCGTAATTACTTTGGCATGCAATGTAACATATTCAAAGGCTCCAGGGATTAGGGTACCTTTTGGGGTGTGTGCAGGAGTACTTTACCTTCACATTCTGTGATCACATTTTCTTATTAGATTACTCAGCAGGATGTGTGAGGTCATCGAACCCGAACCGAAGGGGGGCAAGACTAGTAATACAGTGACTATTCTAGGTCAATAACAATGAAGGACTGAAATCAAATCAAGAAGGGCTGAACTAAGAAATATTTAATAGATTTTTATTTTCAGATTTGGTAACTGATTAGATGTGGGGATTGTGGCCAGGAAGACTCAGGGATGACTCCCAAGTAGTGTCATTTGGTGAGATAGGGTAAGGAGGAGCACGTTTGAGGGAAAAATGATACATTTCCTGAGGCATTGAAGGTAACTCCACATTTTGTTGAAGAGTTATTCATAATTAGAAAATTACTCAAATGGTTATGTTGATCATTTTCAACATGGTATTCCTTATAAGGGTTCTTAACATATTTAGAGGATATTATTTTAAAACAAAATTAAGGCCGGGCACGGTGGCTCAAGCCTGTAATCCCAGCACTTTGGGAGGCCGAGGCGGGCGGATCACGAGGTCAGGAGATCGAGACCATCCTGGCTAACACGGTGAAACCCCGTCTTTACTAAAAATACAAAAAATTAGCCGGGCTTAGTGGTGGGCGCCTGTAGTCCCAGCTACTCGGGAGGCTGAGGCAGGAGAATGGCGTGAACCCGGGAGGTGGAGCTTGCAATGAGCCGAGATGGTGCCACTGCACTCCAGCCTGGGGGACAGAGCCAGAGTCTGTCTCAAAAAATAAATAAATAAATAAAACAAAATTAATTGTATGTACTCACTCCTTTCCAGACTAACAAACAGACCTAAGTCTTTCTTTGTATAAAGTGTGGATAAGATATGTAAAATCCTTTCTTGTACTTGATATGGAAGTAATGCCTGTCTAGCGAATTAAGACATGTAGGTACTGGCACAGGCTTGTTTGTTTGTTCTTAAGAATTTTGTTAAGAAAAGAAAAATCTTTTATTGAGTATTTACTTTTAAACATCTAACTTCATCCTTATAATAAAACAAGTAAGAGGAGATTATTTTTATTCTCATGTTCCAGAAAAGGAAACTAAGCCTAAAGGAGGTTATGTAACTTGCCCTAAATCCCATAACGAGTAAGTAGTAGAGGTAGAATTCCAACCAGGACTGTCTGATTCCAAACACTATGCTGTTTACTTGGGACTACAGGACCTTACTCAAAGACCAGAGGAGGAGAGGAACTTCCTGACTTCCACTTAGATGCCTTTACCTTGCAGACTGTTTCTTGATCTCTCTGACTACATCATTTTCTTCTCTTCTGCACACCTCCACATAGCTCCTTTTGGGTACTTACCACTTGTAATTTACTTGTGCAGGTAAAGTGTGTCTCTTCTCACTAGGCTCAAAATATCACAGACTAGGTACTGCAAGGCTTTTGGTTTATCCTTGAATTCTCAGTTCTTGGCATAGGGTTTGGTACATAGTAAATACTCAAAAATTATTTGTTCAGTAAATGTATGCATGCATGAATTAATCAGTGAATGAATGTCATTTAACTTCTTTGCACCTCAAGTCTGTGATCTCTGAAATGAAGTGATCAAGACAGATTAATTTATTTCTTCATTCAAATAATTTTTATTTTCCTACTAAATGGTCTGTAGTTCCCTTCAGAGAGATAAAATGCAGTAAAAAAAAATCTATACTAGAAGTGTTACATATGTTTATGTCTATGTCTATTTGTCTATTTATAACTATCTATCCATCTATCTTCTAGCTAGAAAATTTCTTTTCTACCTATAATTAGTAGTTATAATTGGGCTATTAATAAAGCCCTTTAATGTTTTAATGTTGGACAAGTTATTAAATATGTGGGAATATTTGAATTCTAATATGTTCTATTATTGGTGGCATTATCATTGTTGATGTTTTTGAAATGTATCCTTTTATAGTTGAGGAAATTTTATAGATTCGTAAATGCAATTGTGTTAGCTTTATATTTTTTCTTTTTTACTATAAACTATGTTCTTTTTTTGTAATAGAAGCTGATAACATGAAGCATTGAATATAAGAGCTATAAAATATTTATATTTGTTGTGTCTAATTTGTTTATTTCTTTTTTTTTTTATCTTTTGAAGAGTTTTGCTCTTGTCACCCAGGCTGGAGTCCAATGGTGCGATCTCAGCTCACTGCAACCTCCGCCTCCTGGGTTCAAGCAATCCTCATACCACAGCCTCCTGAGTAGTTGGGATTACAGGCACCCACCACCACACCCGGTTTATTTTGTATTTTTAGTAGAGATGGGGTTTCACCATGTTGGCCAGGCTGGTCTCGAACTCCTGACCTCAGGTGATCCACCTGCCTCGGCCTCCCAAGTGCTGGGATTACAGGCTTGAGCGACCACGCCCGGCCATTTCTTTTGTATTAGCAGTTCTGTAATTGGAGCTACAGAATGTTACATTTTATTTTCTGCAGGCTATCGCTTGCACTTTTTCTTTTGCTTACTCTGTCTTAGTGTAAATGTATTTCACTTCCTCAAATAGAAAATTTTTTTAAAAAAATTTTTCACTTCATGTGAAGGAAGGTTTATTGTTGTAGCTATTTCACTTATTAAAGCTACTTTATACATCTAATATTTTACAATACATTAACAGATAACAGTATTTTAAGGTCTCTTCCAGTAGATTTATTATAGTTACAATGTACTTATACTGGGATTGATATTTGGGTGACACTCCTTAATGCATAGGAACTGTCTGGTTTGGGTAAGAATCCCCATCTCAAGATAATTTACTTTATCAGTAAAATGTGGCAAGTCTTAAGATAAACAATAACCTCTAAAAAACAGCAATATTTTCACCTGTTATTCTTTATGTGTTGAAAGTGCTGTTGAAAACAATTATTCCAGAATTTTTAAAATAATCTTTTAATAACTGAAAACTGTTCAATACTTGAGTACTTCTTTTCTTTTTCTTTTTTATTTTTTGAAACAGAGTCTCACTGTTGCCCAAGCTGGAGTGCAGTGGCATAATCTCGGCTCACTGCAACCTCCACCTCCCGGGTTCAAGGGATTCTCCTGCCTCAGCCTCCGGAGTAGCTGGGATTACAGGTGCACACCACCATGCCTGGCTAATTTTTGTATTTTTAGTAGAGACGGTGTTTCACCATGTTGGCCAAGCTGGTCTCGAACTCCTGACCTCGAGTGATCCACCTGCCTCGGCTTCCCAAAGTGCAGGGATTACAGACATGAGCCACCGTGCCCGACCGAGTACTTATTTTCTATAAGATTATATATTTAGTATTGATGGAGATGGACAAACCGAATGATCCTTTCTTACAAGTATCCTAAACAAGTAGAAAAGAAGCATAGCACAAAATGATTTTGACCTATTGACCTCTGCAACCCAAAGTCTTATGCCTCACTTTCTTTCTTCCATAGTAAACTACCAGTGTCAGGGATGTTCTGAATAGTTCAGAGCAATTCCCTGAGACCTGCTCTGGGACACTGAAATTCAACTGTAGCTAGTAGCTACAGGAGAAATCCATTCCCATTTAAGAATATATGGTACCAATAGAAAATGATTGGAGGAAAGGGGAGACATATTGTTGATTTTTTTTTCCTCATAATAAAAATGCACACAAGACACTTAAATAAATGGAAAGCAATATCATGTTCAAGAACTAGAAAAGTAAACATTGTTAAGATGGCAATTCTCCCCAAACTGATCAATAGATTTGATGAAATCCTTAACAAAATCTCAGCAGCTTTTTCTTTTTTTTGGTAGAAATTGAAGCTGACCCCAAAATGTATACAAAAATACAAAAAACCTAGAATAGACAAAACAATTTTGAAATAGATGAAAAATGTTGGAGGACTTTTTTTTTTT
Organism: Symphalangus syndactylus; assembly: GCF_028878055.3. Lineage (NCBI taxonomy): Eukaryota > Metazoa > Chordata > Mammalia > Primates > Hylobatidae > Symphalangus > Symphalangus syndactylus. Next base: position 44,723,940 of record NC_072441.2, on the reverse strand, counting down.
GGATTGCACAAATTTACTAAAATTGGAGACATTGTTTTAATCTTCTTGTGCCATGAGACTCCATCAGGCTGTCTACAAAGACCTTTGGGAGGCTGAGGATCACTTGAGCCCAGGAGTTTGAGGCTGTAGTAAGCCTCAAAGGGCCACTGCACTCCAGCTTAGGTGAGGCAAGACTCTTTCAAGTGGTAAACTGCAGGCTTGCTTGCTGTGGTCATTAAAAACCCCAGTTTAGGATAACAGGTCTGCCTGCATTTCTTCAAGCATGAATTCTGAGTCCTTTGCTTCTTTAAAACTTGCTCCACACAGTGTAGTCAAGCTGACTGTATTGGAAGACTTTTATATGTTATTTTAAAACATGCTATAAAGATACAGTAATCAGCTGGGCATGGTGGCTCACGCCTGTAATCCCAGCATTTTGGGAGGCCGAGATGGGCAGATCGCTTGAGGTCAGGAGTTTGAGACCAGCCTGGCCAACGTGGTGAAACTCCTTCTCTACTAAAAATACAAAAATTGGCTGGGTGTGGTGGCTAGCGCCTGTAATCCGAGCTACTCGGCAGGCTAAGGCAGGAGAATCTCTTGAATCCAGGAGGTGGAGGTTGTAGTGATCCAAGATAGTGTGACTGCCCTCCAGACAGAGTGAGACTCAGTCTCAAAAAAAAAAAAAAAAAGTACTGTAATCAAAACAATATGATTGTGCCATAAAGGTAAACATACAGATCAATGAAACAGAGAAACAGAATAGGGAGACCAAAAATAAATATATGGCTAATTAATTGTTTTTGACAAAGTTGCTGAGCTAAATCAGTAGAAAAGGATTTTTTTTTTTTTCAGAAAGTGGTGCTGGCATAATTGGCATCTTTATGCAAACAAAACAAAACAACAAGTTGTTTCTTATCTCACCCATACGCAAAAATTCACTCAAAATATACAATAGACCCAAATGTAAGAATCTAAAAATGATAGAACTTTCAGAAGAAAATGGGAAAAATTTTTGTGATCTTGAGTTAGGCAATTCCTTAGATATGATTTTAAAAAGCACAGACGAAGTTCAAAATTGAGAAATTTAACTCCATAAAAAATTAAAGTATTTGTTCTAAGGACACTGTGTTAGTCCATTTGTACTGCTATAACAGAATACCCGATTCTGGGTTAATTTATAAATAAGAGAAATTTGTTTTCTCACATTTCTGGAGGCTGGGAAGTACAAGAGTAAAGCATCAGCATCAGTTGAGGGCCTTCTTGCACAAATAATAATAATAATAACACATTATTATTGTAATTACAAACACTGTTTTAAAAAGTACCATACTGTGAGAAAATATTTACAACATCCAATCAATGACAAAGATTAATATCCACAGTGTTTTTAAAAACGTGTTTAAAATAATAATAGAATAACTAAAATATTTAGAAACTAGATAAATTTCCAAAGGGGAAAAATCACTCTCATACTGCTAGGAGCACATTACCACATTCCCTTCTAGTCTTGTTTTAATACATATTTTAACACGGTTGAAATAATAATTTTATAAGCCTGAAGATTTTTTTGAATTATTTGATGAAAGGCTTTATAAAATCCAATGCTTGGCTAGGCTAGGTGGCTCACGCCTGTAATCCTAGCACGTTGGGAGGCTGAGGTGGGCGGATCACTTGAGATCAGGAGTTTGAGACCAGTCCGGCCAACATGGTGAAACTCTGTCTCCACTAAAAACACAAAAATTAGCAGAGCATGGTGGTGGGCGCCTGTAATCCCAGCTACTCGTTAGGCTGAGGCAGGAAAACCATTTGAACCCAGAGGGTGGAGATTGTAGTGAGCTGAGATTGCACCACTGCACTCCAGCCTGGGTGACAGAGTGAAACTCCATAAAAAAAAAATCAAATGCTTAATTATAACATGAAAGGAAAAGAATTCTGGCTAATAATAATGAGTAAAGGGATGCATTTCTTCCATATGAAATGCAGTGAATAACAAATACATATTTCTTTTCACCACTACTCCCTTCCCTTTGTGTCCATAATTAGTGCTTCACCTAAGAAATGCTCCCAGACTTCTCTTTCTCAGGCCTTTTTTTTTTTTTTATCAGTTAATATAGAGCTAAGAAGTCAAAAGATCCAGGATCCTTACTTTGTTCAAGGAATTGTGCTGCTATGGTTGGGCATTTAGCAGTGAACAAAAAATGACAGCCTTACAGAGTCTCTATCTGGAGGGGAAATTAGGCATTATATATAATAAATAATTTATTTATAATAAATAGTACATAATTGAATAAGTAATTAAATCACTACAAGACCTGAGACTAAATCAGAACGCTGTTTTCACTAGTTAACGTCTAAAATGTAAGCCTACCTAAATGTAAGCATTATATCTTGTATGTACCATTATCCCTATAATGTTCTGTATTTCCTGGTCCCCAGTTCAGCCCTTCCTCCATTATCCATCTTTTAAGCCCTTTCTATCTGACTTCTGTATCTACTCCAATGTCAGTAAATTGGCCTACATTCTCGTACTCATCCTCCTCAAGCTGATGATTTAATATTGTAGTTCATTGACACTCAGGCCTAGCCCCCTTCCCTTCTCTAGAAGCTCTCCCTGACTGAGCTCATTCATGTCCATAGTTGTGATCTACATCTTGACAGCTCCCAATTTTCTGTTTTCTTTCTTCAGCCCTTGAGCCTCAGACCTATATACACAATTGTCTGCTTGACATTTCCACACATAGTTATCTCAAATTCAACATTTCCCAAATTCAATTTATGAGTTTCATCTGCCCCATCCAAAAAAAAAACAGAAAGAAGGAAGGAAAAAAAATGGTACCATAATCCATTCAGTTTATAAGCTAGAAACACAGGAATCATCATCGTTCATTCTCTCTTTCCTCCTCCAACCCTCATTCAGGATTGAAATAAATTAATAAGTACATTACGAGTCAGGAAGATAGGAATCAATATGCCAGCTTAACTACTGACAAAAGTCCAGGATGAAGAATGTGACTTAGGTGTGTGGTAAAAATCAGCTTCCTAACTCTGAACTCCAGCTTTAGGAAGATTAACCTACCCAGTCCCCGATGGCACTACAATACTACAGCCCTCTCCCCACAAAAACAGGCTCTTCATTAAAAAGGCTGGCCTCTATGCAGACTGAAAGCACACGCTCCCTGCAGACAGGCCAGTGATAAAGAAAAGGCAGGAAGACCCGAGCCTCTCAAGCTCAGTTACTGTCCCAAAGTCATTAATCACGTGGAAGGAGCAAGAAGCCAGAAAAATATAAAGAACATTTCTCTTCACGGAAAGCAGAGGAATCCCCTCCCAATACAATGCAATACTAAAGCCTATTGATTTTATGTCCAAAATATCTCTGACAAAATTACCTTCTCCCCTTTTCTATTACCACTTCCCTGATTCAAGCTAACATCATCTCTCACCTAACCCTCTGCAATAGACTTCTCACCATTTTAACTATGAAAACATCCATTTTTACCTCCTTTCAATCTTTTCTCCGTGCATCATCCACAGTGATATTTTCACAATGCAAATCTGGTCATATTTTTTCTTCTCATCTTTTCTACTTCCTCTCTTAAGCATGGCTCTTAGCATAAAGACCCAAATTCTTTGCAAAGTCCTCAATGCCTGGTAAAGCCTGGCTCCACCTACTGCTGCAGCCTCATTTTATATAGGTGTATGTATTAGTCAGGGTTCCCTAGAGGGACAGAACTAATAGTATATATATACATATATATATTTAATAAGTATTAACTTACACAATCACATGGTCCCACAATAGGCTGTCTGCAAGCTTGAGGAGCAAGGAGAGCCAATTGGAGTCTCAAAACTGAAGAACTTGGAGTCTGATGTTTGAGGACAGGACAGGAAACATCCAGCAGCGGAGAAAGATGTAGGCTGGAAGGCTAGGCCAGTCTCGTCTTTTCACGTTTTTCTGCCTGCTCTATATTTGCTGGCAGCTTATTAGATGGTGCCTACCAGATTAACGGTAGGTCTGCCTTCCTCAGCCAACTGATTCAAATGTTAATTTGAATTAACATTTGGCAACACTCTCACAGACACTCCCAGGAACAATACTTTGCATCCTTCAATCCAATCAAGTTGACACTCAGTATTAACCATCACAAGTCCATCCCTTGTCAACTAGAACCCATACACAACTCCTGAGATCATACATAATCTTCAAATAAAGAAAATAGTTAGGTCATAACTATGCCTAACATAATACAACTATCCTTTGCACAACTGGAAACGCACCGATCCCCAACCCAAATACTATTACATAAAGTTAACAATAAGGTCAGATATAAAGTCAATACATCTTATGTCATATGATAAAGCAGAAAGGAAAAAAATGAAGATATTTTCTTAGTACAAGTGTATATATGCACAACCATCTTTTTAACAAAAGAAGGAGGAGATACTCATGACAGTTATAGTTCTCGTTTCTGCACCTGGTCACATGATCATAGCTGGTATTGATGACCACCTTCTTCTATCCATTCTATATTCCCTTTGCCTTCAGCAAGCACCTCAGCAGGTAGTGGTTTTTTCCCTGGTGGAGTGACTCAAACCTTTATTCCTGAGGGGTCTGGGCGGTTTGTAGTCCTGCCTGGATCGGGCTGTTGTAGTTTCCCATTGACCTTTATCACAGGGCATAGTAATACTAAGAGACGCTCTAATGATCTCCTGTACTCCATGCATACACTTCCTTAACTCCATTATGGAGTAGTAGACTGACTTTATCTTGATTGTCTGGGTCAATCACCCCAGCAATCACCCCAGCCAACACTGTAACTCCCTTCTTAGCCTGTTGACTTAAAGGTAAGAGGAGCCCAGAATGTCCAGGTGGCAATCTTAACTTCCAGTTTAATGGAATTGTTATTGTGTCTCCTGGTGGCAGCGTTCCTTCCTCTGGAACTAAGACCTAGGCCAGCAGAACGTAATGTGGTGGAAACAGGAAGCAAAAATTTTGCTAGTAGGTCACCAGGGGTGATGGTGAGTTGTGCCACTTCCACTTCCTCCCCTTGATTCCTGCACCCATGAATCCTGGCTATGGGAGAAACAGTACCATATATTGGATGCTGATTCGGAGCACACATGGCCTTCTGGAGAACTTTGCTCCAGCCCTGCAAAGTATTGTCACTTAGTTGGCATTTTAATTGTGACTTCAAAAGGCCATTCCATCGTTCTATCAATCCAGCTGCTTCAGGATGATGAGGAACATAAGACCAGTGAATTCCATGAGCATGAGCCCACTGCCACACTTCTTTAGCAAAAGTGAATGCCTTGGTGAGTGGAAGTCCATGTTGCTGATCCCATGTGTAACCTCCATCCCTGCCACCATGGCCACTTTGTTCATGGGCCCATTGGGTAATGACAGGGGTGTTTGGGGAAAGAGGCTGAGTGGTGTCCATAGAACTGGTCATCCTATCCACTTGATTATTAAAATCCTCCTCTGCTGAGGTCATCTGTTGGTGAGCACTTACATGGGATACATATATCTTGACAGTTTTTGACCACTCAGAGAGGTCCATCCACATGCCTCTTCCCCAAATTTCTTTGTCACCAATTTTCCAATCGTGCTTCTTCCAAGTCCCTGACCATCCAGCCAAACCATTGACTACAGCCCATGAATTAGTGTATTATTGCACATCTGGCCATTTCTCCTTCCTTGCAAAGGGCACAACCGGGAGCACTGCTCAAAGCTCTGCCCACTGGGAAGATTTCCCTTCGCCGCTGTCCTTCAGGGTTGTCCTAGAAAAGGGCTGTAGTGCTGCAGCTGTCCGCTTTTGGGTGGTGCCTGCCTATCATGCAGAACCGTGTGAACCATGTCTTCCCTTCCTAGACTAGAAGGCCCTAGTCTTCTCTTCCTCTGTCAACTCACCATAAGGAATCCTCCATGAGGCCATCTCTGCAGGCTGGGGAAGAGAAGGTGGGGTGGCAGGAGAGGAGACCATGGCATTTGAGCCACTTCCTCATGTAACTTACTTGTGCCTTCTGGATTTGCTTGAGCCCAATCACATATATACCACTTCCATTTGACGATGGAATACTGCTGTGCACAACCCACTTTATAGCTAGATGGGTCAGAAAGCACCTAGTTCTTGATAGGCAATTCCAGTCACATGGTGACTTAATGACCCATAGTCAAAGGTTCATTTTCCGCCAAAGCCCAGTAACAGGCCAACAGCTGTCTCTCAAAAGGAGAGTAGTTATCTGCAGAAGATGGCAGAGCCTTGCTCCAAAACCCTAGAGGTCTCTGTGTGATTCGCTTATGGGGGCCTGCCAAAGGTTCCAAACAGCATCCCTACTGGCCACTGGCACCTCAGGTACCATTGGATCTGCTGGGTCATATGGCCCAAGCGGCAGAGCAGCTTGCACAGCAGCCTGGACCTGTTGCAGAGCCTTCTCCTGTTTTGGACCCCATTCAAAACTGGCAGCCTTTTGGGTCACTCGACAAATGGGCTGGAGTTACATACCCAAATGAGGAATGTGTTGCCTCCAAAATCCAAATAGGCCCAGTAAGCATTGTGCCTCTTTCTTGGTTATGGGAGGGGCCAAATGCAGCAACTTATCCTTTACATTAGAAGGAATATCTTGACAGGCCCCATACCACTGGACCGCTATAAATTTTACTGAGGTAGAAGGTCCCTGAATTTTAGTCAGTTTTATTTCCCATTCTCTGGTATGCAAATGTCTCACCAATAAGTCTAGTGTGTTAGCTACTTCTTGCTCACTGGATCCAATCAGCATACTGTCATCAATGTAATGGATCAGTGTGAATATCTTGCAGAAGCAAAAAGCAATCAAGGTCTCTCTTAATAAGATTATGACACAAAGACTGAGCATTGATATACCCCTGAGGTAGGACAGTAAAGGTATATTGCTAGCCTTGCCAGCTGAAGGCAAATTACTGCTGGTGGGCCTTATAGACAGGAATGGAGAAAAAGGCATTTGCCAAGTCAATGGCTGCACACTAGGTACCAGGAGATGTGTTAATTTCCTCAAGCAATCAAACCAAATCTGGTACAGCAGCTGCTACTGGGGTCATCACTTGGTTAAGCTTACAATAATCCACTGTCATTCTCCAAGATCCATCTATCTTCTGCACTGGCCAAATGGGAGTGTTGAACAAGAATGTGGTGGGAATCATCATCCCTGCGTCTTTCAAGTCAATGACAGAGCTCTACAAGAGTCAGACTATTCTGATTGCTGCTTTGCCTCTGCTGTCCATTATGGTAGCTACACCCTCCTTGCCTTTGATGGTGGGGTGCTGCCACTTGGCCTGTGCCACCTCAGAATCCAATTATTCTCATTGTGTTTAAATTTAAATTTAAATTTAATAGTTGAGTGACTGTGGTTCCCACTGTTAGATCTGACATACAGAGAAGAGCAATTACAGGGCTCTTCAAAGATACAGGTGCTGCCCGCACAAATCTATTTCACAAGGCATTGGTCAACGGTATATCTTCTGGACCCTTCCAGCTGGAATGAGTAGGAATAAAGTGACTAATCCACTCCACCATCCCAATCTCCTTAAGCCTTTGGATCCCTTCCTCTACATTAAACCAAGGGATATCAGGCATTTCCAGCTGTCTCACAGTGGGCCATCTTTTAATCCATATTTCAGCTAACCAAGCAAATAAACTATTAGAGCCCTTTTTTTTTTTTTTTTTTGAGACAGAATTTCACTCTTCTTGCCCAGGCTGGAGTAGAATAGCATGATCTTGTCTCACTGCAACCTCCACCTCCCGGGTTCCAGCCATTCTTCTGCCTCAGCCTCCCAAGTAGCTGGGATTACAGGTGCCCACCACCATGCCCAGCTAATTTTTGTATTTTTAGTAGAGAAGGGGTTTCACCATGTTGGCCAGGCTGGCCTCGAACTTCTGACCTCAGGTGATCCACCTGCCTCGGCCTCCCAAAGTGCTGGGGTTATAGGCATGAGCCACTGCCCCTGGCCCAAATAAGTGCTTTAATTTTTTTTTCTTTGAGATGGCTCACTTCAATCCCCACCTCCTGGGTTTAAGCAATTCTCCTCTCTCAGCCTCCCGAGTAGCTGGGACTACAGGTGCATGCCACCACGCCTGACTAATTTTTTTCATTTTTTGTAGAGATGGGGTTTCATGATATTGGTCAGGCTACTCTCCAACTCCTGACCTCAGGTGATCCACCTGCCTCGGCCTTCCAAAGTGCTGGGATTATAGGCATAAGCCACTATGCCTAGCCAGAATCTTTTTTAACTCCCTGAGCTGCAACATTAAATGCAGAGTCCCTACTTAGGTGGGCCCAGATCAATAAATTCAGCCTGATCCAACTCTTTGTTCCTTCTACCATTATCCCATATCCTTAATATCCAATCCCATGCCTGTTCTTCAGATTTCTGTTTATATGTATTAGAGAACTCAAGCAGTTCTTTTCGAGTGTGGTGCACTTCCTTGTGGGTCACACTCTGAACCTCACTACTAGGGGCTAGGGGCCTGAAGGCACTTTAGTCTAGTCATAGGTCTAAAAGCAAACAGGAGTACTGGGGGTGGCTCTTGAGGAAAATCAACATTATTTTGCCTGGCAACTGTCTCAGGGGAGGCCATCACTCTTTCCTCAGGCAGTGCAAGGTTTATCTCCTCAGACAAAGTGGAAAGGCTGATGGCAGCATGGGTCAGCAAGGGGATGTTGCCACTACTGGGATGGCGAAGCTGTTCCTTCTGGCAAAAAAGTTTCATCAGAGTTTACAAACTCAGTGTCCCCAGCTTCATCAGGGTTCTCCCACACGTCCCCCATTCCAAGTTGCAGTGTCCCATTCTTTTCCAATCAATGCCCTCACTTTAACAGTAGACACCTGGCGAGGCTGTGCATGCACCTTTCATTGCAGGTCAGCCACTCGCATGATAAGAGCTTGTGTCTGTTTTTCCACAATTTCAGCTCTTTCTCTACAGGAGATAAGACTCTCATTTATGGCAATCTTAGCAGATGTGAGGCTCAGTATCTTCCTCTGAAGCAAGGATACAGAATCCCTGAGTTCATCATTTTCTTTCATCACTTTGTCCACTGAACTTAGGAGTAACCAACCAGCTTCATTATGTTCCTTGGTTCTTCACATATAATCAAAGGTACTATGTATAGGGTCACTAATCTCCTTGCTGCTCATGAGCGGTGAATCAGGAGTGTCGAATGCATTTATTTTGCATAACTCTATAAGCAGTTCACGCCAAGGACTATCAGTGTTCTCCATACTATTAGAAGTAGAGTCCTTAGCATTTTCAGTTCTAACCATATTAAGCAGCTAACTCCAGAAACCCCAAAACCAATGAAAGAACTCCATCCTTAATATTCTGTTTCTCTGGAACCCCACTCCTGGCACCAAAATCTGTATTAGTCATGGTTCCCTAGAGGGGCAGAACTAATAGGATATATATATATATATATATATACACATATACATAGGAGTTTATTAAGTATTAACTTACACAATCACAAGGTCCCACAATAGGCTGTCTGCAAGTCTGAGGAGCAAGGAGAGCGAGTCTGAGTCTGAAAACTGAAGAACTTGGAGTCTGATGTTTGAGGGCAGGAAGCATCCAGCATGGGAGAAAGATGTAGGCTGGGAGTCTAGGCCAGTCTCACCTTTTCATGTTTTCCTGCCTGCTCTATATTCACTGATTAGATTGTACCCACCAGATTAAGGGTGGGTCTGCCTTCCCCAGCCCACTGATTCAAATGTTAATCTCCTTTGGCAACACTCTCACAGACACACTCCGAAACAATACTTTGCATCCTTCAATCCAATCAAGTTGACATTCAGGATTAACAACACAGTGTGCCCTTGCTTTTTGATCTCCAGTTACACTGGCCTTCTATCACGTTTTGAATGCATCTAAATCTTTCCTGAACCAGGGCCTGTAATATGCTGTCCCCTTACAGAAAATAATTACCTGACCAGGCACAGTGGCTCATGCCTCTCAGCCCAGCACTTTGGGAGGCCAAGGCAGGCAGATCACCTGAGGTCAGGAGTTCAAGATCAGCCTGGCCAACATGGTGACACCCTGTCTCTACTAAAAATACAAAAATTAGCCAGGTGTGGTGGCGCATGCCTGGTATCCCAGCTACCTGGGAGGCTGAGGCAGGAGAATGGCTGGAACCCAGGAGACGGAGGCTGCAGTGAGCTGAGATTGCACCACTTCACTCTAGCCTGGGCGACAGAGGGAGACTCCATCTCAAAAAAAAAAAAAAAAGAAAGAATATAATTTCCTTCTTCCAATTCATCATTAACTCCTGCTCACCCTTCTGGTCTAGGACAATCATCATTTCCTTGGGGATGAGTTTTCTGTGCTACCAAGTCCTTTCAAAGCATCATGTACTTCTATTTCATAGCACTTTTTATACTTAAAATTTGTATGTACATGTGTGATTATTTGATAATTTCTGTCTCTTCCATTCGGCTCTAAGCTATGTGAGGGAAGGCATTATGTCTGTATTTCTTCACTAATACGTATCCCTAGTTCCAGATAGAGTACCTTGTCCATATTAGGTAATCTCTCTCTCTCTCTTTTTTTTTTTTTTTGAGACAGTATGTCACTCTGTTACACAGTCTGGAGTGCAGTGGCATGATCACAACTCAACGCAGCCTTGATTTCCCAGGCTCAAGCGATCCTCCCACCTCTGCCTCCTGAATAGCTGGGACTACAGGAACATACCACTATCCCCGACTAATTGTTGTATTTTTTGTAGAGATGGAGTTTCACTATGTTACCCAGGCTGGTCTTGAACTCCTGGACTCAAGAAATCCACCTGCCTTCGCCTCCCAAAGTGCTCTGATTACAGGCATGAGCCACCGGGCCCGGCCTCCAAGGTAGGTTCTTGATAAATGTCTGCAATATTGAAACACAGGGATTAGAGGGGGGTTAGACCTAGAGTGATGGGTTGTGAAGGTTTCACTGAGGAAGTGAACTTTAAGTGATAATTAAAGCATGACTAGAAGTAGTTAGGTTAAGAGGAGAGCAAAGCATTTCAAGCAGAGAAAACAAGTGGGGAAACTTGTGAGATAAGCAATAGCCTGTATAGTGAATCCCAGGAAAGGACAGTTTCACAATGACTGGAGCTGAAAAAGCAACAGCTTGGAAAAGAATGTGGAATTTATCCTAAAGGAATGAGAAACCTTTGGAGGGTTTTAAACAAAGTGTTGACATGGACAGATCTGCATTTTCTGGCTGCTGTATAAAGACTGGATTGGATGGGAGAGAAGTGGCCTAAATATGGAGAGACATTACCATAGCCCAGGTAGACTACGGTAGTGGCAATGAGGATAGGGAAATGAACAGACTTGAGACATTCATGTCTAAGAGGTGGAAGGAATAGACTTGATGACTGATTAAATGTGATGATCGAGGGAGAGATTGGAGTCAGGAATGACTGCCAGGTTTTAACTTGGACAGCACTAGAGTGGATGGTGTACTACTGAGACTGGGAACACTGGAAAGGGCTTGGAAAGGAGATTAGTTAGTTTTGGACAATTTAATTTTGAAATATTCTTAAGACACCCAAATGAAGATATTCACAAAACAATTGGAAATATGAGTCTCTCAGAAATAGGAGTAGTTCATGAGAGATCTGACATGCAAATAAAAATTTGGGATTTAGCATTTAAGTGGTAATTGAAACCCTAGGACACTTGGTAATAGATGAGACGTCTAAGGAGAGTATATGGAGTAGGAAAACACCTCAGGCAGTCTTGAGCAATTTCAACACATAACAGTCGAAGTGAAGGACACCACAAAGGAGACTGGGAAGAACTTGAGAGAAACTGCAGAGAAACGGGGAGAGTACTGTGCCGCAGAAGTCAAAGGAATACGGCATTTTTAGGAAGAGGTATCCTCTTATATTGATGTTCAATTTCTACCATCTACATCTTAGTTACTTGGAAGAAGCTTACCTAAAATATTTTTCACCTACTGAGCCTTTTTTATTCCATCTTCCTGAAACGTCCACCCTCCTTTCTCTGCTTTGAGAAAAAGAAAACAAAGTTTTATTCCGTAACTATCTCCGAGAGCATCTTTCACATTTTACTGTAGTCAGCTGTTTTCAAGACTGTCTTCCTTTTTGCATCATGACCAGTACAGTGCCAGGCACACAGGGGGAATTCAATGAGTGTTAGTTGGAACATTCATTATATATAATATTAAGAATATCTGTTATTTATTAAATATTTACTGGTTCTGGGTACCTGTGCTACTATTTGATTTATAATAGCTTTTTAAAAGTCTTATAAAAAACCTGTGAGGGGCTATGATTATCCCCATTCTATAGATGAGGACACTGAGGCTAAGAAAGAAAAGTAACTTCTCTAAAGTCGCACAGTAAGTTGCAGAGCTGCAATTCGCAAACAAGACTGCCTGATTCCAAAGTCCATGCTTTTAACTATCACCTCTCCCGACAGAAGTAAACATTCACATTTTCCAGACATCTGTGGAAGAGACATTTTTGAACTGGCAGCTTTCCCAATTCATCTCAAATCATAGCACATAAGCAACAGCCTGCTCTCACTCCAAGAATGCTTTATTCTGGGTCTGACTGAGCCCCTCCTGTGCTGCCTTCCCTACCTGCAAAATAATACATTTTTCCTTCATTCACTCACCTAAGCCTGCCTGCCTGCCTGAGCAGATTCTGGCTTCCTAACCAGGAGGTCTCTCTTCAGATCAGTACTCTAATTCCATTTTTCTCCTCCTAACAGTTCTTAGATTGTGCCCACCAGATTAAGGATGGGTGTGCCTTCCCCAGCCCAATTGATTCATAGGATTACTTAAGAATCCTTTGCTTGAAGTGCCCATAGTGGTTTCTTATTTATCAACTCTTAGTGTTGAGCTACAGTCAGCATAATAGAATGTAAGCTTCACAGGGACAGGGACCTTGTCAATTTTGTTTATAGCATTGTGCCCAGGATCCTGAACAGTGTGATTCCTGGGACCCAGTAGGCACACAATAGATAATGGCTGACTGAATTAGTATGTCAGTGATGGAATCCCAAACTTGGCTCTTACAGCAATTTAGGTATCTTGTACTCTGGCACTTTGCAGAGAGAAATCATAAACTCATAGACACCAGGAGAAAAGCTATTTCCACGACGGTTTGCTGGAAGGCTCTGCAGGCCAATCTTTCAAGATACAAGCAAACCTAAGGGTGGGTGAGGGGAGGCAGAGTAGGTTGCCTTGGGGAAGAGGGGAAATTCTTCACAAGTCATCATAGATAATTCACAAAGCAATCTGTCTTAAGGATTATTTATGTAAGTATTCTACAATTATTTATCTAAATAAAAAGTACTAAGAGCACACTTATAATAATAATAAGCCTAAGAATTCCTTATCTCAATAGTTAAGCTTCCCAAAACTAGGGGAAATGATGAATTCCAGTGTCAAACCTTCTTCACTTTTTTTTTTTTTTTTTTTTTTTTTTTGAGATGGAGTCTTGCTCTGTCGCCCAGGCTGGAGTGCAGTGGCGTGATCTTGGTTCACTGCAAGCTCTGCCTCCTGGGTTCATGCCATTCTCCGGCCTCAGCCTCCCCAGTAGCTGGGACTACAGGTGCCCGCCACCACGCCTGGCTAATTTTTTTTGTACTTTTAGTAGAGACGGGGTTTCACCGTGGTCTCATCTCCTGACCTCATGATCTGCTGGCCTCGGCCTCCCAAAGTTCTGGGATTACAGGCGTGAGCCACCAAGCCCGGCTGCCTTCTTCACTTTTAAGAGGCTGATTCATGAATCTGCTCTTATTTTCTGTTACTATTTCAACTATTCATCCTGGCAAGTATACTTGCAGGCACGACACTGATATTTGGCTACATGTATGCTTTATACTTAATTAGGGATGATGATCATCCTGGGATTTCTGGCCAGATTACTTACGATGGCTATATAGAGAATCTGTGCATTGACCTAGTTTAGGGAAGTATTTAGCACACGATTTCTTTTCCTATTAAAAAGTCACAGCCAGCCAGGGTGGCTCACGCCTGTAATCCCAGCACTTTGGGAGGCCGAGGCCAACAGATCACGAGGTCAAGAGATCCAGACCATCCTGGCCAACATGGTGAAACCCCGTCTCTACTAAAAATACAAAAATTAGCTGGATGTGGTGGTGCGTGCCTGTAGTCCCAGCATTTTGGGAGGCTGAGGTAGGCAGCTGACGAGGTCAGGAGTTTGAGACCAGCCTGGCCAAAATGGTGAAACCCCGTCTCTACCCAAAATACGAAAATTAGCCATGCGTGGTGGCACGTGGCTGTAGTCCCAGCTACTTGGGAGGCTGAGTAAGGAGAATTGCTTGAACTCGGGAGGCAGAGGTTGCAGTGAGCTGAGATAGCACCACTGCACTCCAGCCTGGGCACAGAGCAAGACTCTGTGTTGGAAAGGAAAAATTATATGCGTATATATATATATATATATATCCACAATAAAAAGGAGGAACATGACATGGGTCAAGCTTGAAAATGGGCACTTGCAATGAGGCCACCTTGATTATTAATGGTCAAGTGATGTGTGGCTGATATGAGTACCGGGGAGACCTATGCTTGGGAAATGCACAGTCCTCTGAGATCTGCAAGTGATCAGTGTTAGATCCTGTGGGAGTACGTTGCATATTCAGACATGTAAGCCTCAAAGCATGGATCATGTATATTTGGACTATTGTATATTCAGTACCACCTGACACCTCACACCTGAGGTAAAGGGTCTCAATAGATAGCTGTTGAATGAATGGATGAAAAATATCTTGGCATGTCTGACAAAATGGTGGAGGCAGATGCCATAGAAATCTGAGTGCTCAAGAGATTAAAGAAACTTCTGGGAGATGAGATGTGTTCAGAGAAATAAAAGGACTGTGTCTCTTTGCCTGTACTATTGACATGTGCTAGAGAAAATTACATAATGATATGGAAGTAGTGTTCCCATAGATTCTTGGTCCCCAATATCAACAGAACCTCCAGCTCTATTCAAATGCCAAGAGTTTTGGGTCTGGGTTCTCCAGCAGCTGTTTCAAACCTACTCCACCTTCTTTAAGCCTTCTGCCAACCTATTTTAGGTCATTTGTGCAGAAAGCTTTGCTGCCAATCTTACCAACAAAATAGACAGCATTTGAGCAAAGAAATATCTCAGCTGCCTGATACCCCATTTTGAAATATGTCAAATGGGAGTGTTATCTGTCTCTGTCCAAGTGTACTCTGAATACCCTTCGTATTCAACCACTACAAGAAACTCTCTCCTTCCATTTTCTCTCTTTAAAAACATTTCAAAGCGTTTTATTCAAACTATTGTATATTGTAACAATAAACAGTACATATTTAAAGTGTACAATTTCATAAGTTTTGACATATATCTACACCAGTGAATCCATCACCACAGTCAAGAAAATAAACATATCACCCCCAAACATTTCCTCATTTCCTAATATAAAACCCTTACCCTCACACCTACCTCTTCTTCCTCCACAACAGGCAACCATTTGTTGTCTGTCACTGCAGATTAGTTGCATTTTCTAGGGTTTTATATAAAGACAATCACACAGCATGTATTCTGTTAGGTAGGCTGGCTTTACACATTAATCTATTGATCGGCATTCATGTTGTTTCCAGTTTTTGGCTGTTACCAATAAAGCTGCTATAAAAATTCTTGTATAAGTCTTTGTGTGCGTGTGTATTTCTTTTATCTTGAGTAAATACTTAGCAGTAAAAGGGATGAATCATGTTCATTATAGGGTGTGTATTTTTAACTTTTAAAGAAACTGCCGAGCTTTGTCCTAAAGTGGTTGTACCATTTTACATTCCCATAAGCAGTGTGATAGAGTTCTAGTTGTTATACATCCTTGTCAACACTTGGTATCGTTGGTCTTGTTATTTTTAGCCATTCTTATTCAGATATGTAATGTTATCTCATTTGGAGTTTTAATTTACATTTCTCTAATGACTGATGAGTATTTTTCATATGCTTTTTTTGACATCATTATATCTGTTTTGGTGAAGTGCCTGTTTATTCCTTTGTCCATTTTTTATCAGGTTATGTATTTACTTATTGTGTTTTGAGAATTCTTTATATATTATGGATACAAGTCCCTTATCAGTTGTGTAATTTGCAAATATTTTTTCCTAGTCTGGGGTTGTCCTTTCATTCTCTAAGTCTTTTAAGGAGCAAAAATTCTAAATTTCGATGAAGTTGATTTTATCAACTTTTCTTTCATGAATTGTGCTTTTGGTGTCATTTCTCAAAAATTTTTGCCTAGCTCAAGCTCACAGAGATTTTCTCCTAAATTTTTTTTGGTCTATGTTTTAGATTAGGTCTATAATTTGTTTTGAGTTAATTTTAGTATATGAATCAAATTTCAATTTCTTACATATGGATATTTAATTTTTCCAGTATCATTTGTTGAAAACACTATCCTTTCTCTATTGAATTGCCTTTGCACCTTTGCTGAAATTTAATTGACCATGTAATTGTGGGTCTATTTCTGGACCCTCTATTTTCTTTTATTGACCTATTTGCCTATCTTAATGTCAATACCACACTATCTTGATTACTATTTTCCATGCTGGCCATGTCATAGACCACTTGCCAGCCTATGGATTAGTTTCCTTTGGATCAGGTGCCCATCCAGTGTCCATTCAGATGCAGCTAAGTGTTGGGGAGAGCAGTTTTGCAGAGTGCAAAGCAGGGCTGCTGAGCACTACCTCTCCATGCAAGCTGAGGGCAGGGCAGCTTCCTGTAACATGTGCTATGATTATGCAGGTACAAGCTGCATAAATAACGTACTCTTCTCTCTGCATCCAGTTTTGCCTCTTCAATAAACCGTATATATTTCTAAAGTGCAAATTTTATCATGTAATTTCCTTTTAAGATCCCTCAATGGTTTCCCATTGCCCTTGGGATCAAGTCCAAGTTCCTTGTCCTTAGCAATCCAACTTCTGCTTCTCTTTCCAATTTCATTTCTTACCACGCTTACTCTTACCACTTCTTGCATGTATACTTGCATGTATACTCTGGTTTTGTGAATTACTTACCATTCCCTAAACATGGCATACTCTCTTGTACTTCTTATACTTTTTTCATGTTTCTCTCTGCAAAGAATATCTTTACCCTTACTCTTTCCCCCCAACCAGCTTTTAAAAGTCTTTTAGGTCTTCACTAGTCTCAGTGGCTCACGCCTATAATCCCAGCACTTTGGGAGTTCTAGGTGGGTAGATCGCTTGAGCCCAGGAGTTCAAGACCAGCCTGGGCAACATGGCAAAACCCCAACTTTACAGAAAAATTTAAAAATTAGCTGGGCGTGGTGGCGTGTGCCTATAGTCCCAGCGACTCAGGAGGCTGTCATGAGGATTGATTGAACCTGGGAGGTCAAAGCTGCAGTGAGCCGTGATCACGCCACTGCACTCCAGCCTGGGTAACAGAGAGAGATGCTATCTTTAAAAAAAGGGAAAAAAAAGTATTTTATGTCTTCTCTTAGATATGACATCAATTTAATTTAACAAATTTTTATTAAGCAACTAATATGAGCTAAGAAATGCCCTGCACTGTAAGAAACAAGATTAATAGGGTTCTTATCTTCATGTAGTATAGAGTCTAGAGGAGGAGGTAGTCAATAAACAAGTAATTATAGTAAAATCCACATGTACAATAATGTAGAAATAACATGGTGAAATTATGTTCCCTGACAATGCAAAACCAATTTTAATACATCTGGCTATTAATCCTTCCCTCTCCCCAGTTCCCATTTGCAATGTGGGGGGTTAAAGTTCCTATCTTGGAGGGGAAGACAAGGTAAAGTGGACCTCTGCATTCCCAGGAAGTGGGCCTCTGCATTCCCAGTATTCTCCCAGCCCAATCTGCCTGTATTAGACAGATCAAATGCTGTCAAGAAGCCCAGAGATTCCTGGAATCAGTGCTACGATTCTGGAATTCCCAGCTAGTCACAGAGCCTAGAATTATCCCCTGTATATTTATTTAAGCTGGAGAAGTACCAGCAGACGGCTCCGAACTCTAGCTGAGACCAGGATGGATTTTGGTCACACAGCCAGACACTTGGTGCTCTCCAGCAAACTATGTGGGATCACTCCAATCATTTCATTAATCTCATAATAATATGACCTTGTAATTTGTGAAACTGAATTTTTAGATTCCATTTGTTCAGTTATAGTGGGGTTTCTGTACACACGAGATAAGTATAACGAAAGAGGAAGCACTGAGTGCTTTTTGAGTATGAGGTAAGAGGGTGACAGAAAGTAGCTCTGACAGAAGCCCAGGTGAATCCAATCAGCCAATTACATTAATTGGGACTGCTGAAGGATCAAGGCAGGCCCACAATGGTTAATTTAAAATGCAGGTGGGGCCGGGCGTGGTAGCTCACGCCTGTAATCCCAGTACTTTGGGAGGCCGAGGCAGGTGGACCACTTGAGGTCACGAGTTTGAGACCAGCCTGGCCAACATGGTGAAACCCCATCTCTACTAAATATACAAAAATTAGCCGGGCATGGTGGTGCGCACCTGTAATCCCAGCTACTGGCGAGGCTGAGGCAGGAGAATTGCTTGAACCCAAGAGGTGGAGGTTGCAGTGAGACGAGATCATGCTATTCTACTCCAGCCTGGACTACAGAGTGAGACTCCTTCTCAAAAAAATAAAAAACAAAAAAATGAATGTACAGGCAGGCATATGCCAAGAAGGAAAGTATATATGTAAATGTATGTACACATGTATATTTATATATACATATACATACATAATATAAATATTTGTATATACATAATTTATATGTATATTATATACACACATGTCATATATGTATATATAAATATTTGCATTTATATATGCATATATTGTGATTATCTATATATACACACATGTAGATTATATATGTATATACAAATATATGCATTTAAATATAAATTGTATATACATATATAATCTACATATATATGTATCTATAAATAGATAATCACAAATTGACCTAGATTTGGGTAACCTATAAAATTGGTCAAAGGATTGTTGATATTAGTTATCCAAAACTAAGGAACTTAATCAAAGGGATATTTAACTGAAACTTGAAGAATGAGTAGGAATTAGCCCAGGTGAAGGAGTGGGAAGATGATTCTAGGCAGAGAAGGCATCCTCCAGAAGTCTTCCCTGGTCCACAAGACTGGGTTAGGACTCCCTCTTGGTGTTCCCAAGGTCCTACTGGATGCTTAGTTCTAGCCCACCCTTATCACATGTGTCACAATGGTTTTTTCTTTATCTCCCCCCATTAGACTGTAAGCTCCCTGAAGACAGAGACTGAGTAATTAGGGCCCAGTAGCATATCAATTCCCTCTGTGTGAAGTAGGGAAGAGGGATTAGAGAAAGACTCTCTCTGGGCAGAGGGACTGGGAAGGTAACTATGCAGAAGAATTAGAAACAGGCTGATACAGACTCATGGGGTCAAGGATTGCTTCATAAGAAGTATCCTTGTCAGAAGAAAATGGCACTCTTTCTTGCAGATGGATTCAGCTCTGCACTAGGGGGCATGAGCTGGTGAGTAAGGAACAGGTTGAGTTTCGGCCTCCATTCACCTACTTGGCATCTTTGTACTGTGCACAAACTCCACAACTGTACATAGTGACCCTGTGGATTTTTCTCTGTAGTCTCTACAGTGACTATTATAAAGCCCAACACATATTAAGTAAATATTTAGAAAACAGTCCATAAAAGTAAAAGCTTGGACTAGAGACTCCAATAATGGCTTACTTAGTACCATATGTATTCTAGATTGTTAGCTATGGCCATATTGGTGCCTGGTAATAAAATGGTGCTGCCATGTGGAATGCAGTTGTTTCCAGCAGAAGGCTCATCAGTAGCCACAGCAGATGGCTTGCCAAATCAGAGAGGGAATGAGGTAGCTAATAGGACTTGTTCCTAAGTACAAATGCCCCCTTAAGAGACTCTGCAGGCGTTTTAAGGGTCCTGCAGTAAAAACGGATGACAAAACCCAGTGAAATCTGGGCTACTTTATTTTTTATTTTTTGAGATGGAGTCTCACTCTGTTGCCCAGGCTGGAGTACAGTGGTGCAATCTCAGCTCACCGCAACCTCCACTTTCCGGGTTCAAGTGAGTCTCCTGCCTCAGCCTCCTGAGTAGCTGGGATTATAGGTGCCCGCTATCACACCTGGCTAATTTTTGTATTTTAGTAGAGAAAGGGTTTCACCATGTTGTCCAGGCTGGTCTCGAACTCCTCACCTCAGGTGATCCGCCCGCCTCGGCCTCCCATAGCGCTGGGATTACAAGTGAGCCACTGCACACAGCCAAGTCTGGGTTACTTTAGAAGCTAGGAATACATTTGTGGATGAACTATCCTCCAGTGTCCTGTATCCCTTGGGAACTTAGCTCAATTACGACAGCCTGATCAGAATATGAATTGAGGAAAATAAAGCTTGACATAGTTTTTGAATTTAGACTGTCTAAGTAATGATGTAGTGGGGCAACTACTAAGTTGATGAAAGTCAATTTACCAAAACAGAAGTAAGGGAGCTTAAAAAAAGTCATGCGATTATCATATTCCATTAGATTCTAAGATACCACTGAAAGGTGTGCCCTTATTTTATGAATCCCTATGAAAGAAAAAACTGGTAATTACAAATTATGATTGTAAAACACAATTTGAAATGTTACAACATTTTTAAAACAGTGTCATAGAATTGATGAAATATGGATTATAAATAATTCATCTTCTTGTGGTTCGTATGTTATATATCTTAAAAGAAAGATTTTAACCCTGAAAACAGTTACTGTCCTGGTGAAAGCAGACTAAACCGTCCAAGTTCCCTTGACAGGTGCATCATCATGGCAGAGTGCAGTTTGCTATCGGTTTAATGATACCATCTGCTGAGATCATATTCATCTAATTCTATGTTCATCAAGCAAGTAAATTGGTGTTCCTAGCATCTTTCTCTACAGAGATGGAATGTGCTGACCAGTCTGCCTAGATATTCCATTATGATTGGCAGTCAAAAATTTTATTGTAAATTAATATATCAGCATTTGATTTACTTATTAATCTCTTATGCATTTCATCTATCTGAGCTTGATCAACTCCGGTTCAACTGATTCTCAACCTGCAAAGCTAAGAGCCAAACTCTGGAGGAAAATGATACCACAGTATTATCATCACTAGGTGAAGCACCAGTTGAACAATGAGCTGATCTCTTTGTCAACTTTAACATGCAAGTTGCACATGCACGTGAACATGCAACTTTTGATCCATTCCACCACAAAGTATTTGAGAACTGAATGTGTTCTATTTACCTTCACATCCTCCAGGGGGCATGCATAGTGATATGCTGAGTAGAATAGCAAATGTGTTCCTGAATATTAGATATAATTTTCACTAAATATGTGTATACTAAATCTATTTTGTGCTATGTTTTATGAGCCTTTGTTTTTAACTGAGATTTGGAGAACTTTATTATCTATTCCTTATGTCCTCCATTCCCTGGTAAATTGAGAGTTGATTGTACCTTTTTGTCTAGCTCTTTCTTTGAAGTATAAAAGCACTGCATTCATTCAACAGTATTTGTTGAATAGCTTCGAGGAGCTGTCTTATTCATTTTTTTCTGACAGTGCCTAGTACAGTACCTTCTATAGAGTAAACAATCAATGAATGTTGGTTGAACTGAACGGAATTATTTATTGCATACCTGCTATGTGTAAAGCTCTGTGCTCAGGTCAGTGTGTAACAAAAATAAATACAAAACTTGGTTTCTGTTTACATCATCTCTCTTTCTACTCCACGCATCCTCCCTACTCCCACTCCAGTGAACAAACATACTGAACTATTTGCAGTTCCACAAGAGTGACTTGCTTTACAGTTTTGGTATTAAGAGGTTGATCCAGAACTAGTGGGATACTGAGCAAAATCCAAACTTGATTTGACTTTATTACTAGTAGATTAATGTTTCATTTATTTCTTTTTGCTTAGAATTATGAAGCATTGGAATGAGGAGAATTATTTGTTTTTATCCAACACTGAACTGCATTTTCTTTTTGAGCAAGTCATTTGAGACCACAACTTACTTTACGTTTGTTTTTTTTTTGTTTTTTGTTTTTTTTTTTGAGATGGAGTCTTGCTCTGTCACCCAGGCTGGAGTGCAGTGGCGCGATCTCAGCTCACTGCAAGCTCCACCTCCCGGGTTCACGCCATTCTCCTGCCTCAGCCTCCCGAGTAGCTGGGACTATAGGCGCCTGCCACCACTCCTGGCTAGTTTTTTCTATTTTTAGTGGAGACGGGGTTTCACCATGTTAGCCAGGATGGTCTCGATCTCCTGACCTCGTGATCTGCCCTCCTTGGCCTCCCAAAGCGCTGGGATTACAGGCTTGAGCCACCGCGCCCGGCCACTTTATTTTTTTATCAGGTAATTCCATTCACTGGATATCTGGTAATAACAAATGGATTCATACACTGTGTTAATACGATCAGATTTTAACATATTAACAGTAGCCACATTATTAAAAAGTCAAAAAATAACAGATGCTGGTGAGGTTGCAGAGAAAAGAGAACACTAATATGCTGTTGGTGGGAGTGTAAATTGGTTCAACTGTTGTGAAAAGCAGTGTGGCAATTTCTCAAAGAGCTGAAAACAGAACTACCATTCAACCCAGCAATCCTATTACTAGGTACATACCCAAAGGAATATAAATCGTTCTACCATAAAGACACATGCGTGTGTATGCTCACTGAAGTATCCCTCACAATAGCCAAGACTTGGAATCAACCTAAATGCCCATTAGTGGTAGACTGGATAAAGAAAATGTGGTATATATATACCACAGAATACTATGCAGCCATAAAAAGAATGAGATCATGTCCTTTGCAAGAACATAGATGGAGCTGGAGGCCATTATTCTTAGCAAACTAATTCAGGAATAGAAAACCAAATGCTGCATGTTCTTACTTAGAAGTGGGAGCAAAATGATGAGAACACAGGGACTCAAGGGAGGGAAAAACACACACTAGGGCCCACCTGAGGGTGGAAGGTGGGAGGAGGGAGAGGATCAGAAAAAAATAACTACTGGGTACAAGGCTAAGTACCTGGGTCATGAGATAATCTGTACAAAACCCCAGTGACATGAGTTTACCTGTATAACCAACCTGCATATGCACTCCTGAACCTAAAATAAAAGTTTAAAAACAACAACAGCAACAAAAACCAGTAGCAGCATCTTGCTTTTTCTTTCTTTAAAACATTTACCAGGTGTATTCATTGGAGCATCATTTTATTCACAACGTGTTATGAATTTTCTCCCAAACTGTTTTCCACATCTTGACTTTCATTCTCAACTGCGATTTCCTTAAATATTTTGGCACTGAGCCACATAACTGGTCTTTGGATTTTTCCAGTTGCCTGTATTTTTGTTTCTGTCCATAAGTTTATTGTCTTTATCTGAAAAATCCTCATAGAAAATTGTTTGGTTTAGCTCTCAGCAGCCCGCTCCTGAGCTCTGAGGAAGCTTGCCTTCTTTTGAGCTACCCGATCCTTCTTCTGAGCAAGGGACATTTTGGGACGGTTGCACCACTTCTTTTTAACTTCTTTCTTGGGCTTCTTTTCACAGACTGGACTCTCTCGTATAGCAGCATGAGCTTTCTTATACATCTCCTCCATCATGTCTGGAGTTACACTGTTCTTTATGTATTGAGAGAACTGCTTCTTGTAATCATCTTCATCTTCTTCCATTAAGTAGCACACGTAATCTGCAACATTGTGGCCCATGATGTGCTTCCTGTATACTTCTGCATTAAATTTCTTGCTTTCATTATCATAACCAGGGAATCATTTAGTACTGTGAGGGACAGACGAGCCTCCATGCACAGCTCCCTTCAGAGTGCCAACAACTTTACTGCCAGTAGTAGTTCTGGCAAGGCCTGCATCCTAATTGCAGGTAAAGGCAGGCACCTGGCTGACCATCAATGCTTACCACATTGTAGTCATCGCCAGTTGCCTCCACTTGGCCTTCATAGATCTTGTCCATGCCAAACCTATTGAGAAGCCTGCGGTCCAGCACCAGGCCAGTACAATACGCTGCAGCATAATTTGTCAGGTCAACCTTCACACCATATTTTGGCAGTTTGTGTACATATGCTGTGCAGACTATCATATCCCCCTGTGTACGGGCATAAGCAATCTGACAAATGATATCTCTGTTTGTTACATGAACTATCATCCTGTATTTGGGTGTGTTGTATTCATTTTTATCCTGTATCACCAAGTGTTTCTGAGCATAGTAATCAGTTTTACCCTCTCGTCGTCTTCTAAATTTCACTTGATATCTCTTAAAGTAGGCCTTATTCTTAATAACTTTCACAATCCCCAACCTGCAGAACAGAGACCCACATCTGCAGCTAGACAGAGACCTCACGTGTATTTTTTTTTTCTTTTTGCATTACCTTATTCAAGCTTTCTGTCATTATATTTTCTCCCATTCATAGAAGCTTTTGAGATCATTTTGTACAGCGTTTCATCAACTATTACTACTTCTACTATTATAATTACTATGATTACTTTTACTGCTATTATGACTTCCACAGTATTACACTTCAGTTGCTGAGTTCTAGTGTAAAAAATAGCTTCATTAGTGAGACAAGTTCCTGATCATGGCTGAGTTCTGAGTGATTCTATTTGCTTGTGTGATTTGTCTGCACATTAGTCAGTGGTATACATTAATGACAGTTATTTTCTTAGTAACTGCTTTTACAGTGATATGATGTAAGAATTTCCATAGTGCATAATATTTTATTGTAAGTCCAATAGTAACCTGAGAATGTCCAATTTGAATGGATTCTGCAAATGAAATGATCCAAAGTGCACCCCTCCCCCATTGACTGCAAATATATACGTATTTATATTTTATTGTTTACACATTTGTGTAAATGAAGAAGGGAGATTTGCATTTTAAAGAGCCCAAAGAACTGTATGACTTTGAGAAAATCACCTTACTTCTCTTTGTCTCATTGGGTTACAATGAAATCGAACAAGTTAGAATAATGCCTGGTACACAGTAAGCACTCAAAAGTGTTAGCTATTAAGTATGAAGCAATTAAT
Organism: Symphalangus syndactylus; assembly: GCF_028878055.3. Classification (NCBI taxonomy): domain Eukaryota; kingdom Metazoa; phylum Chordata; class Mammalia; order Primates; family Hylobatidae; genus Symphalangus; species Symphalangus syndactylus. The sequence continues at coordinate 44,698,851 of NC_072441.2, read as the reverse complement.
GTGTTTAGTCAAATATTTGTTGTTTGGAATCTACGTTTGCTGTTGCTGAAGGCATCATTCCATAGGAAAGAAAATGTTTCTCATTCTTGTCAAATAAATGCAGTTATGGTATATTCTTCTGAATGTCAATAACATCTTAAGGGTTTGGAGGGCCACAGTAATGACAGCTGTACAACTAAGGAAAACTTTTTTATTTTTAAATTTTTAAATGAGTAAACAGAGGTTCAGAGAAGCCAAATAATTAAGGCGGGACCAGTAAATTTCTCAAGAACTCTTGGTTAATCTTAAACATGTTAGCAGTTTCTCGTAGAGTCAAACTGGAGCAAACCTCGGCCACCTTTCAGGGCAGGCTGTCCGGGTAACTGAGATGTCACACTTGATGCTTTGCCTGGCCATCAAGCAACTCCCAACAATCTGCCCCCTTAAGATCCTAAAACCTTCCCTCGCCATTACTCCACAGTTGTGATTGGCAAATATTGCATTATTCGGCTGTTTTCCTCAACAGGGAGAAAATAACAGAGATTTTTGCACGCTCGTGATCGTGGAACTCAAACCTGGGCCTGTTCCACCTTAAAGGGCCTAGGCATGCCTAATGCTTGGGTCTTGCAGAGTTTGGGCACCACCATATTTGGACCGTGCCTACTTTGGGGCGGGAACCTCCTTGGGAGTGATTAGGTCAGCGCTGGGGGAGGTGACCTTGTTTGGTTTCTGGCACCCGAGAACAGTGGTGCACTGTTTCCGCTGCCCCCGTTTGTCTAATTGGCCCAGACGCTCCACCAGCGCGAAGCTTCCCGGGAGCTTCTCGCTGGCCACCCCCGCGGCCCGCAGACCGGCAGAGGCGGGAAAGCAGCGCGCCTGCGCCGTGGGAACCGGGGCTGGAGGCGAAAAGCGGGGAGCGGAGGGGGGCCGCTGGAGCCGAGTAGCGTACAGAGCGGCGTGTGACGCGGGGACGCCGCGCGCTCCCAACGTCGCCCCGGTTTGACGCACACGGCACCAAACTGTGAGTTTCAGGGGTTATTTGGTCAGATTCGCTGGGACCCGAGTGGGTTTCGGGCCTCTGGGCTGTGGCAGCGGCGGGACTGAGGGTGGCGGAAGAACTTGGGGGACCCGGCCTCCGGCTCTCGGGCCCGGGGAGCTACGCCCTAGGCTGGGTCCCAGCCATCCAAAAGGACGCATTTTGCCGCACAGGCTAAGATGGCGGCGGCGGCCGAGGAGGCGGAGTTGGTGCTACACAAGGAGCCCGGGCCCCGGGTTCGGGGAGGCGGCGGCCGCGGTGGTCGCTGGGGGCCACGGAGCCTGAGGTGAGCGGCGGCCGCCGCCGCGGGGCGGGACTCGGCAGGGGGATGGGGGGGGGCTTTCCGCTACGGCGTCGGAGGATCCGGTAGCGGACACAAAGGGGCTGAGCTGGGCACTAGACTTGGGGGTTTTGTTTAGTCACATGAAGCCGAGCAGCCAGTGAGCAGTAGGGGGAAGGGGCCGAGATCAGGCGGCTTGGGGAGCCTGGCGGTCGCCATTGCAATGCACTGAGTAACGGGGCGGGCCGAGAGCAGTCACCAACCCCTCTCGTTGAGGCTGCTCGGTTGTGGCCAGAAACGCTGGCTCTGGCATTAACTGTGTACACCCCTCCCCTTAATTGGGACAGGACCGCATAGGCCTCCCCTTCCCCCGTCCTGCAAGATCTTATGCGGCTAGGTGCCTGGGAAGTAACAGCAAGAGGTAAATCGCTCGAAGTGTTTGGGTTGCCAGGGGCTTGGTGGGTGTCCAGCTAAAGCTTTTTGCCTCTCCAGGTCTGATTCTCTGGCCTTTGTGTCCCTGGGAAGTTACTCTGCCAGAGGAAAGCAGGTGTGCTCCACTTCTCCCGTGAACCTGAAGATGAGTTGTCCCAGACTCTTCTCAGTGATTGGAAACTTAGGTGGTGGAGCTAAAGGTTACTTGTTACGAGACTTCTACAGACAACTCTTGTTGGGATCCATCTATGGTTTAGCAACATTAGTGGAAAAGTTTTCTTGAATATTGACTTTGAATATAAAAAGTTTATATTTAGACTTCAGATTTTGTGTGATCATCAAACTCAACGAGGGGATAAACATAATTGGGGGCGAATGATGGTCTTGTCTTGTTAATAATTTCAACAGAAGTATCACAACACCACCGACTATCCTGTCCAGTCCTGACTAATTCCACGCTTATTGCATCTGGATTGTAGATTTGTTTTAATTGTGTATTCCCTCCCTGCAGTAGTTTGCTTTAGTTGTAAACATTTTTTGGTCCCATGAGAAGGAAAACATTTCAAAAAATAGACAACTAAAGTTTCTCAAAGAAAGGAAACCCGGCTGTTTGCCTTCAGTGGCATGTGTAAGTATCTAGGGAACTTGATGGCAGTAATATTGCATTTTGCTAGGCTTGCTAAGAAAAACCTCGTTTTTATAATAAGGCTGTAATCTAGCTTAGACATTTTAATTGGTGAAACATAAAGCTTGATTAGTATTAATGCAGTGGTATGTATTGCTTTTAAAAGTCTTACAGTTTCTAACAAATTAAAGTTATACTGCAATTATATCATACTTTGTGTTGGTATTAACTCATGAAGTACAAAATTTTGAAACACCTAATGTTTTGTGTTGGCCATTAACAGAATTCCTTGATTGGAGGGATATTTAAACACATTAGATCACTGTTTAGATCTCTGTGTTCAAATTGAAATTTGAATTTTTCAACATTAGTTAACTTTCATTTCCTTGTTCTTTTCAGATTTATATTTTCTCTTTTTTTAGCTTTTCTTCTAATACAGAACAGTCTTGTATTAATGAATAGGAGATGCATTAACATTAGCAAATGTATTCCTGGATCATAAAGTTTTACAGTGGAAGGCATATCAAAGAACAACTGCTCTTACCCTCCTCTTTTACAATATATTGAGGACCAGAGATGATTAAGTTAATGGCATAATGGAAAATTGCCTTTCAGCCTCTACCCATTGCTGTTTGTATTTGTCATATTGCTGGGATGAGAAGGTGAATATCTACAACTAATAATGGTTAAAAAAAACAAGAGGATGTTATTGGGAATACTTGTTAATTAAATATTATTAGGTTCATGAGAACTTCTGTGACAATAAGTTAAAAACTTTCATATTGGCCGGGCACGGTGGCTCACGCCTGTAATCCCAGCACTTTGGGAGGCTGAGGCGGGCAGATCACGAGGTCAAGAGATCGAGACCATTCTGGCTAACATGGTGAAACCCCGTCTCTACTAAAAATGTAAAAATCAGCTGGGCGTGGTGGCGTGCGCCTATAGTCCCAGCTACGCGGGAGGCTGAGGCAGGAGATTCACTTGAACCCAGGAGGTGGAGGTTGCAGTGAGCTGAGATCCTGCCACTGCACTCCAGTCCGGCGACACAGCGAGACTACGTCTCAAAACAAAAAACAAAAAACTTTCATATTATGTGGTAACTTAGTTTTTAAAGTGACTTTCAGTGAAACAAAATCAAGTACAAAATACAGAAATATCAGATAATTTCAGAGCAATGTTGCTTTTGAATTTTAAGGTTTTCCAAAGCCGTGTTGACCCAGAAATTGAAAAATTAAAAAACAACAACCAGGCACTTGATAAATTTCTTTGAAAGTTTGAAATAACTGCTGTTATTCCCAGTTATTACTTAGGAAAAGAAATGAGATCAGTGCTGAAAATAATGGTGTCTTTCATTTTGTAATAGTGTTTTGGTTGAATAAACGAATGTGCCGCTCAGAATGTTCCTTTTCTTTAAAACAACTTTTAATTTAAGACTACTGCTTCTACTGAGTGGTATCTCTAAGGTCTGTTAGGAAATTGAACAAGTAGTAACAGTCATTTATGATGGGACCCTGTAGTGATCTTTAACTTCTTTGAATGACAGATTTAGCAAAAAATTAAATTGTTTTAAGGTCTTAAAAGTTTTTATGGGTCATATAAAGTGCTTTTAAATTACTGATTTTTGTAAGTTGATAAGCTGTTTTATAATTTTCAACATTATGTGAGTGGATTTACTTACACTTTCATTTTGTGAAAATTAAGAGTCACTTTCAGATTATTTGTAGTTATAAAGTGGTCTGTCACCTGCAAACCTTAAACATTTTCCAGTTTTAATTTGTCATTCAAGTTATAAGAGTGTTTTGGTTGAATTGAGACTGTTAATGGGTAGCAGGAGGAGAAAAAGTTTCAAGGAGAATAGAAGTGGTGGGATATCTGCAATCTAGAGAAAGGTCAGGTCCATTTTTTTCTGTCATCCTGAGTACTGTTTTTTAGTGTTACTTATGTAGACCATTTTCTTAGGATGTGATTCTGGAAGGAAAAGTGAATCTTATTCTTGTGGGAAGGCTTTTCAGTCAGGTCTTAAGACGATTGTAATTTGCAGCAAATAGAGAAATTGGCATGTTATCTAACCCTGATTTTAGAGAGCGCTTGTTTTAGCCATTTTTTTAAAGTGTTTTCTAAATGTTTTAAATTAGTAACCTTGTAAAATAAAACAAGAAAATGAAGAGTGGACACTGTAATACTATGGATACATATTCAAATGAGCTTTTATTTACACTTAGTATTCATCTTTCTGGTAGAGAGAATGTCTATTTCGTAAATGGAGAATCTGTAAATATTGAGTAAAGTTGTCAGGTATAGCATTGACTGAAGCAGTTCTAGAAGTGGTGTTTTTGATTCAGGTTTATTAGAGGGAAATAAATAGCTGCTGTTAATAGTGCAAGCCATTTACACCATTGAGTTTTGGGAGATTTGAGAATCATGGAACTGATGGTAGCACTAGCTCACCCTGCTGGTTGGCTAAAAGATTTCTCCTCTTCCCCTTAAGAAACAAACATGAAGATCACAGGAGACCCAGAGGGTAGTAGAACTCTAAATTAAATTCTGTCTTTCTTCAGGGGGAGGAAGTTCCCATGAAAAAGGTGTTTTCTCATCTCTAAGGCCTTAGTTGCTGCATTCTAATTTTTTTTTTTGCAGATCTGCCAAGTTGAACCATGGAGTTACTATCCTTTCTTTTTCTTTGTTTTTGGTTGGGGGTTGGAGTCTCAGTATATTGCCCAGGCGGGGGTGCAGTGGTGCAATCTTGGCTCACTGCAACCTCCGCCTCAGGTTCAAGTGATTCTCCTGCCTCAGCCTCTCAAGTAGCTGGGATTACGGGTGCCCGCCACCATGCCTGGCTAATGTTTTTATTTTTAGTAGAGATGAGGTTTTACCATGTTGGCCAGGCTGGTCTCGAACTCCTGACCTCAGGTGATTCACCCGCCTTGGCCTCCCAAAGTGCTGGGATTACAAGCGTGAGCCACCGTGCCTGGCAGGAGTTACTATCCTTTTTGAACTTCCTGGGAACTCTTACGTGATAATGGAAAGTTAGTATATTTTTATTCTTTTAATTTCAAGATAAGATATCCTTTGACAATTGAGAGATGTCAGGAAGAAAAACAGAAAGCCCTGTGAAAGTAACTTTCCAGGAGGAAAAAAGCAGAGGATTTCAAGAGTAAGAGGAGGAGGAGCCTGCCAGGGCAGAAGCAGCAGCAGTGCACTCTTCTCTTGGTTGAGGGAAAGTGAGACTGGATTAAGGTTAGCGTTTCTGAGAGATTTTCTTTCCCCTCTCCTTCTACTAATCTTGGCCCTACCGCTTCTGTCTGCTAGCTGTAGTCTTCCCATTTCATTTGGAATCCTTAGGACTGAGATTTTTTAAGTAAAAATAAAGATAAGTGATGTGTTCCTTGAAACTTAATTTTCTTAGCCTAGATTTTGGTAGAATTGAAGTTGGGTTAGAGTGATGAATGCAGATTTTATGTGTTAAGGCTTTTGGTATGTCTTTTTTTTAAGTTGAAAATACAGCTTTTAAAAGACTTTATACAGGCCGGGTGTGGAGGCTCACACCTGTAATCCCAGCACTTTGGGAGGCCGAGGTGGGTGGATCACTTGAGGTCAGGAGTTTGAGACTAGCCTGGCCAACATGATGAAACCCTGTCTCTACCAAAAATACAAAAATTAGCTGGGCGTGGTGGCACATGCCTGTAGTCCCAGCTACTTGGGAGGTCGAGGCAGGAGAATCACTTGAACCCGGGAGGCGGAGGCTTCAGTGAGCAGAGATACCATGCCACCACACTCTAGCCTGGGTGACAGAGTGAGACCCTTACTCAAATAAAAAAGACTTTGTACAAACTCTAGAAACATAAGTATGTTTTGAGCCAAAGAGACAATTGAAAATAAAAAATACCTAATAAAGTGTTAAGATTAAAATTCTTTATACTTTACAAAGCATGTTTACCTGTAGTCTATCAATTATTTATCTAATTTTTTGAAAAGATTAATATTTTACTTACAAGTATCTTTCATTAGTTTCTTGAGGAAGATATTAAGTACAGTCATGTGCAGCATAATGATGTTTTCTGGTCAATAGTGGACTGCATTTATGATGGTGGTCCCATAAGATTATAATACTGTATTTTTACTGTATTTTATGTTCTATGTTTAGATACAGAAATACTTAACAGTTATGTTACAATTGTATATGGTATTCAGTACAATAACATGCTTTACAGGAGCATGTTGTAGACTAGGAACAATAGGCTATACCAAGTAGCCTAGGTGTGTAAGTAGGCTCTACCATCTGGGTTTGTTTGAGTACACTTCGTGATGTTTGCACAGTGACCAAATTGCCTAAGAACGCATCTCTCAGAATGTACATCCATGCTTAAGTGATGTATGACAGTAAAACTAGTACTTTCAGAGCACCACTTATTGAGGAGGAGAGGGGTAATTCCCAATTTATTGTTGGTTTGTGAAGGTGGATAAAAGCCTTCACAGAGTTGGAATTAATTGCCTTTTGTTTACTATTAACTCACTAAATACTTTACACACAGACACACACATACATAGAATCACAATTGCAATTGTAATTATGCATATATAAAGAGGCAGGATGTGATAAGGTTTAAAAATATAAGCCTTGAAATAAAATTGGCAGGGTTCAGATTTAGCTATGTGAGCACTAGGCAAGTGGAATTAGTAATTACCATCTTCAAAGAGATTTAGGGTTGATATTACATAATTCATGTAAAGTCCTTAGCTTTCTGGCACACAATGCTGAGTAAAGTAAGTGTTAGCTGTTAGAGTAGTAATAGTTATTATTACCATTGTTTAATTATTCTTTCTACATTAACTTGAAATTTTCACCTGTGAGTGATTTGGAGTTGTATACTTTTGCTAATGTCCCATTTTAAGCCATGCCTATAAAGACAAGGTTGTTATAGAGGAAGTGAGAGGTAGGCATCAAAGTGTGCCTTCTCTGATTCTAGCAGCAGAATCTTATAACCAGGTTAAATATTTCAGGAATGCATTCCCAGCACTGTCAGCAGATGAGTAGATGCACTTGGGAATGAGTACATTTTAATGAAGTTATTTCCCAACCAGTGCATTGGTTTGTCTTTGTTACAACATCCTGAATTTCTTCACTCTCCTTTCAATTTTTGACTGTGAGGCCATGTGGTGACCATTAGTAGAGAGAAGAAGGTGAGTGGCTATGCGTATTTGTACTGTACATATAAACCCAAGATGAGAGTGAGGAGTGGCTGGTAGGTAGCTAGATTGAGGAGGGTGGAATATAATCTTTTCATTGGATAGTCTGAGTTAGGAATTGCCCAAACAGCATTTCCTTTTGCTGTTTTCCTCTCCACACTTTGTTTTGTATATGTCTGTGCTTGTATGGTGTTAAAGTTATCAGTTCCCCCTCTTTAATTTTCCTTCTACCACCAGCCACCTTCTAGCACACACACAGATTTTAAGCTTATAAGCAAATTTGTCAAAGACAGCTAGTAAAAATGATTTTAGGTGTGGTACTAGTAAAAATGATTTTAGGTGGGGTACTAGTATGAAATTGTAAGGTTTTCGTTTATGCTTGAAAAATATTTACAGCAATTTGGAAAGTGAAGGAGGGGAAGTCACCCATAATTTTATTACCATTATATAATTATTAGTATTAAAGACATGATGTTAAGCATCTACTATATTCTTTTAATAATCCTGTGATGTATATATTCCCACTTTACATGTGAGGAAACACATCCACTTAATAGTGGAGCAGCCAAGTTTGAACCTAGGTATATCTTGAGAAAGGTCTAGAGAGGAGACCTTTCTGTTCCTTCTTCTTACATATATATATCCATTTAGCTAGTTGTTACACAATTTGTAAGTTTCATCTCCTAGTTTTAAAACTTAGCATTATAAAAACATTTTTCTCCCTACCCTTATTTCAAGTGGTGTCGTATTGCTCACATTGTCTATTCATACCACCATATAAAGGCTCTTTGTCTTGGCTGCTGGACATTGGTACAATGATGTTGACCAAAATGGATGCTGCCCTTTTCTTTACTGAGTGACTAACATGAAAAAAATAAGGCTTAATCAGAACTAATACTTTATGGGATTTGGATTGCTACAGGTTTAATCATGCTATCTATCCTTGCTGGTGGAACATTTGACTTAGAATTGGATATAGGTAAAATATAGATGACAAATTAATTGTATAATTTATAGCTATCTGAAAACAACTTTTTTTTATATTTTAACACTTTGAAATGCCTTATGTTTCCTTGTTAAAAATCTTAAAGGGATATTAAAATTAAATGGGCACTTAAAACTTATCTAGTTGCTATTAGTAATTCCTAATATAATAATATTTAATTCATAAAAGAGAAAAGCTTAATGTTGAATTCTGGCACTCATTGGGAAGATGACATTATATGTTAAGAGATAATTTGTGGGACATAGTGATTATAGTTAATGTTGCGTACTTGAAAGTTGCTAGGAGAGTACATTTTAAGTGTTCCCACCACAAAATATAACTGTGTGAGGTAATGCATATGTTAATTAGCTAGATTTAACCATTGCATAATTTATCTGTATTTCAAAATGTGTTGTGCACCATAAATATATACAATTTGTATTTATCAGTTTAAGAAGAAGAAAAAGGTAATTTGTGGGCATTTATAAATAGATTGTATAGGTCAGCACTGCTCAATAGAAATATAAGTTGAGTCACAAATGCAATTTTAGATTTTCTATAGCCACATCAAAAAATAAAAATAAATAGGTGAAATTTTATTAATGGATTTTTGTTTAACCCAGCATATCTAAAATACTATTATTTCATCATATAAACATGATCGAACTATTTTACATTTTTTTCTTTTTTTTAACCATATTAAGTCTTCAAAATCTGTTAGTATTACATACTTAAAGCACATCTCAATTCAGACTAGCCAGACTTCAGGTATTTAGTAGCCACATAAAGTTACTGTATTGGACAGTGCAGTTACAGATAGTAAGTCCTATAGGGGTATAGAGAAAGAATAATAGAGAAATTGAACTGAACCGTAAAGGATAGCCGAAAACAGAAAATGCTTGAGAAGAATATTCCCATAAATAAGTGATAGGAATTAAAACAGCAAGTACAGTTTGATACCAGCTAATAGAGTGGCTTGAATCCAGTTTAGGGAATGTGGTTTGGGGTGTGTGTGTGTGTGTGAGAGAGAGAGAGAGAGAGAGATTGGGAATATATATTGGAGGGTGCCTAATTCGTGTCTCATACGTGAGCACTTGATAAATACTGAATTAGCTGGGTGCATTGGCTCACGCCTGTAATCCCAGCACTATGGGAGGCTGAGGCAGGCAGATCGCCTGAGGTCGGGAATTCGAGACCAGCTTGGCCCATATGATGAAATATCCCGTCTCTACTGAAAATACAAAAATTAGCCAGGCATGGTGGCATGCACCTGTAATGCCAGCTACTTGGGAGGCTGAGGCAGGAGAATCACTTAAACTTGAGAGGCGGAGGTTGCAGTAAGCCAGGATCATGCCACTGCATCCCCACCTGGGCAACAGAGTGAGACTCAGTCTCCAAAAAAAAAGAAAAAAGATAAATATTGAATTAATATTTAGAGAGAATTAATATGACACTACAGAAAATGCTGGAAAAAACATCCTAACAAAGCCTTGTGGATCTTCAAAAGGGAAAGAGTTTCATTTAGGGAATATTGATGTTCTATGATTAACAATATGATGGAGATTGATAAAGAAGGATGAGAATTGAGAAAAAGTTTTTAGATTTAGCTATTAATTGGTTACTGGTTTTTAAGTATTTTATTTAGGTATAACTTACATACAGTGAAGTGCACAAATCTTAAGTACAACTCAGTGAATTTATACACATAAGTATACCTAGGTAACTCCCAGGTACTGGGAGGTACTGGGTTACACCTAGGGAGAAGAGGATGTAAAAATAGCACAGACATGAGAATTGTGGAATGCAAACATTTTCCCTGATTAGAGCCTATTTTAAATGAAATACCCAGATTGAGATGTAGAATGTTTTTCTTCACTGATTAAAGGTGCCTTGTGCTCCCTCCTATTAATTTCTCCCTACAGAAGTAACCACTGTTCTAACCTCTAATCTCTATCACCATAAATTAGTTTTCGCTTGTTTCTTTTTCTTTTCCTTCCTTTTTTTTCTTTTGAGACAGGGTCTCACTTTGTCATCCTAGCTGGAGTGCCTTGGCGCGATATCGGCTCACTGCAGCCTTCACCTCCCAGGCTCAAATGATCCTCCCACTTCAGCTTCCTGAGTACCTGGAACTACAGGTGCATGCCATCGTGCCTGGCTGATTTTTTTTTTTTTTTTTGGTATTAGAGACAGGGTTTTACCATGTTGCCCGGGCTGGAGTTTTTGTTTCTGAACTTCTTATGGCATATTTGTCCTCCCTCCCAAGGGTAGTGAGAATTGATGCTTGAATCCATCCCTCTTTTCTTCTGTCCTTGTTTGGCATTGTTATGAATTGGGAGGTAAATCAGATGATATTTGGTACTATGGCCCTTTTTTTCCCCCCAGTGACAAAATCAGAGAGGTGCTTCTTAGTGTTCATTAATAGTAATCCTTTAGAGGTTAGTTTTATGACTTGATATTTTGTTTAGAATGCAGAGATTTATTTGAGTTTGCCTCCGCCGATAACCTAGTTGCCTGGCTTGCTGTCATTACAGTATTCTCTAGGCATATAGCCAGGAAGTAGGTGGAGGAAGTTGTGGATTGCCTCCTTATATAGATGGCTTTTGGAGCCTCTTTGATGGTAGCTTCCAGGCATTATGTCAGTTAGCTATTAGGCATTTTAGGTTGCTTATTAAGGTTTTGGGTATTTCTGATTGTAATTTTAGAGGTAGGAATAAATAGGTGTACTTTTTTTATAGGTAGGTATCTACCTGTCCAACAGAAAAGTAGAATATAACTAGAATGTTACCTTATGGACAGTTGCTTACAAGTGTGAATGGTTAAAGCCCATGTAGGAGACTTTATAAATGGAAAACTGAAATCGAATTGTTGATCATGATTTTTACTTTTAGTGCTTGAATCAGTTTTTTTTCCCCAAATGGAATTAATAGTTGTAGCATTATTTTTCGTAAATACTGAGCAGTAGAAACCTTATTGTAGTATAGCAATATTAAGTTGGTGCTTTGCAGATAAAGAATTTTTTCTGAAATGTGTATTATAATAAAGTTGTTAAAAGTACATAATAAAAAATATATCTTCACATTCTAGTATAGTTTTGAAGAATGAATATGTAAATTGCACAGAAATGAATATGAAAAGACTTTCTCATTAACATTTGGATTGTGAATGCTCTTGAGTTTATAAATGAAAATATTTATATAAAGAAATTTTGTCTTTGGAATTTGTAATAAGTTCGTTTAATATACTCTTGCTCCAAGGATTTTAGTATTTGTCTTGAAGAAATAATAAAATCTCACCTGTCAACTTTTCTTATTGTAGCTTTTGTGAAGCATAGAAAGCTAAAGCAAATTGGTTAAATTAGACATTGAAAAAAGCATATTATTATTATCTCCAAAATATTGAGACTTTATACATAACAGCTTTTGGGGGCTAGATTTAGAAAATCACTAACATAAAACAATTAGAATGTTCTTAATTATAGTTTTCAGAACTGACTAATGTATGTAGAAAAAAATACACTCAAGTTTGTGTTCTGTGTTTACATGTTGTTCTGACAAAAATGAATGTTATATTTGAATTTAGTTTTGGGAGATTTCAGTTTTTTTGTATTCAGAAAAGTCTTGTTTGTCTGGTTGTATTTCCCCCAATTTTCACAAGTTTTATTTAACTGGGTTAGTTGTCGTACAAAATTCAGCTAATGCTTCACTAGGGGTAGGGTTGCATATACATAGAGCACAGGATATGGCTTCTACTCCAAAGAGCCCATGATCTAAGATACAGCTTAAAGAGTACTTAATTATGAAACATTTAAATTACTGAGCTGACAAAATAAAATGAATGATCTGTAATAAGATTAATAAAGCTTTTTGACAAAAATAATTTGTTACCTAGATTTTGAAGAAGTGGTATGTATAGGTTGGTGGAAAGGGAAGGAGATAACAGCGAGGGGGAAGAGCATGTTAAAAAAGCACAGATATTTTGGGATGCTGAGGCAGGTGGAGCACCTGAGGTCAGGAGTTTGAGACCAGCCTGGCCAACATGGTGAAACCCAGTCTTTACTGAAAACACACACACACACACACACACAAATTTAGCCAGGCATGATGGTGGGTACCTGCAATCCCAGCTACTCAGGAGGCTGAGGCAGGAGAATCACTTGAACCTGGGAGGTAGAGGTTGTGGTGAGCTGAGATTGTGCCACTGCACTCAGCCTAGGTGACAGAGTGAGACTGCGTCTCAGAAAAAAAACAAAACAAACAAAAAAAAAACACAGACATGAGAATTGTGGAATGCAAGCATTTTCCTTGGTTAGAGTCTATTTTAAACGAATATAATAAAAAATAATAAGATTGTGGCATGAGCTGGAGGGATCTAAAGTTTGGATTACAAATTGGAAATAAGGAGTTCTACTGAAGATCATTGAATAGAATTACATGAAGAAATATGATTAGCAGCCAGATACAGCGTGATTGGAGAGGAGCTTGAAGTGAGAAAGGCCAGTTAGTGATTATTATCTTGGTGAGTGGGAAGGGTATATTAAGAGTAAGGATGCGTAGTTTTAAATAAGTCAAATCAAATATTGTGGCTCCTCAGTTTGTAGTGCAGAGCTAAAATAAGAATGAAAGAATTTTGTTACCTTCTGGTATTCAAAACAAATGGAGATAAAAGAGTTTGCATATGACTTACTAGCACTAATTGAGGTATGCCTTTTTCTAAAAAAAACTGGCTTGGACTTTTTTTTCTGTTAAGTTTACTTTGAAAACCAATAAAGTTATGCTCTAGTGGTGTTTTCCTAAGTAAAAAATACTTAAGATAACTGGTAAGAAGAGCTTATACTTGTATGCTGAATTTTGAGTTAAAATTCTGTATTTTAGCCATGGCTTAAGAGACATTATAATTTGTATTGGAGCTGGCGGGAAAACAGGAAATAATAAAAATTAACAATGTGGACTACATATTTATATTTGTTTTTAAATAGATACTTGTTTTAAAATTTAGGAACATTTGGGAATACTCTGCTTTTATAGGAAGATAATGTTCTTAACATGTAGAGTTTTTAATAATTCCTAAGTGGAATGTACATTATGTTTTATAATGGGTAAAGGTCATTTTTAAAATAGAAGAATTAGAAAAACAGGAAAAATAGAAGTAACACAATTTTTTAAATCCTCGTTTTTTGTTTTTTTTTTTTTTAAGAGTTAGGAAATAGAACAGAAGCTTGGGAACTAATAATTTTAGAGTTTTAATATACCATGTTTTAGTATAACATTTACATCTTAAACATTCTCACAGTTAATATAGGCTTAACTGGGAAATATTAAGCTTTTAGGATTTAGTATGTAGTAGTTCTCTGCTGGCACTAAGTCTTTTCCGTTCGCTCCTTTCCAACAGATATTGCCCAAGCTCTCATAAGCCGTTCTTTTCTTTCTATTATGATTATTGTTTTGTAGAGATGGGGTCGCACTTTGTTGCCCAGGCTGGTCTCGAACTCTTGGGCTCAAGCAGTCCTCTTGGCCTCCCAAAGTGCTGTGGTTACAGGTGTGAGCTACTGAGACCAGCCTCTTCTTTTTATTCTGATGGTCAGTACTGATGAAGTCCTTTCCAGCTTTGGGTACACAGCCTTCCATTATTCCTGCTGTCAGTTTTTTGTCTTTCTACTGCGCTTTTCAACCTTGGTTATTCATGTATCACCTTCATCTGCGCAATTATTACCATTTAACCGCAACAAGTAAAGACGTTAATAGTGAGGTTTTTGGGAATGTGGTAAAATCGGGAGGTATATTTGACTTTGTCCAAGTTATCTGATGAGGCAGATCAGCTAAAGCAAAATACAGTGGGTTGCTCCCTACTATCACTGGGACCTAGAGATTTCATCTACATCTCTGAAAAATGGGGTTTCTGTATGATAGTATGGGTGAGAAGGAATGGCAGCAGAACTATCAACTGTTTTCTGATTATCCTGATGAACTAGTGTTATAGGAAGCTTTTCTGAAAACACTGCTCTGAATTGCTTGCTCAGGTAGTCGCTTTTTTATTCCTGTGTATGGCTCCAGAGTTCTTGAGAATGGCCCTACCTCCATTTGTTTGTAGATGAGAGAAAGCTGAACCTTCTGCTGTCAGTGGAGAAGGCCTAGAATTAGTCTAGAACTGGTGCTATAGGGCCCTGGAATGCTTCAAGAATTGGCTGCAGGGACCTCTGAAGGAATTGTCTAAAAGTCTGTATAACAAGTAAGCAACACTCATGGTTCCAGGAAAGGGTCTCTTGCCTCATCCAAGTTTTCTTCTTTGACATTCAACCTGAGGATCTCTGTACTTGAGAACAGTAGGCACAGTTCAGGTTAAGGGCATCATACTGGAAAACAGGGAGAATTAAATAAAAATCTACATGTTGATCTGAGAGTTATTCCCAGTCTCTTTTTCCCTCCCAGTTCTGAGAATACTGGCGGACAAGTTCTTGCCCCATCTAACTGTGAGATTAAAAGATTGATCCTGTGACAGCAAACTGCTGAGATCAGGAAAAATGTCTAACTGATAACAGATGTGACCCAGATTGATAATCCTACAGTATGTCTACTCATTAAGACAGAATCTCTAGGCAACTTTTAAGTGCCTCAATCTTAAATATGAGATTAAGGATCACCAAACATTTGAGGATAACCTTAATATGAAAGAGAAGAGGGAAATGGAAATACTTCAAGAAGAAGACAAGTTTTTATAAAAAGTTAACTGATTTCATCAGAAGTAAAGACACTGCATCTTCGAAACAAGAAAGGATACTATGAAAAAGCAGTGCCCAGAAAACAAGAGCTTCTAGAAATTTAGAATATGAAACACTTCATAGAAGAGTTGGAAATTCAGAATATTAAATTCTTATTAGAAGATTGGAAGATAAAGTTGAGAAAACTCCCACAGAGGAGGACAAGAAGAGTTGTGAAGTGGGAGAAAATAAGAAAACCAGAGGATCACACTTGCATGCACGTTCAACATATGAAAAGTAAGAATTTGCTGGGCGCGGTGGCTCACGCCTGTAATCCCAGCACTTTGGGTGGTGGAGGTGGGCGGATCACCTGAGGTCAGGAATTCAAGACCAGCCTGGCCAACATGGTGAAACCCTGTCACTGCTAAAAATACAAAAATTAGCTAGGCTTGTTGGTATGCACCTGTAATCCCAGCAAATTGCTTGAACCTGGGAGGTGGAGGTTGCAGTGAGCCGAGGTGGCACTACTGCACTCCAGCCTGTGCAACAGAGCGAGACACTGTCTCAAAAAAAAAAAAAAAAAAATTACAAAATGGGAGAAAATGGACGAAATTAAGAATAATTGAACAAGAAATGTGAATTTCCACAGTGGAAGGGCTCATGAATGCTCAACATGGTGACTGAAAAAAAGAACCACATCAAGATACATCATGGTGAAATTTCAGACACCAGAAATAAAGGGAAGATCAAGAACGCTTTCAGGAATGGAGCACAAAGAACGGATTAGAAATAGGTAGCATTGGAAAGTAATCAGTAATGGAATCATACATTCAAAATTCTGAAGGAAAGTTATTTCCAGACTATTCATTCTATACCCTACCAAGCTGTCAAGTGTGGGAGGAGGCTAAAAATATGAAACATGAGGTTGTTAGAATATTTACTTCAAAAGTACTATATCAGGAAGTTACTAGAAGGCACAGGCTCCATCAAAGTGATGAGTTAACTAAAAAGAGGGGGGATCCAGGAAGTAGGATGCATTATAGGAGAAGAGCGAAGAGAATTTCTAGGATGATTATGAAGGGAGATTCAAGGTTAGGGCTGTATAGGAGGTCTGAAGAGTAACCAGTTCAGCTTGGGACAGGAGGATGAAGGGATCTAGATGGCATGTCTTTAGAGAAAAAAAAAGGACTTTTTTGATTTAATTCATAAGGGATATTTGTTGGTAGTTTTCTTGTAATAACTGTCTGATTTTGGTATGAGGGCAATATTGGCCTCATAGGAATGAGTTAGGAAGTGTTCCCTCCTATTTTTTGGAACAGTTTGAGAAGGAATAGTGTTAATTATTGAAATGTTCCACAGATTCCAGGGAAGCAGTCTGGTCATGGATTGTTTGTTTGTTTTTATGAGACAGAGTCTTGCTCTGTTGCCCAGGCTGGAGCACAATGGCACAATCTTGGCTCACTGCAACCTCGAACTCCTGGGCTCAAATGATCTATCCTCCTGCCTCAGCCTCTCAAGTAGCTAGGACTACAGGTGCTGTCCACCGTGGTTGGCTAGGTCCTGGGCTTTTCTTTGTGGGAAGTTCTCTTTACTTGTTTTAGGTCTATTCAGATTTTCTGTCATCTTTAGTCAGTTTCAACAGTTTGGGTTTTTCTAGTAATTTGTCCATTTCATCTACACTATGTAATTTGTTGGCATACAGTTGCATAGTGCTCTTTTATAATCCTTTTTATTAATATAAGGTTGGTAGTAATGACTCCTTTTCCATTCCTCACTGACTGTAGTGATTTAAATCTTTTCTTAGTTTAGCTAAAGGTTTGTCAATTTTGTTCTTTTCAAAGAACCAACTTTTGGGTTTATTGATTTTTTTTTCTCTACTATTTTTCTGTTCTCTATTTCTGCTGTGTTCTTTATTTTTTTTTTCTTTTGTCTGCTTTGAGTTCAGTTTGTCTTTTTCTAATTTCTTAGAAAGCTAGGTTATGGATTTAAGATCTTTTTTTAATGTAATCATCTATAGCTATAAATATCCATGTAAGCATTGCATTTACTTCATCCCATAAGTTTTAGTATGTTGTGTTTTTGTTTTCATTTTTCTCAACATACTTTCTGATTTGCAATGCAATTTCTTCTTTGGCTTACTGGTTACTTAGATGTTTGTTGCTTAATTTCCACATATTAACTTACCAGTTTCCTTCTGGTATTGATTTCTGTTTCATTCCATTGTGGTCAGAGAACATTCTCTCTATGATTTTTATTCCTTTAAAATTTATTGACACTTGTCTGATGGCGTAACACATAGTACATACTAAAGAACATTCCTTATTCTGCTGTCATTAGGTGGAGTGTTCTGTAGAGTTCATAGTGTTCAAGTCTTTTATTTCCTTCATCTTCTATCTATACTATCCATTATTGAATGTGAAGTATTAATGTTTCTAACTATTATTTTTGAATTATATTCTGCCTTTCAATTCTGTCAGTTTCTACTTCATATACTTTGGGGTTCCCTTATTAGGTGTGCACATGTTTATAAGTGGCATGTAATTTTGATGGATTGACCTTTTTATTATTACAAAACATTCTCTGTAGTAACAATTTTTTGTCTTAATGTCTGTTGTTTCTGCTATGAGAATAGCTGCATCAGTTATCTTTTGGTTACTTTCTGCATGGTATAACTTTTTTGATTTTTACTTTCAGTTTATTTGTATCTATTTAATCTCAAGTGTGTCTCTTATAGCCCGTATATACTTGGATTATGTTTTTTACCCATTCTTCCAATATATGCGTTTTGATTGGAGTGCCTGATTAATTTGCATTTAATATAATTACCAATAAAGTGGAATTTACATCCGCTATTTTGCTTTTTGTTCTCTATATGTCTCGTTGTTTTTTGGGGTGGTTATTCCTCTAGTCCTCTAGTGCTGCCTTTTGTGTTAAATAGATATTTTCAAGTGTATCACTTAAATCACTTGTTTTGTAGTGTATACTTTTAATTCATTTTTGTAGTGGTTGCCCTGTGAATTATAATTAACTTAATTTTAGTCTAGTTGAAATTAATACTGTAAATTTTAATAATATACAAAAATTTTGTTCCTATATAGCTGTATTCCCTCTCCTTCCGTCATGCTATTATTGCCATACATACATCCTTTTATACCTTTTAAATCAGACAGGAGAAGAAAAAGTCGCAAAGAGAAAACAATTATATTGTCTTTTATATTTACCTATGTGGTTACCTTCACCATGCTCCTTATTTCTTCAGATGGATTCAGGTTGCTATCTAGTGTTCTTTCATTTCAGCCTGAGGGACACTCTTTAGTATTTGTTTAAATCTGTAAATGTCTTAATTTCTCCTTCTGTTATGAAAAATAGTTGTAGAATTCATGGTTGAGAGTCTTTTTCTTTCAGTACTTAGACACGATTGCCATCCAGCCTCCATGGTTTCTCATGAAAAATTGTTGTTAATGTTGTTAAAGCCCTGTCTGTGACAAGTTGCTTCTTTCTTGCTTCTTTTAGGATTCTCTCTTCCTTTTTCAGCAGTTTTATGATGATGTGTCTAAGGTGTAGATCTCTTTGGGTTTATCCTCTGTGTAGTTCCTTGAGCTTTTTTGGATGTTTAGGTTAATGTTTTTCATCAAACTGGGGGAATTTTTAGTCACATTTCTTCAAATGCTCTTTCTGCCTCATTCTTATCTCCCCTGTCTTCTGGAACTCCTATTATGTATAAGATGGGATGTTTAATGTTGTCTCACAGGTTTCTTAGGCCCTATGGATTTTTAAAATTGGTTTTTCTTTCTGTTCCTCAGACTGGATAATCTCAGTTGATCTATTTTCAGGTTTGCTGACTTTTCTAGTGAATTGTCATTTTAGTTATTGTGCTTTTCAATTCTACAATTTGTTTTTTTCCTCATAATTTTTTATCTTTTATTGATATTCTCATACTTTCTTTTAGTTCTTTAGACATGGGTTTCTTTTAGTCCTTTGAATATGCTTAAAGTAGCTGATTTTAAAACATTGTCTAGTTTAGTCAGTCCTATGTCTGGATTTCCTCAGGGACAGTTTTGTGGACTGCTTTTCTCTCCATGTGTTTGTACCATACTTCCTTCTTTTTTTTTTTGTATTTTTTTATTATTATTATACTATAAGTTCTAGGGTACATGTGCACAATGTGCAGGTTTGTTACATGTGTATACATGTGCCATGTTGGTGTGCTGCACCCATTAACTCATCATTTACATTAGGTATATCTCCTAATGCTATCCCTCTCCCAGGCTCCCACCCCACGACAGGCCCTGGTGTGTGATGTTCCCCTTCCTGTGTCCAAGTGTACTCATTGTTCAATTCTCACTTATGAGTGAGAACAGGCGGTGTTTGGTTTTTTGTCCTTGCGATAGTTTGCCGAAAATGATGGTTTCCAGCTTCATCCGTGTCCCTAAAAAGGATATGAACTCATCTTTTATGGCTGCATACTATTCCATGGTATATATATGCCACATTTTCTTAATCCAGTCTATCATCGGTGGACATCTGGGTTGGTTCCAAGTCTTTGCTATTGTGAATAGTGCCACAGTAAACATACATGCGCATGTGTCTTTTTAGCAGCATGATTTATAATCCTTTGGGTATATACCCAGTAATGGGATGGCTGGGTCAAATGGTATTTCTAGTTCTAGATCTGTGAGGAATCGCCACACTGTCTTCCACAGTGGTTGAACTAGTTTACAGTCCCACCAACAGTGTAAAAGTGTTCCTATTTCTCCACATCCTCTCCAGCACCAGTTTTTCCTGACTTTTTAGATCGCCATTCTAACTGGTGTGAGATGGTATCTCACTGTGGTTTTGATTTGCATTTCTCTGATGGCCAGTGATGATGAACATTTTTTCGTGTGTCTGTTGGCTGCATAAATGTCTTCTTTTGAGAAGTGTCTGTTCATGTCCTTCGCCCACTTTTTGATGGGGTTGTTTGTTTTTTTCTTGTAAGTTTGTTTGAGTTCATTGTAGATTCTGGGTATTAGCCCTTTGTCAGATGAGTAGATTGCAAAAAAAATTTTCCCCCATTCTGTAGGTTGCCTGTTCAGTCTGATGGTAGTTTCTTTTGCTGTGCAGAAGCTCTTTAGTTTAATTTGTCAGTTTTGGCTTTTGTTGCCATTGCTTTTGGTGTGTTAGACATGAAGTCCTTGCCCATGCCTATGTCCTGAATGGTACTGCCTAGGTTTTCTTCTAGGGTTTTTATGGTTTTAGGTCTAACATTTAAGTCTTTAATCCATGTTGAATTAATTTTTGTATAAGGTGTAAGGAAGGGGTCCAGTTTGAGCTTTCTACATGTGGCTAGCCAGTTTCCCAGCACCATTTATTAAATAGGGAATCCTTTCCCCATTTTTTGTTTTTGTCAGGTTTATCAAAGATCAGATGGTTGTAGATGTGTGGTATTCTGAGGGCTCTGTTCTGTTCCATTGGTCTATATCTCTGTTTTGGTACCAGTACCATGCTGTTTTGGTTACTGTAGCCTTGTAGTATAGTTTGAAGTCAGGTAGCGTGATGCCCCCAGCTTTGTCCTTTTGGCTTAGGATTGACTTGGCAGTGTGGGCTCTTTTTTGGTTCCATGTGAACTTCAAAGTAGTTTTTTCCAGTTCTGTGAAGAAATTCATTGGTAGCTTGATGGCGATGGCATTGAATCTATAAATTACCTTGAGCAGTATGGCCATTTTCATGATATTGATTCTTCCTATCCATGAGCATGGAATGTTCTTCCATTTATTTGTATCCTCTTTTATTTCATTAGGCAGTGGTTTGTAGTTCTCCTTGAAGAGATCATTCACATCCCTTCTAAGTCGAACTCCTAGGTATTTTATTCTCTTTGAAGCAGTTGTGAATGGGAATTCACTCAAGATTTGGCTTTCTGTTTGTCTGTTATTGGTGTATAAGAATGCTTGTGATTTTTGCACATTGATTTTGTATCCTGATACTTTGCTGAAGTTGCTTATCAGCTTGAGATTTTCGGCTGAGACTATGGGGTTTTCTAAATATACAATCATGTCACCTGCAAACAGGGACAATTTGACTTCCTCTTTTCCTAATTGAATACCCTTTATTTCCTTCTCCTGCCTGATTGCCCTGGCCAGAACTTCCAACACTATGTTGAATAGGAGTGGTGAGAGAAGGCATCCCTGTCCTGTGCCAGTTTTCAAAGGGAATGCTTCCAGTTTTTGCCCATTCAGTATGATATTGGCTGTGGGTTTGCCGTAAATAGCTCTTATTATTTTGAGATATGTCCCATCAATACCTAATTTATTGAGAGTTTTTAGCATGAAGGGCTGTGGAATTGTGTTGAAGGCCTTTTCTGCATCTATTGAGATAATTATGTGGTTTTTGTCATTAGTTCTGTTTATGTGCTGGATTACGTTTATTGATTTGCATATGTTGAACCAGCCTTGCATCCCACAGTTGAAGCCCACCTCATCATGGTGGATAAGCTTTTTGATGTGCTGCGGGATTCAGTTTGCCAGTATTTGATTGAGGATTTTTGCATTGATGTTCGTCAGGGATATTGGTGTAAAATTCTCTTTTTTTGTTTTGTCTCTGCCAGGCTTTGGTATCAGGATGATGCTGGCCTCATAAAATGAGTTAGGGAGGATTCCCTCTTTTTCTGTTGATTGGAACAGTTTCAGAAGGAATGGTACCACCTCCTCCTTGGACCTGTGGTAGAATTCGGCTGTGAACCCATCTGGTCCTGGACTTTTTTTGGTTGGTAGGCTATTAATTATTGCCTCAATTTCAGAGTCTGTTACTGGTCTATTCAGGGATTCATCTTCTTCCTGGTTTAGTCTTAGGAGGGTGTATTGTCCAGGAATTTATCCATTTCTTCTAGATTTTCTAGTTTGTTTGCGTAGAGGTGTTTATAGTATTCTCTGATGTTAGTTTGTATTTCTGTGGGATTGGTAGCGATATCCCCTTTACCATTTTTTATTGCGTCTGTTTGATTCTTCTCTCTTTTCTTATTAGTCTTGCTAGCGGTCTATCAATTTTGTTGATATTTTCAAAAAACGAGCTCCTGGATTCATTGATATTTTTGAAGGGTTTTTTGTGTCTCTGTATCCTTCAGTTCTGCTCTGATCTTAGTTATTTCTTGCTTTCTGCTAGCTTTTGAATGTGTTTGCTCTTGCTTCTCTAGTTCTTTTAATTGTGATGTTAGGGTGTCAATTTTAGATCTTTCCTGCTTTCTCTTGTGGGCATTTAGTGCTGTAAATTTCCCTCTACACACTGCTTTAAATGTGTCCCAGAGATTCTGGTGTGTTGTGTCTTTATTCTTGTTGGTTTCAAAGAACATCTTTATTTCTGCCTTCATTTTGTTATGTATGCAATAGTTATTCAGGAGCAGGTTGTTCAGTTTCCTTGTAGCTGAGCGGTTTTGAGTGAGTTTCTTAATCCTGAGTTCTAGTTTGATTGCACTGTGGTCTGAGAGTTTGTTATAATTTCTGTTCTTTTACATTTGCTGAGGAGTGCTTTACTTCCAACTATGTGGTCAATTTTGGAATAGGTGTGGTGTGGTGCTGAAAAGAATGTATATTCTGTTGATTTGGCGTGGAGAGTTCTGTTGATGTCTATTAGGTCCACTTGGTGCAGAGCTGTGTTCAATTCCTGGATATCCTTGTTAACTTTCTGTCTCATTGATCTGTCTAATGTTGGCAGTTGGGGGTTAAAGTCTCATTATTATTGTGTGGGAGTCTAAGTCTCTTTGTAGGTCACTCAGGACTTGCTTTATGAATCTGGGTGCTCCTGTATTGGGTGCCTATATATTTAGGATAGTTAGCTCTTCTTGTTGAATTGATCTCTTTACCATTATGTAATGGCCTTCTTTGTCTCTTTTGATCTTTGTTGGTTTAAAGTCTGTTTTATCAGAGACTAGGATTGCAACCCCTGCCTTTTTTTGTTTTCCATTTGCTTGGTAGATCTTCCTCCATCCCTTTATTTTGAGCCTGTGTGTGTCTGTGCACTTGAGATGGGCCTCCTGAATACAGCATACTGATGGGTCTTGACTCTTTATCCAGTTTGCCAGTGTGTGTCTTTTAATTGGAGCATTTAGCCCATTTACATTTAAGGTTAATATTGTTATGTGTGAGTTTGATCCTGTCATTATGATGTTAGCTGGTTATTTTGCTCATTAGTTGATGTAGTTTCTTCCTTGCATCGATGGTCTTTACAATTTGGCATGTTTTTGCAGTGGCTGGTACCGGCTGTTCCTTTCCATGTTTAGTGCTTCCTTCAGGAGCTCTCGTAGGGCAGGCCTGGTGGTGACAAATCTCTCAACATTTGGTTGTCTGTAAAGAATTTTGTTTTTCCTTCACTTATGAAGCTTAGTTTGGCTGGATATGAAATTCTGGGTTGAAAATTCTTTCTTTTAAGAATGTTAAATATTGGCCCCCACTTTCTTCTGGCTTGTAGAGTTTCTGCTGAGGGATCCACTGTTAGTCTGTTGGGCCTTCCTTTGTGGGTAACCTGACCTTTCTCTCTGGCTGCCCTTAAGGTTTTTTCCTTCATTTCAACTTTGGTGAATCTGACAATTGTGTGTCTTGGGGTTGCTCTTCTCGAGGAATATCTTTGTGGCGTTCTCTGTATTTCCTGAATTTGAATGTTGGCCTGCCTTGCTAGGTTGGGGAAGTTCTGGATAATATCCTGTAGAGTGTTTTCCTACTTGGTTCCATTCTCCCCGTCACTTTCAGGTACACTATTCAGACGTAGATTTGGTCTTATCACATACTCCCATATTTCTTGAAGGCTTTGTTTCTTTTTACTCTTTTTTCTCTAAACTTCTCTTCTCGTTTCATTTCATTCATTTATCTTCAATCACTGATACCCTTTCTTCCATTGATCGAATCGGGTACCAAAGCTTGTGCATTTATCACGTAGTTCTCATGCCATGGTTTTCAGCTCCATCAGGTCATGTAAGGACTTCTCTACACTGGTTATTCTAGTTAGCCATTCGTCTAATCTTTTTTCAAGGTTTTTAGCTTCTTTGCAGTGGGTTCCAACTTCCTCCTTTAGCTCGGAGAAGTTTGATCATCTGAAGCCTTCTTCTCTCAACTCGTCAAAGTCATTCTCTGTCCAGCTTTGTTCTGTTGCTGGCG
The DNA here is from genome assembly GCF_028878055.3 of Symphalangus syndactylus. Taxonomy (NCBI): domain Eukaryota; kingdom Metazoa; phylum Chordata; class Mammalia; order Primates; family Hylobatidae; genus Symphalangus; species Symphalangus syndactylus. Next base: position 44,674,511 of record NC_072441.2, on the reverse strand, counting down.
AGGAGCTGCGTTACTTTGGAGGGGGAGAGGTGCTCTGATTTTTAGAATTTTTAGCTTTTCTGCTCTGTTTTTTCCCCATCTTTGTGGTTTTATCTACCTTTGGTCTTTGATGATGGTGACGTAGAGATGGGGTTTTGGTGTGGACGTCCTTTCTATTTGTTACTGTTCCTTCTAACAGTCAGGACCCTCAGCTGCAGGTCTGTTGGAGTTTGCTAGAGGTCCACTCCAGACACTGTTTGCCTGGGTATCAGCAGCGGAGGCTGCAGAGCAGCAAATATTGCTGAACAGCAAATGTTGCTGCCTGATCATTCTCTGGAAGCTTCGTCTCAGAGGGGTACCCGGCTGTGTGAGGTGTCAGTCTGCCCCTACTGGGGGGTGCCTCCCAGTTAGGCTACTCGGGGATCAGGGACCCACTTGAGGAGGCAGTCTCTCCGTTCTCAGATCTCAGACTCCATCCTGGGAGAGCCACTACTCTCTTCAAAGCTGTCAGACAGGGACATTTAAGTCTGCAGAGGTTTCTCCTGCTTTTTGTTCTGCTATGCCCTGTCCCCAGAGGTGGAGTCTACAGAGGCAGGCAGGCCTCCTTGAGCTGCGGTGGGCTCCCCCCAGTTCCAGCTTCCTGGCTGCTTTGTTTACCTACTCAAGCCTCAGCAATGGCTGCCCCCCCCCCCCCGCCCCCCAGCCTCACTGCCACCTTGCAGTTTGATCTCAGACTGCTGTGCTAGCAATGAGTGAGGCTCTGTTGGCATGGGACCCTCCAAGCCAGGCGCGGGATATAATCTCCTGATTTGCTAAGACCATTGGACAAGCGTAGTATTAGGGAGGGAGTGACCCGATTTTCCAGATGCCATCTGTCACAGCTTCCCTTTGCTAGGAAACGGAATTCCCTGACCCCTTGCGCTTCCCGGGTGAGGCAATGCCTCACCCTGCTTTGGCTCACGCTTGGTGGGCTGCACCCACTGTCCTGCACCCACTTTCTGACACTCCTCAGTGAGACAAACCCGGTACCTCAGTTGGAAATGCAGAAATCACCTGTCTTCTGCGTTGCTCACACTGGGAGCTGTAGACTGGAGCTGTTCCTATTCGGCCATCTTGGAACTGCCCCCCCCCCCCCCCGCTTTTTTTTAATATCTTGCAATTTTTTGTTGAATACTGCAATTTAAAATAATATCACAACTCTGATAATCAGATTCTCCTCTCCTCTCTGCCCCAGTGTTGTTTGTTATTTTAGTGATTTTTTTTGAAACTCATTGTATAAAATCTGTATTATTTGTCACATATGGGCACTGAAATCTCTGCTCAGTTCGCTTACTGGTCAGCTAATGATTGGACAGAGATTTCGTTAAATGCCTGGGAGCAATAAATCTTTTTGTTGAAGTTATGTGTGTGTTGGGATGCTCCTTCAACGCTTAACCAGGCAGTTTACAACTCTGCCTTACTTTTTACTTCCTGCTTGTGCAGAGCCTCAAGTTTAGCCAGAGGTGAGCACTTAGGTCTTTCCTGGTCGTATGTACAGCCCTTTCTGTATATGTGGCTCTCTAGAGTCTCAGGAATATGTTGGAGCTTTACAAAGCCCCCAGCTTTTCTTTTTAAAGCTTTTAGTCTATTGTTTGCCTCAGCTGTTGTTCTGTCCCTCAGCCAGCTGCAATATGAAACAATTACCTCTGATTGTTTTTGACAAATGTCCTTTGGTTGTCCTAGGGTATTGGGGGAAGCTTTTTATACTAGATAAGTGCTGAGTCAGGTCAAATTAAGATAGCTTTGTGAGTAGAGTCTTCCAGGAGACCACCAGACATGTTAAATAATGACAGTTCTCTGGAAATGAGGTACTAAAAGAGTTCCAAACCTCTTCTGTCTTCCCTAGTGCCTGCCAGGCTGTTGGGTTTTTGTTTTTAGTTATAAAGCAGTGGGGCCTGGCTCTGTGCTCAGGCTGGAGTGCAGTGGCATGGTCATAGCTCACTGCAGCCTCAAAGTCTTGGGCTCAACTGATCCTCTGGCTTCAGCCTCCTGAGTAGCTGGGACTACAGATGCATGCTAACATGCCTAATTTTTAAACATTATTTAGAGATGGGGTACCACCATGTTGCCCAGACTGGTTTCAAGCACTTGGGCTCAAGCAGTTCTCCCACCTCAGCCTCTCAAGTAGTTGGAATTATAGGCATAAACCACTGGGCCTGATCCCCCAGGCTGCTGATTTTCAAAGCTATTACCCAGCTATGGGGGAGAATGGGAATAGGGCAAGATAAAATGCCTTAAAGTGTGCTGGTCTTCCCAAATAAGATTCAGCCATCTATCACTCTTCCTAGATTGCTCCAAGCCTTTGGCTAATTTCCAGAGTTCACAGAATGTTGATTTTCACAGTTTTTGCCAGTGATCTTGCTGGTTTTATGGAGATGATTTTCGAAGGTTCTTACGCTGAAATTTTTGCGTATATCCTACTGTTGAGTTTTGAGAGTTTTAAAATATTTTAGATATGAGTCTTTTGTTAAGTATATAGTTGGCAGATATTTTCTCTTATTCTAGAGGGTATGTAGGGTTATCTCGTAGTGATTTTTATTTTGCATTTCCCTGATTCCAAATGCGACTGAGTACCTTTTAATGTATGTATTGCCAAGTTTTATAAATGTTTTGTGTGTCTTTGGAAAGAATGTGTGCAGTATTTATGTGTCTGTGTCTTAGTTTGGGCTACTGTAACAAGTACTATAGACTGGGTGGCTTACAAACAACAGAAATTTGTTTCTCACAGCTCTGGAGATTGGAAGTCTGAGATCAGAGTGCCAACATGGTCAGGTTCTGATGAGGGCTCTGAGCCTCTGATGTCATGTTTTTGATTTAGTGTTGTTACTACTTGCCTTCCCCTCCCCCTTTTGAAACTCTTGTTGTTGGTTTTATCTGCTGGCCACAAACTCAATTTTTGTTTTCTGAAAATAACTTTTTTTCACCTCATTTTTGAAGGATAATATCATTGGATGTAGAAGATGTTGTTTCAGTATCTCCATTTTTTCTGGTAGGTCAACCATTAACAGTATTGTTTTTGATCTGTAACCAGTCATTTTTCTTTGGCTGCTGTCAAAGTTTCTCTTTGGCTTTCACCAGCTTGACTATGATGTATATATATATATGTGGCTCTTTGTGTATATTCCGCTTGGGTTTGTTGAGATTCTTGGATTTGTTAAGTCAGCATTTTTTACTGAATTTGAAATGTTTTGGTCATTATTTCTTCAACAAAAAATTTTTTATGCTCGTTTCATTCCTTTCTTTTTGGGACTTACATACATGTTGGACTGCCTAATAGTGTCCTACTGGTCTCTTAGGATCTGTTTTTTTTTCTTTAGTCATTTTACTTTCTGTTCTTTAGATTAGGCAGTTTTATTTCCCTGTCTTCAAACTCACCAGTTCTTTCTTCTGCTGTCTTTAATCTTCTGTTGACTCATCTGATGAATTTTTTATTCTGGTTATTGTATTTTTCAGCTTTTTCTTTTTTTAAAGTTTCTGTCAATTGTTTGAACATACTTTCTTTTAGTTTTTGTAACATACTTAGAATAACTGCTTTGAATTAATTCAGGTAGACTCAGAATCAGTATCCGTTGATTTACTTTTCTTTTTTCCTGAGTCTGGTTCACATTTTCCTCTTTCTTTGCATATCATGTATTTTTTGCCTGAAACTGCACTTTATGGTATGTTTTAATGAATGATTCAGTTAATGTTCTTAGCATTGCAGGTCTTTTTTTTAAGGTAGATAGTTAACTTACCTGGGCCCGGACTGCAAACTTGGTCTCCCCTGATGTATGCAGCCACGGCCATCTCTGCTTTCTTCTAGCGTTTCCATTGCTGCTTTTTTGGCCTGGCTTCTTGGGGGTCTCCCAGTGTCTGAGTAAGCTGGTTGTTACCCAAAGATTTGTGGAGAGTATAGTCCGATTTTGCCCTGTGGTTTTCTTGCTTCTCGGAATTTTACTAATTTCCAGCTGTTCTGCGGAGCTTCTAACCTTCACTAACACTTCAACCTTGCAGAGCTGCAGCTTCCTGCTGCCTACACTGCATAGTTGGGGAATGCATTCTGTTGAAAGGCAAAGGCAACAAATTACAGTGCTATTTTCAAGTGTAGCATCATTCTTTTTAGTTTCTGCCTACTTTTTCCTCAATCCCTTCAGGTCTTCTCTGTGCCTACTGGTTTATCAGTCATCCAGTGATTTGGGCAAAGTTTATACCTAGAATTTTTGTTTGACCCCTCTGGTTCTCTGACTGCCGTGTTTTTCCCATTTAAATTTCCAGCTGTTTTCTCAGGCCTGAACACTGAGCCCTACGGTGATACTGTCTTTCTCCAGAGATAATTTTTGTGTGCTTGTGGGGTCTCTAGCATTCTGTGATTACTTTAATTAAATTTTAGGGATTGAAGGATTGATGAGTGCATATAGTATCTATAGGATGATGTCTCTATTTTTGGCTTGGATTTCTTCCATAGTAATTTCATTCCTGAGCATGTTCTCTCCATGAAGTGTGGCAAAGATAGCCACTGGCTGCTTTAACCTACATCGTTATAGCTGTTTCCGCTGAGGATTCAAGTGACACTTTCCCAATAGTTTTTGCAAATGTACTAAGAAGCATGCTACATCTCCCATTTAGTCCCATCCATGAACAAGTTACTGTGCTAGGAGAACAGGGTAATCTGATCAGCCTGAGAGTCATTTGTTTATCCTTCCATTCAGGTGCCTAGGATTGGGGCCACTGTAATAGTTGAGTAAGAATGTGTCCCTATATGGAAATTAAGGTTACTATTAGTAAAAATAGAGGCAATGTTAGAGATAGAAGATTGCTCTATAACAGTTTTTATAGATTTTGGAGTGTCCTGAAAAATTTCATTGTATTGCTGGATCCAGTAAAGTTGTCTAGGAACAATATTTCACAAAAAATTATAATTAGAGGGACAGCATTAAGAGATATACCTAATGCTAAATGATGAGTTAATGGGTGCAGCACACCAACATGGCACATGGATACATATGTAACAAACCTGCACATTGTGCACATGTACCCTAAGACATAATAATAATAATAATAGTAAAATTATAATTGAATGGTGACATTACTTACAAAATGATTTTGGTCAGTTTATATGTCTCTGAGTTTGAAAAATTTTGTGGCAATGTCTTGTAGAGTTACTGCTAATAAAAGAATGAAATAGATTTGTTCCTTTCTTCCCCCCTTGTCTTCAAGAGTTAAGAGACCTAAATCGTCAATATAAAATAACTCCTAGGGCTAAGAAAAATTTATTATGGTATTGTTAAGATAGAGTTGCTCTGTCAGTTAGCTAATTATTGTGTAACAAATTACTTTGAAACTTGGTGGTTTAAATCAGTAAACATATTGATTAGAACAAGTCTGTGAGTCAGCCAGGTGGCGTTTCTGGTCTTGACTGGGCTCATTTATGAGTCTGCATTTAGCAGCAGGTCAGGAAGGTGGCTCTGCTTCTCTTGGCTGGGTTCTCTGATATATTTGGGCATTGACTGGCCATAAGGTTGATCTAGAATGGCCTGTATTGAGCTGGCTGTAGTTTGATCTAGGATGTGCTGTGACGTCTGGGATACCCTCCCATCCTGAAGCAGATGAGTGTTGGCTTGTTACCATGGTGGTGGCAAGGTTTTGAAAGAGAGAGCAGAAGTATTCAATGTCTGTTGAAGCCTAAGCTCAAAACTGGCAAACTGACATCTGCTGGATTCCACTGGTGTTTCTTGTAAGGTCAATCCCAGATTTAAGAGATCAGGGAGAGGACGCTACTTCTTTTTTCATTTTATTTTTTAAGAGACAGGGTCTTGCTCTGTTGCCCAGGCTAGAATGCAGTGGCACAGTCATAGCTCACTGTAACCTGGAACTCCTGGGCTCACACAATCCTCCTGCCTTGGCCTCTTGAGTAGCTAGGACCACAGACGTGCACCACCACACCTGGCTAATTTTTGTATTTTTTGTAGAGGCAGGGTCTCCTTGTGTTGCTCAGGCTGGTCTTGAACTTCTGGCTTCAAGTGATCCTCCTGCCCTGGCCTCCCAAAGTGCTGGGATTACAGGCATGAGCCACTGCACCTGGCGGACCACCTCTTGATGAGAGAAACTACAAAACTTCCTTGCCAAATACATGGATAATAAGGTGAAACAGAATTGGGCTATTCACAATCGGGCTTTTTGTTTCAGTTGGTAAAATTAGATTAATTTTCAATGTTTAGTTCTGAACTCATATTTCAGTGAGAATTGTTTGCATATAGAAATTGGGGTAGGTACAAATTTTGTATATCAATCTGTCCAGTAGGCCAGATTACTCTTTGCTATATTTGTTTCATACATCAGGTCTGATGAGATTTTGGAAGCATTGTTTATACACTGAATTACCAATTGTAGGTAGATGTTGGTAAATTAGCAGTTGTTCAAAGGTGATTCATTTATATCATTTATATCATTTTTTTGGTTATAAATGACTTTTTTTGGTGTACATTTATCATTCTAACTTTGAGATTTGACTTTTTTCTATTTGTTCTTTGTATACTGTGAATTTTTAACAGATTTATTGAAGTATAATTGACATATTAACAAATCATACTTACACAATTTGAACAGATTTGACGTTTGTATACAGCTATGAAATCATTCAAGATAAGGAACATACCCTTTAGTTTCAAAAAGTTTCCTTATGCCTGTTGGTACTCCTCCTGTTTGCCCAGACATTGACTGATCTGCTTTAGGTCATTTGTAAGGTGGTTTGCATATTCTGGAATTTTACATAAATCAACACGTGCAGTACGTACTCTTTTTGTTTGGAGTCTTTTTTAACTCAATGTATTTTTTTTGAGATTCATTCATGTTGCATATATTATCAGTTCAGTCCTACATCCTCTGTTGCAGGTATATAATGTAAGGATTCACGTGTTGATGGACATTTTTCCGCCAGTGTTTCAATATTACAAATAAGGATGGTATGGACATTTGTATACAAATCGTTTGATATGGTTTGGCTCTGTGTCCCTACCAAATCTCATGTTGAATTGTAATTCCCAGTGTTGGAGAAGGGACCTGGAGAGAGGTGACTGGATCATGAGGACAGATTTCCACCTTGCTGTTGTTGTGGTAGTGAGTGAGTCCTCACGAGATCTGGTTGTTTAAAAGTGTGTAGCGCTTCCCCCCTTCACTCTTGTTCCCCTGCTCCACCATGGTAAGATGTGCTTGCTTCCCCTTCGTCTTCTGCCATGATTGCAAGTTTCTTGAGGCCTCTCCCAGCCGTGCTTCCTGTATAGCCTGTGGAACTGTGAGTCAGTTAAACCTCTTTTCTTCATTAATTACTCAGTCTCAGGTAGTTCTTTATAGCAGTGTGAGAACGGACTAATATATCATTGTGTGGACATATGCTTTCATTTGTTTGGACAAATACCTAGGAGTTTCCACTCCATGACTGGATCCTGTAGTAGGTGTATGTTTGACGTTTTAAGAAATGGTGAAACTTTTACAAAGTGGTTGTACCATTTTATCTTCTCATATGAATGTATGAAAGTTTTAGTTCCTCCACTTGTTCACCAATACTTGGTATGGTTGGTCTTGCTAATTTTAGCCATTCTTATAGCTGTGTAGTGATACCTCTTTGTGCCTTTAATTTGCACTTTCCCAGTAACAAATTCTACTGAGCATCTTTTGGTATGCTTGTCATTCATATATTGTTGCCGAAGTGCTGCTTCAAATCTTCTGCCTATTTTGTAATTGGGTTGTTTTATTATTGAAGGTGTTAAAAGCAGGTTTATTGAGGCATAATTGACATGTAATGAAGTATACATGTTTAAAGTATACAGTGAGAAAAGTTTTGACACATATATGTATTCAGGAGGCCACAAAAAAGATGATGAATATATTCATCACCCCCAAAAGTTCTTCTGGTGCCACTTTGTAATTCTTCTTCTCCGCCACGTTCCTTTTGGGGGGGTCTGTCTCTTTAACAGCATATAGTTTAGGATTACTTTCTTTTCCCACTGAGGCAAGACTCCTTTTTGTCTGGTGTTACATGAATTAGGAGATTTTCCACTCTTAAGAGAACAGGTACTATTTCTGGTTCTGTGTAAGACTAGGGCAATTCCCTTTCATTCTTTTGGGTGACTCTTCCTTGCTTAGATAGTTTCCACACAGAGTTGCTCTAATCATTATGTAGCTAGATACTTGAGGATGTTCTTTGTGGAATTCTCTTCTCTTCAGTACTCTGCCCTCATGACTTCTTTAGGCTTTTAGCTCAGTCTCCTCAACTCAAGGATTACCACCAGATTCTGCATAGATAACTCTTTTCCTTGAGCAGGGATCTGTACTTTCTCCAGGCAGTAGTTTGCTCACCTTATTTCTCTTTCAGGGTTCACCATCAGGGGTTGCCTAATGTCTAATATCTGAAAACTGTTGTTTCATATGTTTTCTGTTTCTTGAGTTTTCAGGGAGGAGGGCAAACCCAATTCCTGTTACACCACCTTGGCTCTTATATGTGCTTTCAACTCTTCATATTTATCTTTTATTTTGGTAAAAAACACATAACAGTAAATTTGCCATCTTAACTGTTTTTAAGTGTACAGTCTAGTGAGTGTTAAGTGTATTCACATTGTGTAACAGGTCTCTAAAACTTTTTCACTTATGAAAAGAGAAACTCTGTATCTGTTAAACACTAATTTCACTTCCTCTCTCCCCCAGATTTTGACAACCACTCCACTTTCTGTGATTTTGACTATGTTAGGTACCTCATTGATGGAATCATATAGTATTTGTCCTTTGTGGTTGGCTTATTTCAGTTATAATGCCCTTGAGGTGATTGAGGTTCATCCATGCTATAGCATGTGACACAATTTCCTTCTGTTGTAAGGCTGCATAATATTCCATTGTATGTATACACATTCCCTTGATCTATTTATACATTGGTGGACAGTGGGTTTCTTCCTTCTCTTGGATCTTGTGAATAATGCTGTTATGAACATGGGCATGTAAATATCGTTTTGAGATTCTGCTTTGAATTCTTTGTGTATATGCCCAGAAGTGGGATTGCTGAATCATATGGTAATTTAACTTCAAATTTTCTGAGGAACTGTCGTGTTTTTCATAATGGCTGCACCATTTTATATTTTCCCCAACAGTGCACCAAGGGTTCCAATTTCTCCACATTCTCGCCAACACTTGTTATTTCCTGGGTTTTTAAAAATAACAGCCTCTAGTGGATGTAAGGTGATATCTTGTAGTTTTGATTTGCATTCTCTGATGACTGGTGATGTTGAGTATCTTTTCTTTCTTACAATATTTTTTTTGAAACAGGGTCTTGCTATGTTGCACAGGCTGGAGTGCAGTGGCACAATTATGGCTCACTCCAGCTTTGACCTTCCAGGTTCAAGTGATTCTCCCACCTCAGTCTCTCAAGTAGCTGGTACTACAAATGCGGGCTACCACACCTATTTATTTTTAATTTATTTTTAATTTTTAGTAGAGACAAGGTCTTGCCATGTTGCCCAGGCTGGTCTCAAACTCCTGAGCTCAAGCGATCCTCCCACCTCAGCCTCTCAGAGTGCTGGGATTACAGTCATGAGCCACCACACTGGGCTGAGCATCTTTTCATTTGCTTGTTTTATATGCCGTCTTTGGAGGATTGTCCATTCAAATACTTTGCCCATTTTTAAATTCAGTCATTTCTTTTTTTGTTGTCAAGTTCGTTATATTACCTATTTTAGATATTAACCTCTTATCAGATACATGATTTGCAAATATTTTCTCCCACTCTGTAGGTTGTCTTTTCACTCCATGAATTACTTCTTTTGATGTACAGAAGTTTTTAACTTTTAATGTAATTCCATTTTTTGTTCCCTGTGCTTTTGGTGTCATGTTCAAGAATTCATAGCTAAATTCAATGTCCTGAAGCTTTCCCCTATGTTTTCTTTAATAGTTTTATTGTTTTAGTTCTTATGCTTTGGTCTTTATCCATTTTGAATTAATTTTTGTATGTGGTTTAAGTAAGGGTCCAACTTCATTCTTTTTCGTGTAGATATTGGATTTTCCCAGTACCATTTGTTGAGAAGACTGTCCTTTCCTCACTGTATAGTCTTGGCCCCCTTGTCAAACACCATTTGACTAGAAATGCATGGGTTTATTTCTGGGCTGTCTATATTTTGTTTCATTGGTTTATATGTCTTTTTATGCTGGCACCACTGTTGTCTTGATTACTATTTGTATTTAGTATGTTTTGAAATCAGGACATGTAAGGTCTCTAACTTTGTTGTTCTTTTTCAAGTTTGTTTTGGCTCTATGAGGTCCTTTGAGATTCCATATGAATTTAAGGGTAGGTTTTCCTGTTTCTGCAAAAAATGCCACTGGGACTTTGACAGGGATTGCATTGAATCCGTAGATTGCTGTGGGTAGTATGGGCATTTTAACAAAAAATCTTCCAATCTATGGATATAGTGTGTTTCCATTTGTATATTTTATGGTTTCTTTCAGCAGTGTGTTACAGCTTTCAGTGTACAAGTCTGTTGGATCCTTGGTTAATTCCTAAATGTATTCTTTTTGATACTATTGTACATGGAATTGTGTTAATTTCTTTTTCAAATTGCTCATTGAAATACAACTGATGTTTGCATGTTTGTGTGCTTTTATTTTTTGTATCCTGCAACTTTGCTGAAATGATTACTTCTAACATTTTTTTTTTCTTGAAAATTTAAGAGTTTTCTGCATATAAGGTCACATCTGAGAACCAGGGTAATTTTACTTCTTTCCAATTGGAATGCATTTTATTCTTTTTTCTTGTCTAATTGCTCTGGCTAGGACTTCCACTACTGTGTTGAATAGAAATGGTGACAGTAGGCATCCTTGCTTTGTTCTCTATCTTAGAGGAAACGCTTTCAGTCTTTCACTGTTGAGTGTGATGTTAGCTGTGGGCTTTTCATGTGTGGCTTTTATTATGTTAAAGTTTCCTTCTGTTTCCATTTTGTTTTCATATGTTGAATTGTCCTTGCATTCCAGGAGTAAAGCCCACTTGGTCATGATGTGTAATCCTTTTAATGTGCTGCTGAATTTGTTTTGCTCCTATTTTGTTGTAGATTTTTTCATCAGTATTAATCACGGATATATGTCTATAATTTTGTTCTTGCTTGTTGTGTCTTTGTCTGGTTTTGGTGTCAGGATAATGTTGACCTTATAGAATGAATTTGAAGTATTCCCTTCTTTTGAATTCTTTATGAGTTTGAGGAAGATTGGTGTTAATTCTTGTTTAAATTTCTGGTAGAATTCGCTAGCAAAGCCATCTGATCCTGGGCTTTTCTTAGTTGGAAAGTTTTTGATAACTGCATCCAATCTCTGTTTACTAGTTATAGGCCATTCAGAGTTTTTATTTTTCGTGTCCTTGTTTTGCTAGGTGTACATTTTTAGGAATATACCAATTTATTCTAGGTTATTCAATTGTTGATGTATAATTGTTCATAATATTCTGTTACAATTCTTCTGGCATCAGTTGTAATGTCCCCTCTTTCATTTCTGATTTTCATTTTTCAAGTCTTTTTTTCTTAGTCTAGCTAAAGAGTTTATTGATTTTGTTGATTTTTTTTTTTTTTTAAACTAACTCTAGGTTTCATTGAGTTTTTTTCTTTCCTTGTCTTCAGTTCTATATTTAGTTGGTCTCTGCCCTAATATGTATTATTTTTCTCCCTTCTGCTACTATTTGGTTTAGTTTGTTCCTCTTTTTTCTAGCTCCTTGAGATATAAAATTAGGTTGTTGATTTGTGTTTTTTTTTTTTTTAACATGTAAGCTTTTGCTGCCATAAACCTCTCTCTTAGTACTGCTTTTGTTGCATCTCGTAAATTAATGGTTTGTTGTGTTTTTGTTTTTGTCTCCGGGTATTTAAAAAATTTCTTTGTGATTTCTTTGACCCATTGGTTGGTTAAGAGTAAGTTTTTAAATTTCCACATGTGTGGATTTTCTTGTTTTCCTTCTGTTATTGGCTTTTAGTTTCATTTCACTGTGATTAGAGAAGGTAGTTGGTATGATTTCAGTCTTCTTAAATTTATTCAGATTTGTTTTCTGACCTACCTTTTATATAATTTTAATGTGTATCTGAACTTTCAGAGTTAATTCTGAAGACTTCTCTGAATTGTCAGTGTTTAGTTTTCTAAAATATGTTCATGTCTCTTCAGCATATTTATAATATTTTTGAAAATTAATAGACATTCTTTTTTAGAAGTTTTAGATTTACAAAAAATTTGAGCAGGATAGTATAGTGTTCCCATATTCTAACCACCCCTTCCAACTGTCATTTTTCCCTGTTATTAACATCTTACATTAGTACAGTACATTTGTTACAGTTAATGAACCAATATTGACACTTTATTATTAACTAAAGACCATAGTTTATTCAGATTTTCTTAGTTTTTACCCAATGTTCTTTTTCTGTTCCAAGATATATTACATTTAGTTGTCGTTTCTTCCTAAATTTCTGAAGACTTTGTTTTTGATGACCTTATGAGGTTTTTTTTTTTTTTTCACCTTAACAGTTTTGAGGAATATTGGTCAGATATACTCTATGATCTTCTATTGGAATTTGTCTGATGTTTTTCTCATGATCAGACTGTGGTTATGGGTTTTTGGGAGGATGCGTTATACTTGACATTTTAGTATTCAGGTGTTCTCTTAGAATACTGCTTGAAGCAAAGCCAGATGTGCCAACTGCTTTTAAGTTTTATCCCCTTTTTTTGTACCCCCTCACACTTATATAAGTGCTATTCCAATTATATTTCTTAGGTATAGATTTTAAAATACTTTCTATCATACTTCTTTGTAAAATCTTTTTTTAAAAAAAGCTTATTTGCTATTATCAAAAAGACAAAAGATAACAGGTGTTGGCAAGGATGTGGAGAAAGGGAGCCCTTGTGTACCTTGTTAGGAATGTAAAATAAACAGCCATTTTGGAAAACAGTATGGCAGTTTCTCAGAAAACTAAAAACAGAATTACCATATGATATAGCAGTCCCACGTCTGGTTATATATCTAAAGGAATTGAAATCAGTATGCTGAAGAGGTATCTGCATGTCCATGTTCACTACAGCATTATTCACAATAGCTAAAATATGGAAGCAACCTAGGTGTCCATCATTGGATGAAAGGGTAAACGTGGTATATATGCACAATGGAATACTATTCAGTCTTAAGATAGAAAAAACTATGTTATTTGCAACAACATGGATGAACCTGGAGGACATTATGCTAAGTGAAATAAACCAGGCACAGAAAGACAAACACCATGTAATCTAACTTACATGTAGAATCTAAAAAAGTTGAACTCTTAGAAGTAGAGAGTGAAATGGTGTTTACCTGAGGCTGGGTTGGGGAGTGGATGGGGCAAGAGGAGATGTTGATCAAATGGTACAAAGTTTTATTCAGGAGGAATAAGCTTTAGTGATCTGTTGCACAGAATTATGAAATACAGTAATGATGCATGTATATTTTAAAATTGCTTAAAGAGTAGATTTTAAGTGTTTTACCACAAAAAAATAAGTGTGAGGTGATGGATTTGTTAATTAGCATGAATTAATCATTCTGCTATGTAACCATATGTCAAAACATCACATTGTACCCCATAAATAGATAATATATACGACTATTATTTGTCAATTAAAAATTAATAAAATAAAAATAAAGTGTCTAAAATGTGCTGGTTTAGGTTTGTGGGGAACAAATGCAGTTAAAAGTTTTTTTTTTCCAGATTTTGGAGAGTACGAGCAAAGCAAGGTAAAATTAAACAGCTTAAGTCGAAGTTTGTATGTGTGTGGTGTTTGTATATGCCTTTTTTTTATTGTAAAATTTGCATAACAAAATTTACTATTTTAAAGTGTACAGTTCTGTGGCATTTAAGTATGTTTATATTGTTTGTGCAACCATATGTAGTTTTTAAAATATGCATTGGTCTGCTAGGACTGTCATAAAATACTACAGACTGGGTGGCTTACATAACAGAAATTTATTTTCTCACAGTTCGAGAGATGGGAAATTCAAGATTAGGGTATTGGCAGGTTTTGTTTCTCCTGAGGCATCTCTCTTTTGCAGAGGGCCTGCCCTCTGTGTGTGCATACCTTGTGTCTCTTAGAATGATACCAGTCAGGGTGGGCGTGGTGGCTCATGCCTGTAATCCTAGAACTTTGGGAGGCCAAAGCGGGTGGATCACTTGAGGTCAGGAGTTTGAAACCAGCCTGGCCAATATGGTGAAACCCTGTCTCTACTAAAAAAAAATAAAATAAAAAATTAGCCAGGCATGGTGGTGTGTGCCTATAGTCCCAGCCACTTTGGAGGCTGAGGCACGAGAATCACTGGAACCTGGGAGGCAGAGTTTGCAGTGAGCCTCCGTCTCAAAAAAAAAAAAAAAAAAAAAAAAAAAAAAAAAAAAAAAAAAAAAGACACCAGTCATATTGGGTAAAAGCCTCATAAGTTACCTTATTTAACTTGATTCCTGAAAGGCCCTCACTCTAATGTAAATTTCTGTTATGTAAGCCACCCAGTCTGTAGTATTTTATGACAATCCTAGCAGACCAATACAGTTCGTAACATCTTTTATATAGAGGTGCTTCCAGTTTATCTCCTTGAGAACCTGCTATCTTCAGTGTATTAATTTCCTGTGGTTGCTCTAACAAATTACCACAGACTGGTTGGTTTAAAACAATAGAAATTAATTCTCTCACAGTTCTGGAGGCCAGAAGTTCAAAATCAGTATTATTGGGCCAAAATCAAGGTGATGGCAGGGCTTTGTTCCTTCTGGAGGGAGGCTGTAGAAGAGAATCCATTCCTTGCTTCTCCCTGATACTGGTGGATGCTGGCATTCCTGGCTGTGGCCCATGTCCTTCCAGTCTACAAAGGCAGCGTTTTCAGTTCTCTCTGCCATGTCTTCTTCTTCTTCCTCTTTTTTGGAGATGGAGTCTTGCTCTGTTGCCCAGGCTGGATTGCAGTGACATGATCTTGGCTCATTGCAACCTCCGCTTCCTGAGTTCAAGCAAGATTCTCCTGCCTCAGCCTCCTGAGTAGCTGGGACTGCAGGCGTGTGCCACCACGCCCAGCTAACTTTTGTATTTTTAGTAGAGATGGGGTTTCACCATGTTGGCCAGGCTGGTTTCAAACTCCTGACCTCAGGTGATCTGCCCACCTTGGCCTCCCAAAGTGCTGGGATTACAGGTGTGAGCCACTGTGCCCGTCCTCTCTGCTATGTCTTCTCATTGCCTTCAGTGTGTGTCTCGTTCTTATAAGGATACATGTGATTGCATTATGGTCCACCCAGATAATTCAGAATAATCCTCCCTCTCAAGATCCTTAATTTAATCATATCTACAAAGACTTTTTTCTTTTTTTTTTTTTTGCCATATGAGGCAACATTGTCAGGTTTCAGGGATCAGGGTGTGGAAATCTTTTGTGGGGCGATTGTTCAGCTTATCCCACTCAGTCGTTTATAGTAGACTTTTAATGTTCTTACTTTGATTTTATAGTTTAGTGTTTAACAGGCCCCCATGTCCAGTTCTGGGTTGGTGGGCATTGGGTGGCAGAGAAAATATCTCATCTTTTCTAGATACGATGCAGAAAATTATAGGTCTGTTGTTCTAAGAAAGACAAATCAGAGATGATAGTGAGTTTGGAAATAAAACAATTAAAGTAATCTAGCTTGAGAACGGAGGTAGGTATGGTGGTGCTATTTTTTAAAGAATAGAGAATTTAGAAGAGTCACAAGCTAGTTTCAGGTATGGGGAGGAGGAGATGTGTAGAGTGTGGGACATACTGAGTTTTCAGAACTTCTGAAATATGGTAAAATTAGTAATGGTAGGTATATTTTTGGCAAATGCATGTTCAGTGGATTGTTGGAGTAGAAGTCACTTTATACTAGATTAAAGATTAAATTGAAGATGGAGAGTATTGATACATTCTATTCTCTAGAATAATGATGCTTGGCATTTAGTAAGTACTTAATCAGTGTTGACTATTATGATAATTACTATTAGTATATACTTTTATGTGTTCCAATACTATAACATTTTTGTCTTCAGCTATTTGGTGTATGTCTTGATATGTACATAATATTAAATACTGATCTAGAAAGATGTGTGTTTTGTTAATAATTATTTTAATTATTGCCATTGCCATACTATTAAAATTAATGAAAACAATTTATTGTAGAATTAAAAAAAAGAATTAGAAAGTTTCGATTTCTCATTTGAATAGATTATTATTTCTCAAAAAAAGCAGTGGGGTTGGGGGGCACTTAGCAATAGTTTCCTAAAGATTAAAATGATCGTATTCTAGTTGAATGCTTTTTTTGTGTTATATCAAGAAATATAATTTGGTTTGTGGTTTTTCTTTAAAATAATAGTGCATTGTAGCTATAGTTATTCATGCCTGAAACAAAAAATTAAACATTGGTCTTTGTGTGTATTCTTTCAGGTTTGATTTAATTTTGGATGAGATTGTTCTTGCAACAAGATGTTAATAAGACAAAATCTAGGTAAGTAGAAGACTGCTTTGTTAAATGTACATATCAAGGTAGGAATAATACAAAAAATTTATGTCTTAAAAATGTGGTGTTGAGTTCAGAACCAAAGAGTTTTTAAATAAAATTTTGAAATGCAAATAATTGACTTTTTGACACACTTGGTTCAGTTGATTTGATAGGAGTAAAATTACAACTATCAAATTGTGGAAGTAAATTTTTAGTTTCCTTCTTTTGTGTTAAGGTTAACTAAAGCATTCAAGTTTCCAGTGAATATTCTAACATGTTAGAAAATCAAGTTAATGTTTGGTACAGCCACTCTTACTGAACTCTCACCACTTCAGTAAGACATTTATTGTGTCACTTCGTTGTTCTCTCCTTTGTTGATAAAGTATATGATAGTCATTGCTTTTGTGAATTTTGCTTCATTATTACTGTTAAGGAAGCACTTTCCCAAATGGGTTAAATTTGCCAAATTGTGATTTCTTTCTGTTAATATAGTATTCAAAATTGTAAATTATTGTTTTAATGTTTTCATAGTGGGTGTCTCTACTGAATGACCTCTCTAATATAGCATTCTGATTAGCTTTCTAAGGCTGTTCGCTTTCAAAAAATTGAGTTGGCATCATGTACTTTTGGTCTGGTATGTGAAAGAATGCTTTTTAATAATATGAGCCGTTGACATGTTTTAAAAAGATACATTTACTATTTATTGGTAAGTGAATATGGCTTCAAAACAGAAACAAGGGAAAAAGAACACTGAAAAAATTGGAGTTAACTTGGTTTTCCCTCTAACCAGATGTTTCAGCTGTCAAAAATTTGCTGATCTCAATGTTTGTTAAAAAAAAAAGTCTAGGATGAAAAGTGCTGTAGTTCAGTAATACGCACTGAAGGAAATCTCATTGTCAGTGGTTTGGGCATGTTGGTGGTTTGGGCATGTTCTGAAGCAAAATTCTGCTTTTATTGCTATTATATAATAACAACAGTAGTGGTAGTTTGAAGAGTACTTATTGTGCTCTAAATTATATTAAGTGCTTGTCATACCTTATTGATTGTTATAGTACCTCCTCTTGTTGTGTAGAAACATTTTATTTTTTGCTTTATAGTGGGCTATTTTTCTTTAGGAATAATAATTTACTTTTGTAGCATTTATTAGAAATAACACTTGCCTATGTATCTTCTTAAAGTGGAGAAGAAGCCAGACTTTTGTACTTGAAGGTCTTATTAGGGATTTGTTTTCTAGTTGAATATACAGTGTCTGTTAAAACTTTTGTTCTGATTTTCTGTGTTTGATATTGCTTGTGGGATGACAGTGGTATAACTTATTCTGACCTTATTTTTCACCATGCTTATATATGTAGTTTTTTCTTTTTTATTATGGTATAGTTTACATATATATGGTAACATAAAATTTGAGGTATAGAGCTGAATGACTTTTCACATACACATTCATATATGTAACCACCATCTAGATCAAGATATAGAACATTTCATTACTTTAGAAAGTTCCTTGTGCTTTCCCCACTTCCAATCCAATAGCCTTTTCCCCTGAAGTAATCATCTTTCTGAATTCTGTCAGCATAATTTAGTTTTGCCTGTTTTTGGATTTTATATATAGTATGTACTCTTGTATGTGGCTTTTTCATTCAACAGAATGTTCTTGAGCTTCATCTATGTTGTGACTATATCAGCAGTTCAATATTTTTTATTGCTGTTTTATTTTTAGTAATATTCCATTGTATGAACACACTACAAAGTATTTATGTTTTCTCAGTGATTTGTTTATTGGATTCTCCATATCTCTGTTCCTACTTGCTAACTTTTCTATACTCTTTTCTTTCTTCTACCTGTCTCTTTAATTGTCCCCCATCACTTTCAGAATAAAATGTAGTAAACCTTATAACACAGCATGCAGTTATCTCACTGTAGCTATGTCAGAATGCTGAGGATTATATGAATAAACTAAGTATGATGTTTCATATTCCTAGTTCTAGTCCTAGGTACATGTTGTCACTTTCCCTCAACCCCATGCCTCCCCAATTGCCAGAGCCCTCTCTGCTGGTTGTCAGCTTATCTTCTGAAATAGCCTATCTGAAGCATCATCTGATCCTTTAAGCCAGGCCTGGCCGTAGTTTGTCTTCTTTATTAGACTATGAGTTTGAAGGTAGATACCATCCATGTCTCATTTATCTTAGCACCATGCTGGGAATACTGTGTGCATTCAGTAAATGTTTTATTAAACACAGATCAGTGAAAAGAGTTCTTTTCTCCCAGGCAAATAGAGATTCAGAATGCTAGCTGGAATGGGATGGGGGCATTGGTACTTCAGTTGCTGTTGGGCCATAGGAAGGAGCCACTGAGGATAATCCAGAGACAGCATTATAGACATTTTAGAAAGAGAAGTAAAATATTTCCCAAGTCTTCCTTCAATCCAGTTGAAATACAGTGGCTAGTAAAATATTCTTAATTCAGACCTAAAGTAAGGCTGTCATTGTTGATTTTGATTAGTATTTCCAAGTGGAGGTATTAATCCATGTTGCAGAAATTTGAAGTGTTTGCTATGAAGAGTATTTTCTTTGTGGGTTTGTACTAGTTACTTCTTTAAAGCTTTTGAAAGGTTAGACTAATACAAGTAGACGATTGGAAACACTAGTCACACATGTAAGAAGTGAAGAAAACTTTTCCTCATTCTCTAAAGGTAAAAAACTGTTAGGATGGAGGAAGAAATTATAGAATCATAGCCTGGAACTGTGGTAACATTTTTGATTCCCACAGCTCAGGAAGCTTGCTATTTGTTGAAAGGTACTTAAATTTTTTTGTTGTTGTAGATATGTAATATAACATATATAAACAATATACTTTTTTTGTTTTGTTTTTGAGATGGAGTTTTGCTCTTGTTGCCCAGGTGGGAATGCAATGGCGCAATCTCGGCTCCCTGCAACCTCTGCCTCCCAGGTTGAAGCAATTCTCCTGCCTCAGCCTCCCAAGTAGCTGGGATTACAGGCATGTGACACCACACCCCGCTAAATTTGTATTTTTTTAAGTAGAGATGGGGTTTCACTGTGTTCGTCAGGCTAGTCTCGAACTCCTGACCCCAGGTGATCCACCCTCAGCCTCCCAAAGTGCTGGGATTACAGGTGTGAGCCACTGCACCCGGCCTAAACAATATACTTTCTTAAGAAATAACACACTTCTTAAATTTTAAAGCAATTCGACTAGTGGTTTTTTGTTTTTTGTTTTTTTTTCTGTGTTTGAAATTTGGCTAGTTGGGTTGGCTATAGTAATCATCTGGAGATTTTTATGCCTGAAGCTTGTTTGCCCTCTAGCAAGTCCAAAGCAAGAAGAGGTTCTTCCTCACAGGGATCAGTTTGTTGCTTTTCCTTTCTGCAGCTTCTGCCATAATGTTTGAACACAGAGTTGGACATTGACATTTTCTCATGCTGTTCCTTCTGTCTTCCCACAAGGATTTTCTTAGACATAGATTCTTACCGTATATAGACCTTGGTTCTTTTTTTTTTTTAATCCTAGTTGTGAAGTATTAGTCCTATTGTTGGTTAGAGTTGAGGAGCCAGAGAAATTTAACCTTGAGATTGCCTAACTTACATGTCTCCACAAAGATTTTAGACTAATTTTTCTTCTCAGAGGCTGCTAGCTGTACCTCCGTTGCAGGGTCTTTGTCTTCATTTTGTGCTTCAATATTTAACATAGGCAGCTGCTGCTAAGACTGCCGAATCCCTGAATCCAAGGATTTGAAATTCTTTATGGATATTTGTCTTAGATTAATTTCTCTAATTTCTAACTTAACCTCTCTGTACTTCAGTTTCTTTAGTAGCACTGTAGATGTGCTGCCCTTTGTTGTAGCATGAAAAAGAAAACTTTTTAATTAATAAAATTCTTTGTCCTTCATTCTAGATGAGACTGTACAACATACATTGACCCTTTCCAGCTGTATTGCCAAGTAACATTTAGTATTTAGTGTTTCACTTTTTTTTTTTTTAGACAAAGTTTTGCTGTTGTCGCCCAGGCTGGAGTGCAGTGGCACAATTTCGGCTCCCTGCAACCTCCACCTCCTGAGTTCATGCTATTCTCCTGCCTCAGCCTCCTGAGTAGCTGGGACTATAGGTGCATGCCACCACACCTGGCTAATTTTAGTATTTTTAGTAGAGATGGAGTTTCACTGTGTTGGCCACGCTGGTCTCCTGACCTCAGGCAATCCATCAGCCTCAGCCTCCCAAAGTGCTGGGATGATAGGCGTGAGCCACTGCACCTGGCCACATTTAGTATTTTCAAAATGTAAATTTTTTGTAAACGTCACATGTGACTTTATGAGCAAATAGTATAGCCATGTTTAATGTAAAAAGTAAAACTCTTCTCTCCCACCCAGCACTGTACTCCCCATAAGTTACCAAAAATAGCTGGTATGTATTCTACATCTTTCTCTTTCTGCTCATCAATATATTTTGGACATTTTTCCATATATGTACCACATTTATTATAACTGTTACCTTATTAATATTTAGGTAAATCTCAGGATTTTTTGCCTGTATATAAGTACTGCTGCAATATATATTTTTTATTATATCAACGGGATATTTTTGCAGTAAATTTTTTTTATATCAATGGGATAATTTTGCAATAAATATTTTTGATTCTATCAATGGGATAATTTGTAGCAGTAGATTGCTGGATCAAGAATATGTGCCCTTTAACTTCTGATATAATAAAACTGCAATGAGATTGTACCACTTAATATTCTTATTGCTAGTTTATGAGAATATCTGTTTTCCCACATTCTGCTAAATATTTGTTTTATCCTTGCTAGTCTAATTGGTGGAAAGTGGTATTTATTTTACTGGGCATTTTTTAAATTGTGAGAGTGCTTAAAGGTTTGAAATATCACCTTCATTACAACTTAAGTTCTATTGGAGAATATATGTGAAGATTTTTATTTTTTACTGTTAAGTCCATCAGTTCCATCAATTAACATACCTTTGTGTTTTAGGTATTACAGTCAAAGTTATTTAATATTGAATAATCGGATGATTTGCCTTTTTTTCCCTTCATACTGTTTTTTTAGGATAAATATTTCCTTATGGTAAATTTTTTTATAGTTTGCTACAAACTAACATCAGCATAGCCTGTAAATAAAAAGAAAATAAAAGCCATTACTAAATATTAGGTTCATTAAGTCTGGATTAATAGCAGACTGCTTAAAATCTGTCGTCTTTTACAACTCAAGCATTAAAATACTTTGCTTCTTTGTGGTTATTTTTTACTATCCTTATTATGTATGATAAGCTACAGTTATTAGTCTTAATTCCAGCTTTAATGTGAGTGAACTCCTTTTTTTTTAAGTATTTAATTTTAGAAAACTTAAATACTTAAATTTACAACCAGAAAAAAAGAGCTGAGAAAATCCTTAATGTTACTGTGATGGATTTCTCTGAGTTATTTTTACAAATTGGCATATTTTGGTATTTTTTTAATAGTATTTTCTAGTGTGATGCCTTTATTCCTAGATATGTTTAAAGTAGTATGCCATATTATATAAGGGATTTGAGCATCTGTGGATTTTGGTATCTAGGGGGGTGTCCTGCCTGGAACCAATCCCCTTCAGATATGAAGGGTCAACTGTATGTATATCTCTCTTGATCTACATCTCTTAAAACTCATCCTTGGTTTCACTGTGCTGTTAAGTTTGTTTAAAGGGAGGCTACATTGTTCTCTTTTGAAGTTGAGCTGTCAGTAGTTTTTCCAAAGAAAGTTTCAGCCATGCTTGTGTTTAGTATAAAAGTTTCTATCCAAATCTGAAATGTTTTTAAACCTAACAAAGGCTAAGTGGCAAATATCATTCCAATATGTGAACAGGAAACCATAAAACTGCTCCTTCAGACCAAAGAATTTTGCCATGGCTATACTTTAGCCTTCTATGATTGGTCTAAACTGTAAATAAAAGTGCTAAATAAAACAAGGCATTCAGTAAGCCTTTATTGAAGTCTAATATTCTAGGCACTGTGCTATATGTTAGGGATGCATTAGTTATTAGAATTCCCAGTACCATGCAACTAGTTACAGTACAAGTGATGAACACAATACTGCCAAGTTTGAGTAGTATAGTGTAGTAGTAGGCCTGAGGAGGATGTTTTTAAAAGAAGTCAGGAAAGGCTTCATAGAGCAAGATACCATTTAGAGTTGAAAAAAAGAATAGAATTTTGACCTTGGGGAAATATGGGCAGATGGGGCATGAACTAAAGCTCTTATTTTAGTTGCTAGACATTATTTCATAAAAACAGTTTCATTTAACTGGATGTCCATATTGCCAGTTACTGGCAGTTTCTTAAATGTACTGAAGTTCACATTTACCACAGCTTAGGAATTTATATTTGAACTGTTTTCTTGTGCTATTTTTTCAAACTGTTTAAACAAGTTTAATTTTTTTGAATCCACCAAGAAATAAATGATACTGTGAAAGCCTTCATACTCATCATTATTTTGATTATTATAATGTTACACTTAAGGGTAAGAGATTCAGAAATAATGAATGACTGGCTTGAGGTCAGGTAGATAATTGCAGAAACAGAATTGGAACCTAAGTCTTCTGACCTCTGATTTACTATTCTTTTGAGATGACCATTAAAGTAGATATTTGGGGCCAGGCACGGTGGCTCACACCTGTAATCCCAGCACTTTGGGAGGCTGAGGTGGGTGAATCGCCTGAGGTCAGGAGTTCAAGACCAGCCTGGCCAACATGGTGAAACCCTGTCTCTAATAAAAATACAAAAATTAGCTGGGTGTGGTGGCAGGTGCCTGTAATCCCAGCTGCTTGGAAGGCTAAGGCAGGAGAATCACTTGAACCGGGGAGGCAGAGGTTGCAGTAAGCCGAGATCACGCCATTGCACTCCAGCCTGGGAGACAGAGCGAGACTGTCTCAAAAAAAAGTAGATATTTGAAACTTTTACTGTCTTGTAACTAGGCCGAAGCCCTTGGGCTCAGTAAATTTTTGTTTACTATTGATTCATCTGATGTTTTATGAATTGGTGATTATAATTAAGTTGGTTTTAGATCACACTTTACTAGTCTGAGGAGAAAAGATGACTAAATATGTAATTATAATCAAGTATCATTAGTACTGTGATAGTCTCTGTTCCTGGAAGGCAAGGGCCATGTCTGTTTTATTTATTAAAAGATATTCAATACTTTTAATATAGCTAATACTTTACTCATAGTAGACATTTAATAAATATCTATTTAATGACTGGATGGAAATATGGCAAGGCCTCCCAGAAGTGACACTTAAACTGAAACTTGGAGGAACTATTGGTGATTAATGTAGATAAAAAATATGGGGAAGGACTGTTAGCAGAAGAAATAGCATGTGCAAAGGATGAGAGGTAACAGAAAGGGAAGATTGCTGGGACTGAAATAAATGTAAGTTTTGAATGTAGAGCTCACCATGGGGTGTGGATGTGGAGAGTGGCTAGTGTCAAGAGATTAGACGAGAGAGTAAGTCCGGGCCATTTTATTGAGGCTTTTATAAACCGTTGAAGGAGTTTAAATGTGAGGAAATGATTTTATTCTATCTGTTTTAACAAATAAACCTAATTAAAATGGGGAGAACAGATCACAGGGAAAGCTAGATTGGATTCAGGATGACTAGTTAGTATGGGGAGCATGCTGGCCTGACTTGAGAGTGGTAGAAGTGGGGATAGAAAGATGTGGTTGGATTTGAGAGAGATTTAGACAACAAAAGAGACCAGCTTTGGTGGTTAATTGTAATGGAGGTGGGAGTAGGAGAATAAGAAAGGAGTTAAGTATGACTCATGTTTCTAGCTGGGGAGTAGTGCTATATTATTCACAGATAGGAACTGTGAAGGAGAACATTTGGAGAGAACAAGAGCTACATTTTAGATGTATTAAGCTTTAAGTAGCTCAGGGCTTCTGAGTAGAAATGTCAGGTGGCAGTTAGATATGAGACCTATAACTTGAGATGTGAGAATCGTCAGCATGAAATCTTAATGTCCCTTAAATTCTTTTTTTTTTTTTTTGAGACAAGAGTCTTGCTGTATCCCTCAGGCTGGAGTGCAGTGGCGTGATCTTGGCCCACTGCAACCTCCGCCTCCCGGGTTCAAACGATTCTTATGCCTCAGCCTGGGATTACTGGCGCCCACCACCATGCCCAGCTAATTTTTGTATTTTTAGTAGAGATGGGGTTTCGCCATGTTGGCCGGGCTGGTCTCGAACTCCTGACCTCAGGTGATCCACCCGCCTCGGCCTCCCAAAGTGCTGTGATTACAGGCGTGAGCCACCACGCCTGACTCATTTTTTAATTCTACTATCTTTCTGCAAGATATTACAAAGCATGTTTATACATTAAATGTTCTATTGACCTAAAGATTGCTCCATGTAGACTTATGAGCTGCTGTTTTTATTAGAGATTCTGGCCTCTGCTTATTGTTAATTAAACAAGATTTGATACCATTAGTGAATAATTATACTACTGATGGCAGAAGTCTTACCAAAAATATTGAATGGCTAAGGGTGTACTGAATGCATTAAATCTTAGATTTATATTAGTGTGTCTAAGTAGCTGAATATAAATCCTAATATTTGATAATGCAAATATTTTCCACCCTGAATAGCAAAGTTTAGGTTAAAGTGATCCTGCAGTCTTTAGATTAATCATGATTCAACAGACTATTAGCATGAAAGTTACACACAACAGCATGATCTTGCCTACCTTGTTAACCATTATGTGCTCACTGTCTAGAGCAGTTCTTGGCACAGAGGTCCTCAATATTTGTTGAGTAATCAATATTGACATACAATGCTTTACTATCTAATCAAATTGTATTTTTGATCAGGTTACAGCGATGGCAGACTGACTTGTTTAGTTCTTAAAAAGAGTCTTATCCCCAACCTAAGGAATTATATTTTTATTTGAGCAATATTTTTCCCCTTAAATTACCCTGTAACTGTTCTTATTTATGCCACCTTCCTTCTATACACTTCGCTTCCAACAAACAGACATATTTCTGTTTCTAATCAGAACATTTTTACTGACATTTATGAAACGTCTTCTCCTAAAAACAGTTTGGACATTTTCGCTTGTGTATTCTGACATCACCATGTCTAATGGTGATTCATCACCTTTGCTTTCAAAACCTATTCTTGCTAATGTGATTACCATTCTCTCGTCATCAAGCTCACAATCTCTCCAAATATTTGTATTGCTTACCTTCTGTTGAAAAGATTTGGTCAGTTACTAAGTCTTCTTGCTTTTACTTTGGCGATGCAGCATGTATTTATCTTTTTCTATTCCCATTGCTATTGTTGTTTGCACGTCTGTTACATTCATCTTGGATGATCTATGTTCATTTCATTTGGATAAGACCATTTGATTAAACTTTTTGGGAAGTTACCTTAATTATATTACTTGCTCAAAAACATTAACTACTCTTTAAGGATAAATTTTAATTCTTAGGTATTATATCTAGGAGCTTCCAAATTTATGTTCTAATCAATAGTTTTATCTCCTACTACTCTTTAGTAAGCATTTTGCTGCAGCCTAACTGATTATCATTGTTATTTGAAAAAACCCTCACACTTTCATCTTTACTCATACCTTCTTTACCAGTCTCATCTTCAGTTTATCTCTACCCTTGAAATCTAACTCATCCAAGAAAGCTTAGCTCAAATCCTGCCTCTGCCTTGAGGGGGTGACGTAGTCCCTGGTATATAGGATGTAGTTCTGATATATTTCCTCACCCATCCCTAGATTCATGGTGGAGATCTCTCTAACAAAGACAAATTAACAAGAGAAGTGCATACAAATTTACTTAATAAAAATTTTGCATAGCATGGGAGACTTCAGATATGAAGACTTGGCAAAACAACAGAAAGCTGTGTTACTATGGACAGTCATGCAGGAGTATGATTAGAGGACAAAAGGGTATGATCTAGTGGTGATAAACTGGGGTGGACTTAGCAAAGCCTGTTTGTTCAGATTCTTTCTGGCATCTCTATGTGACACATCTTTAGGGAGACCTATCCCATAAGAGTTTTAGAGAGAAGGGAGAGGAAGTCAAAGAATGACTTTCCTAGATTTTATGGCTTACTTCAGGAGAGAAGAGAATGAGAAAGTCAGAAGAGAGACCTTCCTGTTTCTGCTGTTTTCTCAAATGCCAAGGTGCTATATTTTGGGGGTAGCATTTCCTACATCCCATTACTAGGAAGTCACTTTCTCCTGATATTTATGATTGTAAACTGAGCCACTATAAATTGAATGACTTAAAAGTATCACAAGATAATGAAGTGCTAAATATTGACATCTCCTGCAGCACCCTCTATAGTTGACGGGCTCTTCTATTTTTTAAACTGGTAAAAACAAAAATCGTGGTTACCTTATATATATATATATATATTTTTTTTTAACAAAAGTTTATATGATGTTTACTCTTTCTACACTTACCACAGATATTTTTGTCTGATGGATTAAAAATCAAAACCATGATAAATACAGACTTATTTAACATTTATATAGTGCTTACTACCTGCCAGGCACTGTTATAAGTACTTTTTAAATATTAACTCAATCCTCATTTTACAGATAACAAAACTAAAATATGAGTTTAACAATGGAAGAGCTAGGATTTGAATGGGGTAGTTTAACTTGAGAGTCTGTGCTATTAAAGCCTTATGTTATACTGCTCTCAACAGAGTGGTAAAATAATTTAGTAAATATTAAAATAACTCAGTGAAATAACAAGAACTATTACACAGGAAAATACATAATTACATGTATACTCTTATTTTATTATGCTCTCACCCATTTTTTCCACCCCTCAGGTTATTCTGGAGCAAATCCAGACATATTTGTTATTTATTGATCTCCACCTCATCCCCATTGGTAATTTTTTTCCAGTTGTTTTTTATTATGGTAAACTATACGTAACATGAAATTTGCCATTTTAACCATTTTTAAGTGTACAGTTCAGTGTTCCTATGTACATTTATAATGTGCCTTCATCACCACCATCCATCTTCATAACTTTCTGTCTTGCAAAACTGAAACTCTATACCCGTTAAACAACAATTCCTCCTTTTCTCCTGCTCCTGAGGTCCTGGAAATCACCATTTTTCTCTCTTTGAATTTGACTACTCTAAATGTCTCATAAGCAGAATCATACAGTGTTTGTGTTTTTCTGACTGGCTTATTTCACAAGTGTGATGTTTTCAGGGTTCATCCATGTTACAGTATTTTGCAGAATTTCCTCCCATTTTAAGTCTGCATAATATTGCATCGTATGTTTGTAACACATGTTGTTTATTTGTCCATTGGTGGACACCTGTGTTGCCTCCGCCATTTAACTATTGTGAATAATGCTGCAGTGAACATGGGTATACAAATATCTCTTCAAGACCTTGCTTTCAATTTTCAGAGATACATACCTAGAAGTGAAACTGCTGGATCATATGGTAATTCTATTTTTAGTTTTTTGAGGAGCCACCATAGTTTTCTGTAGTGGCTGCACCATTTGACATACCCACCAACAGTGCACAAATGTTCGTGTTTCTCTCCATCCTTGCCAACACTTGATATTTTGTTTTTTGTTTTTTTGATAGTGGCTATGATGTGTCATTATGGTTTTGATTTGTATTTGTCTAATAATTAGTGATGTTGAGCATCTTTTCATATGTTTATTGGCCATATGAATGTCCTTGGAGAAATGTCTATTCAAGTCTTTTGCCCATTTTTTAATCATGTTTTTCTGTTGAGTTGTAGTTCTGTATATGTTCTAGATATTAATCCCTTGTTAGATATATGATTTGCAGAGATATTTTCTCCCATTCCATTGGTTCTCTTTATATCTTTTGTTGCACAAAAATTTTTACATTTTCACAAAGTTCAATTAGTCTTTGTTTGTTTGTTTAGACAGAGTCTCATTGTGTCGCCCACGCTGGAGTGCAGTGGTATAATGACTTGGTTCACTGCAACCTCTGCCTCTGGATTCAAGCGATTGTCATGCCTCAGCCTCCTGAGTAGCTGGAACTATAGCTACTTACTTGCATGTTTCATTGTTTTCCAGCCTTTACACTGTATGCTTAAAATGCAAATGGAATAATATAAGAATATAAGAATAATGAGAAGTAATACTTGGAAATGTTCTGAGAAATGATGAAAAAAGGGCCTGGTTTCTATCTGATTGAAAAGAGGTGAGACTTGGGAGAGCAGTCAGACTCCCTCTCTCCTTCCCACCTCTTCTCCTCATCCCCTCCCCTAAGTACCCTGGCTAGGAATTCTAGTACAGTGTAATGTAAAAGTGGGCTTTTCTTGCCCTGGCGTGGTGGCTCACACCTGTAATCCCAGCATTTTGGGACCTGAGGTGTATGGATCATGAGATCAGGAGTTTGAGACCAGCCTAGTCAACATGGTGAAACCCCATCTCTACCAAAAATACAAAAATTAGCCAGATGTGGTGGCATGCACCTGTAATCCCAGCTACTCAGGAGGCTGAGGCAGGAGAATCACTCGAACCCTCTGGTGGAGGTTGCAGTGAGCTGAGATCACGCCATTGCACTTCAGCCTGGGTGACATAGTGAGACTCTGTCCCCCCACCAAAAAAAAAGAAAGAAATGTTTGAATATTGCTTTTATTATATTGAAGTAGTTTCCTTCTATTCCTAGTTTGTTGGATCTGTTTATTAACAAAAGGATATTGAATTTTGTCTTTTTTTTTTTTTTGCATCAATTGCAATGGTCATGGGTTTTGTCCATTCTTTTGTTAATGTGCTGCGTTACATTGATTTTTTTTTTATGTTGAACTATCCTTGGATTCCAGAAATAAATCTCATTTGGTTATGGTGTATAATACTTTTAATGTGCTGTTGAATTTTGTTTGCTAGTATTTTGTTTGAGGTTCTCAATCTCTTTTCTACCTGGATAAATGAAGGCATACAGATAATTTTCATAATAAAGCCATACTACAGTGTATATTTATAGTTCAGTGCAATGTAAGTGATAGTTTTTTTTTTTTTTTTTTGAGATGAAGTCTCGCTCATTTGCTAGGCTGGAGTGCAGTGGCGTGATCTCGGCTCACTGTAATCTCTGCCTCCTGGGTTCAAGTGATTCTCTTGCCTCAGCCTCCTGAGTAGCTGGGACTACAGGCATGTGCCACCACGCCCAGCTAATTTTTTGTATTTTTAGTAGAGACAGGGTTTCACCATGTTGGCCAGGATGGTCTCGATCTCTTGACCTTGTGATCTGCCCTCCTCAGCCATATATTTTTTTTAATAGATAATCACTTATATACCCTGGTATTTGGTTGTATATGCTTCACACTAATTACAACGCTTTTTAATCATATGATATCTGAATTCTAGACCATTGTTTTCAATTATGGCTGCACATTACAATGTCAAAGGAGATATTCACACACACACATACACACACACCATTGCCAGAGTCGTTTAGATTGGAATTTTTCAGAAGGCCACTGAACATTAGTAGTTTTAAAAAAGTCTTCAAGTACAGAAATATTTAAAAACTCTCTAGATTGTTTTGGCTACAAATACAAGTTTTATGGGGTGCTTTAAAAAGTCTATAGGCCTTGGTAAAGTGGAATCAAATTCCAGGGGAGGAGTTGCACAATCTGTCATTTTTAAAAGTTTCCCAAGTTTACCTGAAGCACAGCTAGGTTCTTAATACTGGTCTAGAATTTTCTCAGCCACAAGAAAGGATAGTTAGCAATTTATTTTGATTAAGATCATTTGCAAGGGCCCTGAATACAGGTTTTCTATTGTATGGGCTGAAAGGAGATCCATATGTTTTATATGTCAATTATACAGGAGCTAAGTTGTTTACTTAAGGAAATTGACGTAAGTGTTTATCCAGATATTAATCTAATTGCTGTATACGGTTGCAATAATATGAATAGGCAGGACCACCAAATATTTTCTTAGGCAAACTTGTTCTTATGTCTAAACTGGTATTCTGCTCACATCTCAGCATTTAGCATAAAGCATGTTGGAGATGACCTTAGTTTTGTGTTTTCAGAAGGTAGAAATAGTTGTGTATATCACAGTAGAACTTAAATGCAGTATGATTTAAAACATCTCATTTGTTCTGCCAAGTTGAGCATATTAGTCTGCTAGGGCTGCCATAAGAAACTACAGTAGACCTACCTAATCCGTGGGGGTTACATTCCAGTACCTCCAGTGAATGCTAAAACCTCAGTACAGAACTCTATATGTGCTGTTTTTTTCCTACATATACATATCTGTGATAAAGTTTAATTTGTAAATTAGACACAATGAGAGATTTAAAACAATAATAATAGAACAATTAAGTAAAGTAAGGTTTACTTAGCACAAGCACTACGATACCTAGACAGTTGTTTTGAGAACTAAGATGGCTAATAGATAGGGAGCATCTACAGCATGGATACACAGGACAGAGGGATTAGGATGGAGCAGGACAGTGGGAGATTACATCACACTACACAGAACTGTGTGCAATTTAAAAGGTTTGAATTATTTTTGGAATTTTCGATTTAATATTTTCAGACCATAGTTGACTGGGTAATTGAAACCTCAGAAAGTGAAACTGCAGATAAGGGGTGACTATTGTACCACAGACTGGGGAGCCTAAACAGTAGAAATTTATTTTCTCACATTTCTGGAGGCTAGAAGTCCAGGATCAAGATGTTAGCAGGCTTCGCTTCTCCTGAGGCCTCTCGCCTTGGCTTGCAGATGGCTGTCTTCTCCGTGTGTCCTTACATGGCCTTTTCTCAGTGCATGCCCGTCCTTGGTGTCTCTCTGTAAGTCCTAATCTTCTTATAAGGACACCAGTTAGATTGGATTAGGGCCTACCCTAATGGCTTCATTTTAACTTAGTACTAGGGCTTCAACATATGAATTTTGGGGGGAACACAATTCAATCTGTGACATTGCATTTAAAGTGTTGTTCTTTATAGCGAATGAATTAATGAGTGGAGTTAAATTATTTGGAATTATCAGATGCTGCCTACTGAAGAAAATTTGCCAAAAATGATGACTTTGATTTTTGTAATGAATATTTAACCATACTTTTAGAATGTAATAACAAGATGTGGTGCATTGAGTCAGATGTGTGACTTTTGGTTTGCTGTGGCAAGTAAATAGGATAAATGCATCTAGATGTGCATATATGCATTCAAGGTATACTGATAAATGTATCTATTTATCAGTATATCTATTTATCTGTATATATTGAAAGATATCCTTAAAGTATTCAGGAAAAGAATTATAAATCTGAAAGAGAGTTACAATATACCTTATTTTATGTCATCTATTATACAAAGTTATTTAAAAAATTTATTCAACCCACTTTAAATACTACTGTGATATTTAAGGAAAGGGTAAAAATTTGTACTGTCTGTTAAAATTACACAGTTTAATCTGGAGATAGTCATTGTTTAGGTACCAGAAAGCTAATGATACAACAATAAATGTGACAGAGATTTAAATTTTCCTTATTTTCTCAATTCAGAGAAATAGTAGTGGTATTAGAACCATTGTAAAAAGTCTGTTTATCACACATCACATTAAAATGAGAGGCTCCCCCCCAAAACCAAAATATATTAGAATGCTTATATACAGTTTAAAAGGAAATTAGCTAGTTGACAAATTTTTAATTTGGGGGCAAAAAGTTGCCTATGCAATACTGTATTTTGATATTACCCTATTGTAAATTATATCTCATAGGCAGCCTTTTAAGTTTTC
This sequence comes from Symphalangus syndactylus, assembly GCF_028878055.3. Lineage (NCBI taxonomy): Eukaryota > Metazoa > Chordata > Mammalia > Primates > Hylobatidae > Symphalangus > Symphalangus syndactylus. The sequence goes on along the minus strand of NC_072441.2, from coordinate 44,642,260 downwards.
AGTGCATATCAATACATTTACATACATAGGAAATTTTTTAAATTTTTCTGCAAATTCCTGCAAAATAACTGATGATGAGGCATGTGAGTTAGGTATATCACTAATTGAGATAAGGTGTATAGTGACAATTTCTATTACTTTTCATGCACTTTTAAATTGATTGCATGATTGAATATTAAAATAAGCTTGGATTTTTTTTTTTTTTTTGAGACGGAGTCTCACTCTGTCACCCAGGCTGGAATGCAGTGGTGCAATCTCAGCTCACTGCAACCTCCGCCTCCCAGATTCAAGCAATTCTCCTGCCTCAGCCTCCCTAGTAGCTGGGATTACAGGTGCCTGCCACCACACCTGGCTGATTTTTTTTTGTATTTTTTTTTAGTAGATTTTTTTTTGTATTTTTTTTTAGTTTCACCATATTGGCCAGGCTGGTCTCGAGCTCCTGACCTTGTGATCCACCCACCTCTACCTCCCAAAGTGCTGGGATTACAGGCGTGAGCCATTGTGCCCAGCCATAAGCTTGGATCTTTTTGTGCACTCACTGGTGGCTAGGGGCAGGCTACCCAGAAATATGCAATGTGTCTGATGAAACCAGTTGAAGTTAATAAAAGGAAAATTTGTTGTGTTTAATTCCTATAATTGACTGATTTCAGGGCTTTGTTCATTTATAGTCAGCCTGTGTTGTCTGTGTTCCTTCATTAGGTTGACTACTACCTTTTAGTTGTTCAAAACAGCATATGCAATAGAAGACATGGTTCCCATTCTCTTGGAATCACAGGGAAGGTTTTTGTTTTTATACTTTGGAACTTAGGTCCATTAGGAGAGAGAAATCAATAATCATCAGCTGAATATTTGAAAGAGTTCTGAAAGGAACAGTTCTGTAAGAGCGTATGTCAAAGGAACTTGACACAGAGTGGGTTGAGGAGAGCTTCACAGAGTAAGTGACCTTAAGAGCTGTGATCTGATGAGATTATAAGTTAAGGTTAACTAGATTTGTGCGATAGAGGGCTGAGGATTCCAGACCAAGGGAACTACATGTACAGAGGCCCTATGGTGAAGAGGAACATGTTTGGGGAATTTGAGAGGAGGACAGTACTTTGGATCACTGAGAACTGATGGGAGTAGAATCTGAGACTACAGTGGAGAGATAGGCAGGGCCCAGCAAAGCCATTTCAACTGTATAAAAGATTTGGGATTACATCCTGAGAGAAGGGAAAATGTGTTTTACAGAGAAGTGGAAAGATGACTCTGTCTGTGGTGCAGAAAATGATTAGAAAAGGGAACAGTAGATTCTACTTAGAAGTCAGACATGCATTAACTTTAAGAAACTCTTTCTGCTTATGATAATGAACAGAAAAGTAGTCACAAATTGTGTTCAACACTCTAGGCACTATTTTGGATGTCTAGGGTACATCAGTGAGCAAAATATGTCTGTTCTCAAGAAGCTTTGTAGTGGGGAGAAAAAACAAATGATCAAATAATAATGTATCAGGTGTTAGTACTATAAAGAAAAATATCAGCAGAGAGGGGCATAGAGAGTTACTAAGAGTGCTGTTCTAGTAACTTTATTTTGGATGGTCTACAAAGAACTAAGAAGGAGATGGACACAAATGTCAAAGAACTGATCCATATGTATATTTGGAGGAAGAACTTCAGGCGGAGAATATTAAGTGCAAAACAACCAGAGCATAGTCGAGAAATAGTAAGGCCAATATTAGTACATTGAGAAGGAGAGTTGGGGCCGGGCACGGTGGCTCATACCTGTAAGCCAGACACTTTGGGAGGCCGAGGTGGGTGGATCACCTGAGGTCAGGAGTTCGAGACCAGCCTGGCCAACATGATGAAACCGCGTCTCTACTAAAAATACAGAAAATTAGCTGGACGTGGTGGCTGGCGCCTGTAATCCCAGATACTCCGGAGGCTGAAGCAGGAGAATCGCTTGAACCCAGGAGGTGAAGGTTTCAGTAACCAAGATCATGCCATTGCATTCCAGCCTGAGCAACAAGAGTGAAACTCCATCTCAAAAAAAAAAAAAGAGAGAAAGAGAGTTAGTCGAAGATGGGGTCTAGGACAAAGTGCATTGGATATGAACTATATGACTCATTACTTATATCAAAATTTAGTCCTTTTTTGCTGATAACATTTTATGTAATTAAAATAGTATTCTGTTATTTTACAACTTTTAGGAACTATTTTTTGTCCTCCTTTTAAATATGAAAAATATACAAAAATTTCAGAAAAGAAGAGGAGTGTTAAGGGTTGAATTATATCCTCCTCCAAATTCTTATGTTGAAATCCTGTCCCCCTCTACCTCAGAGTATAACCTTACTTGGAGATATAGGGTCTTTATAGAGGTAATCAAGTTGAATGAGGTCATTAGGTTGGGCTTGTCCAGTTATCACTGATGTGCTTATAAAAAGGAGAAATTTGGATACCGAGACACTAATAGAAAGAAGACGATGTGAAGAGACCTAGGAAAAAGATGGCTCTGTACAGGCCAAGGAGAAATCTGAAACAGATCTTTCCTCACAGCCGTCAGAAGGAACCAGCCCTACTGATACTTTTGTCTTGGACTTCCAGTTCCCAGATATTTGAGCCAATAAATTTTTGTTATTAAAGCCACCAGTTGCAGGACTTTGTTAAAAGGCAGCTGTAGCTATACAGATCCAGTATAGCTTTTTCTGTTATCCTAGCAAATTAATACAGATATTAACTAAAAAGCAAAACTTAACTCTCCTCACTCCTTCCCCATACTTAACAAGGGTAACAGATTGTTACAAAACGTTCCAGGTCTTTTATTGTGTTTGTGTGTATGTGTGTGTGTTTCATTAATTTGTAAAGCAACTTATGTCTTCTAAGGAAATATGGGGAATTTAAAAACAACAAGCAACAAAAAGTAAATGCTACAGCATTATATAATATTTCCTTGCCTTCCAAGAAAATTTTTAACTCTAAAACTAAATTCTATCACAATATACACAACTCTTCCAAAAAAAATTGACCTCTTTTATTTTTAAAGTTTCATACTAATATACTTCACAATCTTATTTAAATTTGTTAAAAGATTGATTTTTCCATTCCAGTATAATATTCCAGTATAGCTTTTTCTGTTGCTTCAGTGTGGTATTTTGGAAAAAGAATTTGTCACCACTTGGTGGCACTATGTGGCTTAAAAATGAATCACATTGTATGCAGTTAACTATACTGTTCTAGGTAAATGATTAAATTCAGAGGGAAACTGTTGATACTGAGCAACTTAATATAGTAAGTGTTTGATTCTTTTGTAAATAAAATAATAATTGGTATTGTAGAGTTTTATTAAAATGTCATGGAATATAAAAATATAACCCAAGGCTTAGTTTGGTGGGTAGAGAAGTATATAAATTTTTGATAGAAACCTCCCTTAGGTCAGGTGTCATTTGTCATTCTGTCTTAATGTCTAGACATTTGTCTAAATGTGAGAAAATAGATTTTTAATATTAGAAGCAAACATCTTCAACTTTAATAGTAATTAATGTTTTCCAAGGTATGTATTTTATTTTCTCTTATATAAACTTAAGAAATTGAAATTTTTTCAAATGATTAAGATACATAAAACTTAAAGGAAAACAGAAAAATTAAATACATTGAATGATGTCTTCCTGCAGCATATTGAAAAATCAAGCAGTCTTTTTAAAGATATTGTATTTGTTTCATTTAATTAGATAAAGGATCTTGAAGTATAACAAGAAAGTTATTTTGTTCCACACATAATTTTTGCTCCCTAGCAACCGACGTCTGATACCATAATTGTTACGGTATTTGTGTAATGTATTGTTTTCTAGGGTCACATATATAGCATATAAAAGATGGTGCTCTGTGTCTTTTTAAAAATTTAAATACAATATGTACAGGAAAATGCATGAAGCGTAGGGTACAGCTCAGTGAATCACCACAAAGTAGACACTCCATGACCACCACAGATCGAGAAATAGAATACTGCCAGCAACCCAGAAACCCCATATGTTTCTTTTCTCAGTCGCTATCCCTGTTTTTTCTTTCCCAGATTAACCACTTGCCTGACTTCAAAGAAAATAACTTTGTCTTTTACTTGTTTTTGAAGTTTTTCAGAAATAGAATTATACAGAAGTATTATTTTGTCTAGCTTATTTTGTTCAACATTATGTTTGAGAGTTGGGAATTTTGTCAGATGTCACTATGGTTCACTTGTATAATTTTATCACAATTTGTCATGTTACTGTAGGATATTTGGGCTGAATAATGCTGCTGTGAACATTCTTGTACATGTTTCTTGGTGCATATGTGCAACATTTATATTAGGTGTATACCAAGACTAGAATCTGGGTTATTGGTTTGACCAGTGTATGTTATGTTCAAATTTAGAAGATGACACATGAATTGCTTTCAAAATGGTTGTATCAATCACATCAAGTATATGAGGGTTCCTGTTGCTCTGTATCCTCACTAACACTTGGTTTTAATATCTTTAATTTTAGTCTTCTGAAAGATGCATTTCCCTGATCCAAATGGAATTGAATACCCTTTCATAAATGTGCTGGTTGTTTGGGTATCCATTTTTGCAAAGTCTCTTCTCTCCTCACCACCTTAACAAAATTACTGTTGAGCTTTCTGTTTCTATCTTACTGGTTTATAGGAATTATATAGTTTATGCATACAGCCCTATTTTTCCTATTGGGGTTTCTGTACTTTTCCTTTTGTTTTTAGGAGTTTTTATATGCTCTAAATACAGACTCTTTGTTGGTTACATTTAAAATATATCTATATTCCACTTTGGCTTGACTTTCACCTTCTTAATATTATGTGTTAATGAAAGGAAGGTTTTAATTTTAGTATAGTCCATTTTATCATTGTTTGCTCTTATTGTTAATGCTTCTGTTTCATTTAAGAAGTCTTTCCTTGCTCCAAGGACGTGAAGATATTCTCTTATGCTCTGAAACTATGCTTCTCAACTAGAGGCAGTTCCCTCCTCTCTAACCACACATCTCCCACCATCTGGGTAGGACATTTGGCAGTGTGAATACATGTTTAGTTTTTATAACTGAGTGAGTGGAGTACTCTGGTCATCTAGTGAGTTGGGCTAGTGGTGCTGCTAAATATCCTACAATGTACAGAATGCTAAGCATCTTACAATGCACAAAACAAACATCTAGCCAGGGTGTCACTGGTGGTGAAGTTAAGAAACATTATCCTAGGATCTTTTATTTTGCTTTCTACCATCTACCTAGAACTTATTATTGTTTATTTTGTATATTGTTTATTATGTATTTAGATCTACCTTCTATCTAGAACTGATTTTTGTATAATGTGCGAGGCATAGAATCACCTTTTCTTACATGTGAATGTATGTTTTATATGACATCGTTTATTAAAAAGATCACTTCCCTACTGCTCTGTGGTATCACCTTTGGCATAAATAAAATGACCATATACATATGGGTCTGTTTATGGACTCTGTTTTTTTTCCCCCGTTGGTCTACTTTTGTCTGTCTAAAGCACCAACACTATGGTATTTTAATTACATGGCATTATAATAATAATAATAATAATAATAATGTCTTTATATCCACTAAGGCCTACCTTGTTCTTATTTCATTGCTTTCCATAAATTTTTAGTCATATCAGTTACATAAAATTGAATCTATTCATTGAGATAGAGTTAACATCTTTATGATATTAGGTCTTATAGTTCATGAGTGGCAAATTATCCGTTTATTTAGCTCAGTGAGACTGAAATTCTTTCTTCTCAGGATCCCTTTGAACTTTTTAAAATAACTTTTATTTATATGATTATATCAGGTTATTTGTTGCTTATATCAAGGTTGTTTCTCAGCCTTGGCACAATTGACATTTTGGGCCAGATAATTTTCTGTTCAGTGGACTATCTGTGGATGGAGACTATCTGTGCCTCATAAGATTTTTACCTAGCCCCTATTCACTAGATGCTAGTAGTACTCACCCAGTGTGACAGCCAAAAAGTCTCCAGACATTTCCAAGTGTATTGATTCCAGTTGAGAACAATATTTACTGCTTTTGAAATTAAACAAATTTTAAATGTTTATAAGTTTATTTTAATATAATAATATTCCATTACATGTTAACATAAATAACACCATTTTGAGAAAAATATACATTCCAGAACAAAATTTAGTGAGAAGAGTACCATTGTTTTACATGTTTTAAAAATCTCTTTAATGTCTCACTTAATAGAAGACATTTGGATTCTTATACTTGCTTCAGTTCAGATATCATACGTTATATAGCCTCTGGAAAACTCCATTGTATACTTGTGAGAGAATGGCAGTGAAAAGGCAAATAAGGTGTTAGTATTATTATGAAAATAGTTTTGTTTATTGAAGATCCTCTAATAAGGTCTTAGGGATGCCCCCTGGGCCCCACAACTCACACTTTTCAGACCTCATGTCCTAGAGATCACAACATGCACCCTTGACCTAATTTAATCAAACTGTTAATAAATTAAATTAAATAAATTAGATTAGATTGATAATTTGCTAACTTAATTGTTTTATTTTTCCAGACAATGCAAGAAGCCTAAAACACTTCAATCTTATTCATTTCCTTCCATACTGTACCCCTTACTCAACTTATTTGCTACTATACTCTTGTGTTTTTAAACTCCATATATATTTTAGCCACCATGAAACATCATCATCGTTTTGCTGTATAGGTTTACCTACATATTTACCACTTGTATCGCTTTTTATTTTTTCCTCCCTCTTCATTTCTTCATCTGTGATCATTTTCTGTTTTTGAAGAACACTTTCTATTGTACCCTTTAGTGTAGGTCCGTAGTGAGAAATTCTCTTCGTTTTTGTTGTCTGGTCATGTTCTGTATTTCACCCTCACTTTTGGATGATTCTTTTTTAGGATTCTGAGGTGGCAGTTATTTTCTTTTAACAAGGATGTTACTCCTTTGTTTTCTCTCCCTTTTGTTGTTTCTGTTGAGAAATTGTTAGTCTTGTCAATGTCCTCCATCCAAAAAGACTAGCAAGAACACCCGTAGTTGAGCACATTTTTTACTTGTTACAATGAGGGAGACCACACACTAAAGGGAGCTTTAGGGTGTCTTACTAAGAAGATATTAGAAGGAACCTATTACAGGATTTGGACTTTGGTTGAGTAGTTTGGAGAGGGTCTAAGGAAGTGGAAGTTTGTCCTAGATTGGGTGTCGTCAGGACATGGGACATTTTATGATTGGCTATCTTTCTTTAAACGGAGGTAAAATTCACATTACATACGATTAACCATTTTTAGTGTACAATTCATTGGTATTTGGTGAACAGTAGTCCCTCCTTATCCATAGAGTGTACATTTCAAGACTGCCAGAGGATCCCTGAAACTGCAGGTAGTACCAAACCTTATTGCTGTCAGTCAGACACGTTTCTGTTCATGTCTTTCACCCATACATTTAATGCCTTTTCTCTTTTACCTAAGCTCTTAAAATGCACCATGTTCATAACTTTTGCAGTTTGAGGTGCGACAGGAAAACTTGCACAAACTTCTTTTTCTTTCTTCGCAATTCAGAGAGTAGAAGATTTGTTCTTACTGTAGATCTTAGCAACCTTAGAATTTTTTTTTCTCTTCTTATTGAGAACTTTCATCTTTTTATGTAAAAGAAACGGCTTACAGCTTCTCTTTGACATGTCTGAATTGCCAGTATCACTACTTTTGTGCTTTGGGACCATTATTAAGTGAAATAAAGGTTCTTGAACAAAAGTACTGCAATATCATGACAGTCAATCTGATAACCAAGATGATTGCTAAGTGACTAATGGGTGGAGAACATATACACTGGACAAAGGGATAATTCATATCCCTCTGAGTGGGATGGTGCAAGATGTCATCAAGCTCCGTAGAATAGCAATCTAAAACCTGTAACTTGCTTATTTCTGAATTTTCCATTTAATATTTTTGGACTGTGGTTGACTGCAGGTAACTGAAACTGTGAAAAGTAAAACTGTAGATAAGGAGGGACTACTGTATTTACACTGTTGTGCAACCACTAGCTCTCTAGTTTCTAAAGTGTTTCATCACCCCATAAAAACACCGTGTATTCATTACATAATCACTTTCTATTTGCCCCCTTCCATCACCTGGTAAAGCAACCTTTACTTTCTGTCTCTATATATTTGCCTGTTCTGGATATTTCATATGAAAGAAACCATAGAATATGTGACTTTTTGTGTCTGGCTTCTTTTACTTGGCAAGTTGTAGCATGTGCTTCATTTCTTTATGTGGCTAAATAATATTCTATTGTATGGATATACCGCAATTTACATATTATTCCTTAATGAATATTTGAGTTATTTTTACTATTTTGCTTTTATGAATACAGTGCTATAAACATATGTGTACAAGTTTTTCTGTGGACATGAGTTTACATTTCTCCTGGATGTATATCTAGGCGTTGAGTAGCTGGATGATATGGTAATCTATCTCACCCCTTTTAGGAACTGCCAAACTTATCATCCATACTTATTATCCCACCAGCAGGTATGAGGGTCTCTGTTTCTCTACATCAATGTCAGTAATTGTTAGTTTTCATTTTTTTGTTTATTAAAGCTATTCCAATGGATATGAAGTGGTATTATTGTAGTATTGATTTGCATTTCTTTAATGACCACGATGTTGAACGTCTTTTTATGGGCGTGGTCATTTATATGTCTTTTTTTGAGAAATGTCTATTCAGGTCCTTTGCTCATTTAAAAAATTAGGTTGTCTTTTTGTTGTTGAGTTTTTTATGTGTTCTGGATATTAAACATTTACCAAATATATTTCAATAATACCTGTTGATATACAAAGGATTTTTATTTTCATAAAGTTCAATTTCTGTTTTTTGTTTGTTTGTTTTGTTTTGTTTTTTGCTGTTTGTGCTTTTGATGTCAAAGAATCCATTGCCAAATCAAGAGTCATGAAGATCCAACCCATGCCTTCTGAGAGCTTTACAAATTTAGCTTTTATATTCAGATTGTTGGCCCATTTTGATTTAGTTTCTGTACCTGGTGTGAGACAGGCTTCCAACTTCATTCTTTTGCACGTGGTTATCCGGTTGTCCCAGTACCATTTGTTAAAAAGACTGTTCTTTTCCCCATTGAATGGTCTTGGCACTTTGTTGGAAATGAATTGGCCATAGATGATTGGGCTTATATCTGGACTCTGAAATCTATTCCATTGATCTATATGTCTGCCCTTCTTCTACTGCCACATTGATTACTATAGTTTTGTAATCAGTGTTCTGAAATCAGGGAGTGTGAGTACTCCTTCTTTTTCTTTCTCAGTACTGTTTTTGTTGTTCAGGGACCCTTTCAGTTCCATATGAGTTTGAGGATAAGCTTTTACAATCTTGCAGAAAGGCCTTTAGAATTTTGATAGGGATTGAGTTGAATCTGGGATCACTTTGGGGGAATTTTGCCATCTTAACAATACTAAGTCTTGAAATCCATGAACATAGATGTATTTCCATTTAATTAAGCCTTTAAGTTTTTCTAGCAGTGTTTTGTAGTTTTTAGTGCACAAGTCTTTTACTTTCTTCGTTACATTTATTCTTTTTTTTTTTTTTTTTAGAAGGAGTTTTGCTTTTGTCGCCCAGGTTGGGGTGCAGTGGTGCGATTTCAGCTCACTGCAACCTCAGCCTCCTGAGTAGCTGGGATTACAGGTGCCCACCACCACGCCCAGCTAGTTTTTATTGTTAGTAGAGACATGGTTTCTTGCTGTTGGCCAGGCTGGTCATGAGGTTACACTTATTCTTCTGGTTATTTTTTAATTTTTGATGCTATGGCAAATGGATTTATTTTCTTAATTTTCTTTTTGGATCATTCGTTGCTGGTATATAGAAGCACAACTGATTTTTGATGTTGCTGTTGTGCTTGCAAGTTTGCTTTATTTGTTTATTAGCTCTAGTAGTTTTTTTGTGGTTGCTAAGGGATTTTCTATGCATAGAATTATGTCATCCACAAATAGAGATAGTTTGACTTCTTCTTTTCCAATTTGGATGCCTTTTATTTATTTTTCTTACATAATTGCTCTGACTGACTTTTAGTACAGTGTTGAATGGCAGTGGTAAAAGTGGTAGCCTTGTCTCTTTACTGATATTAGGGGAAAAACTTGTCTCTCACCATTGAGTATGATGTTTGTTATGGGTTTTTATGCTCTTTGTCATGTTGAGGACATTTCCTTTTATTACTCATTTGCTTAGTGTTTTGTTTTTTTCATGAAACAGTGTTGGATTTTGTCAAATGCTTTTTCTGCATCCATTGAGATGATCATGTAGTGTTTTTTCTTTGTTCTATTAATGTGATGTGTTACATTGATTGCATTTCTTATGTTGAACTACCCTGGCATTCCTGGGGTAAATCACACTTGGTTATGTTATATGATACTTTTAATATGCTATTGGTTTCAGTTTGCTAGTATGTTGTTGAGGATTTTGGTGTCTACTTTCATAATGGATATTTGTAGTTTTCTTTCAGTATCTTTGGCTTTGGTATTAGGGTAATGCTGGCTGCTTAGAATGTGTTAGGAAGTGTTGTCTCAACACTGAAAGCCATTTCTGAAAGAATTTGAGAATAATTAGTGTTAATTTTGTTTCATAGAATTTACCAGTGAAACCGCATAGTCCTGGATTTTTCCATTTGGGGAGGTTTTTGATTTTTAGTTCATTCTCTTTACTTGTTCTAGGTCTGTTCAGATTTTCTATTTCTTCTTGACGTCATTTTGGTAATTTGTATGTTTCTAGGAATTTTTCTGCCTCATCTAGATTATATAATTTTTTGGCATCCAGTTATTCATAGTATTCTGTTATAATTCTTTTAATTTTTAAGGTTGGTACTAGTGTTCCCACTTTTATTCCTGATTTTTCACTTGTGTTCTTCTCTCTTTTGTTGTTGTTGTTGTTGTCAATTCCTTTGTCAATCTTGCTGATCTTTTTAAGGAACCAACTTCATTTTTTTAATTAGAGGGCGGCTCAGATAGGGGTTTCTTGTTTTTGTTTTTGAGACAGAGTCTGTGTTGCCCAGGCTGGATTTGAACTCCTGGGCTCAGGTGATCCTCCTGCCTCAGCCTCCTGAGTAATTGTGACTAAAGGAACCAATATTCTCTTATCTTTATTCTAAAGATTGATTATTTCCTTCCTTCTACTGGCTTTGGGTTTAGTTTGCTCTTCTTTTCCCTAAGGTAATAATTCCCAAAGGCATAAAGTGAGATGGCTAATTTGACATCTTCTTTTTTAATGTAGGTATTTACAGCTGTAAATTTTCCTCTGCGTGCTGCTTTTGCTGCATCCTATAAGTATCGGTATGTTGTGTTTTCATTTTCATTTGTCTCAAGATTGGCCATCATACTGAATCTCATCTGTAGGGAATGCAGACTGAAGCTGGGATAAACTTACACTGGCATACCCTGCTTTATTGTGTGTTGATTTATTGTGCTTTTCATATATTGTGTCTTATACAAACTGAAATTTTGCAGCAATCCTGCATCAAGCAAGTATACAGGTATCATTTTCTCAACAACATATGCTAATTCATATCTCCGTATCACATTTAGGTAATCCTCACAGTGTTTCAAACTTTTTATATTGTTATGGTGATCTGTGATCAGTGATCTTCAATGTTTCTATTGTAATTGTTTTAGGGCACCACAAACCGTGCCCAATCAAGATAGTGAACTGAATTGATCAATATTGTGTGTTGTGATTGCTTCACCAACTGGCCCTTCCTTGCCTGTCTCTCTCCCTCTCTTTGGGCCTCCCTATTCCATGAGACACAACAGTATTGAAATTAGGCAAATTTATAACCATACAATGGCCTCTATTAGTGTTTGAGTGAAAGGATGAGTCACATGTCTCTCATTTTAAATCAAAACCTAGAATTAAGCTTAGTGAGGAAGGCATTATACAAGATGAGATAGGCCAAAAGGTAGGCCTCTTGCCGCAGACATTTAGCCAAGTTTGTGAATGCAAAAGAAAAGTTCTTGAAAGAAATTAAAAGTGCTACTCCAGTGAGCACACAAATAGTAAGTAATCAAAACAACCTTGTTACTGATACGGAGAAAGTTTGGTCTGGGTAGAAGATAAAACCAGCTACAACATTCCCTTAAGCAAAAGCTTAATCCAGATCAAAACCCTAACTCTCTTCAATTCTGCGAAGGCCAAGAGAGGTGAAGAAGTTTCAGAAGAAAAGTTTGAAGCTAACAGAGGTGGATTCATGAGGTTTAAGGAAAGAAGCCGTATTATAACATAAAAGCTCAAAGTGATGCAGCAAGTGCTGATGTAGAAGCTGCAGCAAATTACCCAGAAGATCTAGCTCTGACAATTCATGAAAATGGCTACACTAACCGACAGATTTTTCAGTGTAGGTGAAACGGCCTTCTACTAGAAGATGCCATCTAGCACTTTCATAGCTAGAGAAAAGTAAATGCCTGGCTTCAAAACTGAAGCCTGAGAGACAAGCGGACCCTCTTGTTAGTGGCTGATGCAGCCGATAACTTTTAAGTTGAAGCCCAATGCTCATTGAACAATTCCATAAATCTTAGGGCCCATAAGAATTATGCTAAATCTCTACTTATGCTCTCTAAATGAATCAACAAAGCCTGGATGACAGTGCATCTGTTACAGCGTGGTTTATGAACTATTTTAAGCTACTGTTGAGACTTACAAGAAAAGACTCCTTTCGAAATATGCTCATTGACAATGTACCTGGTCATCCAAGATCTCTGATGGAGATGTACAAGATGAATATGTTGTTTTCTTACCTACCAACACAGCATCCGTTGTGTAGCTCATGGAACAAGGAATAATTTTGACCTTGAAGTCTTACTATTTAAGTACATTTCATAAGGCTACAGCTGCCGTAGCTAGAGTGATTCCTCTGATGGATCTGAGCAAAGTAAAGCGAAAACTTTCTGGAAAGGATTAGCTGTTCTAGATGCAACTTAAAACATTTGTGATTCATGGGAGGAGGTCAAAATATCAACATTAATATGAGTTTGGAAGAAGTTGATTTCAACCCTCATGTATGACTTTGAGGGATGCAAGACTACAGTGGAGCAAGTAACTGTAGATGTGGTAGAAATAGGAAGAAAGCTAGAATTAGAAGTAGAACCTGAAGACTGGGTGCCATGGCTCCCCCTGTAATCCTAGCACTTTGGGAGGCCAAGGCGGGTGGATCACTTGAGGTCAGGAGTTCAAGACCAGCCTGGCCAACGTGGTGAAACCCTGTCTGTACTAAAAATACAAAAATTAGCCAGGTGTGGTTGCGCAAGCCTGTAATCCCAGATACTCAGGAGGCTGAGCCAGGAGAATCGCTTGAACCTGGGAGGTGGAGGTTACAGTGAGCTGAGATGGCAACACTGCAGTCCAGCCTGGGCAACAGAGCGAGACTCTGTCTCAAAAAAAAAAAAAAAAAAAGTGGAACCTGAAGATGTAACTGAATTGCCGCCGTCTCACGATAAAACCTGATCAGATGAGAAGTTGCTTCTCTAGCGAAGAAAGTGGCTTCTTGAGAGGGAGTCTACTCCTAGTGAAAATAGTGTGAACATTGTTGAAGTGACAACATAGGATTTAGAATATTACGTCAATAAAGCAGTAGCAGGGTTTGAGAAGATTGACTCCACTATCAAAAGAAGTTTTACTGTGGGTAAGATGCTATCAAACAGCATTGCATGTTACAGAGAAATCTTTCATGAAAGGAAGAGTCAATCAATGTGTCAAACTTCATTGCTGTCTTATTTTAGGAAGTTGCCACAGCTACCCAACCTTCAGCATCTGCCACTCTGATTGTCAATATTAAGGCAAAAATCTCAGCAAAAAGAATAGACCTCACTGAATGCTCAGATGACTGTTAGCATTTTTTTAAAGCAATAAAGTATTTTTTGTTTGTTTGTTTTTGTTGTTGTTTTTTGAGACAGAGTCTCGCTCTGTCACCAGGCTGGAGTGCAGTGGTGCAATCTCAGCTCACTGCAACCTCTGCCTCCCATGTTCAAGCAATTCTCCTGCCTCAGCCTCCCAAGTAGCTGGGATTACATGCGCCCACCACCACACCTGGCTAATTTTTTGTATTTTTAGTAGAGATGGGGTTTCGCCATGTTGGCCAGGCTGGTCTTGAACTCTTGACCTCAGGTGATTCATCCACCTCAGCCTCCCAGAGTGTTGAGATTACAGGCGTGAGCCACTGCACCAAGCCACAATAAAATAAGGTATATACATTGCTTTTTAGACATAATAGCTTTTGTGTACTTAATCGACAACAGTATAGTATAAACATAACTTTTTTTTTTTTAAGTTCCAGGGTACATGTGCAGGATGTATAGGTTTGTTACATAGGTAAATGCGTGCCATGGTGGTTTGCTGCACCTGTCAACCCATCACCTACATATTAAGCCCAGCATGCATTAGCTGTTTTTCCTGATGCTCTCCCTTCACCCCCTACCCCATAGGCCCCGGTGTGTTCCCCTCCCCATGTCTATTAAATGTAGCTTTCATAAGTACTTGGAAACCAAAAAAAAAAAAAAATCGTGGCTCATTTTATTCCAATATTCACTTTATTGCAGTCGTCTGGAACTAAACCCACAGTATCTCCAAGGAATTCCTGTAATTAGTAAAGAAGGTGACATATCACTCATTTTAGTGAGCGGGGGAGATGTTTGGTAGTTTGTGTTGCACAATGACCTTGTCTGACATGGATCTTCTATGAGATACTATTTTTTTCTTAAGGCAACGTTGTGACAGAACATCAGATAGTCTGACAGCATGAGATTAGCTCTTGGACATCGGGAGCTGCTTTTTTTTTTCTTTTCCTCCATCTAATTGTTGTCTCTTTATAGGTATTCTTTTTTTCTGTGGCTGCTTTTAAGATTTTTTTTCTCATTGTCTTTTATTTTCATTAGTTTTCCCGTGACGTATGTAAGTGTAGTTTTTATTTATTCATCTCAGAGTTCCAGGTGCTCCCAGAAGCTTTGGCTTGATGTGTTGCATCAGTTTTACAAAATTCTCAGCCATTATCTCAGAATTATTGCGTCTGTCTTATATTCTCTCTTCTTTCCTTCTGGGATTCCAACTAGATGTTGGAATGTATGTGTGATCTTTAACCATATCGGTTTCAGCTCTTACTCTTTTCTCTATTTTTCATCCTTTTGTGTCCCCTTGCTTCATTCAATATACTTTGTTTTGACCTTTTTCTAGTTCACTAATTATCTCTTTAATTGTATCAACTTTCTGGTTTGTTACATAGTGGCCAGAGCATATGGTCTACAGTGATTTCTGTTTCTGTTGGAAGTTTCTCAGTGGTCATTGTAATACATTCTCAGATTTTATAAATGTTCTGTGTTTTGAAAAAAAGAATGTCTAGTTGTTGTATAGAGCTCTCCCTATATGTTTGATCAGTGGTCTACATACTTTTTTCTTCACACACTTCTTAAAATAATTTTGGAAAACTATGGTATTTTTAAGTTGGCATCTGACATTTTTGTCACAAATGAGAATAATTACATGTTTACATAGTACATTGTATGCATAATTTACATCTCATTTCTTCAGAATCTTTGTACTGTAGATTTAATTCATTAAGGTTACAGAAAATGTCTGCCTTGTAACATTTAACAAAGCCAGTCTTCACAGCTAAACCAAGGTGACCCTTTGTCAGTAAAAATGGCTTCATTTTTAAAATTCAAATAAATGTATTTGTATCACTGTTGATGACCTTTTCATTTCTGAATTTTAATTTTAAGACTGGGAATCAGGGAGAGGGGTGAGAGAGAGAAGTACAGAGAGAGAGACAGACAGATACTGAACTCTTCCCTTGAGCTGTTTTTTGATTAACTAAGACTGTGTGGCCTTCAAATTTTCCTATTACATGCTTTGCTGCAGTGGCCTTCTGCCTAAGGAGCTCTGTATTCTCAAACCTTTTATTTAGTTCCCCAAAGGTTTTTACACACTGGAGCATTTGCGCAATGCTAAGATTCTGGGCAGCTCTCTTCTTGACCCTTGAGGTATTCAGTTAGCAAGATAGATAGAAATCTTTGCCTTTGAAACTTAGTTTTAGAGGAGGGATGCACAAGCTACAACCACAGTAAATAAATATATTGCATAGTGTGTTAGAAGGTGTTAAGTGTTATGGGAGGCGGGGGAAAGGGATAAACTAGTATAAGTAGATTTGAGAATGCCAGCAGTGTGGAGAAGGTAAGGGTTTTGGGGTGTCAGTTTAACTAGAGTGGTCCGGGCTGGCATTATTCAGAAGATAATGATTGAGCAAAGACTTGAACCAAGATGAGATAGTTTGCCATGAGACTATCTGGGAGAAAGAGCATTCCATCTGAGGAATAGTCAATGCTAAGGCCTTACGCTAGTAGAGAACATATTCAATAATAGTAAAAACAGAACAACAACAAGGCCAATGTGTCTACAGCAGAGTGAGGGAGTTGGGGAGAGGAGTAGGAAACGAAGTCAAAGGGTTACTAGGTAGTATCTCTCTGTAGGTCCTTTCAGGTCATTGTAAGGGCTTTTCCTTTTTTATCTGAGAAAAACGGGGTCATTTTAGAGTTTTGAGGGACATTATCTGTATGGATCACTCTGATTGCTGTGTTGAGAGTAGATGGTAAGTGGGTAAGGGTCTGTCCTTGTACTAATACCAGATTAGTTAGCTGATGAAGTCCTAGTGGATCTGGGAATAGCAGTGATGAGAAGTGATGAGAAGTGATTGGATTCTGGATGTATTTTGAAGATAATGGCAGTAGGAGTTCCTGATGGTTTAGGTATGAGGTGTGAGTAAACAAGAACAGTGAAGGTTGCTCCAAGGTTATTGGCCTGAACAACTGATATAGATGAGGAAGGCTGCTAGATATGTGTTTGGGAACCTTTCTTTTGTACAGTGAGAGAAGGGTGATGTTTAAAAGGGAGATGGGTAAGAAGAACTAGAGTATTGCGAATATAACATCCAGATCAATTTTAGGGAAAGAGTACATATGGAAGTTGAGGAACTAGAAATTAATACTTGACCTGCATACTCTTTGAGAAGTCTGTCTGTACTTTCAGGGGCATACATAGCCCAGTTGGAAGACCACTGTTCAGATCAACCTTAGTAATTATGTTATTAAAATCTTCTATATTCTTCTTTACTTTTTAAGTCTGCTTGATTTGTTAACCTTTGGGAGAAGCGTTTAAAGCCTCCCTCTGTGGCTGTCGATTTGTCGGTTTTTCTTTGTACTTGTAAAAGTTTTTTATTTTTATATTTTATAGCCATTTTGTTGTATGCCAAGAGATTCATGAATATCTCTTCATGGTGGATTATATATTATACTTTATTAATTTATAATATTCATCATTACCAGGCCTAGTACTTAATATCCTCAGGTTCTATAAACTAGTATGTTTTAAATAAAGAAGCACAATCTGCTTTTGGGAGGAGGCTGACAAAACACTTTGAAATTTAAAAAATTACTAACAATAACAACAACAAAGCACTATTAGCACTATTTATTTTCTCTTCTCTTCTCTTCTCTTCTCTTCTCTTCTCTTCTCTTCTCTTCTCTTCTCTTCTCTTTCTGATGGAATCTCACTCTGTTGCCCAGGCTGGAGTGCAGTGGTGCGATCTCGACTCACTGCAACCTCACCTCCTGGGTTCAAGCAATTCTGCTGCCTCAGCCTTCTGAGTAGCAGGGACTACAGGCGCATGCCACCACACCCTGCTAATTTTTTGTATTTTAGTAGAGACGGGGTTTCACCATGTTGCCCAGGCTGGTCGTGAACTCCTGAGCTCAGGCAATCTGCCCGCCTTGGCATCCCAAAGTGCAGGCGTGAGCCACTGCGCCTGACCCCAGCACTATTTTTTTGAATCAATAAATGAACAACAAAAAGGATTCAGGAACGGTGTTTGGTGGTATAAGCAAACATTCTCCTTAGCCGCATACTGGGAATCCTATTGCTAAAAACACACAAATTTAACTGCTAACTAAAAATCGGTAACATACATTCAACCCTGGATATCCATGTGGGATTAGTTCCATGACCCTGCAAGAATACCAAACTCCAATGATGCTCCAGACCTTTATATAAAATAATGTTGTATTTGCATATAATCTGTACGCATCTTCCCATATACGTTAAACCATCAATATAGTTCTTGTAATACCTAATACAGTGTAAATGCCAAATAGTTGTTATACTTTATTGGTTTCTTATTTGTATTTTTTATTCTTGTAATTTTATTTTTTATTTCTTTTGATCTGAGTTTGGTTGAATCTGAGGATGCAGAACCCACAGAGAGAGCCAAGTATATTTTTGTTAAGACAATAATGTGAGAAGCATGCTAATATATTTTGTTTCAAGAAACGCAAATTTCTTGTATTTGAATTATTACCATCCTAAATTAAGATACTTGTAGAATAGTGATTATCTTGAAATATTTTTCTTAGATGATAATTGGATTTTTTCTGGTTTCAGAAAAATTAATTGAGCAAGGATAATAACATTAACAAGAGATCACATTTAATACAAAACATTTCTTTGAAGTAACACTTTCAGTTTTGTTCTTTTTTTTAGTTCTCAAAGATGTCATACTTTTCCATCTGAATATATGGAATAAGTATATTCAAATATATAAATATATAAATTCAAATATATAAATTCAATATATAAGTTTGAGTTTACATAGTAGAGTTTGAATGTATATAATACAGGTGAGAGGTTAAGTACTCATTATAGATTATTACAGATTTACAGAAATTTTTTTACGATTTAAATCCTTCCTTCAATAAATTAAATTGTAAATCAGTGAAATAATTCAATCTTGGATGTCATATTATCAAGTTCTATTTCTCATTAGACTTTAATTTTATATTTTCTAAATATGAGATTAAGCGAATCAATTTATGGAACTATTATAATGACAGATTATTAAAATCTACAGAAGTTTAAGAAATCTACATATTAAATAAAATCTGTGAACCTTTGAATTTGAAAAACTTAATTACTGAGGCATTAGAAGGAAACTAGTATACATTCGTTATGTTCCAAGCATCAGGCTAGACATACTGATAAGGGTTCTGTTGGTCATCTTTTCCCAGAAATGAAATACAGTTGACCCTTGAACAACATGAACTTGAACTGTGCAGGTCCACTTAAAAGTGGATTTTTTTCGATGAATGTAGTCGACTTTCTGTATCTGTGGGTTCTGCGTCTGTACCCAAACCAAACACAGATAAAAAATACAGTCTTCATGGCATGTGAAACCTACATATAAGGAGGGCTTGCTTGTCTTATCCATAGATGGTGTCAAGTGCGGGGACTTAAGTATGTGTAGATTTTGGTGTCCACCAGGGTTTTAGAACCAATCTGCCATGGATACTGAGGGATGATAGTAGTTTCATCTGCATTAACAATCTATTAAGGCACCAGTCGTCTCTTCAGCTGTTGTAAGGAATCCCTTTAAAGCCACCATGTTTGCATTTGCAGTCATGCCACTAACTTTGATGTGCGTACTATAATGTGCCTTGATATTGTGGAATATACATGGTTGGGGCAAAAGTTTCATTAACAGCACTTTGAACATTCTTAGCTTTTAAGTTCTTCAACAAATTCCTAGCATTTCCTGAATAAACATTAAGGAAATAGATATCTGACTTGGTGCTGATTCTATACTCTAAAACCATTCTTTTGTTATTTCTTTATGTCTTGATAATTGTTGTGAAATTTATAGGTATAGCAGTTTTTTGAATGGTGAAATTGTCTTTGCCCTTTAAAATTATTTCTATTCTGAAGCAATTTATTCCATATGCATATATATCTCACTACTTTGAGTATAATTGTCTCTATTTTCATTTATATAATTACATACAGTCCCTGACCTACAATGACAAAGATTCAATTTTGTGATGGTGCAGAAGCAATGTGCGTTCAGTAGAGACTGTATTTTTAATCTTATCTTTTGTTTTTTGTTATAAAATTTTTATAGACTGTGTCAGATTATTTTGGCCAATTGTAGGCTAATGTAAGTATGTATAAGTAGGCTAAGCTACAATGTTCAATAGTTTAGATGTATTAAATGCATTTTCAACATGATGTTTTCAATTTATCATGGGTTTATTGGGAGGTAACCCCATTATACGTAAAGGAGCATCTGTATATGCTTTGTATTCCTAGGACTTTCAACACTCTCACTTTTCTTGTATTTATTAGACATGATGGTTTAGTATTTATATAATATTTCAAAACAACATAAACAGCAGACCCATCATAGGTTAAAGAATACCAGAAGGCTCAAAGTAAAATGGCAATTTATGGCGTAATACTGTCTGTGGAGGGCAGAGTTGACACACTGCCTCTGGAGTATGGGATTGACATACTTTAGCTACATTGGTTTCTTTGAAAGTTTCACAGTTAATGATTTGAACAGATATATTTTATAGTGAACTGACCCATGTTACACAAATGTGGTCAAAATGTTTGATCAGTTACATATATATCACTCATTTCAAATGCTTAAATTTGTCTTGTTGGAGCCCATGCATATATGTCTATTACGATGTAAGCTGAGACCATCACTTATTCTAATTACATGAGAGCATAAACAACACAACAGTCATTCTGTGCTAACTATGACTTAGCACTCTCCTTTGGTTGCAACTGTAATTTATTGCCTTCTTCCAGTTGCAAAATTCTTCATTAGGAAATTAATGTTTGATTAGTGAACATCCATTTGATTTTCTACTGTTGATTCTCATTGTTACATAACTTTGCCATGTCTTTAAAGTTATGTCTTTGTAGGGCCTCCCTGCCCCCCCTTGCCTTCATCCGTACAGTTACCTGCTTCTGTTTACCATATGGGAGCTTCCTTAGATGTGTTAGATTATATTTAGTATTTACTATACTTTGCAGTAAGAATGATCTTGAGTTATTAGGCGTTTATGATCTGGTACCTGACTTCGTAACATCTGTCTTCCTGTTAAAAAGTGAGGATGGTACATGGCATCAGGAACAAGCTGTTCAACAGGTTCAGTGTAATTTGTTTGCTTTATTTTTTTTATTACAATCTGTATATCAAACTCGGTGCCTTTTTTGTTTTGTTTTGTTTTTTGGTATTGCCAAGAGGAAAAAAAAAAATCTCTGGCTGTAACATTGAGTTTTCATGATACAGTTAGCTCTGTGGCAGTGTGTTGGTCATTTAATGCCATATTTTCATTGTTCAGGAATCAATTTATTGACAGATCATGAGTTAACTAAAGGATTATTTCAGGTAATTGTGAATTTAGAGAATACTTTTAAGGCCCAGTAGTGTAATTCTCCAGTTTTTAGCTCATTATTTCAAATAAGGTTGTGTTAATTATGTAATAACTAAGTACTAAACATTTGTAGTACATATTAGAAGGGACCTTAGAAATCATCTTATTCAATCCCCAACTCCATATTCCTGTCTGTAATGTTCTTGACAAGTAAGCAGTCTAACCTTCTGAACCATTTTATTATTTGGCTTGGTTTTAAAGTCAGTCTCATGCTGGATACCCTTACAAGTGTTCTGTATTTTTTTAGTGTTTCTTCTCAATGTGACATCCAGAATAAGTTATTACCTGGATGATACATTCTGTCTTCTCTTGAATTGTGCACTAGGTGGGATTTAGGTATATATGTTTGTACATTGTGTATGGTATATATAGGTTTAAATGCTGCAATAATTTTAAATATAATATTTCAGTTAATTAAGATTTGTTTTGCAGTTAGACTGACACTTGTGAATGGTTTTCTCTTCTTGACGCAATCTCATACATTACTAACTGAAGTTGTCATGTGTTCGCAAGGATAATTTAAATGAACATAGGGTTTGTGAAATCCTGACAGATCCTAACTATAATTCAGCTAGTGGGCAGCATTATAATTTATTTATAGCTGTGTAATATAGCAATTAATGAACTAATATACAATGAGGGCAAATCGTACTATATTTTTGCATGAAATTATACAACACAACAAAGGTTGGCATTACGTAGTTAAGTACCCACAAAATGTTAACCTACTTGCAATAAATACAATTAATAATGTACATAAAAGAATGAAATTAAGCTAATTTTCTATCAGAAAAGAGTTATTTGTGAACAGAAAGTGGACAGCATAGATTTGATGACAGAAAGGTTGTATCTAATCTGAATTACTGAGTGACCTAGGAAGCTTGCTCAGAGGGATTACAGAATAATTATGTTAATATGCAATTATCACCTCATTTCTTCTGTAGTAACCTCAAGATGTAGTGTAGTGAGGGTGTTATAGCAAGTGCTGATAGTTTGCAAAAATACTGATGTTTGAGATTTCTGAGACAATAAGTCTAGCTTGAGGCGTATAAGTGATGATCTGTCATCTTGAAGACAGATCTGACCTTTGTACAATTCTTTTAGTGCTCACAGTATATAACTAGAGGCAGTTATAGCTGTAGAACTCATTATGATTTTCTAGAAATTGAAATATATTTTATGTAGATTTAAAGTCCTATTTGCAGCTTTTTAAAAAGGTGTGTGAATTTTTTTAAAGACTATTTTAAAAACCAGTTAAAAGAAAAATTCTATAGTTATATGATTATATGGGGAAGATTTAGTAATGGTGTCTAAACAGTGTTTAAAAATCTTAATTGATATATAAGGAGTCCAAACGTCAGTTTATTTATCTTAATTTATTAGCTTCTGTTTTTTAAACTTAATAAATAATGCCCACCTTCAAATATGTTCCTACTTTGTTATAGTAACCTAAACTGGTATTGATGTCTCTGTTATATATACATTTGACTATACAAAGGTAGTTGAAAACTATTTGAGATGGTGTAAAATTAACTCAGGTCAAATGCTTTCTTGCCTAGATGCCACATAACCCAACATGAATGTAGTAAAATAATTTTTGATGGTGTTAAAATTCTGTATCCATTATTCAGTGCAACAGATTTTGATGATGCATTGTTCTGCATTGTATCTCAGCACAACAGCTATGAGTCTTGAGTACTGTTACTAAGAAGAAGTATATTTGGAGCATTGTTTAATTAGAATATATTCTGAACATTTTCATTGTTCCTAAAGTACCCACAAAACATTAATCTACTTGTAGTAAATACCGTCAATAATGTACATAAAAGAACAAAATTAAGCCAGTTTTCTCTCAGTAAAGAATTACTCATGAACAGAAAGTGCACAGTATAGATTTGATGACAGGAAGGTTGTATCTAATCAGAATTACCAAGTGACCTAGAAAGCTTCCTTACTAAGTCAACTTTTGTAACATATTTTCAAACTGATGCAGAAGGTAACGTCTTTTATTTTTGAGTAGACATAATTATTAATTTGGGGATAAGTAAGCCATATTTTATTATGTGGATGTGAAGGAAAAGTTTCATTGTTAAAAGACTTCATTTTATATTTTAACAATATTTAATCTGATTTTTTTTTTTGCTAGATGTGTTTTGTAGATAAAATATCTGTTATGCGCATATATTTTTTGTATGTTTTTGAACAAAACAGGTTGATATCTTCAGAATGTGAACTTATGAAAAGCTCTTATAAAGCCATTCTGGTAATGAGGATGCAGTCTCCAAGCTGACATGATGTTCTCATAGTTTGTCACCCTGCTGTTCAGGGGGTACCAATGAAGTTGCTTTAAATGGGAAGCGTCTGTTCCATCTCTAAACCTCTAACACCAGAACAGATGGGTGGAACATAGAACATGGAAGGTTTTACCTCTGAGGTGGTAACAGTGAAGCCACTCATTAACACTGAATTTACCACTTCGTTAGCAACATTGCTTCCTGTTGAGAAAAACTAATATAGGCTTTCAAATTGACTTAGCATGTATTTGTCCACCTCTGTGATTATAATAAGTGGGAACAGAAAGGAAAGTAACTGTCTTTCAAGCTAGTTTTTTGTCGTTCATTTCAGATTTATGAGATTGTTTCTATTGAAGCATTTTGTTTTCTACCTAATGTAATGAGAAATATCAGGAATGAATAATAGTGTAGCATTAAGGCTTGCTTTTCTTTCCCTTGACATTTGCACACCCTTTCCTAACACATGTTTATGTGCCGCCCATTTTTAACTTCTGTGTATGTGATGTAGAGACTCCTGCTGGGTGATGCATTAGCACCATTTTGGAGTGATATCATTGAATGTGATCTTATTGGAAGTCTATTTTTATTACCACAGAAGTTTGCCAATCTCAGAACAGAATTCTAAAACCTACGAGGGCTGGAAAAAATGATTGTTGGTATAAATAACAATGTCAAAGATACTGGTAATAGGTATTTGTTGTATTAAATAACATTTTATGGAAAGAATAAGATCAGATTATAAGTGCTTGTTCTAAGTTATAAAATAAGAAAAAGGTAAGAACAATTTTATTATTTTTTTATTTTATGTATTTATTTTTTTGAGATGGAGTGTCACTCTGCCACACAGGCTGGAGTGCAATGGCATGATCTTGGCTCACTGCAAGATCTGTCTCCCGGGTACACGCCATTCTCCTGCCTTAGCCTCCCAAGTAGCTGGGACTACAGGCGCCCACCACCACGCCTGGCTAACTTTTTGTATTTTTAGTAGAGACGGGGTATCACCATGTTAGCCAGGATGGTGTCGATCTCCTGACCTTGTGATCCACCCGCCTCGGCCTCCCAAAGTGCTGGGATTACAGGCGTGAGCCACCACGCCCGGCCTAAGAACAATTTTATTATTCTTGAATTAGATTTAATGTTTTACAAAGCATGAAATTGGTACCCTTAAAGGATAGTAGAAATATTGAACTATATTGAACATGTTTTGATTTCTAAATGTTAGATTGTGAGGTGTTGTTGCCCTAAAATAGTATTATTTGTTGTTACGCAAATTAAAAATACTACAAAAGAAAAATATACAGGCTTCATTCTTTATCTGAGAACAGGAACCTAACTTGTCTTGTTTACCATTATATTTGGAATACAGGAACAATGCGTGGCACAACTAAGTGCTTAGGAAATATTTGGAGAATAACTGCAAAAAAGGAGAAGAAATATGGAAGCTTATGCCAGTACTTCAATTAGTTAATACCTGGGGTTGCCAAATAGCAGGTTCTTTAAATTGTACATGAGAATTACTGGATATTTTGAGGACCTTATTATAATTACTGAGTTAATAAATCAGAACCTGGTGGAACTTGTATTTGAATGGGGTATCCAGATTTCATAGGAACAAAACTGTTTTTCTTCTTACACTTTAGGAACTTTTACTTTGATTTTTGAAATTTTTATTAATCCAATACTTATTCAGTCTTTTATTCAACAAATATTGCCTGAGCACCTATGCCAAGTGATGTACTAGGTTCTAGAGATACGATAGTGACTAGATTACATTCCCAGCCCTCAAAGAGCTGACGTTCTCTGAAGAAGGCAGATACTTCCAATGTGGCCATTTCTAAGAGCAGGAAAAGAACAGGTTGCAAGGGAACTTTCCATAGTGGGGGTAGGCATTATAGTCATGGTATGAATGGACCCCAAACATTCAGAAATACTGTTTCCTTTAAAAATATTGTACTTTTTTCTCATAATGATTAAATATCTTATCAAAAATGCCTAGAAAAGTTTTACCTACATTTTATATGAAATAAATTTAAAACATATGTTTATGCTATTTTATTGTAAAATGTGTTAGGCCATTGCACTAGGCCACCAGATCATAGGTGGGATAACTGCTTTTAGAGAATGCCTAGAATTTGGGGCCCCACATATGAAAATTTGACATGAAACTTCATTAATTTTAACTTTAGTTAAAATTCGCTTTACTAAAATTTAGCTAACTTTACTAAAGTTAAAATTATAGTTAAGGTTAATTTGAATAAAGAATGAACGAAACTATGAATAAAGCATTTTTACAATTGATAGAATGTTAGGAGAACATTAAGCATCTTGAGAGCAAAGCAGTCTTTTAAAAAGGACTATTTCATACATAAAACATTGATGTTGATAGCAAATATGTTCATTCAATAAAGTTATTTACTGAGTGGTGTTTTGTTACCTTCCTTCAGGAATGAACTTATAAGTGACAAATCTTTTACTTCTCTGCAATATTTGATAATTTATATTATTCTCTAGAATAGAGTGACTGCCTCTGACAAACCTACTTAAGTGAAAGAATTTTCTTTGTATTAGCAATCTCTACGTGAGATTTAAAATTTTTTCAGTCTGTAGCATATTTATATTGTTTTTGAGTCTGTGTGTACATGTGTACCTGTGTGTATGCTGCTTTTCCCTAGTGTGTTTGTGTATGTTGCTTTTCCCTAGACATTTTGTATATATGACGTATTGGATTGTTGTTGTTGCCTAGCATGAAGAGCAATATTAACCTTTGAGGTGCTTTTTAAATATTTCAATATGTTTGTGTTCTTTCATTCTTGGAAAATTATTAGAATCTCAATATAAAGAGTAGAAAATTAAACTAATAAAAATGTACTTTCAGCTCTCCATGCATTCTAATAGTATTTTTTCTTTCATGCAAATCTAAATTTTTTTTTTCCGTTTTCTAGACTAAATGTGTTAAATGGGCTTGCCAACAATATGGATGATTTGAAGATAAACACCGATATTACTGGTGCTAAAGAAGAACTCCTAGATGACAACAGTTTTATCTCAGACAAAGAGAGTGGAGTTCATAAGCCAAAAGATTGTCAAACATCATTTCAGAAAAATAATACGTTGACTCTGCCTGAAGAACTGTCAAAGGACAAATCTGAAAACGCCTTAAGTGGAGGCCAGTCTAGTCTATTTATACATGCTGGTGCTCCTACTGTTTCTAGTGAAAACTTCATCTTGCCTAAAGGAGCTGCTGTTAATGGACCAGTTTCACACTCCTCCTTAACTAAAACTTCCAGTATGAATAAAGGCAGTGTTTCATTAACCACTGGACAGCCTGTGGATCAGCCAACAACAGAATCTTGTTCAGCTTTGAAGGTAGCAGCTGATCTTCAGCTGTCTACACCACAGAAAGCAAGTCAACACCAAGTTTTATTTTTGTTATCAGATGTAGCACATGCTAAGAATCCCACCCATTCCAATAAAAAACTACCTACCTCTGCTTCAGTTGGTTGTGACATTCAGAATTCAGTAGGGAGTAATATAAAGTCAGATGGCACTTTAATAAATCAAGTAGAGGTGGGTGAGGATGGTGAAGATTTATTGGTAAAAGATGATTGTGTCAATACAGTAACAGGAATTTCCTCAGGTACAGATGGATTTAGGTCAGAAAATGATACAAACTGGGATCCCCAAAAAGAGTTCATTCAATTTCTTATGACTAATGAGGAAACAGTAGATAAAGCTCCACCTCATTCTAAAGTAGGTCTAGAAAAAAAAAGAAAGCGAAAAATGGATGTAAGCAAGATAACTCGTTATACTGAGGATTGCTTCGGTGATTCTAATTGTGTACCCAATAAATCAAAAATGCAAGAAGTAGACTTTCTAGAACAAAATGAAGAGCTACAAGCAGTAGACTCACAGAAATATGCATTATCAAAAGTGAAGCCTGAATCAACTGATGAAGACTTAGAATCTGTGGATGCCTTCCAGCATCTAATTTATAACCCAGATAAGTGTGGAGAAGAGAGTTCACCTGTTCATACTAGCACTTTTCTTTCAAATACCTTAAAAAAGAAATGTGAAGAGAGTGATTCTGAGTCACCTGCTACTTTCAGTACTGAAGAGCCATCATTCTACCCCTGTACAAAGTGCAATGTGAATTTTAGGGAGAAGAAGCACCTCCACAGGCATATGATGTATCATTTAGATGGGAATAGTCACTTTCGCCATCTTAATGTCCCAAGGCCATATGCTTGTAGAGAATGTGGACGGACATTTCGAGATCGCAATTCACTTCTAAAACATATGATTATTCACCAGGAGAGAAGACAGAAGTTGATGGAGGAAATTCGTGAATTGAAAGAACTTCAGGATGAAGGAAGAAGTGCACGATTACAGTGTCCTCAGTGTGTGTTCGGTACCAATTGCCCTAAAACATTTGTGCAACATGCTAAAACCCATGAAAAAGATAAAAGGTACTACTGCTGTGAAGAGTGTAACTTCATGGCAGTGACAGAAAATGAATTAGAATGCCATCGAGGCATTGCACATGGGGCAGTGGTAAAATGCCCTATGGTCACTTCTGATATAGCCCAGAGAAAAACACAAAAAAAGACTTTCGTGAAAGACTCTGTAGTAGGATCATCCAAAAAATCAGCTACCTACGTATGTAAGATGTGTCCTTTTACTACTTCAGCCAAAAGTGTTTTAAAAAAGCACATGGAGTACTTGCATTCATCATCATGTATTGATTCATTTGGTAGTCCTCTTGGACTTGATAAAAGAAAAAATGACATCCTTGAAGAACCTGTAGATAGTGATAGCACTAAACCATTAACTAAACAACAGTCAACCACGTTTCCAAAGAACTCTGCTTTAAAACAAGATGTGAAGCGAACATTTGGATCAACCTCCCAATCAAGTAGTTTTTCAAAAATCCATAAGCGGCCACACAGAATACAGAAAGCTCGGAAAAGCATTGCCCAATCAGGTGTAAACATGTGCAATCAAAACAGCTCTCATCATAAGAACATTACAATTAAAAGCAGCATTGACCAAAAACCAAAGTATTTCCATCAAGCAGCAAAAGAAAAGTCTAATGCCAAGGCAAATAGCCACTATTTGTATAGACACAAATATGAAAACTATAGGATGATCAAAAAATCAGGTGACTCATATCCTGTGCATTTCAAAAAAGAAGAAGCTAGTTCATTAAATTCTTTACACCTGTTTTCATCATCAGGTAATTCTCACAACAATTTTATTTCAGACCCTCATAAGCCTGACACCAAAAGGCCTGAAAGCTTCAAAGATCACAGACGTGTAGCTGTAAAGAGAGTAGTTAAGGAATCTAAGAAGGAAAGTTCTGTTGGAGGGGAAGACTTGGATAGCTATCCAGATTTTTTGCATAAAATGACTGTTGTTGTTTTGCAAAAACTTAATTCTGCTGAAAAGAAAGATAGTTATGAAACAGAAGATGAAAGTTCCTGGGATAATGTTGAGTTAGGAGACTACACTACACAGGCCATAGAAGATGAAACCTATAGTGATATTAATCAAGAACATGTAAATTTATTCCCTTTATTTAAGAGCAAAGTGGAAGGTCAGGAGCCTGGAGAAAATGCTACTCTTAGTTATGACCAAAACGATGGCTTTTATTTTGAATACTATGAAGATGCTGGAAGTAACAACTTTTTGCATGAGATACATGATCCTCAGCATTTAGAAACTGCAGACGCTTCATTGTCAAAGCATAGTTCTGTTTTTCATTGGACTGATTTGTCTCTTGAGAAGAAATCGTGTCCTTACTGCCCAGCAACATTTGAAACAGGTGTTGGGTTATCAAATCATGTCCGGGGACATCTTCACAGAGCAGGATTAAGCTATGAAGCCCGTCATGTTGTATCACCAGAACAAATAGCCACAAGTGACAAGATGCAGCATTTCAAAAGAACTGGCACAGGAACACCTGTTAAACGAGTTAGAAAAGGTAAGTTCTCCATGGGAATGATTTGGGCTGATAGGTCTGTGTTCTAATTCTGAAGATTTAAAAGTTTTGTTTGAATTTGGTCTTTATTAGAATCATATAATTTTATGTTTCAGAATTAATTCATTTTAGGGTGGTCAGTTTATATAAGAAAGTCTTATATTACTCTTAAAAAATTTTTTTTTAGCTATAGAGAAGTCTGAAACCACTTCTGAACACACTTGTCAGCTCTGTGGTGGTTGGTTTGATACTAAAATTGGATTATCAAATCATGTTAGAGGCCACTTGAAAAGACTTGGAAAGACCAAATGGGATGCTCACAAATCTCCAATCTGTGTTCTGAATGAGATGATGCAAAATGAAGAAAAATATGAAAAAATCTTAAAGGCATTGAACAGTCGTCGTATTATTCCCAGACCATTTGTAGCTCAAAAACTTGCATCAAGTGATGACTTTATCTCTCAAAATGTTATACCTCTTGAAGCATACCGTAATGGCCTAAAGACTGAAGCTCTGTCAGTGTCTGCATCAGAAGAAGAAGGGCTGAATTTCTTAAATGAATATGATGAAACAAAACCAGAACTGCCCAGTGGGAAAAAGAATCAGTCTCTTACACTCATAGAACTTCTTAAAAATAAAAGGATGGGAGAAGAAAGGAATTCTGCTATTTCTCCTCAAAAGATCCATAATCAGACAGCAAGAAAGAGATTCGTTCAGAAATGCGTTCTTCCACTAAATGAGGATAGTCCGTTGATGTATCAGCCACAAAAAATGGACTTGACTATGCACTCAGGTAAGAAGACGTTTATGACTATGCTATACACAGTTTAAATGCAGTTCAATTACGCCTTCTTTAGTGGAATCTATGTGGAAAATACTTTCTCACAATCTTCTTGTTTAAGCTGCTTTTTTTTTTTTACAGAGCACAGATTGGTTATTCTACTGTCATTTCTGTATAACTCATCAATTGATGCTCATTAGCACTGAGTTCTCTGTGCCTCTTTTCTTGGTCTGAATGTAAGGTGAGAACAAAAGCAGAAGAAAACCACGCACACACACAATAAAAACAACAAACAAGAAGCTGATCTGTAAAAATAAAACTTGCTGTGGCTGGAGGATGGTTATGGATGGGAGGTTGATGTTCAAAAGCATAGCATTATTGAAAAGGCATACACCTCTGTCATATTTTTGCCAGTTCTCCAAGGTGATCATGTTTTCAAGATTTAGCTGTTGGTTTTTCCACTGCTTAGGTAAAACAAAACAGACTTTTAAAGCTGAATGGATTGGTGTCTGTTGTGATTAACCCAAAGAAACATCTCTCTCTCCAATTCCTCATTGTACTGCGGAATAGTTTGGTTTTGGAGAACAGTTGTGAACATAAAACATATTTGTTTGGGGTTTTAGGTTTTAAGATAGTGCTCTAATGGAACAGAACAGATGATTTAGCTTAGTGCTTGTGCACTAATAGTTTTTCCTTTTGAAAGGAATATTTTGTATGTATTGGCAAATAATGTGGCAGATAAAGTGGTCAAACTTTATTCAGTATTGCCAAGTCTGGTTTAAGAAAAATTTTAAGTGTCTTTTCTGGATTTCTTTTTGAAGGTTAATAATGTTGAAGGTTTATGTAAGTGGTCTCATGATTAGAGCTCTAAGTTGAATGTGTCGGAGGTAATAGTTAATGGATTAATAACGAGTAACATTACTGTAAAGTAATGTTGTTTATTTGCTTTGGGGCAGACATTGCGATATCCCAAATAGTTGTAATGCAATTTTGATTTGAGGAAAGATGACTTTGTATTGTAAGTGGTCTGGAAAGCAGTTTATCTTGTATGAGTTTCTGTTTAATACGGCTTTTTCTTTCGAATAAAGAATCTCTGAAAGTCAATAGCTTTCAATATTTTTTCAGAAGG
The DNA here is from genome assembly GCF_028878055.3 of Symphalangus syndactylus. Taxonomy (NCBI): domain Eukaryota; kingdom Metazoa; phylum Chordata; class Mammalia; order Primates; family Hylobatidae; genus Symphalangus; species Symphalangus syndactylus. The sequence goes on along the minus strand of NC_072441.2, from coordinate 44,610,773 downwards.
ATAAAATGCAGGGAAGATGTGTTAGCTGTGTTGACCAAGGGGTAGTATACTTCAGAGATGGAAAGCATATTTGTGCTATCACAGTAATGCTGAAGAAACCAATTGAAATGTGTTGGGGGAGTGAGGATTGTCTGAGAAGTTGGGAGTTTCTTATTGTTTGAACGTGTTTTTCCTGTGATGACTAAGATGTTAGCTTGTTGATCATTTATTTAGCACAAAGATTTTAGCAAAAAACTTTAAATCATTAACTTTCATTATTGATTGCGCATTCAGAGTAATGAACATAAAATACCCTAAATAAAATGTTGTGTCTAACAGCTGTTCAGTGGTGTGTTTTACCACCTTTTCTCCCAGCCTTCATCAGAAAGCCTAATTTAGTATTGAGACTTTTACGGTTTTGTGGGTAAAACACTTTAATTACCACTTTGTCAACTAGACTTTTTAATTCTTTTTATTGGTAATGTTGTAAGCTTTGAAACTTCTCAACAGAACTGTGGTGTTCAAATCACAGGATTGTATTGTAGTAGGTTTAAGAAATAATCTGCGTAACACAGAAATCTGCAAGAAAGTGATAATAGGTGTTATATCCAGAGGAGCTCAAAGGTTCAAGTCACTCCTCTTCTACCTTTCCAAAGAGCATGAGTTGACTCTAAATACTAACTACAAACTAATAACAGTTAACTTAATTTCCCCTCCTTATTTTAAGTTAACCTATTTCATTGAACGTTTTGAAAACCATCTTTATTGTGGTGCTTTTCTACACTCTTTAAGCTAAGAAAATTTCACTTTTTGAAGTGAGAACTGGATTATAGTTTTCTTTTGAATGATAGGTATGCCTGTGAAGCTTAGAACATGTGTGCATTGCAATACGACGTTTACAAGTGCTGTTAGCCTGTCCAACCACTTACGCGCTTATGCACGAAAGAAGAGTGCTGGACTTTTGACTGGTACAGGTATGTTTGAACAGATATCACAGCAAGTCTGTTTGATACAATACAGTTTTTTTTTTTCCCACCAGACTGGTGTTAATTCAGATCATATTTATAGCTTTCTTTGGTAAGCTGCAGTTGAGTCTGAATACACATTAAATTTCAGCAACTTGTAAACTGTTAGATATAATTCTAAGCAAGTTAATCTTTTTCTTTTGGCTCTTACTGACTTAATTTGGGGAAAAAACATTAACCCAAGAGGTGTGGAACTTTTGAGTCTACCTTAATCCCATTTCTTTTTTAGAATACTATTTTTGATTTTTAAATTGATTTTAGATTCCAGTAAAACACCTCTCTTTATAGTTCTAGTCAGGCACAGTGGTGTGCCCCTATAGTCCCAGCTACTCATGAGGCTGGCAGGAGGATCACTTGAACTCAAGAGTTAGAGGCTATAATGTGCTATGATTGTGCCTGTGAATAGTCACTGCACTCCAGCCTGGGTAGCATAGCATAAAAATATTGTAGTTCTAGCTTGAAGAAATCCTTTATTAGAAAAGGAAATTATGGGGAAATTTCAAAATGTAGACTTGATTAGGAAACTAAGCAAACTAATGAATTTTCATTAGTCTATAGATTAGATCTTTGAAGGAGTGAGCCTTAATAATGGCTTGTGTTGACAAGTGAATAGATTTTTCTTTTAATACTTCTTAAATATATTAAGGATTAATAAATCTAGCTATGCACATAAGTGTTAACATGCACATTTCTGTGTTATTTTTGGTTGGTTAGCCCAACCTTGCAGATACCTCTTAATACTGCTCATCTGTGAACATTTTATTAGCTTACTTATATATAATACACTTCTTATAACCTACAAAATGCTTTGCACTTTCATTTGTAGTCTTTTAAGCTACACTGCTTCAGCAAATCTCATTTCCCTCACATCTTAAAATATACCCTCTTTTTGACATAGATCTACATAAATTCTTTTGCCTAAAATTCTTTCCAATCATTTTATTTCTCTTGCTCTTTTTTAGATCACTGCCTCCTGCTTTCTTCTAGTTGTTTTCCCAGCTTTTTTGTTCTTCCTCATGTCTTATAACTTAGATCCAATATGTTCTTGCTTTCAAAAAACCACTTATATTTATACTAGTGTCTTTCTTCTGCTTCTTTGCATTCTTCCTTAACTTGGTATACAAATGACCAGGGATGAATGTTGACAATTTATATTAAAAAGAGAGGAGCGGAGTGAGTTTTAGTCTACTGGATTAGGCCTCCTACTCTGAGATTATAATTTTTATATACCCTCACCTTTATCAGGCTTGGCAAGTGATTGCAGACATTAGAGGTGGGGGACAATAAAAATAAGAGACTGTACAAGTGGGAAATCATTATTGTTACCATACTTGCTAACCTTTATTGAACATTTACTACGTGTCAGGCACTGTGCTATGCAATTTACATGCATAACATTTAATCTTTACAACAGCCATACAAGTTGTAGGTACTGGAATTCTCTTCCATTTTATAGGAAACTAGGACTTAGAGAACTTAATTTGCTTAAACTTATACAGTTAATAAAAGTAGCAAGGTTGTAATTCAGATCAGGGCTATCTTACCTAATCTTTGTTTTTAATCACTATTCTCTACACAGGCGGCCTATTTTGAATTTATTTTTAAAATAAGAAATTGAAATAAAAATAAGCAATTGAAAATTCTAAAATGAAGGTGGGTTTATTTGTTTGTTTATTTATTTATTTTGAGACGGAGTCTCGCTCTGTCACCCAGATTGGAGTGCAGTGGCGCGATCTCGGCTCACTGCAACCTCCACCTCCCTGGTTCAAGCAGTTCCCCTGCCTCAGCCTCCCGAGTAGCTGGGATTACAGACTCACGCCATCATGCCTGGCTAATTTTTTTGTATTTTTAGTACAGATGGGGTTTTACCATGTTGGACAGGCTGGTCTCGAACTCCTGACCTTAGGCAGTCCGCCCGCCTTAGCCTCCCAAAGTGCTGGGATTACAGGCGTGAGCCACCGAGCCCGGCCTGAAGGTGGGTTTAAAATGGGGAGTATTCTAGTGAAGACTGAATAAATAAGAGTCTAATTAAAAAGAGCAGAGATCCAAGAAGTGCTTAGGCCTAAATTAGACTTTGGAGGACTTAATATTCCATTCTGATTATTCAAGCAGATTATGCAAATATCCAATAAGGCAAGATATCTCCAGTCCAGATTTTATTAGTCCATTAAAAAAATGCTTTTACTTCATCTGAAAATTCTGCAAAACACAGGATTAATTACTTATAAATAACTGGTAGTAAATCTCCATTTACCGAGAATGCATTTATGAAGATTATCTAAAAAATCTTCATTATCAGAGAGAAAAGTAATGTAGGATGACTGGGAATATATTTAGGTCCTGAAGAATAAAAGAGGGTGTTATTTTAAAAATATGATTAAGTACTACCAAAATATTAGAAGTACTAGGAAATAGAAAGCGTGTGTTTGGCAGTCCTAGGCAAAGAAAAGGAAAATGACAAACTGAAGAAAGCCTAGGGTCATATTTTCCACACCCAGTAGCCACTTTTGAGAAATTTTAAAAACTAATGCTTCTTTTTCTTGGAAATTCTGAAACATTTTTTCCCTCATTAAAAAAAAATTTTTGATCAGTAGAGCTACACAGATGTCATTGCTGCTTATTCATGCCAACTAAGAAGTTTTTTTCAAGCTTTATTAACTTTTTTGTTTTCCAAATAGAGAATTCTGTGTTGTATTTACAAACTCCACATACCAATTATCCCCCATATCAATATCACTGTTACAAAGCAGTGGTCCTAAAAACCTATGGCCCTAGAAGGTTCCACTTGCTTATTATAAGTGATTTATTAATTCATATGAGTAACAGGCATCATTTTTCAAGAATACATGATCTTTTAATGAATAAAATGCAAATTCATTTTTATAAAATCTTAACCTTAGTATATCACAAAATTGGAACAATGTAAAGGGAAAATAGGTAGGAATAAAGCCTCCCTAACCACGTCCAGTATGTGTATTTCTAGTTTAAGCAGTCTTAATTCATGTAGATTTTAAGTTGTATGGTCCACTCTTGAATACAAAGCTTAGATACCCACAGACTAAATGGTAAAGGCCTGCTATTGGTTACCTGTGATAGAATAAACTTTCAAGCCTTCTTAGAAGCCACCAGCTCCTGGTCTCTTCTGTGGGAACTGGTGACCTTTTGAGGGAAGAAAAATATTTCTTCTAACTTATAATCTCTTCAGGTATCCTGAATACACTGAAAAGGATACCCCTTTTCTTCCCAAAATACCTGTTTACTGGTGGCTTAAATACTTCTACTCATGTGATGGTTCTCAATCTTTATTGGAGTCACCGACATCTTTGAGAATTTCATGAAAGCTGTGGGCCCCATCCCAGAAACATGCACTTATTCGTTCTCAGATAAAAATTTTTCTGTGTATAGGCTTTGCATATCTCCTGAAGGCTATCATCAATTTGTCTGGTGGCAAATTGAGAAAGGAGAGATGCCAAAATAAAAGGAAAGTAGAAACAGAACTAGGAATCAGAAGCCCTAAGAAGTTCTTTTTTTTTTTTTTTAAGAGCAGAAGATGCTTAAAGTGGAATAAATAAAATAAAAGGAAAGTAGAAACAGAACTAGGAATCAGAAGCCCTAAGAAGTTCTTTTTTTTTTTTTTTTTTTTTAAAGAGCAGAAGATGCTTAAAATGCAAGAATTGCATAATAGCAAAACTAATTGTGGGGTCATTATCTTCCCTAATATTTGTAAAAGGAACCGATGGAGGAAATAGGAAAGGTTTAGAATTGAAGATTTGGAAGAGGTAGGCAGACTTGGGACAGTTAAATTGTCATAAAAGAATAATTTCACAGATTAAAGTTTTGCCCAGAACTGTCCCAGTTTATTTTCTGTTGGGTAGGTTCAAATAAATTGTTTAATAATTTTTATGTGTCTTCACTTGTAGATAATTTATGAAGCTGTTTTACTTCCTTTCCCTGATCAATCTTTATCAAAGTAGACTAGAATCAAAGGGTTTATTTTATATCCTATATTGTAAATTTAAGGCAGACTTCTTATTCAAGAGTTTATTCTAGTTATTTATAGAATGCAGTAATGGTAGGGTTTTTTTGAGATTTTGTTCTCTTTAATGTTTTACATGCTGATACAGATTTTTTCTGGTTAATTTTCTATGCAGTTTAATAAGAACATTATATAGTTTTCATTAAATACTGAAATTTTATAATGTAGCTTATATTAATTACTTCTGGACTTTTTATTTTACTGATTAGCTTTTTTTGTGCCTAATGTTTTAATTAAATGATGTGTTTTTATGCCAGCAATATTAAGAACATAGTTCTATTAAGTTGTTAATGGAGTGACTATACATACTAGTTTACCTTGTTGTCACACCTAAGTACTAGTGCCTCTTTTACTCTCATAAGTGTCCTGGATTGAATGATAAATTAATCATCCTGGTTATTAAAATTGCTAAAGCATTTAAAATAAGGTAAAGCATATTCTATCAACCTAATCTGCAATCAGGAAAAAAAATATATTTTGAGGTCAAAATAAGAGTGAATTTCAACAGGTAGGGAAAGGGAAATACAGTCAGAGTAGAGAGAATGTTGTTAAAGGAAGTAGATCTGTCAGATGAATGCCACAATGCTTCTCTATGGTAGACAGCATGTTGTTATCTTTTGAAAAGAAGAAACAATGATGGTAGCATTCAGCATTTTAATTGGGACTTTATTTTACATCTTGACCACATATACAAACTTACATTAATACAAACACACAATTCCTTGTTCACTCACCTAAATGCACTTTTAATATTTTCTTTTTTATTATATTCTTTGTTGTGAAAAATTAATGCTGGTCATGAGCCAGTAAATTGATTTGCTACCCACTAAGAAGTCACTATCATAGATTGAAGACAGTGCCCTAACTGCCTCTTTTCTCTTAGGGGTTGGTACTGACCAATGGTAGTAGTATCTTAGAAGTCATAACTCTTCTGTGGCAGCAGGTGAATGAGCAGGATACTCATTCTATCCACATTTTTCTCTCTAGATCACTTTTGTAAATCAAATGCTAACCTCTTAACCTCTGGGACTTAAAGTAATTGGAAATTTCTAGTTACTCATTTAAAAATTAATGCAAGAAAAATATTTTTATATTTGGGAGGGGCTTCATTTCATTATCTTCAGAACACTTTTGTGTGTATGTGTGAGATGGAATTTCACCCTTGTTGCCCAGCCTGGAGTGCAATGGTGCAATCTCGGCTCACTGCAACCTCTGCCTCCCAAGTTCAAGTGATTCTCCTGGCTCAGCCTCCTGAGTAGCTGGGATTACAGGCACACGCCACCATGCCCAGCTAATTTTGTATTTTTAGTAGAGATGGGGTTTCTCCATGTTGGTCAGGCTGGTCTCGACCTCCTGACTTCAGGTGATCCACCTGCCTGGGCTTCCCAAAGTGCTGGGATTACAGGCGTGAGCCACTGTGCCCAGCCAAGAACCCAGAACACTTTCTTGATACGTTTTGGAAGTAAAGCCCAATTGTTGCTATTCTACAACAAATGACTTATCCATCATAATTATCTGACTTTTCTGATGAGGTCAATACCACTAGTGCAATATATTAACATTTTTAAAAAATCAAGTCAGTGTTTTATTTTTCATACCATCTACTTTTAAGTGTAATCATAGTAGGTTTCTTTTGCCTGTTTTCAGCTTTAATGATATAATTGGCCACACAGGACTGTAACAAGTACTAATGAACATATAGCACAGTGTCAGGTGCTGAATGGGTTTGTAAGCCACTAGAAAAGTCATTCTTACATTGTGGAATGTGCTATGGGAGCACTTTCTGATGTGATAGAAAAAGTAGTATTGTGAAAGCTTCCCAATGTGCATTAAATTATTTGTTCATTCATGAGCGTCGCTGTAGTGTCTTTAAAAAATAATATAGTATTGCATGTTTGAAAAATTGCATGTTTTCATAGTGGTTCATTCAGCCTGAAAGAGTGTAAGTAGAAAATTTTGATCTTCTTATTAAGATTAAATTCCAAATGAGTGAACTTGCTTCTGCTTAAAGCAAACACCTTGATAATTCTTCCAGACTGGGCTGAGGGAGGATATGTGAAAAGTACGAGACATGTCTCTGCTGTCAGAGAACTTAGGAAAGGATTGTTGACAACATAATAAAACTATCAAAATTTGAAAACTGTGCAAGATAGTATACAACTAAATGGCATATTGGCTTTAAGTGTTGTAGGGGTTCAGGTTATTTTAGTCTAAGCCTCCTTTTGAGGGGAGCTGGGAATTGAGATTCCTTTTTTTTCTGATGCCCTTACTTTTTGTCTCATTGAATTAGAGCTTGTAAAAAACAGAAAAAGAAAATGAATAAAAGTAGTTCATGCTGGTGTGTTTCTTGTCACTTTTTAAATGCAAGAGAACAACAAAACTAGCAGTCACACAAAATTTTATTCATTCAACACAAGTTTGAGTTCTTGTACCAAGACTGTGCTCATCGCTGAGCCAGTAAAGATACTGCACTCCAGCTGCATAAACATAATCATAACCCAGTGGGAAAAGATCAAGTATGCTATTACAGAAAGGTTTATATGGTTTCAGCCAGACCTTGAACTTGAAGGATGCAGTAGAGTTTTAGGAAGACAAGATGAAGTGTAGAGCATTTCAGGCAGAGAAGAACATAGTGTGGACACAAAGGGATGAAATTTGGACTTCAAGTGTCAGGAGTGAAACTTGGAGTTCCAGTGTCAGAAGATTTGGTTACAGATGTTTGAGAAAATTGTAGTGCCAGAAAGGTGGGGTTGGTGCTTTGAATGCTTGGTAAAAAAAAATTAGGAAGTCATTAAAGGATGTTTTAAAAATAAGGGGGCCGGGCGTGGTGGCTCACACTTGTAATCCCAGCACTTTGGGAGGCTGAGGCAGGCAGATCACCTAAGGTCAGGAGTGTGAGACCATCCTGGCCAACATGGTGAAACCCTGCCTCTACTAAAAAAAAATACAAAAAATTAGCCAGGCGTAGTGGTACGTGCCTATAATCCCAGCTATTCGGGAGGCTGAGGCAGGAGGATTGCATGAACCCAGAAGCTAGAGGTTGCAGTGAGCCGAGATTGTGCCATTGCAGTCCAGCCTGGGCAACAAGAGCAAAACTCAAAAAAAAAAATAATAATTATAATTAGCCAAGTGTGGTGGTACGCACCTGTAATCTCAGCTACTCAGGAGGCTGAGGCAGGAGAATTGCTTGAACCTGGGAGGTGCAGGTTGCAGTGAGCCAAGATTGTGCCACTGCACTCCAGCTTGGGCGACAGAGTGAGACTCCGTCTCATAAATAAATACAAAAGAAAAATAGGCCAGGCATGGTGGCTAACACCTGTAATCCCAACACTTTGGGAGGCCAAGGCAGGAGGATCACCTGAGGTCAGGAGTTTGAGACCAGCCTGGCCAACATGGTGAAACTCCATCTCTACTAAAAAGTAGCCAGGCGTGGTGGTGGGTGCCTGTAATCCCAGCTACTTAGGAGGCTGAGGCAGGAGAATCGCTTAAACCTGAGAGGTGGAGGTTGCAGTGAGCCAAGATCATGCAATTGCACTCCAGCCTGGGCAACAGAGCAAGACTCCATCTCCAAGGAAGGGAGGAAGGGAGGAAGGGAAGAAGGGAGGGAGGGAGAGAGGGAGGGCAGAGAGAGAGAAGAAAAATAAGAGAATGGTATGGTCAAACTTATATTTTAAAAAGCCATTCATGAGACAGTGAAAAGATGGGTCTTTATATTTCTTAGCTATAACTTATTTCTATAGTACTGTTCTTCATTAAGAGCATATATGTGTATACATTTATCTGCACAGTAGCGCATTTATAAATGATTAGCAAGGTAATGAATGATCTGAGTTGAGTAAATTCTCTAGGTGACTGAAGAATAGTCCTTTAATTGTTAATAACTTGATTTTTCCTAACCAATTTGGTGGTTATTGCTCTAAAATGTTCTTCTTATTTTTGCCTTGAGTAGCTTGGATATAATTTCATCGAGTACTTTGGGTAACCCTTATAGATACTCTACTGTTTTATTATTCCAGCAAGAATTAGGCTATTTCCCCATCATACTAAAAAATGATTGGCTGATTTTTTCACTAATTCAACAAGCATTTTTTTTCACCTCCAACTGTGCTAAGTATGCAGAGATACATTGGATCTTACAATACAGTAGAAGCACCTATATGCATAACTGTAATACAAGACAAATTGGTAAGTGCCATTGGAGAGGTATGCATGAAATACTGTGGAATTTCAGAGAAAGAGGAAGACACTTTCAGCTAGACTAGGATCTCCCAAGGCTTTTGGAATTAGCATTTGAATGGACCCTGATGTATAGCTAATTGAAATGGAAATGGGGGTCAGGGGTGGGGAAGAGAAATGCCTGAAGAAGGGAGCAAGGTGGGACAATGTGGTAAGTTTATTAGAAATACTAGGAAGTAGGAGGTAAGGGAATTGAGTTGGACTGGTAAAGTGAGTCAGACAGATGACATAGAATGCTAGTCTAAGATGTTGGAATTAACTTTGTAGTGGGGAACTATTTGAATATAGAATTTGTGTAATGCTTTTGAAATTGCTTTTTAAATAAAGGATTTGGTGGAGAGGAGGAAAAATCGCAGGGTAGATCATTTTAAGAGTCCTGTACCAGGTCAGTGACATTAAGAATGTAAAAAGAGTGGTACTAGATGTATGGGTAATATTATGGAAATAAAATAAGCAGGATATGGTAGATTAGAGATGAGATGGCTCAAGATTTTAAATCTGAGTGACTGTCTGGTAGAAGGGCAGGCTTCATTACTTCTCTGTCATTTACTAGCAACACTTCATCATCCAGCTATCCACTATAACAAAGTGTCATCTTAAAAGCAGGAGATCTACAAATTTGGAAAAGAGAGCTTTATTTCTTAGAAAGCTTGAAGCCTGCAGGCTTGGAAGTGTATCCTCAGACAGAGACCAAAAGCAAGCCCTTCGAAGGAGGAAGGATGAGACAGGAAGTTATGTTGAATGAGTTGGATAAGTATACATATTCAACAGGTTATAGGAGGAGCTATTAATATTCATGAGTGGGTACACACATGCTTAGTGTGCAAACTCCATGTTACATACATCCCATGTTCACTTTGAGGTGGCAACCTAACATTTAATCATAGTAAAATTAGGATTTACATGTCAAAAGGTGAAACAGAGTTCATAGGCACCCTATGTGCAGCCTTTGTGGACCAGCTAGAACCAGTTGGTGATCTCTTATCAGGAAGGAATGCTGGTCAGTTCAAAACCACACAAACAGAGGGGAGTCTGGCTTCTGAGTTAGGCAATTGGTTGATATCAGTGGTGGAGCAAGTCTTTTGAAAGGGTTGGTTTCTTTTTAACTCTTAGGAAAGGAAGTTTTATGGTGGTTAGTGAGGGAGGAGACCTAATGAGACTTGCTTCACCTCCTGTCCCATCATGGCTGCGAACTCAATTTTTAAGATTTCTCTGGGGTCACCTTGGCAAAGAGAAGGGTGTCCATTCAGTCTGCTGTAGAACTTAGAATTTTATTTTTATTTCTCAAAAGCAAATAACCACACTTGTTGAATCAGTAAGTTTGTTTTTAGGAGAATATAGCCTAAGAGTTACACCATTGTAGCATAAAATACTTAAATTTTATGATGCTTGTTTTTTGCTGCTCATTGGTTCCAAAAGGAGGGTGATCTGTTTTGACTGACATCTTGTTTTTCATGCAAGTCTTGTCTAGTTTCCTAGCATTACTATTGGTTTAATTATTTACTAAGTTTCTGGGTTTTGCTCTTTTTTTTTTTTAAATATATGTTTGGGCATTTTAAATGTATCTAATTCTATCCTCAGTTACAATGTTTGTGTTTGCTATGATTTTTATTCTCTAAGCCTTAAATAATGAGATTCAGAAAATATCATAAGATATAGAGTTTATTCAAGCCCAAAGCTTGAGGATGGCCACCTGGGAGCATAGGTTCAAGTTGCCCTGGATATACACTGTGATTAGCAGCAGTTACAAGTGAGTTTTTAAGAAAAAAGGCGGTTTCTATGTTTATTTACCAAGAATTTACATTAAGATAATGTAAGCTATCGATTGGCTATACATTGTTCTTTGTATCACAGATTTCAGGAACATAAAAATAATGGGTGAGGCATCAGGTCAGGAACATAATGAATGCCTAATTTAAACAATTGCCCTCCCCTCAATGGGGGGCATGAGAGTCAAGTGACTGAAGTCCCCTACTGCAGTCATTCTGGGCCTGGTAAATCTTGCATACTGTACATAGCCGACTGCTGAGCTGCTTTCCTTCTCTCAATTCTAACATGAATTTCTTGAATGCTGTTTGTAATCTGGATTAAGATAGAATAAGCCCTTATAATATAACAAGGCATGTGGTTGGCCAGAACTAAATTTTAGGTAATGTTTTAATTGACTTTATGGAAATAATAAAATAACACTCAAGACTTTCTCTATTGGAGGTTAGGGCAAAAGGACGGCTTATTGGTAGGTAGTTCCTCACTTATGGCGGAAGTAGAAAAAAGTAGAAAAGTAGAATTTACTTTTTTTTTTTGGTATGCCTAGGGTTTGAAGAATGAGGTTAATTCTTGTTATGTATTTAATTGTAGCTTAGCTGGAAGTTGGCTAAAACAGAAAATACCTGATCAATACCATGTTTGGTTATAGTTTGAATTTTGGCTGGAATGTGTAAAGCTCTTGAGAACTATAAAAAGCCAAATCAGATGCATTGCGACCATGGATTTGTGCCATTTATATTTACTAATATATTGTTGTGAGTCCTATCTAATTTAAGTTAAATATGGTTGTATTGAAAATAAAGGAAATTTTAAAGTTAGGTGGTTTTCTTAGCTAATTTTATGATCAAGAACAATTATTGTTACTACATCTGAAATGATGTATCAGAAATACGGAGATTTTAGAGGGCAGGGACTGTGATTATTTTGTTTGTAATTCTAAACAAAAGTGACTTAAAGCAGATTGTCATTATGTACTTTAATGTTTATACTAATTTCAGATCTGTCTTAGAAAAGTGGTTGATGTTGATGGCTAATGCCTATTTTGCTTAATAAAACAGCATACAAGTCGAACTTACTTGAAAAGAAAATTTTAAATGTTATTTTCTTACCTGTTAACACAAAGAAGTGATACGTTTGCTATCCTATCAACTCTTAACTGACCAGTAAGCCACTTGTAGTTGTGATATTGTTAGCTTTTTTAGCTTTGGGCAAGCTGGTAAAACTAGCCTGCCTCTAATTCCTGTTTATAAAAATGTGTGATGAAGTATCATATTTATGTCTAGCTTTTCCCTTTACATAGAGAATACTTCCTCAAAATATCCTTTAGTAATCACCGCCTCTACTTTGAAATAGCGGAGTCTTCTACAAATTGTACTTTTTCTTTAACTGAATCCATTCAAGTTTAAATAGAAGGCTACTTCCATTTCCTTTAACTCTTTCTCTGAACTATAAGGCTGTTGACTATGCATAATATAACTTCCTACTTTGTAGGACAAACTCAAGCAACCAGTCCTTGTGGACTAATAATTGTAAAACCGCAAACCTAATTCTTAAAGCAAAGGAAATCTGCTTTCCAGGTATTTTGCATTTCATCCTCTTCCAGGTAAATTATTAAAACATCTAGGAACTAGTTAACTTTGCCACTGATTGCTGTGTGATTGAGTTACTTATCTTTTTTTCAGTCATTGGGAGTGGAAACTCTAAAAATTAATGAAAGTTATTTAGGGTACTAAAAAATTATCCAATTTTAGAGTGAAAATTTCAAGGGAAAATGATGATGAAAATAAATACTTTTGAGGTTACCAAATGTGTATCTTTATACTTCATTCCTGATTGTAAGGGAAACATTGCTTTTTATAACTTAAACTACTCATCTTGGGAATAATGAAGTGGTATAGCTAGGAGCAAAGAACTGATGTTGGTAGGAGTAGGGGAGTCCTTTTCAATTTTAATACTGTGTAGAGTGGGGATTTAATTTTTCTCTTAATAGCTTTTGTTTTTTTTTTGAATGGGCCAAGAGATTGAGGGGTGGAACTGAATGCAGCCTTTCTCATTTATGATAGTAGATACTCAGGTCCCAGGATTATTTGCAGAGTCCAATGCAAAATGAGTATGTGGTAGACCCCATTCAAAAATGAATAGTTTCAAGGCTGCAATAGTAGAGCATTAAACTGAGTGTGGGGCTCTCCCTATATGACTGCCCAAGTTGGACACCCATGAAGCTGGTCTCCTAGGCACTTTGTACAGAAAGAAAGATAAAAGCTGAATAAATGAAACTTTGGCTTCTCAACAATTGGCTTTCTCTACCCCATTCCTGTTTTACACAAGCTAGCATGTTGTTTGTTCGTTTGTTTGTTTTTCTAAAAAAAGGGCCCTGATTCTTTTTCAGTTGAGGCCAAAGGATAGAAAATGATATTTGCAGTCTTTTTATATGCTTGGGGCTTATGAACGTTGAAGGATTAGTGACAACAGTTATAATTGAATTTATTACTAACACAGGAACAGAAAACCAATACTGAATGTTCTCACTTATAAGTGGGAGCTAAACAACGAGAACACGTGGACACAAAGAAGGGAGCAACAGACTGGGGCCTACCTTGAGGGTGGAGGGTAGGAGGAGGGAGATAATGAAAAAAACTACCTATCAGGTGCTATGCTTGTTGCCTGGGTGATGAAATAGTCTGTACACCAACTCCCGTGACAATTTACCTATATAACAAACCTGCACATGTACCCCTGAAGTTAAAATAAAGGTTTAAAAAAAAGAGTTTATTTTTCTATCTTACACTTGTGTACCCTTTGGCATGTGTGCATCCTCTTCCCACCTCACCACTGCCACCACCACCTCCATCACCAACTTTTTAATAGTGGTGGAATGATGATTTACCTGTTTGTGTCATGTTTATTCCTACTGTAGTTCTGAATGAGCTCATAGCTAATATTGTCCACCAAACTTATACAGGCCAACCACTTAGAGAAGAAATGTTCTTCCCTCTCATAGGGGTATACTGTGCCTCTTACTTTGGGTATAGATAACCCAGTTGCTTCACTTTGTACTAGAGATACCAGCAACCAATTAGAAAAGAAACGGATTAAACAAGGCTTTTAAGTAATTGGGCAGGTGAGAATGATTACAAATAAAAATACTTTGGTGGCAAATGTTAATTTAGTTATGGTGTGCTTTATCAAAGAAGTTCCAGATGTTTTTATGAAATCTCATTCTCTTGGGGTCATTTATATCGTGAAGGAAAAAGAAAATGAAACTCATTGAAGCAATTATTGTATAAAATGGGCAGAAAGGTGGAAAGAGCAAAAGATTTTAATGTCAAAGTCAAAAGTAAATTCTTAATCTTCTTTGTATAAAGCTAAATAATGGCTCAGAAAACAGACTTGAATTTTTATGTGTTGTGTTATCTATTTATTTGCTTTGCACCAATCTGGTTTAGTGCTTTGGCATGTTGTTGTCGTTATGATCATTGGTCGTCGTATTCATAGCATAGCAGTGTGGTGTTCTTTTTGAGGACTCATAAGTTTATTGTATTTCTCTTTCATATTTGTATTTGACCAAGACAAATATCTTACTGAAAGGTATATTCTATTTTTTTTTTTTTGCATTTGACCCTACAGCTCAATTTATTCTCCATATAAGTAAAATATTCTCAGTAGCAATTTAGATCTTTTATAAATCAGGTAACTTGAAAGATTTTTGACAGCCTTTTGGTTGAAATTGATCACTTAAACAGTTTCTGACCACTGAATAGTAATCTTAGGAAGGTTTGGATGACTGGATTTGTTTCTTTCTAAAGAAGCTTATACTTGAAAAGAATATTAATACTTTCTAAAAATAATTTTTTAATATATTTAAAGTATAGAAACTGTTAGATTTAAAATACTTTGTAAAGAGAAAAGAGTGTGTGGGTTTTTTGTTTTTAAGTTGCTTGGAGTTTTTTGGTCACTAACAAGTGCAAATAAAATCCTATTACAAAAAAAGGCTTTGTGTAACAAAGTTATCTATTTGGCAGATTATTCATATAAACAACTCTATTAAAGCTTTGGCTGTTTATCACAGATATTGATGAGCTGCATTATATTGAAACTGAATGTGTTAGTGATCTGTATTTAATGTTATAGTGGCTACTGGTACAGTCCAGAACAAAACTACTTTTCCCTCTAGATATAATAAAATCTCTTAAGTGAGAATATTGGTATAACAGACATGTTTGTACCTCATCCTTTTCATTTATTGAAATTTTCTGTGTAAATCATCCTTTTATGTAGAGGGTCCTATATAGATGTGTCTCCTTTTTGTGCAGTTTTAATATGTTAAATACTCAATTTTAAACGGATTTTCCCAAAGGTATGGGCAATATCACAGGAGTGGGGTTGGATATTGGCATTAGAAAAAACTATTGTAAAATATGCTCATGTTTCACCTGCTCAAAAATATAACATTTCAGGAGATAATCTAGAATTGATGAAGATGTTAAAACACTGAGGCATTTAGATTTCAATTTCCATAGATCCCAGATTTTTAATATTTTAACTTTATGAGTAAGTTTCTAGGGATTCTCAGTGCATGAGATTCTGTAACCTTAACTTTGGAGCCCTGGGTTCTAGAGATGATTGATCAGTCATATGCTGGCAAAGTTGTCCTGCTTTCCAAGGTCATAATACCTTCAAATACTCATTGCTACAAAAATGATGTCAATCTCATTTCAAGTTTAGATCTGATCATTCATAAAACAGCCTAAACTTAAGAGTTTCCACAGTCCATAAAGCATCAAAAGCCATAAAATAATTCTTTTTTCCCTATTAAAGAAAAAGCCAAAAATATTTCTGTGTTTTAGAATAAACATTTCCAGTTCCATTTTAAAAATATTAACAACATGTAAATTTAAATGCTTTGTAACTGATAAAATGTTCTTTTGCATATTTCCCTACCATCCTCTGCCCCTCTTCCTCAATTTGCTTTACACCCCTAACATTAACATTCTGTGAACAAATTTTTAAGGGTTGTTGTAATGTATTCTATTTGTATCCTACAGTAATTTATTTGCATTTTAAAAGGAGTTTGAATACAGTGTGGCAATTTTGACAACCAGTAAGCTCATCAAAGTAAGATTCTACCTGTAATCTTATACACCAAATGCCTGCTCTATTCTGCCTAACACAGACAAGGATCCATCTTTACAAATGGAAAGAATAGCTGACATCTAGTAGCACTTACTCTTTGAGTTCCCTGAACTCTATTTCTAGTATATGAATCACTCATAACCCACTTAAATTCAGATTGCTCACCAAAGCGATTAGGAAAAAGGTTTTTCCTACTGGTTACAAAGTATTTCATTCTTGTAGTTGTTGTGAATAACCTAGTTTCTGTACATAAGCTGGCCTGGTCAGTGATTTATATCTAGGATAATGAAGTATGTGTGACTGCAGCAACATATTTAAACAAATGATGCACAATGTTGTACGGGAGTATTACCTGTATTAAATGGGAGTAAAACATTTTCATTCATAGGCTGTCTAAATATCAATGGTTAAATTACTGAGTTTTGCTTTATTTTTACTGCAGAAGTATTTGTTGAGTTCCTACTACATGCCAGGCTCTTGACTGAGATAACTAATAAGATCCTTATAAGATTTTTCTATTCCAGAGTTTGGTTGTTTAGTTTTGAATTACTCATTCTTTAATACCTAACTTGACTTCTAGTAGTTCTTTACTTATTAGACTCTTCTTCTAAGGATAAACAGAAAAAGACTGTGTCCTAGATTTTACTTTTGAATAGGCAGGTGACAGGAAGCTGAAACCAGTGGCTTCAATGAGATTTAGGTTTCTTGTGGTTTTGAATTTTCTGTATGACATTTCTGTTAGCATTGCCATTTGACTAAGGAACTATGTTTACTGGTTTTGTAATAGTAGCATCTATTCTTTTGGAATCTGGACTTTGAACAATTCGTTTCACAGAGTCATTGAATAGCCAGTTCCTTCTCTCTTACTTAGAATTTTTCCAGGGAATTTTTCACATGGCAGGATAATGGAAGAAAAGCCATTTGGGTAACTCTTCTGTTACATTTGTATCCCTCCCCGCTTGGATCCCTACAGATAAATTCTTACCTTCTCTTCCTGCTAATTGACCAGCAGCACCCTGGATTGCTATCATCCCTTTGTCCAAAGAAATGGTGTAGCTGTATTCAAAGACCTATAAAACGTTATGTGCTATCTATTTCTACCTATAAAAAATACCTTTTTTTTCTTTTTAAAATCAGGTTGTTTTAGAATAAATAAAGGAAAAGTCAAGTAATGGAAAAATTTCAAGAACAGTTCACTTAAAATTTTGGTCTATTTTAATTTTTTTTTTACCTTTTCAAATCACATTTTAAAATAAGAGTTGGAGAAAATGTAAAATGAAAAATATGTAAAGAATAGTTAGCATTAAATATCAGATCCAATTGTAAACTTACGTGAGATAATATGGATTTATATTTATTTTCTAGTAAAATAAAACTTACTGCGTAATTGATTATTGTATATGCAATACAAGTTAAGTTCAAAAATGAAAGTTGAGCTTTTTTTGTCCTTTCAAATGTAGGGCCACCATACAATTTTAAAAGCTATTTATTATTATAGAATTCATGGTGAATCACTATGAAAATTGATTTTTCATTGAGCTTTTAATTACGTTGTCCATATTCCCTTACTGAGTTTTCCAAGTATAGAAGACCTACTTAATGGAGCGTTAATCAAATGCAAACTTAATTTAATGATCTCAAATAAAAGATTCTATTTTTCTAGAAATAAGAGTAAACCAGATATTAAAATTATGTATGATTATAAAAGTAAAGATTACCATTATTGTAATAATTGACCAATTTAGTAGTTTCAAGTTATTTAGTTACATTTTCTCAGTTCTAGTTTGGTGTGGTAAAACATTATTTGAAAAGGCAGTACAGGAAGAATACAGATAGTATTCTTCAGTACACATAATACCGCTGTACAGTATAGATAATATTACTGCTCTTACAGAATCAGCAAGTTGAATGCATGCTTCAGGGAATAGAGAAATGAATGCAGACTTTTTCAAACTAATTTAGATGGTCTGACCTCTCTAGAAAAATGTGTGTATGTATATTTTGAAATATATAAGGAATGTTAAGTCTTTCTCTTCCCCTTTTTAGCCTTAGATTGTAAGCAAAAGAAATCAAGGTCAAGATCTGGAAGCAAGAAGAAAATGCTAACATTACCTCATGGTGCTGACGAGGTTTACATTCTCCGATGCAGGTATATGCCTATATTGCCAAATCTGATCAGTTTCTTCATACTTTGCTTTGAAACATACTAGCTATTTCATTTGGGATTTTTAATTTGTGCCAGAGTGTGCATTCTCAACAATCAAGTTATAAATGAACTTTTTTGGAGATAGGCTTAAAATCTTAATTCTGCTCACATTATCCTGTACTTCAACAACTAATGAATCAAGTTTTTTACATTAGCCAATAGTAATGTAAATCTATTTTACCGTGATTTATTAAAGTAGCTTGGCCAGGTGTGGTGGCTCATGCCTGTAATTCCAGCACTTTGGGTGGCCAAGATGGGTGGGTCACTTGAGGCCAGGAGTTCAAGACCAGCCTGGCCAACATGATGAAACCTCGTGTCTACTAAAAATACCAAAATTAGCCAGGCTTTGTGGCGGGTGCCTGTGATCCCAGCTACTCGGGAGGCTGAGGCAGGAGACTTGCTTGAGCCCAGGAGGTGGAGGTTGCAGTGGGCCGAGATCGTGCCACTGCACTCCAGCCTGAGCGACAGAGCAAGACTCTGCCTCAGAAAAAATAAAAAAGAAAAATCTAGCTTTCCTTGTGTTTATTCGGTTTGTATGGTTTAATTTTGTTTGGTTAGATGTTTTGCTGTCTTGAGTTCTCGCTTATTGGGAACACATTTTCTCTCCCCTCAGAGTCATGCCTTCTTCCGTACTCACACTCACACACAACACACATGAACAAACATAGACACAATGCAATTTAAGGAATGCTAAATTGGGGAAGGGTCTTTTTTAAAGAGTGACATATTTTGGAGTAATAGTTGTTGTTTCAAGTGAATTAAGATGTGTAGATGTTAATTTTAACGTAATAATGCTCCCACCTATACAAAGATTACTGGAGTTTATTTTAGCTGTTAATAAACATATGAATTGGGAGTTTTGATGTTTTATTAAATCATTTGACTTTATTTAGAAACTTTATCAAGTGCTGTCTTTAAAATATGATAAAGTTTATTCCTTATGTTTTAGGACTTTATGTGAATTGGTTTTAAAGAAAGAGAATTGGTCATGTTAAGAGAATTGTTATCTTTCTGTAGGTTTTGTGGCCTAGTCTTTCGAGGACCCTTGTCTGTTCAGGAAGACTGGATTAAGCACTTACAGCGACATATTGTAAACGCTAATCTTCCACGGACTGGAGCTGGCATGGTGGAAGTCACGTCACTACTTAAAAAGCCTGCCTCCATTACAGAAACTTCGTTTTCTCTGCTAATGGCCGAAGCAGCTTCATAGAACCAGGAAACCTTTTAAATAGCCAATTTGAATTGGATGTAAATTTGAAATTCTTTTTTTTTTAAGCCACATTAAATTATGTTTATAAATACTAAAGCAGGAAAATGGGGGAAAGTGAATTACAATGACATCAGAGCAAATTGAATACTTAAAACAGTAAGTAGTCTATATATTTTATATAGGGTGGAAGATGTGTTTTTAAGGTTTATGAAGTTTTGTTGGTTAACTGTGTTCACTCAGTAAAAGAGCAGTACATGTAAGCAGCCATTAATAAACTGTTGCACATGGATACTTACAGACAGACTTATTGGACAGTTATGTTTTTTGCAGTGTTACCAGAATCAAGGCTCTGTTTATTCCCCACAAGACTTGCATAGAAAAATAAGATATTATATTTTGTTTGTATGTATTTAGTGTTTTGTATAATAACAAGAACCGCTGACTAAATTTACTCAAATTAGGGCATTAAATATCATGTACTTCATAGTTTGAGACTGTTCACTCAAATAGGGCAGAGTACTATTCTATCTAGATGTGTAAGTGTTTTTTTTAAAATCACATGGAACGGTTTTTTTTATACTAAAAAGTGGAGGGAGATTTGTTTAAACAAGTATTTCTAAAAGAAATATGTACATAGTTCTGGAAATTATTTGTGGTAAGGAAATATTCTTTACTCCAGTTGCATTTCTCAGACAATAAAGTGGTGCATCCATGCTACCTCCTACTTTGTCAACAAAGATGCTATTTACCCTTTACATTTTTGTATCATAATAGATTTTAAAAATCTAATGTTCTTTATTGCAAGACATTCTTTTGTTAACAGGTTTATTTCTTTTTAATGTTTTACCTAAAATTTGACATGCTTACAGGACAGGTTTGCCTCTTACTTTATTTAACATTGTAGAAATGTAATTAATAAACAATGCTCACTACACAGTTTAGAATAGACGTTCTCATTTATATTATCTTCCAAATTTGATCAGTTAGCAAAACTTAATACACCAATTAAAATATTTCTACATATGATGAGAATGTTTACAATTTAAATTTTAGAACTTGTTTTGGATGTGATTATATGTACGAAAATCGTGTAACACTATGCTCATGCTAAGAACCGACATAACAGAATTACTGAAATAAATGTGCTGTGAGGAATGGAAAATATGGTGCAGGTGTCTTGGTCATGATAAATTGTGATTCTTTTTAAAAATTTTTTCCAGAAACAAATTAGGTATTTTAATCTGAAATCAGATTCCTTTACAAACAACAAGTTTTTGTATGCAAGCACCATTTTATTTCATGTAGTATGGCTAATACTATAGTTGAACCAAGGATATGCATTGATTCTTTGCTTCATATGTAAATAAAGTTAAAAACAGTTAAAATAAGGAGTATTTTGGTAGAGTATATACATACCTCACTGCCAGTGAAATTGCTTTCCTATGGTATATCTCCTTACCAGAAAAATCTCTAAATAAAAAAAGGTTTAAAGAAAATTAAAATGTGAAACATTTCTTATTTTTATCATTGGTGGTAATAGTTCACTTCAGGTTGTGTTTCATTGGATTTAAATTGTTTATACTTACCAGGTTACTTGGTTCACAGAGCATAGTTTTTCTAGAATCACCTCATTGGTCAATATAATGTATGTGAGAAAGATCATTTTCTCCTTTTCGTGATTAATCAAACCTCTAAATTCAGAACCATCTTATATGCAAAATTAGAAGGTTGGACTAGATGGATCATTCCCAACCAAGGGTCTCCTGATCCTTAGGTTAATAGATAAGGGAAAAGTACTTGTAAGTTATTTTCAATTTTACAAAAGTCCCAATAAAAACTATGTATTTGTCTATAGTGACAAAACTAACTAAAACATCCCATTTCTTTACTTTTGACTGAAAATATACCAAGTCTGTATATATTGGTTATCTCTTACTGAACAAGTTTCGTTGATAGTTATATGCCTTTGAATGTATATTTTTAAATTGGAAGACATACTACATAGCAAGTGGAGTCCAGAAGTTAAAAAAAAAAAATCATAGCATGATTCTTGTGGGAAGGCTAGTAGTCACTAGAGCCCCTTTCCACTCTAATTATTTATTTTTATTTTTTTAAGACAGGGTTTTACTCTGTCACCCCGGCTGGAGTGCAATGGTGTGATCGTATCCTGAGAGGACTCAAGTGATCCTCCCACTTCATCCTCCCAAGTAGCTGGAATTAAAAGCACACGTCATCACTTTCGGCTAGTTTTTGTATTTTTTGTAGAGACATAGAGTTTTACCATGTTGCCCAGGCTGTGCTTGAACTCCTGGGCTCAAGAGATCCTTCCGCCTTTGCCTCCCAAAGTGTTGAGATTACAGGCATGCGCCACCACACCTGGCCCCCTAATTCTTACACTTCTATGATTTTGTCTTATCAGGCCAAATATCAACATGTGTGAATACAAGTAGAAGAATTAGTTTGACCACAAGTTTCGGAATTAAAACTACATTTAATTTTAAAATATGTTGAACTATATGTAAACAATTATTTCTCCTTCTAGTTATATAAAGAATTCAGTCATCAGAATAAAATATTTCACATCAGAAACAGTAGACTAGAGTGACTCCTGAAAAGTAAATTAAGCAAAGAGCATTTTTCATGGTAAAGATATTTGGGTTACAAAATTTAAAGAATTCTTTAGGAAGCATTCAAAATTCATCTTTTATTTGGCAACTAGAAAGTCAATAATATGTTTTCATTTGGTTCCCACTAGAAGAAAAGTGTAAAATACTGTCTCAAGTTACATAATAGATTTTTATGTCAGCATATGGACTGATTTATCATTCAATATTAACTAATTTTCTTTTAATTCTTTTACCGTTGCCTGAGATATGCGAGCTTCTAATGCTAAATTAGGGCTTTAAAAAATTCCAGTCTGGGCCGGGCGCAGTGGCTTATGCCTGTAATCCTAGCACTGTGGGAGGCCGAGGCGGGCGGATCACGAAGTCGGGAGATCAAGACCATCCTGGCTAACACGATGAAACCCCGTCTCTACTAAAAATACAAAAAAATTAGCGGGCGTGGCTGCGTGCACCTCTAGTCCCAGCTGCTGGGGAGGCTGAGGCAGGAGAATGGCGTGAACCTGGGAGGTGGAGCTTGCAGTGAGCCGAGATCGTGCCACTGCACTCCAGCCTGGGTGACAGAGCAAGACTCCGTCTCAAAAAAAAAAAAAAAAATTCCAGGCTGAAGTGTTGATTTATTTAATGGCTTCAAGACAAAAATGTTAACTTCTATGTATTATTTTCCACTATACTTCTTTAGAGTGTATTAGAACTGTGGCATAACTCATATCTGCATTTTAGATTTTACTTATTTAATTATGGGTTGGGGAGATAATGGCTTCTCAGTAATTTATTAGACAAACTTTTTTAAAGGACATATACATAACTTCTCAAGGACTGTCCAATTAGAACACAGAATCCAAAGGATCACTCTGGGTTTTTCCTCACTAAGAAAATGTAATAGACCAGGCACAGTAGCTCACGCCTGTAATCCCAGCACTTTTGCAGTCTGAGGTAGAAGGATCACTTGAGCCCAGGAGTTCAAAATCAGCCTGAGCAACGTAGCAAGACCCCATCTCTATGAAAGAATTTTTTTTTTTTTTTTAAAAGACATGGTGGTGTGCACCAGTAGTCCCAGCTACTCAAAGAGAGGCTGAGGTGGGAGGATTGCTTGAGCCCAGGAGTTCAAGGTGAACACAGTGAGCTATGACCATGCCACTGCCCTCCGTACTGGGGCAACAGAGTGAGGCCCAGTCTCAAAAAAAAAATGTAATCTATGCCCATTTAAAAAATATTAGAAAAACAAAAAAATAAAAATTGGGAAATCACCTGTGATAGTATCACTCAAAGATACCTACTTTTAAATAGCTTGATATATTTATTTATCTTATCTATCTTACTGTTTTAATATAATTATGATCAGAATGTATTATAACGTATCTTGTTTTACCATTAATTTTAAATTCGGGTGCTGCATTGTATAGATAAACCTTTGAATACCACATAAATTTATGTTAACCCTTGAATGTGACAGAAGCCAGTCCCCATCTGTGATATTTCAAATGACAGACTAGAATCACTTTTCATCCCCACTGCAGAAGATAGCTATCGTATTTCTTTCTTTTTTTTTTTTTTTTTTTTTTTGAGACAGAGTCTCGCTCTGTCGCCCAGGCTGGAGTGCAGTGGCGCAATCTTGGCTCACTGCAAGCTCCGCCTCCCGGGTTCACGCCATTCTCCTGCCTCAGCCTCTCCGAGTAGCTGGGACCACAGGCGCCCGCCACCATGCCCGGCTAATTTTTTGTATTTTTTAGTAGAGACGGGGTTTCACCGTCTTCTCGATCTCCTGACCTCGTGATCCGCCCGCCTCGGCCTCCCAAAGTGCTGGGATTACAAGCGTGAGCCACCGCGCCCTGCCTTATCATATTTATTTCAACAATGGGAACTTGTTTTCTTATTTTGAGGGCCAGCCACATTCAGTTATAGATCTTTCATCAGTAGCCATACGTTTACTACAACCTTGGTTTTTCTTATCACAAATTATTGAATAATACCTGTAATAGTTCAGGCAAACAACAACTGTAATAATAAATAAAATTTACAGAATTGATTCTTCATACTGCATGGTTCTTAGATTAGGCCAAAAATCAAGGTGAACAAAGAGTGCATATAATCTAATAAATTATTGATTGATTTATTCTTAAAATTTTAGATAAGAAAAAGAAAAAAATACTTCTAATTCCCCACATTAAAAATTCATCATATGCCCCTCTAGTCTTTTTTTTGTTTGTAGACTTTTTCCTTTAAAAAAAAAAAAAATTTGCTATGCAGAAATTGACCCTTTATTCTCTTAGCAGTAGATCCATGAGCATTTTCATGCCACTAAATATTCATCTTAAATATACTTAAATTTTTTACAATTTTCCATTATCCTATACATTATTTACTCCTCCATTATTGCTCATGTTATATTGTCTCCAGGATTGGGCATCATAAAGAATACTTTCGTTGGCCCAGCACCGGTGGCTCACACCTGTAATCCCAGCACTTTGGGAGGCCGAGGTGGGCAGATCACCTGAGGTCAGGAGTTCAAGACCAGCCTGATCAACATGGTGAAACTCCTTCTCTACTAAAAATACAAAAATTAACTGGGCGTGGTGGCAGGCGCCTGTAATCCCAGCTACTCAGGAGGCTGAGGCAGGAGAATCACTTGAACCCGGAAGGTGGAGGTTGCAGTGAGCTGAGATCGTGCCATTGCCCTCTAGTCTGGGCAACGGAGTGAGACTCAGTCTCAAGAAAAAAAAATGCTTTTGATGATCACTCTTGCAGTAAATTGTACACATCCAAAATTATTTCCTTAGAATAAATTTCTAGTAGTAGAGTTAATCAAGAGTTGAATATTCCTCAGACAGTTGAGGCTTTACGTATACATTTCCAAATTATTATTCAGAAAGGTTATATAACTGTATTCTCTTAACTTCAATGTATGGAGACTGGTTTCAGTTCCTGTCATCCTTGCCAAGTATATTATTCTAAACAAAACAAAACTTTGCTTATTTAGTATGTAAAAAGTATTGTGTTCATTTTTAACTGGTAAATGAAAACAAAATATGTGAGCTTTTGTTCTTAAAGACATTACCTTTCTGATTTAAAATGAATATAATTATATATAATAATATAATACATACAATTATATTTTGCCAGATAATATGTCTAAAATAACTTAAGCTCTGATTTCATAATTGGCCACCAGAATAATGGAGAGTTTTAGGTGTCCTTAACCTGTAGTCTTTTTCAAGAGATCTTTGACTATTGTATTGTGTGGTGTGTCTATATACATTTTTCTGGGAGCTCCATAGCACTTAATTGCTCTGTGACCCCCACCTACCCCCAAAAAAGTAAACAATAACTTCTTTGAAAGTAGCATATGTCACCTATCAACTGTCAAGTGGTTTGTGTTTTTGAGTATAATCCTAGACAAATTTTAATTAAAATTAACCCTCAAAATCTTCCAGCGTATAAATTGGTGTTGAGAATTAAAAAAAAAAAACAAACAAACTTCTGGCATAGGTTTTTTTGTTTGCTTTTATATAATGTGAAAAACAGCATTAAATGTGAATTGTTTTGTGTCTTCTGAACAAGTTGGTAGACAAATACTACTTAGAAGTTTGTTCTAAAAAGATGATTTCTTAAGGATATAAATCCAAAGATTTAGTTCGTTCTTAAGTTTCTAAGGTCAAACTCCTGGTTTTTTGTTTGTTTGTTTGTTTCTATTGATGAGTTTAGCAAATTTCAGCAAATACTTTGAAGTAAGGAGCTTTTAGATAATGTGTAGTCACATTTACAACCTTAGTAGAATTTTAAAAACATTTAAAAGTGCATTTCTAAATTCAGTATATTCAGTTTCTATTTCAAGAACCTCCGTTCCCTGATTTAAAACCTTTTCAAGTACATAAGTATCTTTTATAAATAGAACAAATTAGTCTTAATATGTAGAATCTTGAATTATCTTTGCTATTTCAATGCCTCAGATAACTTAATAAGATTTCTACTTTAAAATGATTAGTACAAGTCCATGTTGATTACTCATTTACACATTTTTAGATTGGATTTAGAAGGCTGAACTGTTAATGTTAAGCTAATAGACCAGATAATTCTTAAATATTATAAATACTCAAAATGTTTAAAGTATGAACAAATTACCACTTACCAAATTGGCTTTATTGTGAGATAAAGTACATAAATATGTTACTCTGATATTTAAAGAAATAACCTTAATTACCCTAAAGACAAGATGTAGAACATTGCCAGCATCCCCAATTAAATTCTTTCTTTTGTTTACCATTATTCTGACTTTTCTAATAATCATTTGTTTACCATTCTTAATAGTTTGACCTCTTAGAAAGCATGCAGTCTGCTTTGTCCTGTTTTTGTATTTCATAGAAATGGAATTAGATTGCGTGTCCTCTTTTGTGACCTGTTGCTTTTGCTTAATACCATCTTTGAAGTTCATCTCTGTTTTTGTTAGTAACTATAGTTTATTCATTTTCATTGTTGTATTTTTTTTTTTTTTTTGAGATGGAGTCTTGCTCTGTTGCCCAGGCTGGAGTGCAGTGGCACAATCTTGGCTCACTGCAACCTCTGCCTCCTGGGTTCAAGCAATTCTCCTGCCTCAGTCTCCTGAGTAGCTGGGATTACAAGCACCCACCACCACGCCCGGCTAATTTTTTTGTGTTTTCAATAGAGTTGGGGTTTCACCATGTTGGCCAGGCTGGTCTCAAACTCCTGACCTCAAGTGATCCACCTACCTCAGCCTCCCAAAATTGCTGGGATTACAGGAGTGAGCCACCGCACCCGTCTTCATTGTTGTGTATTATTATATAGATATGCCACATTTAATTATCCATTTTTGTTCTTGATAGACATTTGAGTTGTTTTCAGCTTATGGCTTTTAAAAGCTATGGAGCTATGAACACTTTTATTATGTCTCATGATGAACATCTGCAGGTTTCTCTTAAGGTACACACCAAGGAGTGGGGTTTTTTAGTCATAGACTGTATAGTTTATGCTTCTTAGATAAAGCCAAACTTTTCTAAAAAATGATTGTAGATGTTTTTACTCCCAGAAGGAGTGTGTCAGAGTTCTTGTTCCTCTGTATCCTCACTAATACAGTCAGACTTTTAAATTTTTACTCGTTAGTGCATATAAATATTTCATTGTGAACTTAATTTACATTTCCCTGATTACTATAAGGCTGATTATCCTTTCTTAGGTTTATTGGCCACCTGTGTTTCTCTTTTGAAAAATGTCTTTACTGATCGCCCATTATTTTCTACTGGGGTGTCTGTCTTTTTCCATATTGACTCTTAGGAATTCCATTAATCCTTAGGTTGTATGTGTTGCAGATATCCTCTACTTTGTGGCTGTACTTTTCACTTGCTTTATGATGACTTCCAATAAATCCTTTTAAATTTTGTAGTCATTTTATGGCACATGTTCTTGGCTTTTATATGTCTGGTGATGCCTTTATTTGGTTAATTTTTTTTTCACTGTTTAGGGTTTATTTGATGTTTTAGTTAATATGGATATTCACTTAATTCTAGAATGATATTTTTACTGGGTATGGAATTCTATATTGATAGTTATTTTTTCCTCACATTGAGGCTATTCCATCATTTTCTGCCTTGTTCTTTCAAGTTCAGTTGTTGCTCATCTTAAAATAATCTGTTCTCTATTTTCTGGCTGATTTTTAGACATTCATATTTATCTCGAGTTTTTAAAGTTTTTCTCTAATATGTCTGTGGGAATTTTTTTGTTGTTGTTGTTGTCAAGTTTGAGATCTCTGCTTGGATTCTGGTAATTTCCTGGCTGTTACCTATATCTCTCAACTGTTTTTTCTGCCCCATTTTCTCTCTCTTGTTCTTTTGGGACTCTAAATATATGTTAAATCCTTCTCACTGTGCTTTCTAGGTTTTTTATCTTCTCTCTTTTCTTTCTCTTTGTCTCTCTGTGCTGCATTCTAGTTTCTTCTCCTGATTTTCTCAGCGACTGTTACTTCAGTTATACTATTATTCAGATCTAGAATTTCCATTGGCTCTTTTTCAGATATACTTTTTATTGTTTTTAGTACCCTAGGTTGGCTTTTATTTCTTTGAATATGGCGCAGATAGTTATTTTTATATTCTGTGTTTGATAGTTCTGGGACTCTAAAATGTGGGTCAGATTCTGTTAGTAGTTGATTTTTTCTGCTTGTTCATGGCATCTTGTTTTCTTGTATGCCCATATGTTTGACTATATGGTGGACATTGTATTTGAAATGTATTATAGAACTATTTTCAGGCCTAGGACAGTATCTTCTCCCGTTGGATTTTCATTTACTTCTGCCAGGTGTCTAGGGGTGCTACTAGTTCAGAACACCCTAATCCAAGTTCATGTCTTCCATTTACCTGGCCTACTAAGATGACCCAAAGTCAGGCTATAAGAGCTATCTCATGGGAAGGCTGGTTTTACAACTGGTTCACCTGTTGCCCTGTGGGTATAGTTTTGTTCTTCTAGCCCCATGAGGCCATTGAAAGTGCAATTTAGTTTTATAGCTATTTATTCAGATCGGACATTTCCCCCTGGGCAAAACTAAAAGGTATCCCTACTGGATGGCCTCACTGGATTTCTTAAGATTTTTTTTTTTTTTTTCTGTGAACTCTGCGGAGAAGTATCTTTCGGATTTTTGGCTCAGTAATCCTTCACTGTCATGTTAGTTCGTTGATGCCTTTATGAAGTTTTTGTTTTTATTAATCCAACATTTTAATAAATCATAAATTTTCTGAGATTGGGGATTTTGTATGTTTTGTTCACTTCTATTCTAGAAGAGTACTGGTATATAGCATGCATCCAGTATTTACCAAATGATTGAGTGAAGTTTGTTTGTTTGTTTTTGTTGTGTTGTTTTTTGTTTTTTTTCAGTCTGAATCTTGCTCTGTCACCTAGGCTGGAGTGCAGTGGCACGATCTCGGCTCACTGCAACCTCCGCCTCCTGGGTTCAAGCGATTCTTATGACTCAACTCCCGAGTAGCTGGGATTACAGGCACCTGCCACCATACCCAGCTAATTTTTGTATTTTTAGTAGAGACAGGGTTTCACCATATCAGCCAGTTGGTCTCGAACTCCTGATCTCAAGTGATCCACCCGCCTTGGCCTCCCAAAGTGCTCAGAATAGACATGAGCCACTGCGCCCAGGCTGTGAATTAGCCATTTTAAAGCATTGTGTTTTTCTCTTCCACATATATTTTAGAATTAGTTTGTCAAATTTGGGAACATCCTGAGATTCGGCTTAGAACTACACTGTAATTTGTGGAAAATGGGAAAATATAAGTCTTCCCTCTTAGGAACATGATATGTTTTTCCGTTTATCTTTGTATTTTATGTCCTGTGGGAAAGTCCTATAGTTTTCTTTATAGAGAACTGCACATTTCTTTTAAAATTTATTTTTATGTATCTTAGTTTTTGTTTTTGTTGCTAGTGAAAGAGGGGTTTTTATACCAGAATTTTCTAATTCAATATTGATACAAAGGAATCCATTCAATCTCATCATGCTGAACTCATATTCTAATATTTTTTCAGTCAGTTCTCTTGAAATTTCTAAGTAGCCAATCATCTCAAAAATATGACATTTATCTCTTGCTTTCCAATTTTATTCCTGTTCTTTTTCTTGTGTTCTTATATTATGAAGGATCCCCAGTACAATATTAGCAATATATTAGCAGGTATTTCTCTCTTGCTTCAGATTATAACAAGGATACTGCTGTCATTATTGAATGTAATTTTGCTGAAAGTTTCTTGTGGACAGTTTATTGAGTTGAAAAGAGTTTATTTCTTGTTGGATAAGAGTTTTTGCTCTTTTTGTTTTAAATAACAAAGGAAACATCGATTTTAGTAAGTATTAACTTTTGTTGAGATTGCCATGTGATTTTTTTCTTCTTTAATCGGTTGATATTAATAAAATATATTAATAGGCTTTTAAACATTAAGTCATCCTTAAATGCCTTTTTATAATCATGATGTGTTGGTTAATACTGTACAATTGATTTGTTTCTGCAGGTTGAGTATCCCTAATCTGAAAATCCAAAATGCTCCAAAATCCTTGAGTCACTCCCTTTAGTGTTGGCATGATGCCACAAATGGAAAATTCCACACCTGACCTCATATGACAAGTCACAGTTAAAACAGTCAAAACTTTGTTTCATGCACAAAATTATTTAGATTACTGTATAAAATTACCTTCAGACTGTGTATAAGGTGTATATGAAACAAATGAATGTTGTGTTTATACTTGGATCACATCCCCAATATGTTATGTAAATAATATAAGGATTATGTGTATAACCTAATAATTTCTTTGGGTTTTGAAATATTTGCACATCTAATATAGAATATTTGCATAAATCTAATATATGCCAATATTTCAAAACCTAAAGAAATCCAAAATCTGAAACACTTCTGTTCTTAAGCATTTCAGATAAGGGATACTCAGTCCATATTTCATTGAGGAATTTTTTTCATATATGTTTATTAGTAATATTGGCCTGTACATTTCTTCTGCTTTACTTGTCTGGAATCTAAGTTGGGCTAGCCTAAGAAAATGAGTTAGGAAATTTAAATTTGTCTATGCTTTGACAGGGTTTTCATATCATGGACAATATTGCTTTCTTAAAGATTTGATGGTACTCATCTATAAACTCATCTAAGTCTGTTACCTTTTGAGAGATCAATATTTTGGAGAAGTTTACTGTTTCTTCTATAATCATAGATTGTTAAGGTTTTTTTCTTCTTTTCGAGCCAATTTTGGTTATACTTTCCTAGAAGAGTATCCATCTATTCTAGATTTTCCAAAATTTTGGAGTAACTTCTAGATAATATCCTCTTAAAAGTTATTTAATCTCTGTCTGTCATTTCCTCATTTACTGATGTTTAATTCTCTTTTTCCTTAATTAAACTTACTGAAGGTTTTTTCTGGGGTGTTTGTTTTTAAGTCTTTACAAGAACTTACTCTTGGTATTTTATTTATTAACTCTTCTACCTTCTAAAACCTAAATTTATTTCCCACCTTTCTGATTTTCTAGTAATTATATGTAAGGCTACATGTTTTTCTATCCATGTCAATTTGATATCCCACAGGCGTAGATATACTAGAGCTATTGTTACTTACTTTTTACATTATATTTCAACTTTGATTTACTTTTTAACCAATTTCTACAGAACTTTTGGGAATTTGTTGAAATTTTTTCTGCAGTCTAAGATCTATAATTACTTGTTGGTAGTGTTTAATGTGTTTGAAAATAATGTATAATCTCTTTTTTTGGTATAGAACTTTATATATACATGATATATAGTTTATTTACATATATTTTAAAATATAATTTATATCATATATGTAGTCTGGATTTAAATGATGCTGTTTTAATTATCTATATTTTACTCATATATTTTCTTTCTTTCTTTCTTTTTCTTTCTTTCTTTCTTTCTTTCTTTTTTTTTTTTTTTTTTTTTTTGATGGAATCTCGCTCTGTTGCCCAGGCTGGAGTGCAGTGGCACAATCTCGGCTCACTGCAATCTCCGCTTCCTGGGTTCAAGCGATTCTCCTGCCTCAGCCTCCCAAGATTCTCCTGCCTCAGCCTCCCAAGTACCTGGAATTACAGGTGCCCACCACCGTGCGTGGCTAATTTTTGTATTTTTTAGTAGAGGTGGAGTTTTGCCATGTTGGCAAAGCTGGTCTTGAATTCCTGACCTCAGGTGATCCACCCGCCTCGGCCTCCCAAAGTGCTAGGATTACAGGCATGAGCCACTGTGTCTGGCCTACTCATCTATTTTCTATATAATTTGTCAGTTTCTATGAAAGATAGTTTAGGATCTCAGTGTGATTGTTGTTGTATCTGTTTCTGCTAAACCTCAGTTTATTTTTTAACCATTGTTTTTAAGTATATAGAGGTTCGTTGCTATTATATCTACTTGGTAGATTGTTCAGTTTTTCAAATACAAAAAAAAGAGGGATATCTTTTTTCCTTCTTTCCTAATGTCAGTTTATTTTGGATGTAGAGCTAGATTTTCTTATTATCTCACTCAAGTTAAGATGAGTAGGTAAATATAACAATTCATATTTTTGTGCATATGTTTACACTTACTCTTATCATATTATGGTTTCTATATATTGTGCTTTCTTAATGATTCTTTCCTTTTCCAACTTTTATTGGATTGATTGAGGAGTTTTTGGTTAATTTTTATGCATATATTTGTATAGAATAATATAGGACAGAGAGAAATACCTCTTTCCTTAGATAAGACATGTACTTTTCTAGATTTTTTTTAAAAAATTGTTTTTAATCCATCTGGAATTTACTTTTGCTTTTACAGTATTATATAGGAGTCTATTTATTGTACTAAAAATGGATATCAACACCACTTATTAAACAGTTTTTCTTTGTCTAACAGAATTGAACAACTTTGTCACATATCAAATTCTTGTATAACCTAGTATCTGCATCTGGAATCTCTATTCTGTTCAACTGTTCTTTTTGTCTTTTTCTTAATCAATACCATATTTATTTGATTGCAGAGTTAATACCATATTCTAATAATGGCAGAACAAGTTCCCTGTCCTTCTTTAGAATATACTTACCTCCTTCACTGCTGTCACAGTGAGATCTTCAGAATGATTTTACTACACTTCTTTTTTTTTTTTTTTTTTTGAGACAGAGTCTTGCTCTGTGGCCCAGGCAGCAGTGCAGTGGCGCGATCTCGGCTCACTGCAAGCTCCGCCCCCCGGGTTCATGCCATTCTCCTGCCTCAGCCTTCCGAGTAGCTGGGACTGCAGGCGCCGCCACCACGCCCGGCTAATTTTTTTTTGTATTTTTAGTAGAGACGGGGTTTCACCGTGTTAGCCAGGATGGTCTCAATCTCCTGACCTCGTGATCCACCCACCTCGGCCTCCCAAAGTGCTGGGATTACAGGCGTGAGCCGCAACACCCGGCCACTACCCTTCTCTTCTAAATTTTGAGTCCTTATTGTCATAATCCTAAGAAATCTATCCCTCCCCAATTAAATTTAAATTTACATGAGTAACCAGTGTTTCCTTTTCTCTAATTCCATCTTGAGGCCTCTTTTCTAGTTACTTTCTTTTTGCCCTGAAAGAGGAATAATTAGTTGACCAGGTAAAGGAACACTGGAGGCAGTCCATTCTCTCAGGGTGGATAGATGCTGTTTGTCTCAGGGTGGATAGACTGGCTATTTCATTGCCAGTCTAACTTCTTTCCTTATAAGTAACTTGTTCTTTCTGCCTGGATGTTTATAAGATCTTCTGTTTAGAGTTCAGGAACTTTACCAACCATGTCTAAATGTACAGCCTGGGACTTACTGAGTAGATTTCAGTCTTTCTCTAACTCAGGTAAAATTTTCTACTATTACCTGCTGAATAATTTTATTTTTTTCATTTATTCCTTTGTCTCCTAGAACTCCCATTGTATGTTAGATTTCTTTGATCTATTCTTTAAATCTTTTTCCTCACGGTTTCCATTTACATATGCTTGCTTTGTACTTTGAGATATTTCTTGTGCTTGGTGACCATCCTCCTTTTAAAACTATCATTTAAATTTTTTTTGTTGTGTTTTTTAAGAGACAGGGTATTGCTCTGTCACCCAGGCTGGAGTGCAGTGGCAGGATCATAGCTCACTGCAGCCTTGAACTCCTGGGCCCAAGTGATCCTCCCACCTCTGCCTCCCAAGTAACTGGGATCAAACCACCATGCATAGCTCTCATTTAAAAATCTATTTAAAAAATAATGTTACTAAACTTTTGGAAGTTGTGTGTGTATGTGTATGTGCTGCACGTGAATCACCTTAAATGCTGTTATTTTTATTCATGTTTTCATCTTCTCTAGCATTTCTGTTTTACTAAAGGTGTATTCTGATTACTCTGCTCATTTTCCTCTCATTGCTGGGCCTCCTTAAATGGGTTATTTTTCTTTTTTAGCTCATTGAATTCTGGTCCGTTTGTTGTGGTGTCCTACATGTTAGTAATCCACCAAGCAGTAGATAGTGAAGTGGCAGTTCCTGCTGAAGTACCTGAAGGATGTGTCTGGTCCCTTATCACCCTGAGCTCTCTGGGAGATAATCTCTGGGTCTCAAGATAAGGGGCACTCAGTCCACTTATTCTTTCAAAAACACATAGTACACTTACTTGTGGGCCAGAATTGGCCTTCTTCCCTGGAGCCTACATATTCCTGATATTCAGTCTCTCCCAAGGTGCATCTTCTGGTCCTCCACACTGAGCTTCCAACACTTGAAGAAGAAAGTTGCATATTGGTTCTCTTTTCTCTGATAGGACCCCAGCAGATCCCCAAGCCTCATACACATCTACACCAGCTACTACAAGTCCCAGTCACCATCTGGCTTAGGAGAGTAGAGGAAAGGGAACCTGTACTGAAATCACCCATGCATTTTATCTTTTTTCTCCAGCAACACAGGAACTTTAGTATGCTTTACTTCCCTCACGCTCAGCAACCTTTTTTTCCTTTTGATCACTTGAAATTTGGCTTCCATATTTTTTTTTAATTTATTAATTTTAAGTCTTGACCCTTTATTACTTAATATTCTGTGTGAAGAAATGGGAAAAAATGCATAAAGCATTTCTGCTGCATACTGAAGTGTAGTGGCTGCCTCAAAGAAAATTATATGCAGTTTGAGTTCCAAGCTAAACTAGTTACTATTTTTATGGAACATTCTTGCAGATTGTGGTAAAATTGTTATAACAGAATTAACCATTTTAAAGTAAAAAATCTAGTGACATTTAGTGCATTGACACTGTTGTCCAACAGCCACCTCTACCTAGTTCCAAAATGTTTTCATTACCCCAAGAAGAAACCCTGTACATAGGAAGCACTTGCTCCCCATTTTCCCTTACCCCCAACCACTGGCAACCACCAGTCTACATTTTGTCTCAATGGGTTTACCTATTGTACTTCCATATTATTTTTTAATCAGTATTTGGTAATTTAATTCTGAAGTTCACCTTCCATGGTTTTTTATACATGTTTTACTCTTAGAACAGTTAGAATACACCCTCGAGGAGCTTTTTTCACAAAGGGCTGTAACCTTATGGGTGGTATGCTCTCTGAATCTTTGTACATCTGAAAATGTACTTCCAGTTTGTCTGGGGGTGGAACAGATTTTCCCCTAGGCCTCTGAAGATTGTTCCATTGTCTTATATCTAGCGTTGTGGATAGTCTGGTGCCAATCTGGTCTAATTTCTTTGTCAATCTCCTACCCTCCCCCATGAAAGTTGTAAGATTATCTTTTTATCTTTAATGTTCGGAAAGTTCACCAAGATGTGTCTTTATTTTTCCTTCATCCTGATCAATACTTTGTAGGCATTCTCAATTTGAGGACCAATGTCTGTTTTCAGTTCTGGGATACTTATTTTTATCATTTCTTGTTTCCCTTAATTATTTCTGTTCTGTCCTTGTGGCACTTCTTTCGGGTGTATATTAGGACTTACAAATCTATCCTCCATGTCTCTCTCAGTTTTTTATTGTGCTGTCCTGTGGGAGAACTCCTTAGCTCAGTCTTCCAACACAGGTTGACTTTAAAGCTCTGTGCATTCTGCTAATCAGCTATCTGATGAGTTGTTTTGGGGTCTGATATTTTGGTTCGTTTCTTTATTGGCACTCAACACTTTCTATATCTAAGATCTTTAATTGTTCTTCCTAAGGATCCATTTTGTTTTATGGATATGATTTCCTCTTGGCCCTCAGGAATTATATATGTTTTTAAGTCTCTTTACACTATTGAATGTTTTCTTGGGGTTAGGTTTTCCTCACATATTTGGTGATTC
Organism: Symphalangus syndactylus; assembly: GCF_028878055.3. Lineage (NCBI taxonomy): Eukaryota > Metazoa > Chordata > Mammalia > Primates > Hylobatidae > Symphalangus > Symphalangus syndactylus. Next base: position 44,574,763 of record NC_072441.2, on the reverse strand, counting down.
GTGCTTGTTTGCTCATCTTATGTTTTAGGTTCCTTGCTAGCCTTTCTGCAAATGTTATATTAATTCAGCCTGTTTCTGGTGATTGTAGGGAAAGAGTACAACATATAAATATTGAGTTTTCTAGAAATGGAGGCTGTTTTTATTTTTGGTATTGTAGAGCAATGTCATGGCCTTGCCATGTCTGAACTAAGAGAACCCCAGCCTCCAGAGCCCTTACCACCTGTTGTAGCAATCTTCCCATGTATCGTTTGGGTTAATTTCCTCTTTTAATTAGATTTCCTTTGCCTTCTGTTTCTTCAGTTATTACAATTTTTTATTAACCAAAGTATGCTATTTTCCCCCAACCCTGTTACAGATTTAAATTTTTTCTTTATGTCAATTTTTAGAGATCAGAGGATCCTGCAGTATAGTCTCTTTTTTTAATTGATTGAAGAATTGTTCATGTAAATACGAGTGATACATTATTTCCCTAAACCACTGTAAAGTCAAGTCTAAGGCATAGTAGTTATGCTTCAAAAGTGTTCTTTTTTAGTTGCCTCAAATCCTCTATTTTTTTTTCTGCGCCTAACTTTTTTAGGTCCTTTCAGATTATCGCAACAATGCTGTCTTTCTACTCTATACAACCACTGGATATATATTTTTTATGAGATACGTAGAAAAAGATAAGGAGGAAAAGTATTTTTGTAATATGTTAACCTAAAACATAAAGTGATTTAAATGAACACATTTTTTACCCTGTAATTTAAGTTGTATATTCTGCATTCTGCTTTTTTTTTGTTTTTAGAAGGTGACGTTTACTGCTATTCATTTCTCTTTGCTTAAGGTGGTAACCAAGCTGCAAATTTGGAATACTTTTTATGGTACCATTTCAGAACTAAAACATTACTTACCAAAGGTGAATGATATCATGTGAACGTGGTTTTTGCAGACCCTCCTAATATTTTGTATAATATGTTTAAGTCTATACATCATAGATCATAGCTTCATGAGCCCTCTTCTCACTTAGGAGGCCAAAACAATGAAGACTTAGGGCCATTCACTAGGAAGATGGAACTTATATTCGCTCGTGTATAACGTTAAAGGTCTATTATCTCTGTTAGACGTCTGTCAGTGTCATGTTTTCTCTTCTGATAGGGCAGGCAAATGCCCTTGTCCTTGCCCTTCTACCTCCCTCCCTCTCTCCCTCCCTTCCTTTTTTCTTTCTTTCTTTTTTTTTTTGACAAGGTCTCACTCTGTCACCCAGGTTGGAGTGCTGCATGCAGCATGGTCATAGCTGACTGCAGCCTTGAACTCCTAAGCTCAAGTGATCCTCCCACCTCAGCCTCCTGAGTAGCTGGGCCTACAGCCATGTGCCACCACTTCTGGCTAATTTTTAAATTTTTTTTAGAGACAGGTCTCACCATGTTGCCCAGGCTGATCTCGAACTCCTGGCCTCAAGCAATCCTCCTTCCTCAGCCCTCCAAAGTGCTGGGATTATAGGCATGAACCATCGCCCCAGCCCCTTTCTCTCTAAGACTAAAGCTAATGTGGCTATTTGAATTGGTGATGGGGAACTTTAGTATAGTCTGCTGTGTGGTGTTGGGCCCACACAGTTTAAAAAGAAATTACTTTCTTACACAGTTACTGCTAAAACCAAAGGGTTCTAAATGGTAATGCTGACACAACAGTAAATATAATGTAATTCATACGAGAAGGAGGAAAGTTCTGATAGTATTTATTCTTCATTGTTATTTCTAAACTCTTCTTCCTCTTCTTTAAAAATCCTCAGCTTTGAAGCTCATGCTTTCAGACTATACCACTGACAATTGCCCAGTATACCAAAGCCTTGAACATTTTTAGCTCCCGGTTACTGTCTACAGCATTACCCCATTCTAAATCTTGAGATTTTACCGTCCAAGAGAAAGTGACATTAAAGCAAGTTACCAAAGAAGGTGATGTAATTAGCAGTATAATTATCTTGGGGAAAAGTATTGGGCTCTAGGAAGGAAAAGTGCAAAGGAGCATGGTTGGTGTTCTGAAGGAACCAGAAGAAGGCCACCGTGTCTGGAGAGAAATAAGTGGAAAAGTGGGAGATAGAGTCAGAGAAGTAATTTGGAGCTGGTCATGTAGGGCCTCTGTGTCATTGTAAGAAATGTAAGATCAGCCGGGCGCGGTGGCTCACGCTTGTAATCCCAGCACTTTGGGAGGCCGAGGCGGGCGGATCACGAGATCAGGAGATCGAGACCACGGTGAAACCCCGTCTCTACTAAAAATACAAAAAATTAGCCGGGCGTGGTGGCGGGCGCCTGTAGTCCCAGCTACTCAGAGAGGCTGAGGCAGGAGAATGGCGTGAACCTGGGAGGCGGAGCTTGCAGTGAGCCGAGATTGCACCACTGCACTCCAGCCTGGGCGACAGAGCGAGACTCCATCTCAAAAAAAAAAAAAAAAGAAATGTAAGATCATAGGATGTCTCTAACAGACTTAGCCTTCACCCTTTCTTGGCCTCATACGCTCATCATGATGCTCTAAACCTTGTCTGTCTTCATGAAACTGCAGCCTATTTTTTCTCAGTTTCAATATTCCTACTCTCTGAACTACAACTTCTTATCCTGATTTTACTCTCTTAAACCCTGACTCCAGTAATTCTTCAACCTCACCAGGGCCTAACAGTCCATTGATGTTACCACCTTATCACTGACTCTCAGCTGCCATCCACCCCCTCCATGTTTTCCCTTAGTTCCTTACCCAAATTATATTCGTCGGTCTGTCATCAAGATCACTCTCTTATAATCACTCTTCCCTTGCCCGTCTCACTTTCTGTGCTCTCTTGGCAAAATCCCAACCCCAGTTAAACCATTCTCCACACTTATTTTCCTCCATCTTAAAACAAAAAACCTTTTTTTGACCCCTGCCTTCTCCAGCTATCAGTCATTTCTGTTTTTCCTTTTAAAGCAAAAATTCTTGCCATAACCAGATACCATTATGATATAATGATAAAATTTATAATTATAGGTAATATTTATTGAGCACTTGCTATGTGTCAGACATCATTCTAAATATTTTACATATATTAATCTTTATTCTCACAGCAGTCCAGTGAAGTAGAAAATGGCATTTTTACAATGAGAAAAATGAGGCGTAAAGACCAACTTTCTCAGTAACTGATCAATAGTAAGCGAAATTAAAAATCCAGGTGGTCTGGCATCAGAGCCTATGCCCTTTACTATTAGGATCTCAAGCAAAATGTGTTTTAAGTGTCAGTTCTCCTGCAGGCAGCTAGCAGTACACTCCAGTTCCCAAGAGCGAGTATACCCTACTGCAGTCCTCATTCCGTATGAGGAGTAGGGCTAATAGGTCCTGGCTGTTGGGCATTGTGTTTTTTACAAGGTGGAGTTTTTCATGTTATCAGAAGGTTAAAAGTGATTGCTTCTAGGCCGAGCGTTCTTTCTCTCTTGTAACCTTAGTGCTTTCTGGTTTCTTTATGCTTTGCATTTCTCACTTACATCTCATGTAAGTTCAGCTCGACACTGCCTGTCTCCGATAAAAGCATAAACTCTACCTCATCCTATCCCTACCACATCGTAGGCCAAACAAGAACCAGAGTGGGGTCCCAGGAAAAGAAGTTATAGAGAAGACTCTTCACCCTGATCTCTAGTCCAGAAAGAAAGAATCCTGGAGCTGAATCAGATTGCTAACCAACAAGACTTCTTTGTCTGAACTGCTGCTTCTGCAGTTGCTACTTTGGAATCTGTGGTGGCAATAGGTGGTAGATTTTTTTTTTTTTAATCAGGCACCTGTGCTTTTCTATCAAAGGGTTACCCCCTACCAATGACATAATTTTAAAACCCTTCAATTGGAGTTGTTTTCTATAGACCTTAATCTGATATATCCCTAGGGAACTTCTTTCTTAAATAATTGCCTGTAATCCATTATTTATTTGTCACTCCTTTCTTGTACTTATCTTATATTCTTTGTTATATTTATCCTTTGGGAGAGGACGAAATTCAGTTAAACATTTAGCGTGTATGTTTTGTAACTATTGATTTAGAAAATTTTAAACAGTAAATCCTCAAAATCAATTTTTATTAAGTTTTAAGAGCAAGGAAAAATCAGAATAACGTTGGGTGACCTCTCCCACATTGTCATTGGCAGACACAGCAGACACGCCCCTTCCTAAACAGTCACTGGCAAGGGATTACTCTGATTGTCTTAACCGTTTTCTGCGTCAAATTGTAGAATAAACTCTACAATTATCACCATAGCTAGAGAGAAGTTGTTGGTATTTGTTATTTATTGGTTTTTGTTTGATTGATTTTTTTGTTGTTCATTCTTAAAAGTTAACCTCTTGTCAGAGATAGTTTAAAATTCCTATTATAAAGAGCAGGCAAGTTTTTTTCAGCCATATTGTTATCCTCCTTACCCCATTGCAGTTCTACCTTTCTGAACCTCCACTTGTTTTAATTACATTCCAGTACCAAAAATGTTGAAATGTTATTAGTTTACACTGAAAGGTCCAGTGCAATCTCTACAAAAGGAACTGATGTTAATATGAAATTGCTAAAATAATAATTAAAAAATAATTGACCTACGAAACTACCATGATGGAATGAAAATCCAACCATTTCCCAAGTGATTACTTTCCGTTGTGGAGGTTTTATTTCTTAAAAAAAGATAAAGCTGAGTGACTTTGTCAAACTGGCCTAAACTTAATGAACAAACCCCACTGGTCCTTTAGGAGTGATATCTGAAACATTTAATCTGTTTGGTTCTAAAGAAAATATATAACTTTGCTGGGGAGATTTGACTTAAGAATTGTAAATCCTATATGCTTTTAAGTGAGTTGATCCCTTTTACTAGACATCTATCCTAGGGCTTTGGCCTAACTAATTTTAGTAAATAAAGCATTTTCATATTGATAGCTTAAAGAAAATCAATATTATCAAGGATTGTGAAGACCAAGATTGTAATTTAAGAATCTGTGACCCAAGGTCTTAACTGTGATAAATACAGTTGTATCTGTGTTGGATATTGCCACCTCCTACTACAGGAAAGGGCTTTTTATGTCTGTAAAAGGTAAATGTTAATCTTATAACAAGTCCTTCAGGTTGATGCCAGTGGTGTGGGTGAGAACAAAAGATAAATTGAACAAGAACATGATGAGAGATTTGATAAGCTGGACAGGTCAAAGAGAATCTAGTTTCTAAAAGAAGATCAGAGATTCTAGAACTAGCACTAGCGGGTGTTCGAAAGGAGACTTCCGGGAAAGCAATTTCAGACTCAACACAGTGGATATGCTGGAAGTGCCAACCAGGAAAAGAAAAACAAATTTTGCTTCCTATGGACAAGGGCTGAGGGAGAAGGAGGTGCTCCAGAAAACATTCGTGAAAACTGAGGAAGGCAGGAAGAAGGCTTCAGTTTTGATAGGAGCTCTATGTGTCATTGCCACAGATTTTCACACAGCTACTGTCTCTGATATTACAACACTGAGAAACACCCAAATCATAAAACCATAGTTGGCTTTTTCCTTTACTGAGTAAATATAATTTCCCCCTGACTATAGGAAGAATAAAATTATGCAAATAGAAGACCTTTTTTCATGGTTTAAAACAGAAACAAATGATATGTCCTACTGTGGTCAGATGATGATTACAATGATGGTGATGAAGGCAATGTTTAAGTGTGGTGGTGGTTATCAGAGCGAAGCTAGGGACTAGTAGTGAAAAGAATACTAACCCAGGTATCAAAACTTGATGTCTGTGCCTGGGTTTTGCCCTGCTTTAGCCAACACAAGACCCTAAATTCACAATTGATTTAGTTCCTTATCACTAGAAAGACTACCTGATCTTGTTTTTCCACCTCTAAAACTATATAATTACAACAGAAAAGTATCCACACTAATAAAATTGGTTTGAACAGTATGAAGATGATGAAAAATAGCATGTAAAAATAAGGTGTTGTTTTAATTAAGTTTATGCTTTATTTTAATAGGTTTATGCGACAATGATTTTTTTCTGGAAACTATACCTCTGACAGGGATGCAGAGTTCATTTTGGTAAACATAAAAAGCAGAACTGGTAGCACATCATATCGCCACATGGAGGCTAGCAAATTAGACATAAGCCAGACAAAATCACAAGGAGAGCCATAAATAAAAGAGAGTCTTAATGTGATTTAAATACCGTGACTGAGTTGCATTCAGTATCTGCCTGGTCACCAAGTCCAATGCGACATCATCCTCTATAGAGATGTATTCTAGCAAAAGACTTCTGCATCCACCATCTGGCCCCAGACTAAGAACACATCTCACTGAATGACACATAACCCAGTGGGATGCACCAAATTTGCTTAACCATGAGCACATCATCTTCCCATAACAAAAGCTGCATATGACCCTAATTTTATATTCTGTAAACTGTGTTGTGGAAATTATTAAAACAACTGTCTTCGGGGTAGTCCTGTAAACATTCACTGATCTTTTTTCCTTTATTGAAGCCACAATTAAAAAAAAATACTGCAAATTTCAGTTAAAATTGAGAAGCCAGATATCTTTCAAAATGTATCCCTTATGTGGTAAAATAGAGAATAACGTTGTTTTAGTTAAGTAAAACTAAAGTACTGTTTCTAACTAGGTAATCTGACCTTCCAAACACAGGAGTTTGAGCAGAGAGTTCTAAAAATTAGAGTGTCTGTTCTCTGTCAGAACCTTCTGGGAAGAGTGTGTCAAATGAGCACTACTCAGGAGAAATTTCTAAGGTTTTAACTTAGTTTATACTTTAAACTGAGATTTCAGGCATGTTTCAAAATAAAGGCAATCACATCCTGTCTCTAAGATAGAGTCTACTGGGCGTCTTATATTCTGTATTATTTTGGAAATATTTTACACTTCAGGAGCAATGGTATGATTTTCCTAAATGGAAAATATTCTTTCTTTAGTACTTCTTTGGCATTCCTCAGAATGTTGGCTATTGGGCAAGAAGGAGATGATGATATCTCTTATTTCAAAAGCACCCTAAATATACAGAACCCTGTAGATACTAAGAAAAAATTGTGGTGGTCTATGGTACTCTTTCTGACAAAAATAGATGCTAAAGAAGGAGCATGATATGGAAATTGGAATAAAATTAAAAATAATCATTTTATTCAGCAAGTTCTATAAAACTATGACCCTTTATTGAAATAAAATGAGAAAACCTTGCTAAGAACTGAGCTGCAATTAATACAATGGATATATAAGCAATGTTTTTAGACAGCGGACTCTTCTCTTTTAATTTATTTTTTGTAGACATGGGGGTCTTGCTATGTTGCCCAGGCTGGTCTCAAACTCCTGGCCTCAAGCAATCTTCTTGCCTCAGCCTCCCAACGTGTTGAGATTATAGGCATGAGCCACCGCACCCAGCCTAGACAGACTCAAAAAGGAAGGAAAATAGTCTGATAAAAGCAAAGTTCAAAATGATATAGGAACAAAAAATGTTAGTAAATTTTATTGCCAATTTATTTCATGTAAACTGTTTATTAAAAACCAGAGTGAAAATGGTGCATATAACTGGTAAGGTAAGAAGCAATACAAGATTCTGGGGAAAGCCTACTTAAGCTGGATTTATTCAGGGCTACAGGCATTGATAACATGTCTCATACTGTGTTTCAAGAATTGACCTGAATTGTGGAACAAAATGATATTGAAGGGTTGTGAGGTGAATGAAGACTGCAAAACATTAATGCTCATTCAGATGTCTAGTCACTTGGACTTCCTACCCTGGAAAACCACTGAAACTGGTGTAGGAAAAAAGAAAACTCATTTAAAAGAGCAGTAGGCCGAGCCATGGCAGTTTTAACGTTTTTAAAGAACAAAGCCTATTCAGCCAGTCTCATACTGGGCCCTAAGCTTCTGTCTGGAATGTAAGCTCCACCCAGATCCAAATAGGAAGGGCCATTATGTGGAAGATGGTGATCAGCTGTTCTCTATCTCCCCTGCGTTCCAAACAATAAATGGATATAAGCCTCAGTGTGAGGGATTTGGGCAAGGAATGAGGGACAATCTTGTAAACTGAAGTGGGTCACCGAGTGAATCTTATTCTATGGAAGTCTCTTAAAAACTCATTACTACCCCCACAACATTTATTGTCTCTGTGACATGGGTAGCCCTGTAGTAAGAAATGTGATGAGCTACGCAAGAAATAGAATCCCCAACCTGGAGAATGATCAGTACAAACATCAAATAACAAGATAGAAGCACAAAAATACATAATGACACAAATAAGAGAGCAATATGTATATATCAATGTAATGACAGCATTTAGCTAATTAAACTGAAAATTTTCTCAGTGCTCTTGGAATAGTAAGGGAGTCTTCATTTTTAGCTTTATCAGTTGACACAATTTTGAATTGAGTCTTATTCTTATTGGCATCTCTGATCTGTATACAGTTTCTGGAAGAGCCTTCTCCTGGAGAGAATTTTCAAACAAACATTTGGCATCAATAGAATGTTTTTTAATCAAACTGTCTGTTTTCTATAGAACAGCCTTTGATTTCCAGAAGAGTCAAGCTGTCTTAGAGACTGAGAACCTTAGGGCATTAGACCAGCACCAAATATATTACAGTGAAGGCTGGGATTCCAGGGAACTAGGATGCCTAAGATTGAAGTACTTCTGCTGATGCAGATCCAGGAAGATATTAGTGGTATTTTAGATTAAAATTTTAAGACTTAAAACAACCTATTAACAACTGTACCTTCTTGTACTTTAAGAATCCTAGACTCAACATCAGTAAGAATAGCATTAAAGCAGTTTAGTCTGGGCCGAGCACAGTGGCTCACACCTATAATCCCCGCACTTAGGAGGTCAAGGCGGGTGGATCACTTGAGGCCAGGAGTTTGAGACCAGCCTGGCCAACATGGCAAAACCCCGTCCCTACTTAAAAATAAAAAAATTAGCCAGGCGTGGTGGTGTGCACCTGTAGTCCCAGCTACTCAGGAGGCTGAGGCAAGAGAACCACTTGAACCCGGAGGCGGAGGTTGCAGTGAGCTGAGATTGTGCCACTGCAGCCTGGGTGACAGAGTGAGACTGTCTCAAAAAACAACAAAAAAAAATTTAGTCCGATGAAATGGTATGCCAGTCAGTGTTTAACAACTGGTTTTCCAGTCAAGGATTGGAGGTGGTTATGTGCACAGGTACCTAATTTGTAGCATTTGCCAATTTCTATGATGTAAATGTTCTCGCTATGGCTGACTGCAAGCTACCAAAATGATGTCACCAAAAGCAGAGTTAGGAAGAAATGTGCACACTCACCTCTCATTACCCCAGCACACCAGTGGTCCTATGTCAAGTATACATAGAACACCAAAGTTCAGAATCATCACTCTGACTGTCATTCAGTGACAGCTACCATTGTCATTACCAAGTAGAGCTTCTCCCTCCCACGTTGTCACAAACTATAAAAGTGAACCAGCCGGGCGCGGTAGCTCATGCCTGTAATCCCAGCACTTTGGGAGGCCAAGGCGGGCAGATCACCTGAGGTTGGGAGTTCGAGACCAGCCTGACCAACATGGAGAAATCCCGTCTGTACTAAAAATACAAAATGAGCCAGGCTTGGTGACGCATGCCTGTAATTCCAGCTACACGGGAGGCTGAGGTAGAAGAATCGCTTGAACCTGGGAGGCAGAGGTTGCCGTGAGCCAGGATAGCACCATTGCACTCCAGGCTGGGCAAACCAAACGCAGGACTTCTCAGAGCTATGTTTTTTAAATCATAGAGACTAATATTTAGCAAAAAGATTCCCCCGTGATACTGCTCTTTGTAGTGTATCACCCAGGCCTTTAAATGTTCTGGTTGCTATAAACAGAAAAATCAGTTTACCAGTCAGCAGAAGAACTGATTCTTAGGAGCAGTAAGCCCAACCTTCAAAATAAAATAATTTGGATGTTTTATTTTGGATTTTAGTATTTGGGTGTTTAAAAAAACACATTGGGAAATACTACTTACCATTCAATAAAAGCCCGACTAGAAACATTTCACAGCCATTCCAGGATATTATTATTTGTCAATTTTTGAAAGAGTAGAACTTCCAGTTAACATGTCAGTTTATGGCCCACCTCCTATCTTCATTCTTGGACCTGCATGTATCTCTGTGACTACAGGAAACGTATCTCTCATATCTTCAGTCTTGATGTAAAGGAAACAAAAGTATTAACTTCTCCAGTGCCTGAATGCCCAAATGGCTGGTGTTCCTGCCTAGAAATCAAATATTGGGTAAGAACGGGAACCTCTAGTTGCCTTCACATTTACTTATGCATTTCTGCTTTCTGTATTTAAAAGACAAAACCATTTGGGAATTGCAAAAACTTCCCCTAAACCTTAGGAGAGAAAGCAGTGGATTATTAGGACATAGTCTTTCCCATAATGAGATGGCTAATATCCATACAAAACTAAGAATGGTGTTCATAATAATATTTTACCTTCATCCCAGTGAACTTGCACATGTTTACTCATTCATCTTCACAATAGTCCTCAGAGATGTCATTTTACAAATCGGGAAAGTGAGGCTCAGGAAAGCTAAAATCACCTGTTCTATGTCAAGTAACACATGTTGAATTTTGAATATTCATCTGATTACTAAATATCTGTTGCCTTCTCACTACACAATGCTGAATAACACTGGTAACATTGTTCAGTCTCAGACCCTCTACCAATGATTAGTACTGTGTTTATTCAGTACGTAGGTAATAGGTGCTTTCTGTGGTGAGGCATAATGGAATCTGCCAGGATGAATAAAACATCACCATTGTCCTAATACAGTTTTGTTGTTAGGCTGCTGTTTGTCTGGTTGGATGGCATTTCTTTTTTAGCTACTTATTTAATGTAAATAATCTGCTCAGTTACAGTTGATGAACACATGTCTAAGTCAATGAGTTTTACCAGTTTCATGTACATTCTGTACTTGCATTGCAATAAGAAATACCTGAGACTGGGTAATTTATAAAGAATAGAGGTGTAATTGGTTCTCGGTTCTGTGGGCTGTACGAGCATGGTGCTGGCATCTGCCTGACTTCTGGGGAGGCCTGAGGGAGCTTTTCCCATGGTGGAAGGCAAAGCAGGAGCAGCCACGTCACTTGGTGCCTGCTGGGTCACGATCCATCCTCATGACCCAGACACCTACCACTAGGCCCCACCTCCAACACTGGGGATTACATTTCAGCATGAGGTTTGGTCAGGGACAAATATCCAAAATATATCACTGCACGTCCAAGGTCATACTCAAGATTGATTTCTTCACGAAATTTTTCTCTGACACAGTTAACAACTGTGTGACCCAGTCTTCTTAATTGCCTTGAGTTAACAGTGCTATTTTGCATTGCTGTGAGCTAATGAATTAGATACATTGGCTGGTTCCGACTTGGTTGACATGAGCCACTGGCAAGATGACAGTGCAGAAGAAGGCAGGAAGAAGAAGGAGGAGGAGGAGGAAAGATCTTAGTTAAATCAACACTAAGATCTCAATCTTTGCTGCTGCCCAAGTAAGAAATGATGAAACGTACAGAGGGCCTCCTGATCATTCTCCTTAGTATCAACATTTTGATTCTCCCCTGATATAAAAAAAAAAATGGTAGAGAATGAGTCATGAACGATGTTATTCTGAAGCCACACAGGAAGACTTTCTGCAGATCCCCAGCACAATCCACCCTCTGTGATACTAAAAAATTGCTAAGATACTTTTTATAGCTAGAGTTGTGCACTGCATATATGGATGAAAGGAGTTACTAAGGGAATCTTAACTGCTTTGGTGATGGAGACTGATGATGGAACTTGCAGACCAACGAACTTTGAATTTGACACACAATGAAGCAGTGGCTCTCTTTGATGGCAAGGGATATATTGACAATTTAGGTGTTCCTCTGTTCCTCTAAGACATTTATCCACCGTAGATTTTTTTTTTTTTTTTTGAGACAGAGTTTCACTCTTGTCACCCAGGCTGTAGTGTAGTGGTGTGATCTTGGCTCACTGCAACCTCCGCTTCCTGGGTTCAAGTGATTCTCCTGCCTCAGCCTCCCAAGTGGCTGGGACTACAGGCGCGTGCCACCACACCCGACTAATTTTTGTAATTTTTTTTAGTAGAGATAGGGTTTCACCATATTACCCAGACTGATCTCGAGCTCCTGACCTCAGACGACCCACCCACTTTGTCCTCCCAAAGTGCTGGGATTGGATTACAGGCGTGAGCCAACATGCCCTGCCCCCTGCAGATCTTTAGTGGATGCTGTTAGGAAGTAAGAAGCTCTACAAAGGAGTCAGATCACATCACAAAAAAGACTGCCTCACTAGAGGTTTTCCGAGGCAAACCCTTTCCCTCAAATTCTGAATGTGTGGTCAGGCCTGGGCCACTGCCAGGGTGTGGAGGTGTAGATTTGTGTTTTCTAAACACTGGGACAGCCAGACCTGGAACCACAGTTCTGTATTTCTCATATGCCAAGTTTTATAAATGGAAGCCAGACCAAGAGGCATGGTTTGTGTATAGAACCACCAGATGCGAGCATATGTGGAATGAAAGAGTGTTTATATCCTCTGAAAGGTGGATGCTGGTTCTAAGTCATCTTAGTTTATAAAGGATACCTTCTAAAACATCTCAGCTCAATGATCAAGAAGGAAATGAAAGAAGAGCTGCTCGCTTCTAATGGTGGATACCGCTTTTTTAGGCTTGAAAGGTGGTGTGATTTGGTGACATTTCTGAACTACTAAAACCAATGTATTTATAAACTATTTCTAGGAGAGATTGAGATAATCATTAAACTACGATGGGGTGAGGCAGGGAAAGGGGCGCAGAGATCTTAATAAAAATTAAATATTATGTTGGGGAGAACTAAAGAAAAAGCATCAAAGGATAAGTAGAAATACAGAACTAAACTGGGTGTTTATACCAACACCCCTTTATCTAAGGAGAGAACATCACTTCCTATTCACAATATAATTAGGTGAAATTATATGAAGTTGCTGATATTCAACCGTCTTTGACCTAAAAATGTTCATGGAAAATGGTTCAATTTAAACTAGAAACTATTGGAAACAAGGTAGATTTATAAAATATGTAAAAAGCACACTAAAATTATCCCTTGGCTTACTAAAAGTGAATGCTAGAAAAACAATAACCCAAAATAAATTATTTTTTAATGATAGAGTCAACTCATTAACTCTACATACTTATGGATTTTTGGTCCGAAGTACTGCATATGCCCAGGGATGATTTGAGGAAACAGCAGGTTTAGAGAGAAAGCAAGTTTAGTTAAGCAAGCATTTTGTATTAATCTCAAAGAAATGTAACACCAAGCAGTGTGTTCTATTTTTCAGAATCTAGAGGAAGATAACTGTAGAAAAGATGCACATGCTGGCGAATATCAGTGTCTTCCTGCACTCATGGTACAGAACCTCCTCAAGCTATGGAATCTCATCCACAGTGTAACCTTGACCTGTGATAGCACCCACAGTCCACCACCACCCTACAGCAGGGGAGATAATGTGTTTCTGTGAGCAAACAGGTGTTGGACCTGGCTGTGACAGCCTCGCTCTGGCCCATCCAGGCACAGGTGGGATGTGAACTCTGTCTGAGGAGGGCCCGTTGGCATGTTAGACCTGCCAGTGCTCATTTATGGTTTCTTGGTCATTTGAGGCCAGCTGTCTGTTTACTAACAGATCTTAAAAGGCCATAGAGTACTTTTTGGTTGTAAACATAGGAGGAAAGTAGGCCAGACTTTCGGAAGGAATATTGAGTAAAAATGTGACATTTTTTTCCTTATTAAATTTAAGAGTAATCTGATGTATAAAGGGGGAGGCAAAATAATATATTTCTAGAATTTTTATGGGGTAAAAAGGGAAAGAGAAACTATCAAGTTTTCCCAAAATTTTGGGCAAGTATTATGGGGATAAACCAATTCTTTAGTATAGTTTTGATCAAGAAATAAGCATTTATGAGGGACTTGAGAGTTTGCAATGCTTTTTCATACACAACCATCCTCATAGGGCTTCTATGACATGGGTATCATTTTCTTGATCTTATAGAAAAAGAAACCAAGGCCTCTTCCTAAAAGTTTAGTGACTTCTCCACGGTCATAATTAGTAAGCCAAAGAGAGATGTTCCAGATGTAAGTTTTACTGAGGTTTATTGCATGGTAGAAGGAAAAGATCCATGCTTTGGCATCATACATACCTAGGTTTGATGTCTAATACTGTTTTTTATTGTGTTACTTCATTTCTTAATCTCAAATTATCCTCTCTTACCTTCAGTTTCATCATGTGCAAAATGGCAATGATAATCCCTTTTTAAGAAAGTTGTGGGCCGGGTGCGGTGGCTCACGCTTGTAATCCCAGCACTTTGGGAGGCCGAGGCGGGCGGATCACGAGGTCAGGAGATCGAGACCACGGTGAAACCCCATCTCTACTAAAAATACAAAAAAATTAGCCGGGCGTGGTGGTGGGCGCCTGTAGTCCCAGCTACTCAGAGAGGCTGAGGCAGGAGAATGGCGTGAACCCGGGAGGCGGAGTTTGCAGTGAGCCAAAATTGCGCCACTGCACTCCAGCCTGGGCGACAGAGTGAGACTCCGTCTCAAAAAAAAAAAAAAAAAGAAAGTTGTGAAGATTAAAGGTAATATAGAGAAAGTACATAAATCGTAGGTACTCAAAAGATGATAAATTTATAAAAATTTAAAACATCTTCTCTTCTAAAGTCAACATTAAGAAAATGCAAAGGCAAGCCACAGACTGGGAGAATACATGTCTTCAAATACATATTTCTTTAAAAAAGACTTGTATCTGGAATAAAAAAAGAGCAAAAATTTGAACAAATGAAGATATATAAAAGAAGATACGTAAGTGGACAATAGTCATATGAAAAGATATTCAATATCATTAATCAGGGCAATGCAAATTAAAACCACCACTTTGTTCCAATTATCGATTGTGTGACAAACCAGCTCCAAATATAGTGGTTTGAAAACAATGACAACATTTATTTTACCAACATACTTGGAAACTAGTATGGCCTTAGGAGGGACAGCTCACCTCTGCTCCATTAGGCATTAGCTGAGGCCACTTAAATGCTGGGGCTGAAATTATCTGAAAGCTCATTCACTCATTTGTCTGGCAGTTGATGCTAGCCATCAGCTAGGATGATAACTGGGGTCGTTAGCTGAACACTTGCACATGGCCTCTCTGTATAGCCTGGGATTCTTCTCAGCATGGCCAGATTCCAAGAGCAAGCATCCCAAGAGAGAGAACTAAGTAAAAATGCTATCACCTTTTAAAATCTAGCCTCAGAAGTTGAAGTCATACATCAACATTCTGTCTTATTCTATTCATTAAAATCAAGTCACTAAAGCTGGCCCATATTTAAGGGGAGAGGAAGAGTGTCAAAGAATTTGCAAACATGTTTATAGCAATCACAGTCTGTCGCACATTATTTACATTCCTGCTTCATGCAGAACATATTCAAACCTCCCTAAAGACTCTTAACAGTATCAGAACCAGGTTCAAGATCAAAGATTTCACCATCTAAATCAGATCCAGAGGCAGCTGAGGCTCCTTGGATGTGGTTCCCTAAGTACAGCTCCTGAAGTACAGTTCTTGATGTGAAGACCTGTGAACTACAAAGATATCTTCTCTCCCCTCCCTCAGCATACAATAGTGGGGCACGAAAACTGCTTTAGATCCATTCAAAAAGGTGGAAAACGAAGTATGCAGAAGTTATTGCTCCATAGACTTTTAAAAATCTGGCAGGGCACATGTTGCCAGTTTCTTGATTAGTGCTTAGTCCTACTGCCTGGGAATGATTCCCTACAGCTCTTGGCTCTTCCCTCTGGGCTTTTTGTCATCTTTTCTTGAATTTGAGAGTCATCTTTCCCTGCATGTAAGAAATGGTGTATGAGGCTACCAAGTAGATTTCTCAGCCTGCTTCCTGAACTTAGTAGTTTTGACAGCCAAAACTTTCCTATCATTTTGTAGTGTCTCAGTCTCTTTCAGTTCAAGCTGGCAGTGTTTGCTGATACAATTTTCTTAAAAACTTTGTTGGTTTTCTATGAGTCTTATCGAGATTCAATCCATTAGACAAAAGCTGCACTCACAAGTCTTGTCAAGATAAGTTATTCTTCTTGGGCTTCCTACAAGGTTCTGTGGGACAACAACCATAAGATCCTTAGGAGCCCTATTGTTTAATAGAGAGGATCTGTAAGGCATACTCTTAAGAGGCACCATCTTAAATCTTTCTAAAGTCTTACCAAAAGTCTTACAGTCATATGTTGGACTGCAATTATATACCATGTTTTCCTAACAGCACTCCTAGATTTGAACTCTGTCCCAAATCCATTTCTTAATTTTAGCAACATTTGCCATCTGGGAAAGCTGGCAACAAGAGACAGTTTTCTTTTCCAAACCAACAAGCGCTTGTTAGTTTATATTTAACAGTTGTTCTTCAGCACTTCTTTCTCCTTTTGCTTTTACTGTAAGCAGCCAAAAGGACCTAAATAAGAAACTGAACATTTTGCCTGGAAATCTTCTTAGCTAGAACATCCAGTTCATTGTGTAAATTTCCTAGTTTTCATGTTATTTAAACAAACAATGAAGCTCAACTTTCATTACCATGTAATAATGGTCCCCTTCTCTCCAGTTTCCAATAACATTTTTCAAGTTCCTGTAATCCCAACAGCCTCCTTGAGGGCCATCAAGTTTCTACCAAGAGTATCTTTAAGACCATTTTGACTTTAATTAACAATCCGTTTGAGGTCCTTCAGCTTCCACCCAAAGCCAGTACCTATAATTGAGATTTTGGATTACAGCAGCACACCTCTTCTAGGTACCCGACAGTGATGGTTAATACTGAGGGTCAAGTTGATTGCATGGAAGGATGCAAAGTATTGATCCTGGGTGTGTCTGTGAGGGTGTTGCCAAAGGAGATTAACATTTGAGTCAGTGGGCTGGGGAAGCCAGACCCACCCTTAGTCTGGTGGGCACAATCTAATCAGCTGCCAGTGAATATAAAGCAGGCAGAAAAATGTGAAAAGGAGATACTGGCCTAGGCTCCCAGCCTACATCTTTCTCCCATGCCAGATGCTTCCTGCCCTCAAACATCGGACTCCCAAGTTCTTCAGTTTTGAGACTCGGACTGGCTCTCCTTGCTCCTCAGCTTGCAGACGGCCTATTGTGGGACCTTGTGATCGTGTAAGTTAATACTTAATAAGCTCCTATATTAGTTCTATCCCTCTAGGGAACCCTGAGTAATACACTGACTATATTCCAATTACCTATTTACCTATTGCTGTATTTTAAAGCACTCCAAAACTTAATAGTGTAAAACAATAACATTGAGTTTATCCATGAAACTGCAACTTGAGCAGGGCTCAATAGGGGTATACTTATCCCTACTCCACTTAGCTAGGACTACTTAATGGAAAGGGACTAGAATCCACTGAAGGCTCATTCACTCATATGTCTGGTAGTTAATACTGGCCATTAGCTTAGACTGTAGCTGGGCTGTTATCTCAAACACAATCATGTAGCCTATCCATATATTCTGGGCATTCTTCCAAAATGATGGCTGTCACCATTTGTCACTTATTCCAAGGATAAGTGTTTCAAGAGAGAGCCAGGTGGAAATTGCATCACCTTTTTCAACCTAACCTTGGAAGACATTCGGCATTACTTCTGCTGCATCTAATCATTAAAAGTTTTTCACTAAGGAGTGATGTCAGATGAGAAACTCTGAAATTTCACCCCTCCAAAAAAGCAGTGTAAAAACTGACAAAAACTGTCTGAATCAACTTTTTCAGAACTCGAGAAATAAACTAAAGGTTTGAAGCAACCTGAGGAATGCCTATTAAGAAAAACAGCTTAATCTCGGCAATAACGGTGAGCTTGGTGGCATTTTAATATAGCTTGCTCCCATTCCCACTCCCCAACTCAGCAGTTGCCTTAAAAATAACAGTCCACAATCCAGGCACCTGAGGAAGCAGAATGGGTTTCATTCACAAAGAATTATTTGACCTGTCTGGTGGCTTCCTGGAAGATCAGCCAGAAAGGCTTCTCTTTATTTAACTTGACTCAGAACTTGTCCAGTGCTAAAGCTGCCACACGAGTGGCATTTATTGAAACATTTACAGGCAAATGTTTCAGTTGCTGCTGGCAGGGATGATGGATAACAGTTGGGGCAAACAGTAGACTAATGAAAAAGTTTGAGAGAAAAGGCTGGGGAAAGATGTTCATATGGGCTTTGAAAAACAACATATTTCTTGGACTCTAGATGGCCACACACATGGCATAGGGCTCTGTGCATGCTAGGGAAAGCACCAAGAAGGCCCTAGGCTATCACCTCTGGCTGACCTTGAGGCTCTGCACAAGCAGAAAGTGAAGGCTAAGGCAGAGTTGTAACTGCCTGCCTGAGTGCTGAAGATGTGCCCCAATATACACACAAAGCTCCTCAGCAAAGACAGATATTTTTTTGGCTCAAGGCATTTAAGGAAATTTCAGTGCAATTATTAGCTGACCACTCAATTAACCAAACAGAGACTGCAGTGACATCACACAACAGAGAATATAGCTTTATGGGACTGGTTCAGAAAAGTTGCCAAACAATAACTACTACCATAATAAGCAACAATGAACCCTGAGGAAAATGAGAAAATCTGATTCCCTGACTTGCCATATTATATTATTTAATATGCCCAGTTTCAACAAAAACTTACAAGACATAAAAAGAAACAAGAAAGAATGGCCCACACTCAGGATAAAAGTAATCAGTAGGAAATGTCCAGAAGAGGCTCAGATGTTGGACTTTCTGGGCAAAAACTTCAAATCAGCTATTTTGAATATATTCAGAGGAGACTACATTTAAAGAACTAAAGTATGAGAATGATGTCTCACAAATAGAGACTATCAATAAAGAAACAGAAATTATAAAAAGAAAAATAGAAATTGATGGAGTTGAAAAGTACAATAACTGAATGAAAAATTTGCTAGAAGTGCTCAACAACAGATATGATTTAGCAGAAAGAGATTATAAAAGAATAGATCAAGTGAGATTATCTAAGCTGAGAAAGAGAAAGAAAAAAATTTAAGAAAAGCAAGTAGTCTCAGAGACCTGGGGTACACCATAAAGCATAACAATATAAGCATAATGGAAGTTCTAGAAGCAGAGAGAAGTGAAAGAAAAGGGCAGAAAGAATATTAGATAATTTAATACTCAATCATTGCCCAAAATTGATGAAAAACGTAATCTACACTTCCAAAAAATTCAACAAACTCCAAGTTGGATAAACTCAAAGAGATTTATACCTAGACATATAATCAAACTGTCAAAAGCCAAAGCCAAAGAGAAAAATCTTGAAAGCAGCAAAAGCAACTCATCACATACAAGACAGCTGCTATAAGATTAACAGCTGATTTATCCTCAGAAACTATGGAGGCCAGAAGGCAGTGTGATGTGATTACCTAGTCAAAGTACTGAAAGAAAAAACCTGTCATCAACTAAAAATTCTATATCTAGCAAAACTATCCATCAAAAATGAAGGAGAAATTAAGATATTCCCAGATAAACAAAACAGAGAGTATGTTGCTATCAGACTTTCCCTACAACAAGTGCTAAAGGGAGGTTTTTAGCAGAATAGATAAAAAAAGACATGATCCAGCTATATGCCGTGTATAGGAGACTCATTTTAGAATCATATATACAAATAGGTTAAGAGTAAAAGAATAGAAAAAGATATTCTATATAAACAGTAACTAAAAGCTGGAGTGGAGTACTGAGACACAATAAATGTTAAAACAAATGTTACTAGAGGCAAAGAAGGATGAAATATTAAGGCATCAAGAATATATGACAATTCTGGCTGGGTGCAGTGGCTCACACTTGTAATCCCAGCACTTTGGGAGGCCGAGGCGGGTGGATCACGAGGTCAAGAGATCGAGACCATGGTGAAACCCCATCTCTACTAAAAATACAAAAAATTAGCCGAGTGTGGTGGCGGGCGCCTGTAGTCCCAGCTACTTGGAGAGGCTGAGGCAGGAGAATGGCATGAACCCGGGAGGCGGAGCTTGCAGTGAGCCGAGATTGCGCCACTGCACTCCAGCCTGGGTGACAGAGTGAGACTCTGTCTCAAAAAAAAAAAAAAAAAAAAAAAAGAATATATGACAATTCTAAGTGTATATAACATATACAACAGAACCCCAAAATACATGAAGCACAAAATGACAGAATGGAGAAATAGTTCAGAAATGTCAAAAATTAGAAACTTCAGTACACCACTTTCAGTAATGCATAAACAACTAGGCAGAAGATCAGCAAGGAAATAGAAGCCTTGAACAACATTATAAGCTATCTATACCTAACACATCTAAAGAAAACCCTACTCAACAATAATAGAATACACATTCTTCTCAACTGCACATGGAACATTCTTCAGGATAGAACATATGTTAGACCATAAACAAGCCTCAATAAAATTTAAAAAATTAAAATCATACATAGTATTTTTTCCAACAACAAAGGAATGAAATTAGAAATCAATAATAGGGGCTGGGTGCAGTGGCTCACGCCTGTAATCCCAGCACTTTGGGAGGCCGAGGTGAGTGGATCACCTGAGGTCAGGAGTTCGAGACAAGCCTGGCCAACATGGGGAAACCCCATCTCTACTAAAAATGCAAAAATTAGCCAGGTGTGGTGGCAGGTGCTTGTAATCCCAGCTACTCGGGAGGCTGAGGAAGGAGAATCGCTTGAACTCGTGAGGCGGCAGAGGTTGCAGTGATCTGAGATTGTGCCACTGCACTCCAGCCTGGGTGACAAGGGTGAAACTCTGTCTCAAAAAAACAAAAAACAAAAAACAAAAAAAAAACAGCAACAAATCCATAATAGGAAGAAAACTGAGAAATTCTAATATATGTAAATTGCACTTCTGAGTAATTAAGGGGTCAAAGAAAACCAACATAACTAAAAGCTGGTTCTCTCAAAAAAAAAAAAAAAATCAACAAAATTGACAAATCTCTAGATAGACCAAAGAAAAGAAGAGAGTAGACTCAAGTTACTAAAATCAGAAATGAAAGAGGGAACATTTCTACTGGCCTTACAGATAAAAAGGAGTATAAGGGAATACTATAGATAATTGTATGCCAACATATTAGGTAACTAGATGAATTGTATTAATTTCTAGAAACACACAAAATACCAAATCTGATTCAGGAAGAAATAGAAAACATGAATAGACCTACAATGAAGAGATTGCATTAGTAATCAAGAAACACTGTCAACAAAGAAAAGTCGAGGATCAGATGGCTTCCCTATTGAATTCTCCTGAACATTTAAAGAATACTTGACACCAATTCTTCTCAAATTCTCTTAAAAAAATAGAAGAGGAGGGAATGCTTCATAACTCATTCTGTGAGGCCAATATTACATTGATACCGAGGCCAATATTACATTGATACCAAGGCCAGACATCTTAAGAAAACTACAGACCAATATCCCTTGTAAATAGAGATGCAAAAATCCTCAACAAAATACTTCCAAACCAAATTGAGCAGTGTAGAAAGAGGATTGCACATTATGACCAAGTGGAATTTATCCCAGGAATGGAAAGTTGATTCAAAATATGAAAATCAATATATCACACCATATTAATAGAATTAAGGGGAAAAACACATAAACATCTCAATAGATGCAGGAAATACCATTTGGCAAAATCCAACATTCTTTCACGATAAAACATTCAACAAACTAGAAATATAGGGGATCTTCCTCAACTTGGTAAAGGGCATCAATGAAAAACCCTCAGTCAACATCGTATTTAATGGTGAAAGACTGAACACTTTCCCCCTAAGATCAGGAACAAGTCAAGGATGTCTGGTCTCACTGCTTCCATTCAATATTGTACTGCATTAGTGAAGAAAATAAAAGAGACATCTTGATTGGGAAGAAAAAGGTAAAACAATCTCTATTTGCAAATGGCATAATCTTATATAGGTAGAAAGCCTTAAAAAACCTACAAAAAGGCCGGGTGCGGTGGCTCACGCTTGTAATCCCAGCACTTTGGGAGGCCAAGGCGGGTGGATCACGAGGTCAGGAGATCGAGACCACGGTGAAACCCCATCTCTACTAAAAAATACAACAAAAAAAAATTAGCCGGGTGTGGTGGCGGGCGCCTGTAGTCCCAGCTACTAGGAGGCTGAGGCAGGAGAATGGTGTGAACCCGGGAGGTGGAGCTTGCAGTGAGCCGAGATTGCGCCACTGCACTCCAGCCCGGGCGACAGAGCGAGACTCTGTCTCAAAAAAAAAAACAAAAAAAAAAACCTACAAAAAACTATTAGAGCTAATTAGTATCAGCAAAGTTGCAGGATATGAGATTAATATACAAAAATCAGTTGTATTTCTATAAATTAGCAATGAAAAATCAGAAAATGAAATGAAAACAGTTTCATTTACAATAGCACCAACAAACATAAAATTCTTAATAATAAATTTAACCAAAGAAGGTAAGATTTATATACTGAAAACCACAGCACATCATTGAAAGAAATTAAGAAGACCTGGCCGGGTGTGGTGGTTCATGCCTGTAATCCCAGCACTTTGGGAGGCCAAGATAGGTGGATCACGAGGTCAGGAGATCGAGTCCATCCTGGCCAACATGGTGAAACCCTGTCTCTACTAAAAATACAAAAAAATTAGCCGGGCGTGGTGGTGGGCGCCCGTAGTCCCAGCTACTCGGGAGACTGAGGCAGGAGAATGGCATGAACCCAGGAGGCGGAGCTTGCAGTGAGTCAAGATGGCACCTCTGCACTCCAGCCTGGGTGACAGAGCGAGACTCCATCAAAAAAAAAAGAAGATCTAAATAAATGGAAAGATATCCTGTGTTCTTGGATTGCAAAATATTGTTTAGATGAAAGAACTCCCCAAATTGATCTACAAATTCAATGCAATTCTCTATGAAAATTCCAGTGGCTTTCTTTTGAAGAAATGGAAAAGCTGGGTTCTAAAATTTATATGGAAATGTAAGGAACCCTGAATAGCCTAACAGTTTTTTTTAGAAGAACATAATTGGAGACACACAGTTCCCAATTTCAAAACTTACTGCAGCAATCAACACAGAGTGGTACTGGTATAAGGATAGACATATAAATCCATGGAATAGAATTGAGAGTTCAGAAAGAAACCCATACATAGATTTTTCAGTAAGGGTGCCAAGACCATTCAATGGACAAAGAACAGTCTTTTCAACAAATGGTGTAGGAATAACTAGCTATCCTAGTACAAAATGCAAAAGGATGAATTTGGACCACTGTCTCACACCATATAGAAAAATTAACTCAAAATAAATCAACAATCTAAATTTTGTCAGAGCTAAAACTTTTAAAACTCTTAAAGGGAAACAAATGTAAATTTTTTGGGTTTTAGACTTAGGCAACAGTTTCTTACATATGACAACGAAACATAAGCAATAAAAGAAAGAAAAGGTAATTGGACTTCACCGAAATTAAAAGTTTTGCATCCAAAGACACTATCAAGAATGTGAAAAAACAATCTACAGAATGGAAGAAAATGTCTGCAAATGATATATCTGATAAGGATCTGGTGTCCAGAACATATAAAGAACTCTTACACTTCAATAATAAACAACCCAATTTTAAAACAGGCAAGGAGTTTGAATAGACATTTCTCCAAAAATATATACAAATGGCCAATAAGCACATTAAAAGATGTTCAACATCATGTCAGTAGGGAAACACAAGCCAAAACCACAATGAGAAATACTTTACACCCACTAGGATGGATATATAAAAAATACAGACACTAAAAGTATTGCCAAGGATGTGGAGAAATTGGAACCTGCATATATTGCTGGTGGGATTGTAAATTAGTGCAGCCACTTTGGAAAAGTTTGGCAGTTCCTCAAAAAGGAAGAAATGAAAACATATTCACACAAAAATTTGTACATGAATTTTCATACTAGCATTATTCAAAATAGCCCCAAAGTGGAAACAACCAAATATACATCAAATGGTGAATGAGTAAACAAATTGTGGTGTATCTGTGCAATGAAATAATATCCACAAGAAGGAATCAAGTATTGATGCATGCTGACAAAGCAAAACTCTGTCTCAAAAAAAAAAAAAAAAAAAAGAAAAGTAGAATCAGGCCTTATTCCCAATCTTAAGAAGAAAGCATTCAACATATTACCATTGTGCATAATGTTTAGTTGTTTGTTTTTCATAGAGGCCATAGCTCTAGTCTGCTGAAAGTTTTTATTATTAATGGGTATTAAATTTTATCAAATGTGGCTGAGCGTAGTGGCTCATGCCTGTAACCCCAGCAGTTTGGGAGGCTGAGGTGGGTGGATCACCTGAGATCAGGAGTTTGAGATCAGCCTAGCCAACGTGCTGAAATCCCATCTCTACTAAAAATACAAAAATTTGCCGGTCCTGGTGGCGGGCACCTGTAGCCCTTGCTACTTGGAGGCTGAGGCAGGAGAACTGCTTGAGCCTAGCAGATGGAAGTTGCAGCAAGCTGAGATTGTGCCACTGCACTCCAGCCTGGGCGACAGACCGACAGTCCATCTCAAAAAAAAAAATTATTAAATGCTTTTTCTGTATTTATTGAGATGTTCAAATGATTTTTCTCCTTTATTAATATGTTGAATTTCATTGATTTTCAAATGACAGAGACTAACTTGAATTTCTCATATAAACTACACTTGATTATTATATACATCCTTTTTATATATTGCTAGGTTTGATTTGTTAATATTTTTAGTGAGTTTTGCATCTAGGTTCATAGGTGATATATGGTTTATATTTTATGTCTTTGTATTGTCTTTTAAAGCTTTTGTATCAAGGTTATGCTGGTTTTATCAAAGAAGCATGGAAATGGTTTCTCCCCTTTTTTTTTCTTTTGAGACAGAGTCTCGCTCTATTGCCCAGGCTGGAATGCAGTGGCGTGAACTTGGCTCACTGCAATCTCTGCCTCCTGAGCTCAAGCAATTCTCATGCCTCAGCCTCCTGAGTAGCTGGGACTACAGGCGCCTGCCAACAGGACTGGCTAATTTTTGTATTTTTGATAGAGATGGGGTTTCGCCATGTTGGCCAAGCTGGTCTTGAACTCTCAACCTCCAGTGATCCACCAGCCTGGGCATCCCAAAGTGCTAGGATTACAGGCATGAGCCATCATGCCTGGCCTCTTCTCCCCTATTTTAAGGCTGATGTCATTACTACTCTTAAGATTTTATGGAATTCGCCAGTGGCACTAACTGGGCCTGGAGTTTTGTTGTTGTTATTGTTCTAATGATGGATTTAACTTCTTGGATAGATATAGGGCTATTCAATTTTTCTATTTACTTATATGGCAGTTTTGATGAGGTTTTAGGAGATTTGTTGTTGTTTTTGTTTTAGAGACAGGGTCTTGCTCTGTTGCCCAGGCCGGAATGCAGTGGCACAATCATAGCTCACTGCAGCCTTGAACTCCTGGGCTCAAGCAATCTTTCCACCTCAGCCACCAGAGTAGCTAGAACTTCAGGCATGTGCCACCGTGCCTAGGTAATTGTTAAATTTTTCACACAGATGGGGTCTTGCTATGTTGCCGAGGCTGGTCTCGAACTTCTGTCCTCAACCGATGTCCCCTGGCCTCAGCCTCCTAAAGTACTAGAATTACAGGTGTGAGCCAACATGTCCCACTGACAAATTTTGCTTTTTAAAGAAATTTGTGGCCCATATCAGTGGCTCACGCCTATAATCCTAGCACTCAGAGAGACTGAGGCAAGATCAGTTGACCCCAGGAGTTTGAGACCAGCCAGGGCAACATAGGGAGACCCTGTCTCTACCAAAATAATAATAATAATAATAAAAGAAGAAGAAGAAGAAAGAAGATGGAAGAGGAGGAGGAGGAAGAAAAGGGGGATAAAAGATGAAGAAATCGTGTTGTTCAAAAAAGATGAAGATATCCTTGTTCAAGGGTCAGCTATATAAAGGCATAAGGGTTGCTCATATATTTCATTATTGTCCATTTGATGGTTGGAGGATCTGTGGTGATTCCCCTCTTTCATTTCTGGTATTTTTAGTTTGTGTTTTCTCTTTTTTATTGGTAAGTTTAGCTAGAGGATTATCGGTTCTTCAAAATCTTTTCAAAGAACCAAATTTTGGCTTTGTTAAATTCCTCTATTGTTTTATTTTTCTATGTTATTGACTTCTGCTTTTGTCTTTGTTTTCTTCATTATTTCCTAAATGAAACTACTTACTATAGATTTAATTTGCTAATTTTTCCCCAGTTTCTTCCTTTCTTTTGTTTTTTGTTCTTTTTTTCTTTTTAGACAGAGTCTAGCTCTGTCACCAGGCTGGAGTGCAGTGACAGTATCTTGGCTCACTGCAACTTCCAACCCCCTGGTTCAAGTGATTCTCCTGCCTTAGCCTCTGGAGTAGCTGGGATTACAGGCTCATGCTGCCATGCCTGGCTAATTTTTTTTTTTTTGGTATTTTAGTAGAGACAGGGGGTTTCGCCATGTTGCCCAGGCTGGTTTCGAACTCC
The DNA here is from genome assembly GCF_028878055.3 of Symphalangus syndactylus. Taxonomy (NCBI): domain Eukaryota; kingdom Metazoa; phylum Chordata; class Mammalia; order Primates; family Hylobatidae; genus Symphalangus; species Symphalangus syndactylus. The sequence continues at coordinate 44,548,255 of NC_072441.2, read as the reverse complement.
TGAGCTCAGGCAATCCGCCCACCTCGGCCTCCCAAAGTGTTGGGATTACAGGCATGAGCCACAGAGCCCAGGCTTTTTCCCAGTTTCTTAATGGGGAAACTTAGATAATTGATTTTCGATCTTTTTGAAATTATTGGCTGGGTGGGGTGGCTCACGCCTGTAATCCCAGCACTTTGGGAGGCCAAGGTGGGTGGATCACCTGAGGTCAGGAGTTTGAGACCAGCCTGGCCAACATGGTGAAAATCTGTCTCTACTAAAAATGAAAAAATTAGCCCGGTGTGGTGGTGGGTGCCTGTAATCCCAGCTACTGGGGAGGCTGAGGCAGAAGAATCGCTTGAACCCAGGAGGCAGAGGTTGCAGTGAGCCAAGATAGAGCCACTGTACTCCAGCTTGGGCAACAAGAGCAAGACTCTATCTCAAAAATAATAATAATAATAAATAAATAAAATAATAATTTGGTTCAAAATATTTTTAATTTTCCTTATGATTTCTTCTTTGACCCATAGATTAATAGAAGTATGTTATTTAATTTCCAAAGATTTGGGGGAATTTTAAAATTATCTTACTATTATTCATTTCTTATTTCATTCTCTTGTGGTCAGAAAACTTACTTTGTGTAATTTCAGTCTATTCAAATTTATTGAGACCTATTTTGTGGCCCAACATGATAGTCTATCTTGGTGAACAATTTATGTGCCCTTGAAAATAATGTATATTATATTGTTGGATGTAGTGTGATATGGTTTGGCTATGTCCCCACCAAAATCTCAACTTGAATTGTATCTCCCAGAGTTATCATGTGTTATGGGAGGGACCCAGGGGGAGGTAACTGAATCATGAGAGCCTGTCTTTCCTATGCTATTCTCGTGATAGTGAGTAAGTCTCATGAGAGTTGATGGGTTTATCAGGGGTTTCTGCTTTTACTTCTTCCTCATTTTCTCTTGCCACCGCTATGTAAGAAGTACCTTTCACCTCCTGCCATGATTCTAAGTCCTCCCCAGCCATGTGGAACTGTAAGTTCAATTAAACCTCTTTTTCTTTCCAGTCATGGGTATATCTTTATTAGCAGCGTGAAAACAAACTAATACAGTAAATTGGTACCAGTAGAGTGGGGCGTTGCTGAAAAATACCCAAAAATGTGGAAGCGACTTTGGAGCTGGGTAATAGGCGGAGGTTGGAACAGTTTGGAGGGCTCAGAAGAAAAAAGAAAAATGTGGGAAAGTTTGGAACTTCCTAGAGACTTGTTGAATGGCTTTGCCCAAAATGCTGATAGCGACATGGACAATAAAATCCAGGCTGCGGTGGTCTCAGATGGAAATGAGGAACTTGATGGGAACTGGAGCAAAGGTGACTCTTGTTATGTTTTAGCAAAGAGACTGGTGGCATTTTGCCCCTGCCCTAGAGATCTATGGAACTTTGAACTTGAGAGACATGATTTAGGGTATCTGGTGGAAGAAATTTCTAAGCAGCAAAGCATTCAAGAGGTGACTTGGGTGCTGTTAAAAGCCTTCCATTTTAAAATGGAAACAGAGCATAAAAGTTCAGAAAATTTGCAGCCTGACAATGCAGTAGAAAAGAAAAACCCATTTTTTGAGGATAAATTTAAGCTGGCTGCAGAAATTTGCGTAAGTAGCAAGAAGCCTAATGTTAATCCCCAAGACTATGTGGGAAATGTCTTCAGGCCATGTCAGAAACCTTCCCAGCAGTCCCTCTCATTACAGTCCTGGAGACCCAGGAGGAAAAAGTGGTTTCGTGGGCTGGGCCCAGGGTCCCTGTGCTGTGTGCAGCCTAGGGACTTGGTGCCCTGTGTCCCAGCCACTCCAGCCATGGCTGAAAGGGGCCAAAATACAGAGCTCAGGCTGTGGCTTCAGTGGGTGGAAGCCTTAAGCCTTGGCAGCTTCCATGTGGTATTGAGCCTGCAGGTGTGCAGAAGTCAAGAATTGAGGTTTGGGAACCTCCGCCTAGATTTCGGAGATGTATGGCAACTCCTGGATGCCCAGGCAAAAGTTTGCTGCAGGGGTGGGGCCCTCATGGAGAACCTCTGCAAGGATAGTGCAGAAGGGAAATGTGGGGTTGGAGCCTCCACACGGAGTCCCTACTGGGGCACTGCCTAGTGAAGCTGTGAGAAGAAGACCGCCATCCTCCAGACCCCAGAATGGTAGATCCACTGACAGCTTGCACCGCCCACTTGGAAAAGCCACAGACACTCAATGCCAGCCCATGAAAGCAGCCAGGAGGAGGCTGTACCCTGCAAAGTCACAGGGACAGAGTTGCCCAAGACCATTGGAATTCACCTCTTGCATCCGCGTGACCTGGATGTGAGACCTGGAGTCAAAGGAGATCATTTTGGAGCTTTAAAATTTGACTACCCTGCTGGATTTTGGACTTGCATGGGCCATGTAACTCCTTTGTTTTGGCCAATTTCTCCCATTTGGAACAGCTGTATTTACTCAATACCTGTACCCCCATTGTATGTAGGAAGTAACTAGCTTGCTTTTGATTTTACAGGCTCATAGGCAGAAGACTTGCCTTGTCTCAGATGAAACTTTGGACTGTGGACCTTTGAGTTAATGCTGAAATGAGTTAAGACTTTGGGGGACTATTGGGATGGCATAATTGGTTTTGAAATGTGATGATATGAGATTTGGAGGGGCCAGGGTGGAATGATATGGTTTGGCTGTATCCCAACCAAATCTCAACTTGAATTGTATCTCCCAGAGTTATCATGTGTTGTGGGAGGGACCCAGGGAGAGATAATTGAATCATGGGGGCCCATCTTTCCTGTGCTATTCTCGTGATAGTGAATAAGTCTCATGAGATCTGATGGATTTATTAGCGGTTTCTGCTTTTGCTTCTTCCTCATTTTCTCTTGCTGCCACCATGTAAGAAGTATCTTTCACCTCCCACCATGATTTTGAGGCCTCCCCAGCCATGTGGAACTGTAAGTCCAATTAAACCTCTTTTTCTTCCCAGTCACGGGTATATCTTTATCAGCAGTGTGAAAATGGACTAATACATAGTGTTATACAAATATCAGTTACATCAAGATAGTTGATTGTGTTGTTAAGCTTTTCCGTATTCTTAATCATGGGCATGGGGAGGGGCTACAGCTGTTGGGAGGCCTTAAATCTCTAATTATAATTCTGAATGATCTATTTCTGTTTAGTTCTGACAATTCTTGCATAATGTATTTTGAATCTCTGATTTAGATACATACACTTATAATTTTATTATTATGAAACATTACCCATTTTCTCTGGCAACATTGCTTGTCTTGAAGCCTACTTTGGTCTGATGTTAATATAGTAATTCCGTCTTTTATATGATTATTGTTTGCATAGTATATTTTTTTCCATCTTTTAATTTCAACCTCTTAGTACCTCTATATTTAAACTGTCTCTCTTCTAGACACCACATTGTTGGATGTTTTTTTGTTACCTATTGCTATACAATAAACTACCCCAAATCTTAGAGGCTTAATTAAACTAACAACCATTTTATCTCTTTGGGTCAAGAATTTGAGCAGGACTTAGCTGGGCAGTTCTGGATTATTCACTCGGCTGTATTCATCTTAAACTGAGCTAGAAGGTCCAAAAAATTCTCACTCACTTGACTGGTGTCTCTGTGTTTCTCCAAATGGCTGGGTCAGGTTTCCTCATAGTATGGTGTCCTCAGGGCATCTGAATTTCTTACATGATGGCTGACTTCTAAGAGGGAGTGTCATCGAAACAGTTATTCTAAGTTGATGTGTCCCTTTTTTTTTTTCCTTGTAAACAGAAACTTAATTTTCTTTTCAGGTGACTTATTTTCAGGTGTGATATACTTTAGGGGATGCTGTGCTCTTCTCTAGCCCCAGAGGATGGATATAGATTAGGAATCCAATAATGATTAATCTATTCCTTTAGCCAGCAAACGGTTTAGAAACAGGCCGATGACACAACTCTGGATGAAGCTTGAGGGAAAGTGAGAAAATGGGCTTTTGGGGAAGTGTTCCTTAAGTCTTAAAAAGGGACACAACAGAGAAATGTCCCCTTTTCCTGCTGCTAACTATTACTATCTACATTGAACATCAGGGACTGTGTGGTCATATTGCTGTCCGTGATGGAAGAGAGTATAACAGGACAAGTGAACATGCCGAGATAGCCAGTGAAGAATATGGAAAAAACCTGGGTCCTCGATTATGTTGCTGAGATACTGCATCAATCAATCTCGGAACCACAAGATCTCTGACCTGGCTTTTAAAAAGATTAAGTTTTGCTTTATAAAATCCTATTAACTTCCTTTTGTTCATTTATTTATATTTACCACAGACAGGTGAAGCTCCTTCATGGACTGGCACGAGCCTGCACATGGAAAACCCTGATAGCAAATATTTTCTGCCAAATCTATTATACACTGGAAAATGTTACCTTCATCTTTCTATACTTAAAAATAGCCTTTTTGCTCCTTTATTCAATGATTATTTATATATTTGTGACATGCAAGGCCTCATGAAAACCACTGTAGAGAATTCCAAAATATATAAGACCTCACCCCGGACCTTTGACCTGTTGATGCCTTGGCTGGGCCATAAGACACATCACACAGCATCAGGCAAATTTTGTGTTCTCTGCATCAAGCCTTTTTTATTTATTGACGTCCAAATACCAGTTTTTTTTGCCTAGCCTAATTTTCTTTCAGGTCTTAACCTCAACCTTGTGTGTCTTTGCTAATAGGTAGCCAGCCAAACAATTGGCAAGGTTGATTTTGATAGTGCTAGAAAACCAGAGGTGTAGTGTTGTAAGGGGCGATGCTAATCAAAGGCCAGAGAAGGACCATGACAGCAGAGTGTGAAGATGGCAGCATCCTGTGAACAGGAGTCCAGCCACACGTAGATTCATCTCCTCTGGGGCCTGCTCTTTCTGGACCCTTACTGAGACTTCTAGCCCTCTTTGAGCAAATAAAATGGATGGGGAAGCACCCCTGTTATTTCTATGTTCTGATTTGTCTAGCCTTCAGAACTGTGTTCTAAGAATGTCTGAATTTGATCAGGACCATAAGATGATTATGTTCTCACTACAAGTGGATTGTGAACTAAATGTATCAGTTTGGCAGCCAAGATCAATAGCCTTGCCTTTTTTTTTTTTTTTTTTTTTTAACCAAGCTCCCTTTGGCAGAGGCCATTAAGGGAAATCCTATCTATCAGGATTCAGCATAGAGTACAGAATTTTCTAGACCTGTCCATTGGGCAAAATTAGCTCCAACCCATTGCTAATTTGGCTCAAGAAAAAAATGCTCTTGTTTCTAAAAAACACACTAAGCAATGTTCGAGGATTTTTAAATGATCAAGTAAGGAGAAAATTGTTTAAAAAACAAAACTAAATAGTGATTTCCTGCAACACATGTTTAAGGCATCTCTACATTATTTTCAAGCCTTTCTTTCTACTACAAATAAATCAACACAGGCAAGGCCGGGCGCGGTGGCTCTCGCTTGTAATCCCAGCACTTTGGGAGGCCGAGGCGGGCGGATCACGAGGTCAGGAGATCGAGACCACGGTGAAACCCCGTCTCTACTAAAAATACAAAAAAAATTAGCCGGGCATGTTGGCGGGCGCCTGTAGTCCCAGCTACTCGGAGAGGCTGAGGCAGGACAATGGCGTGAACCCGGCAGGCGGAGCTTGCAGTGAGCCGAGATTGCGCCACTGCACTCCAGCCTGGGCGACAGAGCGAGACTCCGTCTCAAAACAAAACAAAACAAAACAAAACACACAGGCAAGCCAAAGCAGCCTCATAGTTCTATCACGATTTCATACATCAAGGCTCTTGGAGAGCCTATATATTTTGGTTTCCTCTCAGCTTTTTTTTTTTTTTCCTGTGAGCTTGTTTTATAATAAACATTTTAAACATTTTCCTCTCAAAGTGCTTCTCCACAAATATCTTTCCTAAATTGTACGTTATGTCTCAGTTCTGCTAATTGATAATCCTAATTTCCAATTCATTTAACATGCAAGCCTCGGCGTTGAAACCCTGATGGACTAATCGGGGTCATTTAAAGCCCATCTAAGAAATGGGCTTCCTCTTTCATATGCTCAGTGAGATTTTGGAACACTATTGTCAGGAAATACAAGCAATCCCTGAAACTTTTTCCCCCTGGGTTATCAGAGTCCGAGACAATTGATGACATTACATCAGTCGTTCATTTTAGATTCGTGGAGCCCACAAAAATCAATAGTTTTCCATTATCAGGTCCAGCTGGGTCACTAGTCTGTCAATGAGCTGTTAGAATTGCTGTACAGGGGTGAGCCTGACCAGTCAATTGCTGCTGACAAGAGGAAAACATGCTGACAGCCACGGGAACAAGTCAGAACACAGATTTGCACTTCAGTTTGCCATCCAAAGAGGCTCAGAGCAAGGCCATTTTCAAGACACAGGGCCTACTCCCTGGGAGGTGGGGGTGGGGGGTAGTGGCAGGTGTGGAGGGAGGACTACCACCCCGGGGTTTTGTAGCACAAGTGCCTAAGGGCCTGTCCTGGCTCCAGCCAACCATCTCTTATAGAGATAGCTGTAGTCACTGCCTTTGTTAGTAAGAGGGCATGTACCAGCCAGAACTGTCCCTAAACACACCACATTGTACCACAGCAAGATTAGGAGGAAGGAACCCAAATTTTACTATCACTGGCCCGGATGAAACTGTATAAAACTTGAGAAATATAAAAGCTTAAAGAGGAAGAAAATGGGCCAGAGGCATCAAATCTAAACAAATATGGCTAAACATGTTGCAAGTAACTATTGACTGAGGACAAGAGGTCCTCTGGTGTTGGTACATAGGCTGTCCCCTTGTTGTCTCATTGTTTATAACATTATCTATACTTCGATCTCAACATGACATATTTAACCAAACTAAGCATCCCTGATTGGTGACTGATCCACAGCTAACTGATGCAGTGGGCAGCAAGGAGAATGGAGGTCTAGTCTTACCCTGCCTACAACCAAGAAGTAAGAGTATGGAGTGGTGAGCTCGGGCAAGTATATTAACTGCCCCATATTAACATGGAGACATGCTTGCCTTACGTGTGTTACAAGGCGATCACGAGATTAAAAATGAGATCAATTGGCAGGGCGTGGTGGCTCACACCTGTATTCCCAGCAATTTGTGCGGCCCAGGCAGGCAGATCACCTGAGGTCAGGAGGTTGAGACCAGCTTGGCCAACATGGTGAAACCCAGTTTCTACAAAAAATATAAAAAATTAGCCAGGTGTGGTGGTGGGCACCTGCAATCCCAGCTACTTGGGAGGCTGAGGCAGGATCACTTGAACCCAGGAGGTGGAGGTTACAGTGAGCCGAGATCACACCACTGCACTCCAGCCTGGGCAACAAGAGCAAAACTCCATCTAAAAAAAAAAAAAGAAAAACAGATCAACTGAGATGAGGGTAAGCTCTGTCCAAGTAAGGGACTCTGTGCGAGTGTGCATGAGTGTGTATTTGTGTGTCTCTTACTCTGTGGAAGCTATCCATACAGCAAGAATTTGGGAAGCAATTGAAGGAAGTTCTGCTCCAGAATAATTCATTTTTGGTCTAGACTAAATGTTGTCCTTCATTAGTTGAATACATGAATAATCTCTAAAGACCATCATGAGTGAAAGCCAGAACTTAGAGGACAGCTCAGGAGTCTTAATGGGTTTTGTGGCTCTCCTTACACGATAGAGAAGGTGGTTTAGATGCTAGCAAGGTGGACACACACCGTCTGGAGCTTGCAAACATCGTGAATTTGTGCAATGCTCTGGTCTTCTCACCCTGGTTCAATTTCAGACATCAAACTTAAGAGCTCAAAAGATAAATATTTTGAATTTATTTCAATATTATGATTTGTAATATTCCACTTTTATTAACATCTTTCAAGTATTAAATTGTAGTATTTTTCCCCCTCAATGCCTCCAGTCTTGGGTTTGAATCTTTTGGAAGTCAACATTCACTTGTGTTCCATCATCAAAGCTGGTAATCAACTGTATTACTGGAAGCTAACTAGGGCTTTTTTTTTTTTAATGCTACCCTAAAAAATTATTTTCTTTAAAAGGGTAAAAAAAGTAGTTTTAACAAGAACAAATTTGCTAGTAATTAGATGAACCAATCTTATGTCTTCCAGCACTTGGAAATGTGAAATTCACCAGAACTCTCACAGCATTAATTAAAATGAATTTATGTTTTTTTAATAAAATGCTTCATGTTTTAGCTTCTTTATTCTTCCACCAAATGTGATTATGTGGGGGCTGAAGGGAATTCAGGTTAATATGTTGACACACTTAACAATGCAGGGTCATGTTGCACAATACGCTTCACTGGTTTGGTTCAGTACACCCCCTGACAGGGCCTAATCATCCTCTGCCCTAAAGGCAGAGGGAAAGAGAGGATTTTAATTACTGCTCTGTATGCAAGTTTGCCAGCATTAAATTGAGACATAATTAGGCCTCTGAATTTTAATAATTGTCCTAGCTAATTGGGCAGACAAGTACGTTATACAGCATGCCGTGATTAGATAATTAGTATTTCCAAATGACAAAATTGAGCTCTTGATTACAAATTCTACATGAAGGAGGAAAAAGGTAGCAAGCAAATCTTTACAAGTCTATTAAGGGAGAGTTTAGCGATGTTGGTAATTTAAAGTCCATTAGGAAGCAACATTTCGCTCTCAGAGCTGGATGTCTGAGACAAGGGCCTCTGGCCTCCTCTGCCTCCTCCTCAGGGTGCTCTGTTTTCTCTGGGGTCTGCTGCATCCACCTTCCCCCATCAACCCCAAGCTTAGCAGCCATCATTGACCTTGGGTGAGGTCTGTTTCGCTAAATGGCAGGTGGTAACTCTGAAGAAGAAATCACGAAGTGTAGGAAGGATAGAACAGAGAAGAGGTAATCTACCAAGGTGGGGAGGGGCTGTGTAAGTACCCAATGTGGCTTTCTATTGCAAACAGCTGTTCTTTCAATCGTCTCCCAGAATTTACCACTCTCATTGTATCATCAGCTCCACTAAAATCTTTTTGGTGGAAAAAAATCTTAAAACCTTAAATTTCTGAAGTATTATATTATTGGGGTGAAGAGTGTGGGCATTGGAGATTGACTTGGATTTGAAGTCATCACTTACTAGGAAGGTGGTCTTGCATAAATTACTTAATCTTTCCAGGTCTCAGTTTTCTCTTTGGCAAAATAAAGAACCTTCTCCAATAAGATTGTTGAAATAATTAAATAAGATAATACACAAACAAATGGTCCCCAACTCAGAATGGTTTGACTTAGCATTTCTGTACTTTACAACTTTACAATGGTACAAAAGTTCCCTGATTTATGATGGGGTTATGTTCAAATAAACTCATCACAAATTGAAAATATTGTAAGTCAGAAATGTACTTTCAACTTAAGGTATTTTTAATCTACAATAGGTTTATCAGGACAATCCCATCATAAATTGAGGTGCACCTGTAGTTTAAAGCTCAGTGCCTGGCATGGAGTAAATGTTCAATAAATACTAGCTGTTAAATGCAAATTAAATCAATAATATTGGAAGGCACAAGGTGAAGTTGCTTGGTCTGGATCTTTGCTATGCCAGTCCTCAGATGAAGCAAGGTTCCCTATCCCCATTGCTTTCTGACAGAGGAATGTGGTACTTCATTTATGCTGGGAGGGTGGGGGTGAAAGCCCAATGGCAGCAGCTGCCTCCACAGCTCAAATGCCCAACCAGATTTCCTTTCTCCCCATTCTTCAAGGGTTGGCATTGCAGATAAGCCCTCCCATGCAAAAGTCATGGGGGCACTTAACCTAAGAAAAATGTGGTATAAATTCTGCATCTTACCTTCACACCTTGTGATTCGCTCTGCATGAATGTCACTTTATTACTACAAAGGCATAATTCTAGCTGCTAAATTTTTTTCACAATCAATAACCAGTAGTCTAGGCTCTAAAGCTATGTTTTTCAGTCAAAAGGAATATCACTTGGATGCAAACTAGAACCTTTCTAAAAAATGATTGATTGGTGGTTCATGGCTGACTATCTGATGAAAGTTTGTAAGGGGAAAAACTCAGAAGTTCCAGATGTATATTTCTGGCCACTGAGAAGGAAAATAACAATGTATCCATGGCCTGGTCCAGTCAAAATAGGTACCAGGCTGAATCAGTATTTTTTTTTTTTTTTTTTTTTGAGACAGAGTCTCATTCTGTCGCCCAGGCTGGAGTGCAGTGCAGTGGCATGATCTCAGCTCACTGCAACCTCCACCTCCCAGGCTCAAGAGATTCTCCTGCCCCAGCCCCCTGAATATCTGGGATCACAGGCACGCACCACCATGCCCGGCTAATCTTTTATATTTTTAGTAGAGACGGGGTTTCACCATGTTGACCAGGCTGGTCTTGAACTCCTGACCTCAAGTGATCCGCCGGCCTTGGCCTCCCAAAGTGCTGGGATTACAGGCGTGAGCCACGGCGCCTGCCCTAAATCGCCCTTTCTTATTACTTTCTTAGAACTTTGGGCTATCTCGTTTATGAATGATGGAAGAGTTCTGCTGAGGATTTCAATTCAGAAAGCAGGGTTCTCTCTGTGGGTAAACTTCATATCACCCAGACATAATTTCTACCGAACATCATCAATTAAATATCGAGAGAGGAGGTCAACACCTTGAGACCTGAGGAAGAAGAAGAAATACTTATGATTAAGTGTACGATGCAAACATTCTATTAGAAGCTTAGAAGCAAAGAGTAAGATACTATTTTCGTGGATACGAGGGAAGACAGAGAAAGACAGAGGGAGCGGCCCTTACGACTGATTTGTGTTTACACAATAAGGAAATCTCTCCTCTGGGGTCTCTCTGTAGTTCACAGGGACCCTGCTTCCAGGGGCACGCGTGGCGAAGAGAGTCCGTCCAGAGCTCCAGCCCTCACTGCACTTCCCAGGTGCCAAGACAAAACATCACCGGGTGGGGAGAGAACTGTCATGAGGATTATTCCCCCGTCACACAATGCTGAGCTTCTCTCCCTCTCTTTTTGAAGAAGTGCGTTTATGACTGATCGCTCAACACCTTGTTGGTTCCGATTGCAGAAAACACACCTTATAAATATATGATAACCATCCTGTAATAGAGAGTGTGACAATTTACTTAACAGTGCGTTTCGGGCTGCTAATTGATCGTTTCAGTCCAGGGACGATTTGGAATAAATTATAGCCATCAAAAGGATATCACAGCTCATTTTGGTGGAAGGGTTTCCACGTCGCTTCGTGTTCGTCTCCCGGAGAGAGCAGATTGCACCCGGCGGCCGTTGAGGAGCGGAGGGAGGGGGCAGGGGGGTGGGGAGGGAGCAGGGGGGCGGGGCCGGGGGCGGGGCAGCGTCTCCCGCGGCGGCTGCAGGTCCGCTGCCGGACGGTAGAGGCCTCCCTTCCGAGGAGGCGGTGCTGGGGCGGGCGCAGGACTGCAGGCTGGGGCTCTGCTCCCCGGCGCGAGCCCGCGCGTGGTTCCCAGTGAAGTCCCCGTGCGGCTGGGCCCAGCCTGAGTATTCTCCGCCCGCCGTCCTCCCCCTGCAGGCGGCAGCGCCCGTTTATTTGAGGTGAGAGTCTCCCTCGGGCAGAGGGCCCTGCTTGGGGCGGGGGTGCTTGCGTGCGCGGGGTTGCACCTCCTGCCCGAGGCTTCCCCTCAGCGGGGCTGCTCCGCAGGGCAGACGCGGTGACCCAGGGCGCTGCGTTCTGCGCTCCTGGAGCTGGGGGTAGCGAGGCGTGGAGGCGCCGTGGCCCCGTTGGGGGCTTTGTGTGCACTTGGGGCTCGTGACCCGGATACTTCTGGTTCTCACGCTGCAGTCGGGGAGGAGGCTAGTGGAGAGACCCAGTCTGGAGGGAGCTGTGCCCGCCGCAAACCCCAGGAGAGGGCGTGGAGAGGGCCGGCCCGCCGGGACGGCGCAGCCAGGCGATGCCGGGGTCGCCCAGGGGTCGCGAGGGCAGCGGGTGACGCGCTGTGGAGCGCGGCGAGAACGACGGTCCCTGACCCCAGAGCGCTCGCCAAGGCCACGCCGAGGTGGCTGGACCCTGCCCCTCCCCGCTGCCGGCCTGGGCCCCAGCCTGCCTCAGAGACTTCGATTTCAGTTCCTAGCAAAAGTTTGTGCCATTGTGTGGTGGTCGTGGAGGAGGGAGACCCAGGCGCCTGTCTATCGCTGGATGGGATTGGAATTTGAAGAAAAAATGTCCCTACTCCTGTTGCGGGTTCTTGCCTATCTGGCCGCCTCCAGTCCCGCCCACGAGACCTCCAGCTTTCATTCTCTTCCTAAATTAAAGCCCCAGGACTGAGGCCCTTCACGCATGGCGTAGCCTCCATCCCCGGTGCCCAAAGCCGGCCATCGCACGGCGGTTCTTAGCTTTTTAGTCTCTGTCACGCTAATACATGGTGTCAGTCCAGGTCAGGGATGGTTCCATGTAGGCGATTTTGACAGCAGTCATCATACCAAGCTATTAGGAAGTGTGATGTCAGTGCGTTCTGGAACGACAGATAATATATAAACCAGTTCTTGACACGGTATCTTACAAGGAAACATTTGAGGCCATCAGTAAAAGAGGCATTTTAATTCACACACTAAAAATATTTCGTGTTTAGTTAACATCGTGCAAATGTTGAAAGAGGTAGTAGCATTTATCATTTTGTAGGTATTTATCAATGTACTCAAAAAAGTCCCTATAGGAAGGAGGAGGTTTTTGTCTTATTTCCATTCTGTCATAAACTGAGGAACAGAGATATTATGTAACCAAATAGTCCAAGTAAGTTAGTGAGAGAGCTCTATTTATGTGACCAAACATTTTCTAAAACTGGAATAATTGGAAAAATCAAGTCCAAATTTAAGCAGATGCTTTAGGCTTAATATTATATGATAGCCAGAAGTGTATTTACATGGACCAAATACTTTGGGAGGCTAATCTGTGGGAATTAATTTTATGGTGAACTCCATATGGGGCCCAAGATACAGTTTTCTTTTCCTCCATCCATCCATTCAATAAGTATTTATTCATTATCTATTATAGGTCCTCCACTTCACTTTGCCATTGAACATGATCCCTATGGACATTTAATAAGTAATTGTTGAAATGTAACTAAAATATGTATATTTTCTCCTTGCTCCAAGAAACTCAAGGAACATTATTATGAAAGAGTTAAATACTGTGGCCTTTCTTTGATACAAATGGAAAATTGTGTTGATTACCTTTAAGTAGAAAGTCAAGGGAAAAAAATAAATTAGGAATCAGAAAGTTTTCTCCAGATTGTGCCGTATTCACAGTACCACACAGTACCATGTTTTTTTTTTTTTTTTCTCCTTTAAAACTCATTAAGCAAAGTTTAAAGGACATACGTGATTGAAGGGGATATTCTTTTAATTACTTTAGAATGCAAAATAATCCCTAAAAGGTCTTGCTCCTTATTTGGTATACTGGACGGGCTGGTTTCATTTGAGTTGAAAGCACTATATTTCTAGTTAAAATCAAGACCACATATAGTACCTTTTGTCCTCCCAATCTTAAGTCAGAATGGTCTACAATTAAGTAAACAAAATGCATCCAAAGTAGTCATACATACACCTGGTTAAAATTAATTGGTTTAATAAAAATATAAAAACATACTCAATATGTTTATCTCAGTTATAGTTTTCATCTTTCTTGGATAATGCTTGAAATCATTCAAAACAATATCTAGATCCTAAATATTAAAACATTTTGTGTGAAATCTGCAAGATGCACCTAAAAGATGTACCATTTTTTGAAGTACAATATGTTAGGAATAATTTTGTCCGTAACTCTCAGCTGGAGGGCTGAAACCGGATAACCAAGATCTAACTAATGTCTGCGTGTTAACTACACCAGAACTTACACAAACATTTTAGTGTGTTCTCATCTATCAAGTCATCTTGGAAGGCTGTCACTTATTGTGTAGGTGCTTCCATTGCTGCCATTGCTCAAAACGTTTCTGGAGCTCTTTGTTGGGCACTGCTTTCAGAACCCACAGCACATCTGGTTTAAGAGCCTTGGAGGTGGCAAGCCATCTTCCTTTAGCATCCTTCAGTGCCCTGAAGAATAAGGTGGGTGGTCAAGTCAGGATAATATAATTTGGGGTCAAAACAAGCTGAAAGAAAATTAGATGGCTTCCCTCAATGACTTTTTAACTAGTTATAAAGTCATCATACTAACATATGGCAGCACCACTGGAATAAGAGTAGCTGCTAAAGGACAGCCTTAAGAAAAGTGCTACACATTCTCTTTGATTGTCAATGAATTACTAACTTAACAATCATATACATGTATAGTGCATTGGTATGCATGATAAAGACATATTACTTCAAAAAGTTATATTGTCAAGAGTTTGGTTGGTTGATTCTAAATTTTTTGAGTGCATAATTTTGGTACGATTTAAAAAGCTAAGTTCTAGAATATGGAATTGGGTGGGAAACATTCAAGATGTCATGGCTAAAATTAGGGTTCCCCTATATAATTCCACAGGATTGGCATTCCACATTCCTTGAAATATTAAAAAATCATACTCATTTAAGAAATCAAACATAACATGTATTCTATTTGCTGAGCAAGGCTTTGACTATTACAAAAAACTTTGCCTTCTCTTAGCTCATGGGTGAGGCCTAACCTGTGAGGTAAAACACTTGTCATTTTTAGTAGTTGATTATAAATACAGACTGAAAAGTATATATGTAGGGGAACCACCATATTGTTTTAAGTTAATAATATTCAACCTGCTTTACAAAATACAGAATCATGAAACTCCTAGCCCAGTGAATTAAGCTCTTATTATAATATTCAAGGCCAGAATGTGGGAGATGGTATGGAAAGTCATTCAAGGAAAAGAGCAGGATCGGGGAGAAAGAGGTTAGTCATGGGGCTTTTTAATTATAATTAGTTGTATTCATCTGAGGGAACAATTTACCATTGCTTTCCAAAAACCAGCAAACAATTTAAAATTTGAGGAAATAATTCAAATTCAACTCCAGCTGAGACTATACAGAAAGCCAAGAAAAGCAGAAAGAATGTAATTAGCTGAGTAGGAATTTTCTTAACAGTTCAAGTCTAATACCTTTAGTATTATGTAGAGGGCCAAGGGATCATTAGTGATTAGCAAGAATCCAGACTGTACTGATCAGGAGAGATCAAGGCCAATGGACAAAGATGAAAGAGCTTTCCTGCTTAAACCCAATGTTGCAAATGCTGTTGCTCTTACCCAGGGAAGGTCAGCCAGCAGACAAAGAAATAGGGCAGTAGTCCCAAAGCAACAGGTAGAGTCATTCCTCTCTTTCACTCCAGAGTTAGATTGCATATGGAGATTAACCAAGATTGAGCTGAGACAAAAAGAATATCATTCTTTCAGCCAGGTATAAGGTCTGGAACTGAGTCCTGTTTCTACTTTGATGAACTTGGGTATTGTCCAGACATTGGGGAAGGGAAAACCTGCTGGGCCCTGGATACCAGGATTATACACCTAATTAAAAAGGTCAGTGAACAAGGTGGACAGACCCAATTCTAGATCTTTTCTGGGGAAAGACACTGGACTGCTTGTCCATTAGGTAGACAGAATGACTCTTAAAATGTATGTTAGGTGCCAGGAGCGGTGGCTCATGCCTGTAATCCCAGCACTCTGGGAGGCCGAGGCAGGTGGATCACCTAAAGTTGGGAGTTTGAGACCAGCCTGGCCAACATGGTAAAAGTCCGTCTCTACTAAATATACAAAAATTAGCTGGGCATGGTGACACACATCTGTGATCCCAGCTACTCAGGAGGCTGAGGCAGGAGAATCACTTGCACCCAGGATGTGGAGGTTGCAGTGAGCCCAGATCGTCCCACTGCACTTCACCCTGGGCGACAGAGTGAGACTCCATCTAAAAAAAAGAAAAAAATAAAATCAGGGGTACAAGGGAGTATCAGTTATCTGGCAAACTATCCATAAATAGTACATAAATAGTAATTGTGGAAAAACAAGTAACAGTGATTTTAGCCTTCCTTTTTAAATGGGGAGCCTAACCATCATGACTACCCAGCTTCTTTTTTTTTTTTTTTTTTTTTTGGAGATAGGGTCTCACTTTGTCACCCAGGCTGGAAGTGCTGCAGTGGCATGATCTCAGCTCACTGCAACCTCTGCCTCCCAGACTCAAGTCATCCTCCTACCTTGGCCCCCCAGGTAGCTGGGACCTCAGCTGTGTGCCACCATGCCTGGCTAATTTTTTGTATTTTTGGTAGAGACAGGGTTTTGCCATGTTGCCCAGGCTGATCTTGAACTCCTGAGCTCAACCGATAACTCCCATCTCAGCCTCCCAAAGTGCTGGGATCACAGGCATGAACCACCGCACCCAGCCATGACTGCTCAGCTTCTATAGATTTAAGAGTTCATGCAAATATTTTAAAATTTGAGTCTAAATATTAAATTTTGTGTATAGTGTTTATAGCTTCAGGAGTGTATATGTGTCTGGGGGTAGTTCCCAATATGGTCCAGGTAGTTGTAATAGAAGCCTGGTGAATGTAGTTTGAAGTCCATCTCTTTTAAAGAGAGAGGTTCCTGTCTTTAGATTCCAAAATTCACATGTGGATCCAGAGTACAGAAAAGGTAGAGAACTGCCATGAGAATTGAGAAGTGGTAGAAAGAGTCCTGGACCGGGAGTGGGAACTAGGTTTATCACATCCCCATTATGTTTCTTGAGGCAAATTTTAGTTTTCCTCATAGGCAAAATGTATATAATAGTAATATCTACTAGTCTGCTTTGTAGGGTAGTTTGTGCCTTATCTGAGATGAAGTAAATGAAACACTTGCTGTGCATATGCAGGATTTTGTGTGCTACAGTGCAGGTTTTATAGGTGAAGGTAATGCTTATAGTCCTGGAGTTGTCCAAATATATGAACCAAAATATAAAGAAAGCTAGAAACCCACCTGTGGGAACTTGGGAGAATCGAATAGTTTTAGCGTGGATACTAGAGACAAATGGATAATATAGTCATTACTCCTTTTTCAGATTCATAGGAAGTACCCTGTTGCCATTGCAAGAAATTTTGTTTTTACACTTCCTGAAGACTTGTTGTGTATAAAGTAACCTTAAGATAGCCCCCTTTATACTATCAAGCTCAATTCTGCGGCAGTGGCACTGAAAGGACAATCTTTCTTTGTGGAGAAAATTGACCAGACTCCTAGGCCTTGATTATTGTACTCCCAATGGTCCTTCTTTTCTTAGAGATTTCATTAATCCCCATTGCCATGTTCATGCCTTAAAGGAGAAGAAGAAGCTGACTTGAGTTCTACAGATTGGCTTAATCGGTCAGCTATGAACATTTTCTAAAAACAGTTGTTATTCTTCCCACAGCAGCAATTCATTTCTTTTGCAGACACAGCAGGACCCCACCTCTCTGGACCCTGCAGACCATTAAAAGAAATTAACAGTTTAATTTTCTCCTTCTTTCCTCTGTGTATTTAAAAGGTACAGAGGATTAAGGGGAAAGGGCAGTTTGCCTCTCTACCTCACAGAAACCCCTGTACAGATATAGACAGCATCATTGGCTCCCACCAACATGAGGCATGGCTCCTAGAGAGGAGGGGAAGGTGGATGTGGGTATCCTCAGGTGAGTATATACTCATCCTTTCTTCTGTTGAGTTGCCGGATTTCACCTCATGAAGAGTAAAAACAATGCCCCTTCTCTGAAATCATGTTAGAGGGATGTTTTCTGGAGGCTTGTTGAGTATCCTCCATACAGGAACACTTTATAAGAAGTTCACATTGTGTGAGGCACCATGTATGTGAGCCAAGACAATACAGTCACAAAGGAAAAGGGGCATTTGATTCAGGCAGTATGTGTTTGAATATCAGATCTGCTTACCAGCTTAGTGGCTTGGGCAAATTTCTTCATCTCTCTGAGTCTCAGTTTCTTTATCTGCGAAATGGCAGTAATAACACTTCTAAGGATTAGTGTGCACGAGGTGAGTGTATGACAAACAAGAGTTGTAATATTAGGCTCTAGGGAGCCAGGGAGGAATATAAATAAATATAAGGCAAATTCTCATCTTCAAGGAGCTTTCAGTTTGGTTGGAAGGGACTGAATAAAAATAAAACTGACAATACAAGGCAGAAAATGGGAGCACCAAGTGAGTGCTGCAGATGATAAATTCAGCAATCTGCCAGGGACTAGGATGATGGTTGAAAGGTTTCAAGACAGAGGTGGGAGTTTCTCTCTGAATTTGCAGACTGGACAGGAGTCAGATATATGGAGTGAAATTGAGAAATCATCCCAGATGGGAAGGGGAAGGAGGGATCAGAACACACAGCACACGCACAGCAGGGGTGAGAGTATGCTGGAGTGGAAAGTATACCAGCTTTTGAGCCAGATGTAAGAATTGTAGCGCTGCTGTGAGACCTTAGTTGGACAAGTACCTTAACTTCTTTAGCCTTCTACAGCCTTAAAATGGGTATAATTATACCCATCTCTTAAATGGAAGGGATTAAATAAGATAATATTTGTAATGCCTAACATGGTGCCTGGCACCTTCAGTAAAATAAAGACAATTCACGTGATGCTTTCAGGGGACAAAGAGAGAGCTGTCTGCCTGAAGAGCTGTCTGGCCTTGTGTAGGCTAGTAGTGGAAAACAAACCAGGAACAGCTAATTAATGCCTATGGGGAGGGTAGGAAGGAGGCTTGAAAGCCAATTTAAGAAGCTGGGGCTGGCCGGGAGCCGTGGCTCACGCCTGTAATCCCAGCACTTTGGGAGGCTGAGGTGGGCGGATCACCTGAGGTCAGGAGTTCAAGACCAGCCTCAACATGGAGAAAGCTCAACATGGAGAAAATACAAAATGAGCTGGGTGTGGTGGTGCATGCTTGTAATCCCAGCTACTCGGGAGGCTGAGGCAGGAGAATTGCTTGAACCTGGGAGGCGGAGGTTGTGGTGAACTGAGATTGTGCCATTGCACTCCAGTCTGGGCAGCAAGAGGGAAAACTCCGTCTCAAAAAAAAAAAAAAAAAAAGGAGCTGGGGCTGTTACAGGCAGTCAGAACTACCAAGGCAAAAGTAGGGGTTTAGGATAGTTAATCTTAAGGCACTCTGAAAGCTGTATTGGAGGAAGGAAGAAACTCACTCCTTTATGTGTAAAGTGATCAGGGTCTAGATGAGGATAGTGGAAGGGTTAGTAGACCTGGCCAATGTGTTTTTAAAGTTATTTTCATAAAAGCAATTTAGGGCTCAGCAGTGTGGAGTAGCGGGGAGCTTTTTTGTTTGTAGACTCCTAATATTTAGTATTAATTGTCTACAATAAAACTAGGATAGACCCACAACTTTGGAAAAGAGAGATCACTCAGCATCCAGGGACAGTAAAAGGTGAGAAGTAGCTCTGATGCTAAATAAGCCCTATAATTTGCCTCAACTTATAAAATAGCCCCTTTTAAAAGCCCCTTCCCCCTTCCTATTATTAATACAGATTGAGTGTGTTCCAACCACTGGTTTTCAGGAAGACATAAGTACAGATCATTTATCGCTGTACGGAGTTTGCAGTTAGAATTGTAACACCAAGAGGGGTTGGGGCAAAGGGCGAGGATGCTGCCAGCAAAGTAGTAATGTTGGTGATTTTATTTATTTGATAATAGTGAAATTCTGTTCTCTCCTGGGGTTTAGAAGTGATTTAATTAAAAAACAAACCTAGGAAATAGTTTTGGATACTAGGGATTAATTTATAATGTCTCACATTTTCTACCTTTCTCTTTTTTTCTGTCTTTAGTAGTTTTGTAATGGGAGAATACATGGTAGATAATTCTATTTCTAAGGAAAATCACACTGATTATGTATGTGAACACTGGTTTTTAAAACGTTAGGAAATCCTAACTGTGGTAAGCCTTAAACATATTAAATAGGAAAGGATAACCGACCTACCTCTGATTTCCTGAACTTTGCTGTCCTCTTATTTGGCTGCAAGGGCAACATTGTGCCAATAGCTCTCGGGTGCCTGAATAGTGCATTGCTTCCCTTGGAAGAAAGATGTACATGAAAGAAGATTGTGTGCAGTAGTTGACAAACACAGAAAGAAGATAAGTGATTAAGAAAAAGGTAGGCCCTGCAAGGTTAGAGGCAAAGCCAGCTGGCTTAGTCCTAGTGCTTCGAGCAGGAGGAGCAAGGAATGTTCATTTCATTTCGCATCTCCTGAGTTTATTTAAATCATCTGCTGGGGTGGGGGAAGGAAAGAAAGCATGATGTTATAAGGCTGATTAGGATGCAAACATGCAGATTATATCAGGCTACGGGCAGTCCTTTTCACTCCAGCCTAGAAAGAGAAGACTGTATAAGAAACCTGATCGAAGGGAAGGGAGGGGAGAAAGCAAAAGACATCTCTTTACTTTTTAATGAAAGAGTTTATGAATATCTATTGCTTTTGGATTTCTGGTATCCATGCCACCCTAACAGATCATCCAAACTAGCCTCTGGCTGAAAGCCTGGCCAGGGGATTTGGACCAGCGGCAGATGCCACTGGGAAGAGGGTCTTCAGGGGCTGCTGGCATTAATTTTGCTAAAGAGACCTCATCAGAGACCAAGCCTCCTCTTGCCTACAGGTGGTGGGCCTTGGAGAGGGCCTCCATGGAGATTTCAGCCTTGCCCCCTCCTCCAACCTCTCTGCCTTCTGCTTTTGCATTGGGACCTCTCTTTCTCTCTTCCCCCTTTTTTCAATTAAATGAATTAATTACCAGGCATTTAACTTTTTGCCAGACTCTTTTATTATGCCCAGAGTTGTTGCTGAGTGGCAAAGGGAAGTAATAACATTCACAGTGAGGGGCAAATCCTGTTAATGAACAAATTAAAGTTCAAACAGTGATTCAAGTTCACAACCTCTCTGTGGCTCTTCTCTTTAATAAGAGTTATACATGTTACTTTCCTCGCTCTTTTTTCCCTTTTATTACTTTTTAAGCTTTTCATCAACACTGCCGGGGCATATTTGAGGCTCCCAACCTTTCAGCCCTGACAAGGACTCGAGCAGTTATAATCCCGTCTTAATTTGGCAACTTTTGTAAAACACATAAAGGGCCCAGGGTCACCTTTGGTCGCCAAGGCCCTGGGTGACCCTATAGCTTCCACCTCCTGCCAGGATTGTGTGGGCCACTCTTCTCGGTATTCATGCCCCTCTGGCAGTCAGGATCAGAAGATTCACCTTCCCGCCCCCGACACAGCCAGGCATAACCTGTCCACAAGTGAAGTGTTCGAGCCCTTTCTTCTCTCGGTCCCCTCTCCAACAGTCCTTTCTACCCAGCAGCGCTGTGGGGGGAAAGGGACGCCAATGGGGAGGAAGGAGCCTACGGACTAAAAGCTGGAAACATTTATGGGGAAATGGATTTGAGGTGGGACGGATGCTCGATCCCTTCTCCACTACCACTGCCGAATGCTGCTCATCTCGCTGAGGTCGCCTCACCATGCGGTTCCAAGTGCAGGAGGCCCAATCCTCCTTAGGATTCTGACGTGAGCGGAGCCTGGGCCTGGCGGGAAGAGCTCAGGAGGGGTCCGGTCCCCGCCCACTTCTCTCCTCTCTCTCTCTCTCTCTCTCTCTCTCTCTCTTTTTTGTACTGTGGATTGCGTGGGGGTCTTTTCCACCTCCGCGCCGGCTTCTCACCACCATCCCCCGAGCATGGCTAGATATCATCACCATGACAACTGCAATCTATGAGCATACACATAATAGAGATGAAATAGACAAAAGATTAGCATGCCATGAAAAGTACAATAAGTTTCTTATTTAGCATTTAGATAACTGTCTTTCCTTCGGAGCAAGCTTCAAAGTTGAAGCCAGTTTAGACCAAGAGGATTAATTCTTTCTCCCGCATGCTTCACTGAATCTCTCATTACCAAACTTTGTCTGTATTGATGTAAGATTTGATTGAAGATTAGAGCATTTAGCAAATCTTGCTTTTCTGCATGTATCAGGTCCTTTCAAGCACGGATCTCGGTGCCCAGTGGTCAATACCCTTACTTTTATCCAGTGTCTGCTTCATTTAAACTTAATCAACTCCATCAATGAACTGGAACAGGGAAACGTCCCTGCGGTAAGAATGTTGTGCTTTTGTGGGATAATTCTTTGCTCTTTCCCGATCTGTTGGCGTTAAACCTAAAATTGCACTATGATGAACTTTTTTTTAATCAATATGATAATGACAATTGGGTCTGAAAGCTCTGGTAGGACTTGGAGTAGAGCGGGATGTGTCCCCCATTACCAGAATAACTTCTCATTCTGCGATAGTCGAACTCCTTTTGTGTGGCTTTAATACCTTTTCTTCCCTGACATTGAATATTGCTCAAGCTGGAAAATGATGCGTCTTTGTAGGGAAGGCTCGTATGTCACAGCCAGAAAGTGAAGCAGACCGATTGGTTGTGTGAATTATCTGACTTGCTGCAGTGAATTATTTGCACTGTTTCCCTACCTAGTCAACAAGTTCCTGAGGTATAGTAGAGATCAATCAAAACTGACAGCCCGCGTGTGAAGGCTTTACTGTGTAAATCTGGCGCACTCATCCTGGCCATGCAGGCCCTGGCATCTGTATATCATTTTTATACTGCTACCAGTAGAGCAATTTCAAAAGTATTTGCAAGGAAAATGCGCGTCCCCATCTGTTCCTGGAAGCATAAATGTGCCACCTTCAGAGGGTTTTCACTGGTAATCATATCTTTAATGATCAACAGACTAGTGATATATACCTTTCCATAAAATGGGGTTTTCTTCACTTTATTGTGATTGGCTAGAATAAATAGCTTTTCCATATGTTAGGGAGATAAAACACAAGATTAGCAGAGGTCGTTTGTTGCATAGTAAACAAAAGAAACAATTTGTTCCAAATAATCTTGAAAAGAAGCAACGACAAAATTAAGTTGCAATCACAGAGTATCTGAGGCCCCAACATCAGAAAACAGACCTCGTTCCTCCTTGGAAAAGGAGCTGTTTAAGAGCAGAAACTCAAGAATCTTCTAGAGGACTCTGGTGACTTATTCTTGGAGTCAGAGGGAGAGGGGCAGGATAGGGAAGGAGAGAGAGGCTGGAATAATACTTGTTTATTCAACTTTGTAGGATTGTATTTCCTTTCTCTTATCTCAGGTGCTATTTGGCCGCCTCCACTGCAGCACCCTGGGTAAATTGGTAGGTGATGTGTTCAGAAAGCAGGAAGATGCCACTCTGCTGAATTTCTCTTCAGGCCTTTCAAGGAGATGGGGATTGTTCACATACTTTAAAATAAAGGTTAACTTCCCCTAGGCAGAGATTTCTCTTTTCCCATAGAAAAAGATGTTGGAGGGTGGGGCAAAATTCCCAGCTTTACGTGAAATTCTGAAACCTAGGGAAAGGGGCCTCAAGAGATAGCCAAAACTCACTGGAGAAACCCTAGGAAATGTTCTTAGTCATCGAATCCCACCTGTATAGGTAACAGTCTGCAGATACAATCAGGTCCTGACCACTATCCCTCCTCCTCCCACACACCCACGCTCAGCGCCAAGATTTCGTTTTCTCAGATGCAGCCACTTTCAGTTTGCTGAGCCATCTGTTTTTTTTGTTTTTTGTTTTTTGTTTTTTTGACAGGGTTTCGCTCTCTCACCCAGGCTGGAGTGCAGTGGCGTTGCTCACTGCAACTTCCACCTCCCAGGTTCAAGTGATTCTCATGCCTCAGACTCCTGAGCAGCTGCGATTACAGGTGCCTGCCACAACACCGGGCTAATTTTGTATTTTTAATAGAGACCGGGTTTCACCATGTTGGTCAGGCTGGTCTCAAATTCCTGACCTCAAGTGATCTGCCCACCTCAGCCTCCCAAAGTGCTGGGATTATGGGCGTGTTGAGCCATCTTGGCAAAATTTGGAAGCTTCTCCTTCAAGATTCTGGGCCTAGAGGTTTGGAGGCAGTGACTGCCTGCTTAGGAGACTACAATTCTATTTTGTTTCCAGGGTTAGGACAGAACTTCCCATTCCACAAATATTGTATTAGTTGCAGGTCACCAGAATCTGAATGATGCCGTCAGCGTTTGTGCTCTCCAGAAAATAGGTGTGAGCTATGAGGACCTGCTCCGTGTGGTCAGGACTTGAGAAGGAGTTGGGGGAGGTTCTCTTTAAACATTGGGGACAGACTCTGGTTCTGCATTCTTTCCTGTTATCTCTTGTTATGTGTATGTTATGTATTGATGATCTCCCCACCCCCTCATCCCCACTGCTCCCACCCTTATTCCACAGAATTCTTTGCTCTACCCAAATGCCTACTGCTCTTACTATAGCAGGAGTGTGTAGCAGAAGTGTGTTAGTTTCAATGTGGGAAAGGTGGTCTGTAGCCAGGTCCCAAGAAGAAAGTTTCCATTAGCATCTCAGATCAAATTTGTGTTAATTTCCTGGCCCTAGAGAGACTTGGGAAAAACTTTTAGGACAGTAGAAAAACAGCTCACCCAAAGCCCATGGTGAGAAAAAAAAGAGCGTTAACTAAGGAAATACTTTTTTTTTCTTAATTTTAGAAACAATGTATATATATATATATGTGTGTATATATATATATACGTATATATGTATATATACGTATATATGTATATATACACATATATACGTGTATATATATATACGTATATATATATATATATATATATTTTTTTTTTTTTTTTGAGACCAAGTTTCGCTCTTGTTGCCCAGGCTGGAGTGCAATGGCACGATCTCAGCTCACTGAAACCTCCGCCTCTTGGGTTCAAGCGATTCTCCTGCCTCGGCCTCCCAAGTAGCTGGGATTACAGGCATGCACCACCATGCTTGGCTAATTTTGTATTTTTAGCAGAGACGGGGTTTCACCATGTTAACCAGGCTGGTCTCGAACTCCTAACCTCAGGTGATCCACCTGCCTCGGCCTCCCAAAATGCTGGGATTACAGGCGTGAGCCACCATGCCCAGCCTAGAAACAGAATCTTATAGGCTGGGTTGCACATAGGCAGGTATGGACATATAAGTAGATCACAAGTAGTAGATTTACAAGTAGATCACACTGACCTGAAACCACATTTCCTGTAGTATGCAATTAGACTAAAAGAAAGTCACATTTGTGTTTTCCACATTGTGATGTGATGCACTGCAGGTCTTCAGTGAATTCGCTTGCCACAAGGAAATTCTGGCATGTGTTGTATGTGAAATGGGATGTGTACTCAATTTAAAAAATTGAGTTTCGTGATTTCTGTGTCTTTAAATTTGATACGTTTTGTATTGAATTTCTATGTTAATTGTTTTCATAAAGTGAAAAAAAAGAAGTAAAAACCGCACCAACTGGTTTTGTGTAGAAGAGGTAAATCTGTGACGTTTGCTTCTTCCCTTGTCCAGGAGGATGAGGCTGTCACTACTACAGTTGGGACTGTTTCATACTCCGTGCTCTTGTGCTATGCCAGGGGGTACTGTCTAACCCACAAGTCTCTGCCAGGAATGTTGCCGTCCACACTGGAGTGTAAGACACCTGCGGAGCTCATCTGTGGGGCTCATGTTGGCTGAGGCTCTGAACTACAGAATTGCAAACATCCAAGGGAGCGCCCCAGGCCCCCAGGTATTCCTAAACCTTAGATCAGAGCCATTTGCAGCACAGAGTTGTGTGCTGTTTCAAAACCACAAACCCTGTGTATGTGCCCCTCTATTGCAGAGGTGGACATCTTGGCAAATGTAGGACGAGGATTGAAAATTAAAAAACAAACACACCGTGTTCAGGGTGAAAATTACATACATTGACAATACTGTCTCTTTTCCTCCACAATCTTACTGCCACCAAGCAGCC